>NC_058099.1:90111000-90794500 GCF_020171115.1 Neogale vison | reverse complement strand
AATAAGAAAATATTGTAAAAAACTATATGCCAACAAATTGGACAACCTGGATAAATTCCTAGAAATATATAAACTACCAAATCTTAAATGGGAAGAAATAGAAAACTTGAACAGCCTGATAACCTGGAAAAAATTTGAATCAGTAATCAAAAAACTCCCAACAAACAAAAGTCTAGGGTCAGATGGCTTCACAGGTGAATTCTACCAAACATATAAAGAAGAGGTAATATCTATTCTTCTCAAACTATTCTAAAAAATAGAAATGGAAGGAAAACCTCCAAATTCATTTTATGAGTCCAGCATTACACTGATACCAAAACTAGATAGAGACTCCATTAAAAAAGAAAACTGCAGGCCAGTATCCCTGAGGAACATTTTGGACATTGTTCTCATTAAAATATAGCAAGCAACATTAAAAGAATCATTCACCATGATCAAGTGGGACTTATTCCTGGGGTGCAAGTGTAAATCAGTATTCACAAATCAATCAACATGATATACCACATTAATAAAAGAAACAATAAGAACCATATAATTCTTTCGATAAACGCAGAAAAAGCATTTGACAAAATACAACTCCATTCATGGTAAAAACTCTCAACAAAGTAGAGTCAGAGGGAATAGACCTCAAAATAATAAAGGCCATATATGAAAAACTCACAGCTAATACCATCCTCAGTGGGGAAAACAGCTTTTCCTCTAAAGTCAAAAACAATGCCCACTCTCACCACTGTTATTAACGCAATACTGAAAGTCCTAGCCACAGCAATCAGAAAACACAAAGAAATAAAAGGCCTCCAAATTAGTAAGGAAGAAATCAAACTTCCACTATTTGCAGATGACAAAATACTCTATAAAGAAAACCTGAGAGACTCCACCAAAAAAATTGCTAGAACAGATGAATTCAGTTAAGTTGCAGAATACAAAATCAACTGTGCTGCATTTCTATAACACTAAAAATGAAGCATCAGAAAGAGAAATCAAGGAATCAATCCCATTAACAGTTGCATCAAGATCCTAATATAGGGGCACCTGGGTGGCTCAGTGGGTTAAAGCCTCTGCCTTCGGCTCAGGTCATGATCCCAGGGTCTTGGAACGAGCCCCGCATCGGGCTCTCTGCTCAGCGGGGTGCCTGCTTCCTCCTCTCTCTCTGCCTGCCTCTCTGCCTACTTGTGATCTCTGTCTGTCAGATAAATAAATAAAAATCTTAAAAAAAAAACACACAAAACCCTAATATACCTGGGAATAAGCCAAAGACGTAAAAGATCTATACTCTGAAAATGATAAAACACTGATGAAAGAAATTGAAGGTGACACAAAAAAATGGAAAAATATTCCATGCTCATGGATTGGAAGAACAAATATTGTTAAAATGCCCATGTTAACCAAAGCAATCTATACATTTAATGCAATCCCTATCAAAATACCAACAGCATTTCTCACAGAACTAGAACATGCAATCCTAAAATTTGTCTGGAACCACAAAAGACCCCTAATAGCCAAAGCAATCTTGAAAAAGAAAAGCAAAGCCTGAAGCATCACAATTCCATATTTCAAGTTATGTTACAAAACCGTAGTGACCAAGACATTATGGTTCTGGCACAAAATAGACACATCGATCAACAGATCAGAATAGAAAACACAGAAATGAACCCTCAATTAATCTTCAGCAAAGGAAGAAAGGAGGAAAGAATCTGCAGTAGGGAAAAACAATCTCTTTACCAAATGTTATAGGGAAAATTGGACAGCCACATGCAGAGGAATGAAACTGGACCACTTTCTTACACCATACACAAAAATAAACTCAACATGGATTAAAGACCTAATGTGAAACCTGAAACCATAAAAATCCTAGAAGAGAACACAGTAATTTCTCTGACATTGACCATAGCAGCATTTTTGTAGATGTTTCCTAAGGCAAGGGAAATAAAAGCAAAAATGAACTGTTGGGACTTCATCAAGATTAAAAAAAAAAAGACTTCTGCACAGTGAAAGAAACAATCAACAAAACTAAAAGACAACCTACAGAATGGGAGAGCTATTTACAAATACCATATCTGATAAAGGGTTAGTTTCCAAAATATATAAAGAACTTATAAAACAACATCCAAAGGTGTAATAATCCAGTCTAGAAACAGGCAGAAGACTTAAGTAGACATTTTTCCAAAGAAGACATCCAGAGATGGCGAACATACACATCAAAAGATGCCCAGCATCACTCAGTGTGAGGGAAATAGAAATCAAAATTACAATGAGATACCACCGCATACCAATCAGAATGGCTAAAATTAACACCACAGGAAACAACAGGTGTTAACAAGGATGTAGAAAAAGGGGAGCCCCCCTACACTGCTGGTGGGAATGCAAGCTGGCGCAGCCACTCTGGAACATAGTATTGAGGTTCCTCAGAAAGTTAAAAATAGAAGTACC
The DNA here is from genome assembly GCF_020171115.1 of Neogale vison. Taxonomy (NCBI): domain Eukaryota; kingdom Metazoa; phylum Chordata; class Mammalia; order Carnivora; family Mustelidae; genus Neogale; species Neogale vison. Next base: position 90,792,070 of record NC_058099.1, on the reverse strand, counting down.
CTATGATCCAACAATCATATCACTAGGTATTTACCCAGAGGATACGAAAATACTAATTTGAAGGGATACATGTACCTTGATGTGTATATCAACAGTGTCCGCAATAGCCAAATTATGGAAAGAGCCCCAATGTCCATTGACTGATGCATGGATAAAGAAGAAGTAATATACACACACACACACACACACACGCACACATATGTGTGTGTATGTGAATATTACTCAGCCATCAAAAAGACTGAAACCTTGCCATTTGCAATTATGTGGGCAGAGCTAGAGAGTATTATGCTAAGTGAAATAAGTCATTCAGAGAAATACAAATCCCATATGATTTCACTCAAATGTAGAATTTAAACATAGGGGGAAAAAGAAAGAAAAACCAGAAAAACAGACTCTTAACTGTAGAGAGAAACTTCTGGCTACCAGAGGGGAAGTGGGTCGGGGGATGGGTTAAATAGACGGTGGGGATTAAGGAGGGCAGTTGTGATGCGCACCAGTTGTTGTATGTTGAATCACTGAGTTCTACATCTGAAAATAATATTATACTCTGTTAAGTAACTGGAATTTAAATAAAAACTTAAAAATAAATAAAACAAAAGTAAAATAAAAACAACACTTTCTGAAATACCTTATTTTAGTTTGCTGCTGCTGCATAACAAATTACCCTAAATTTAATGGCTTAAAACAGCATTTGTTAGCTCCCAGTTCTATAGGTCAGAAGTGGGCAGGCTTTACTGGATTTTCTAATTTGGATCTCACAAGGCTAAGATCAAGGTATCATCTGTACTGGACTCTTCTCTGAAATCTCTAGGGAAAAAATCACTTCCAGGATCATTCTGGTTGTTGGCAGAATTCATTTCCCTGCAGTTGTAAGACTGATGTCTCCATTTCCCTGCTAGTTGTCAGCTGCACAGGACAGCTTATAGCTCCTAGAGGCCACTCTCCCTCCCTTCGTGTGGGCCCCCCATCTTCAAAACTAACAACAGTACCTGGAATCCTTCTGGCCCCCCCCACACTTTTTAAGTTTTTATTTTCTCAGTTGGCATATAGTGTTATATTAGTTTCAGGTGTACAATATAATGGAATCCTTCTGTTTTAGATCTTTCTTTGTCTTCTGCCACCAGACAGAAAACTCTATGCTTTCAGAGGGCTCCTGTGATTAGTTTAGGTCCACCCAGATAATCTACATTTTGATTAATTCAAAGTCACCTGACTAGTACTCGTAATTGCATTTGCAAAATCTCATTTGTCATGTAATGTAACATAATCACAAGGATACTATTGCATTCATTATATTCATAGGCCCTCATATTAGGGCAAGAAATCTTGGTGGAGGGCATGGATTTTAGGATTCTACCACATTGCTTGTAGGCCTCTCTTAGCTTACTGCCACGTGAATCCTAAAGGCTCAGTAGCCTTTACAACTATTTTGGAGTCTTTTATTTTTACCAAAATTTGAATTTTTGTTGTCCATATTTTTGTGGCTTTCAGATTTCCCTAATGAGAAAAGGAAACTGCTAATGCACCCATGGTCATGTTAAAAGTTCCTCTGGCCATTTTTTATAGTGATTTATTCCTTCATCAGCTTGTTTTATGGCTCCAGGATTTGTTTTTTTGGAGTTTTGATTCAGATTATCTAATGTGCTGCATCTAATAATTCAAGCATTTGAGTTGGGGTAGGGTAGAGGACTTAAATCTATCCTTTGTTGTTTTTCCTTATCCTAGCTTATTTCCTTCTATGTTTACCAGTAGCATCTTGTGAGCTCAGGTGTGTTGAACTTAATCTGGGGAGTCCTGAGAGTGTAAATTGGGGATACTTGCTTTGGAGAAGATTTGTATTTTTTTTTAATTTTTTAAGATTTCATTTATTTATTTGAGGGAGAGAAAGAGCACATGAGAGAGAGAGATAGAGAGAGAACCAGTAGGGGGAAGGGCAGAGAAAGAGGGAGAAGCAGGCTCCCTACAGAAACGTACTTGATCCCTGGATCCCTGGGATTATGTCCTGAGCCAAATGCGGATCCCCAACCGCCCAACCCAGAGGATTTGTATTTTCATAGGCCCTTTCATTTGTTGCTTCAAAGGTTCCAGGCTTAGTACAGGAGGCTTGATAATGAGCTTTCAACCTTGCCAGAGGTCCAAAGCTTGGTCACGAGATGGTAGTTCTGATCCTAGTATTAGCCTCAGGGCATACATATATTTTGAATTTTTTATTTCTCCCTGATCTTGTTTCAGTTCATCTGTTTTCTCTTTTTTCCTCCCTTCTTCCCTCTCTTCCTTCCTGTCTCTTATCCTATCTTGCTTCCTTTCTCCCATGCTTAGGTTGTGCTAACAAAGGCAAAGAGTCTAATGCATGGGACACAGGGGTAGCCCTACTGTACTTGGCATTGGTCAGAGTCAAATGTTGTGCTCTTTTCTGAGAACCACTTTTTAAGGGGCTCATGATCAAAGTGATGCACATCCAGAGGTACAGCCAAAATAAATATGAAAAAATGTAGGTTTGTTTACTTTGTTTACCTGGGAAAAGAGAAGGCATGTAATCTTTCTTCATATATCTGAAAGGATCTTTCACAAGAGAGAAATAAAGCTTATCTTTTATCTTCCAGAAGCAGAACCAACTAGTGCATCTAGCAAGAAGGTTCATGTTAGCTCAACATAAGAGGAAACTTATGATTATGCTTGTCCAGAATTGGAATGGACCGCCTTCGTGAGTTATGAGCTCTCTCATCTGGGCCTCTGTGGAGGTAGATAGGATAAGTCTCCTTAGCAGTCTTCTAGAGAGTGGGAGTACACTTCTCCTTTGTCTTAGAGGCTGTAAAAAATAACCTTCGCTCTCCCAGTGACCTCAGATTCTAGGTTTGTTTATTCTGTGACTCTTATAAATTTAGACAGAAAGTAAGAAATTATAGCCATCTGGAAAATAAAAAACCATTTATGCCACATTCTGAGTGTAATGGAAGGAAATTTTATGTCACAGTATTGAAGAAACTTTTCCAATTGGTGAATCAGAGTAATCATTAATATATTTTACTTCCAAAATAGTCCTCCTTGTAATGTGCCAAGAAAAAAAGGCAATTAATTTTTACACGAAATATTCTCCTCATGCATATCCACACTGGGAGAAAATATGATGCATTTTTTAATAATAATAAGGTTCAGTCAGAAATGGAAATTTAGTTCATCTTAAACTAAATAGAATAGACACTGGTAAATGAGAAGTGATGACACGGCATGAGCTATATAATTACATTAAAATACATTTCGGGTAGTTTCCTTTAATATTAAAACTATAATTCTTTATAGAAATGGATACAGGGTTTTTGAATATTTTTTGTAAATGATATTGAGATCTTGGTATTTTGTTCTTACAATTTTATATGAACATAAAACCACACATGTTCTAAAAAACATCACTTTAGGAAAAACAACATATTTAACCTTACACTGTAGAATAAAAGCTTATGTCGAAAAGTTTTAGAAACTCAGGGGGCGCCTGGGTGGCTCAGTGGGTTAAAGCCTCTGCCTTCGGCTCAGGTCATGATCCCGTGATCCCAGTATATTTGATCCCAAGATACTGGGATCGAGCCCCGCATCGGGGTCTCTGCTCAGTGGGGAGTCTGCTTCCCCCTCTTTCTCTGCCTGCCTCTTGGCCTACTTGTGATCTCTCTCCCTGTCAAAAAAAAAAAAAAGTGATCTATGGATAGGATGTCTTATTATTACCATCTACAGTAGGTATCTGTGGATACAGATAACAGTAGGTATCTGTTTTTCCCTTTTATCCAATCTTGTACTTTCAGTCTAGATTAGTCAGAAAGGGCAAACCTCCCCCTGGGCAGGGAGACCATCACACAGATCAGGCTGGGGAGCTTACCACATCAACCTCGGACCTTGCTCTAGTGATTTTTTTCAGAACAGTCATGAGTCAGATCAGGCCAATTGGTGTCTAGGACTTCTGATGGAACTTGAGAAAAGAGGGACGCTTTATGTTATGAGAGGGTAGGGAGCAATGTAAATTGCTAGCCATTTTGGGAGAGCTTGCCTGAGAATAAGCTAACCCAAGAAAGAAAGCAAAACCAAGAAATAGTAAAATAGCATCCCAAGACATCATCAATCCCTGGTGTTCAGATATGCTTGACGCCAGAATTGCCCTTACAGGAGTCCATAAACTCCTCTTTCTCTCCTACCTTGGATTTAGCTTTCTGTCATTGGTCATCAAAACTGTACTCTCTTGAGTCACTATGATTAGGGAAACTTTCATTAAAATTATTAGTGTTACTTGGAAAATCTCCACACCTAATGTGTACTAAGAAATTCCAGTTGCCCCCTCAACAATGGAGGGGTTTGGGTTAGACTTCCTTGATTGGCTCTGTCATGGGTCCTGTGAAGTCGTACACAACATCTGGACAGTTTTCTTCAGCAGGAATGTATTGTTTCAGACTTTATGACTTTCATGACTTTTTCTTATAACAACAATGGCATCTTCAATGGTGTAATCTTTCCAGACTTTCTTGATGTTTTCTGTATTGTGGTTCTCTTTCATAGCATTGACAGTCATTCTCATAGAGTACTGTGTGTACTGAGCCTTAAAGGTCCTTAGGACACCCTGATCTATGGTGATTAGAGATGTTGCATTTGGGGACAAGTAAACCACTTTGGTGTCATCAGTGTTAAACTCGTGGAAATCTGGGTGGCCAGGGGCATCATCCAATATCAAATTAACATATTTCCTGACTTCAGGGACAAAGCATCACAATGGAATCAGCCCAGAAAAAAGGTTTCTTCTTGTCCAGGCCTTCTTGTCTGACATCCAAAAGACTGGAGGCTGCTGTTTATCTTTTTTCTTCAAGGCTCAGGGGTTAGCAGCCTTACAGATAAGGGCAGTCCTGATTATAAACCAGACTGCATTTGTGCAAAAGAGTAGAGTTAGCCTATCCTTTCTGCCTTAAATCTCAGTGCTAGCTTTTCTTCCTTACTAATAGTATATATATATATATATATATATATATATATGAGAGAGCAAGCATGAAAGGAGGGGGAGGGAAGGGGCAAAGGAAGAGACAGAAGCAGGCTCCTCTCTGAGCAGAGAGCCTGCCAATGGGGGTGGGGAGGTGGGGGGTGGGGTGGGTGTGGGTGGGGAGGAGACACACTTGATCCCAGGACCCCTGGATCATGACCTGAGTTGAAGGCAGATGCTTAAGTGACTGAGCCGCCCAGGTGCCCCCCTTACTAATACATTCTTATGGCAATTTTCCCCCCAGAATAGGTACTTTTTTCTGTATTAACAATCTGTTCAGGCAGATATCCTTTCTCCTCAATGCTTTTTTTAATGGCATCTGGAAATTTGTCTGTTGCCTCTTGGTTGAAAGAAGCTGCCTCTCCTGGTATCTTGACATTTTTTTTCAAGTCAAACCTTTTTTTTTTTAAGATTTTATTTTATTTTATTTTTTTTATTTTTTTATTTTTTTATTTTTTTTAAAGATTTTATTTATTTATTTGAGAGAGAGAGACAGTGAGAGAGAGCATGAGCGAGGAGAAGGTCAGAGAGCGAAGCAGACTCCCCATGGAGCTGGGAGCCCGATGTGGGACTCGATCCCGGGACTCCAGGATCACGCCCTGAGCCAAAGGCAGTCGTCCAACCAACTGCGCCACCCAGGCGTCCCTTAAGATTTTATTTTTTAAGTAATCTTTACACCCAGTGTGAGGCTTGAACTTACAACGCTGAAACCAAAAGTCACGTGTTCCACCAGCTGAGCCAGCCAGGGACCTCTACAGCCAAACCTTTTTAAAATTATCAAACCATCCTTTGCTGGCATTGAATTCTCCAGCTTTAGAGGCTTGACCTTCCTTCCTTTTGCCCTAGATGTCATATCATGACTCTGCTTTTTCATGAATTATATTGGAGTTGATAGGGATGGCTTTCTTAAAGCAATCCTGCACCCACATACAAGCTGCATTTTCAATATGATATAAAAAGGTATTTCACAGAAAATGCAGGTTTTTCATGCCTTCTGGCAAAGCTGCAGGAGCAGTGTCACAACCCAACCCCCTGCCCCCGCTTTTTAAATGATTTTACTTATTTAAGAGCGAGAGGAAGAGAGAGAGAGAGAGCGCGTGCCCACAAGTCAGGGAGGGTCAGGGAGAGAGGAAGAAGCAGGTTCCCCACTGAGCAGGGAGCCTGATGTGGGAACTTGATCCTAGGACCCTGGGATCATGACCTGGGCTGAAAGCAGGGGCTCAACCAACTGAGCCATCCGATCCAGGCGCCCCATTACCACCACCACCACCCCCCGCCCCGGTTTTTTAAACAAGTACCCTTCTGCTGGACTCCTTTGTCTTGAAATGGCAGACAGCCGCAGCTGCAGACCGCAATCTAGGCTACATATCAAGCAAATCATTCTTTTCCTGTAATGTGATGACTTTCTAGGATTCTTGGGAGCACTTCCAGCATCCCTAGTGGCACCTCCTGTGGGTCCCATGGTGTTATTCAAGGTTTATAATGTTGCACTAAACATGATGAAAAATATGTGAGAACCATGAGAGATCGCTTTTTACTGTGACACGCGACTTACTGGTGAGCCAAACTGCTCAAGTGCAGATGATTCGCGTCATAGGGCGTTTGCAGAGGATGCTGGAGACAGTGGAGCTCGCTGCAGTAGCAACAGGAGGGGGCTACCAAATTACCACCACAGTACAGTAGGTACTCCAGCTAATTTTCTGCAGTTATGACTTAATACAGTATCTTTACATTTGTTTATACTTCCCTTGACTGCAAATGGTGTGGCACCATGTATCATCTGTATGTATGTGCGTAAGCTTTGATAAATTTTAACTTTTCTTTAACAGATTCATGTATATTTTAGTATTAACGATTAACTAGTATCTACATATAAACATACCTACTGATTTCTTAATTTTTTGATATTGCTTAGTTACACAGTATGCAAATTTTTCAAATTGTCACAAATCTCCAAAAACTTTTCCAATATATTAATTGAAAAAAAAATTCCTCACATAAGTGGACATGTACAGTTCAAACCTGAGTTGTTTAAGGGTTAATTGTACAAATTGGTCATAGAATTGGTGCTGAAAATGTGAATGATTGTTTGGTCTGGACAATCTTTATTCTAAGTCTGCTTCCTTTATTACTATTTTTTAATGTTATCATACTTGCTTTTAGTCCTGCCCTGACCCTTTAGAAAATGATCCTTCTCCTGAAATAGCCTGAAAGCCTCTGTAGTCTAAAGCAACTTAAACATGATGCTGTAAGAAGAGATTTAATGAGGGGCGCCTGGGTGGGTCAGTGGGTTAAGGCCTCAGCTTTTGGCTCAGGTCATAATCCTAGGGTCGTGGGATTGAGCCCCGCATTGGGCTTTCTGCTAAGTGGGGAGCCTGCTTCCCCCTCACTCTCTGTCTGCCCCTCTGTCTACTTGTGATCTCTGTCTGACAAATAAATAAATGAAGTCTTTTAAAAAAGAGAGAGAGAGAGAGATTTAATGAACAGAGGAGACAACATCACAAGTCTGACGTATGCTCGCTAAACACAAGAAACTCAAAATCGTGCAACAGACAGTCCTTCAACATTCTGGAAATTCCCCAGCTTCTTCCGTGAGCTCCTGATCTCTGCCCCAGTATGGCAACTTGATATTCTCAGCTGTATGGTTGGTGAACTCAACAACCAGAAACCTCCTACATGTACTTGATCTTCTGGTGGAAGCCTTTCAGCGGGTTTCTCACCATCTTGCTCACCATGCAGCTGGGGGTGGGTCTTGTGGGGCCATGGGAAAATGTCCACCACCACCAGAAGCAAAAGGAGCCCAAATCCAGTTTCTTTTCTCTGCTCTTTTTCCCTGGGAGAGGATGTTCCTTTATGCGATTAAAGAGCAAAAAAAACACAAAACAAAACAACAACAACAAAAAAAACCCCAAAACAAAGAAACCCACAATACCGAACTTAATTTCAAGTACCACTTCTTTCCCAAGAATGGTTAACTGGTAGCTGACTGGTAGCTACATGATCGCATTCTGGTTGCTAATCAACAATAAAGGTGCCCAGAAACCAAAGCAGCACATGGGAGAAAAGAAAGAAACCAAGAGTTTAGGTCATTTGTGAATATGGGTATTCAGTTTTTGAATAATTAAAGATATCCAGTCTGTAGAATGTTAGAGAAATCCCTAAGCTACATTTATGTTTGAGCATGTCATTACTAATCCAGAGCATTAAAATTTTATCATCATAGTTATGGACAGTTCTGCCAAAGAATCTCACTTATTGACTATCAAAATAAGGGAAATGCTGAATTATAGAATACCATACTTTGAATATTTAATAAATTAATCCTCTGTGCTGATAGTAGGAGTTCTAGAAATCATTCCTGTTGTGTGACAACAGTCAGTCAATATACTAATTAATAATAATTGAGAGAAGTCAATGCCTTATACGTTTACAACACAAATTAGAAGTACAGAGAGATCATACTTAAGGTTAAATTCATTCTAAAAAAGACCATTGGTTGTTATGAATACTTAAAGGAAAGAAGGTTGGAGCTTTTGTCAGAGTTGACTCTTTTCAGAGTTCCTGGGTCATTGAACAGGAGCTTATTCATATAAATTTTGGCAGTGGTATCTGGATCTTACTATTTTTCTTTCATATTTTTCACATAACTGAATTGTACCAGATTCTCTTGGGTGCTCAACAACAGATTTTGACTCTGAAATTCTTACCACTTCTCAAAGGAGGAAGAAGAGGAGGAGGGAATAGGGAGAGAGGGAAGGAGGAGAGAGAGAAGGGGAGGGAAGAAGAAGAGAAGGAATGGGGCATAGAGAAGGAAGGGATCAAGGCAGAAAATGTGAGGAAAAGAAAAGAAGAAAGTGGAGGAGGAAAAGATGGAATTGGAGGCTTGGAGGGATTGGGGAAGACCAGAAATCTCGTTCATTTTTGACATAGGAGGTGGACTCTAATTTTTTTGTGTAAAACAGTCTCAAGTGAACCCCTAGATGTATATATAGAGGGTGACGGGAGCTCCCTATTCCTAGAGAATTTTAAAAATACTATGCAATCAATCCTTGATTGGGACCCAAATACTCAATTTTAAACTTCTAAATATTATAGAATTTAAATACAGTTTTTTTTATAGATTTAAATGATTCAACATGGAGATAATACAAGTTAATTTCTTACAGAATTAGATTTTTTTCCTCAGCTTAATTGCATGACATTTGGTAGAAGAAAGTTAAATGTTTGGGGGTGATCATTGCTGAGAGTGACTTTGGAAGGCCCTGGCAGGTGCTTTCCTGGAATCAAGCAGATGATTGTTAAGACAGGAAGATAAAGAAGATGCTGAAGAGGTTTGCCCCTGTGGCCATTTACAGCTGGCTGGTTTATATCTGTTTTAGGTTTGCTATTCTGGTCAAGTCATCTTGGCAATTTCTTAAATAATCTGATAAAACTGATGAATATATTAGAGTAGGCTCACAAGATGGGGATTCCCACTTCCTCAGTTGGGTCTCCCTGCACTTTCCTACGGAAAAGTCCTGTTTCAGCCACCTGAACTATAATTTTCTTACCTCAAGGATATTATGGTGAAAAGAGATTAATCTAAATGGAAAACATTGCTTTAATCCCTACACTTCATTGGTTTGATGAAGTTTGAAGAAAACAGGAATAACTCAAGTGTGTTGAGGATCAGTGATTTCACATTTAAAAAGCATAAAGCTTATTAATGGTCTTGAAGAGAAAAGATTCCATATGAATGCAAAACCATCATTATCACTGGTAACATATCCAAATATCTTGACAACATTTTTCTGATTCAGACTGTTAAATTTCATATTAAAATATAATAAAAAGATACTCATTTACAAAACCCTTGTAAACAGACAAAACTTGAAAAACAGAAAGTATACTTAGGAAACTCCACACAAACAAGTACATTTTAAGGTACTTTACCCAAGTGATAAGGACAGGGTTAGGATGTAACAATAGCAGTAGTAGTCGAAATTTTATTGAGGGCTAAGCATCCATTAGGCACACCTGCTTTCATGTAATTCTCACAAAACCCTTCTGTTCTCTTCCTATTTCATCAATAAACAATCAGCAAAGTGAAAATCCCACAGAATGTACTGGTGTATACGAAAGGAATGGAAGGAGTCTGAACTTGAGGGTATCAGAGAGTCAATCTCATATATCCCAACAAAAGGATGTTAAAATGTATTTAGTAGGCACAGAAGACAATAAAGCTGGTGACGTTGGTATAAAGGGGAAAGAGTATAACAACATATTCATAGACTAAACTAAGCTTTCAGCTTGGTTTAAGGAACTCTAAAATAATAAGCTACAGTTGTTTTGTTTTCTTAACTTACTGCTACTTCTTTGTGCTGACATGCTTTTAAACCTCCATAGTACTGTTTGTGTACCGCAGATAGGGCTTGGCTCTGGGCAGCCTCTGGCTCTGAAGTCAAACTGGCGGCAGAAACTTGACATCTCGGTCACAAATATATTATGTTGCCATCACTTTAAGCATAAGTAAAATAAAATTAAAAAAAAACAGATGGTAGTAGTGACGGTAATATTTTTGGAGTGATGGCAATATGTTTTGCTTTGATTGGGTAGAACTGAGCTTAACGTGGATGTTATTTAGCCTTTTAAAGTTAATTTCTATTTTTCTTTCTCCTTTCTTCAGGAAGAAAAGGGCTGAAATAGCACTCAGTACTCTACTAGCACTTTGCTGGTAACAATGGACTATTTATCTGGTTTTAAGTAACGTGGCTTACCTGTGGCTGCCAGTAAAATAAGGGCCCGAGCATACCACTGGCGCCCACACTGGGTACCACAGGCCACAGAGAAGCACTTAGTAGTTGTGTGTAATCAAATTTGTGAAAACTGATCCAGAATAATACTTCATTATTTATAGGAGTACTATCATAAATCTTTTGCAAACTATAGAATCCGTTTGTAATGTGAAATGTCTCTTGTGTTTTTAAGTTTGAATTTTTGTGTACATATGGTCTTCATAAAGTAAGAATTTATGGAAGCCCAAGTAAATCTAAAGTACCCAATTCATTTGTTCACTCATACTCTGAAATGATGCCATATACTAAGCATCATTCCAGGTCAGAGGGATGGCCATGCTGAAGTCCACTAATGCCCTTATGGTGCTCAACTAAGTTGGGGAGAATTCTGATACCTAAATATTCTTCTCTTGGAAAGTCAAAGATAAAATATGCACCTTCCTTCTGGAAGGCAGCTATCCAATCATTTCTTGAAAGCAATGCCATAGGTAATCTTTTTGAAATCTCCTTGTTACATATTAAACAACACAATAATGGGATGAATTTGTGTTGTCATAAAATATCAAATGAGAAAATGAGAACTGGCAGGTCTCGGGGAGGTGAATGCCCTGGAGTCCTAAGCTGTACCTGGAGGTTGGGTCTTTTCAGCGTTACAGCCTGAAGGGACCTCAGATTCTTGTGTCCACCCTGCCTCCTTCTCGGTCCCATCATCTACTTTGTTTTTTCAGAGGAAGAAACTCAAAAAGGTTGGGAAATTAGCTGAAACCGGAATCAATGAGGGTTTTTTCATCCCCAGACTTTTTAGCTGATTTGCTGATTCTGCTCCTCCTCATGTATAAATGACACATTTTAGGGTTTGAGGCGTGTTCTCTTGCTCCCTTTTGGTTAAACTTACATGCTTGTAAGTAGAAGGTGTGGTGACAACAGATGATGGACGGTAAAAAGAACTTCTGCAAAGACGGCCGGAGCCGAACTGCTCTGGGCTCAGGTCCCCTTAGACCTTAACTGACCCGCCCGTCCCCCTTACGTCCGCCGGCCACTCTGAGGATCAGGCTGGTGGTAGGGCGAAACTACAGATCCCAGGAGGCGGAGGGGCATCCCTCTCAACCTCTCCGTAGGTGGGTCGCTCCCCTCATTGCATTCTGGGAAATGTAGTTTCTTTCTTTCTTTTTATTATTATTTTTTTAAAGGTTTTATTTATTTATTTGACAGACAGAGATCACAAGTAGGCAGAGAGGCAGGCAGAGAGAGAGGGGAAAGCAGGCTCCCGGCTGAGTAGGGAGCCAGATACGGGGCTCGATCCCAGGATCCTGGGATCATGACCCTAGCTGAAGGCAGAGGATTTAACCCACTGAGCCACCCAGGCGCCCAGGCACCCCTGTAGTTTCTTTCTAATCAGTGCCTACTGTGTCTTGGAAACCAGAGCTATTAGGTTTGAGGGATCCGCCCCTCCACTGGCCCCGCCCTCTCCATTGACCCCGCCCCAGGTTGCTCAGGAGATGAGAGACGCGGAATCCTGAATCTTAGTCGGTGTTGGCGTGGGGAGAAGAATAGGTGCAGAAAGAAATCCTCTGAGGTCTGAATGTGGCCAGCCTCAATGGAGAGTTCTGGCAGCTCCTGCCAGGACTGGTGCAGCAGTGGGCAATACTGGTTTGAGCTCGGACCCACGGACTTGCTGGAGCGCAAGGGCTCCCTCACCCTCCGCTCCCATCACAAGAAGTACTCGAAACCCGTGTTGGTGTATTCTTGGTGAGCGAGCTCTCTGCAGTTCCTGACTGCTGGGGGAAGGGATGGGTGGGGGAGGAGACAAAGGGTAAGTAACAGAGAAGGCAAGGGTGGAGAGGATAGAATAAACAGAGAAGAAGAGAATGAATGAAGAGGGAGAGAAGAGCAGAGAAAGGAAAAAGGAAGAGGTGAGACAGAAAAAAGATGAGAACTGGGAGAGGAGACAAGGGAGAAAAAAGAAAGAGAAGAAAGATCTTCATAGGAGAGATAAAGAGGGTGGGAGTGAGCGTTTGGGGCAGCAGGAAGAGACAGGGAAGCCTCCAAGAGCAGCTCCCCAGACACAGAGACCTGCTGCAGAGCTCCCAGTCCACCAGAGGTCATACATCACTCTCACAGTCTGTGCAGGTGAGGCCTAGAAATCACATTTCTGAAATAACATTACTTACTCTTAAAAGGAAGGGTCCGTTAGGGGACAGCAGGAGGGTGATGAGTTAGTCTAAACCCTCCTTGATCCCATTCATTCATGTAATATATGTGAACCCTACAGCTTCTGTCTTGCAAACTTTCTACAGCCTACCCACTTTTCCTACGAGCCCCCCCCTTTTAATTCTTATCCCTAAAACTGGCTCTCTGCCTATTTTGAACTCAGTGTGAGAGGCTAGATATATTTGGAATCCAAAGCTCTATTATGAAGTAGAAAATCCCCCTTTTAGCCTCATACAGGGGTTCCCTCATAGATGTCAAGCAAAACACTTAGCTCTTCCATGATTTTGTTACTCTATAAAGATGTAGGTCATAATAAAAATCACTATTAGAAAATATTGTTAAAGACCTTTTTCAAGTGGACAGTGTTTCTGTTCTCTTTTGTCCTACCATGACTTGTGGGCATCAATAGCAAAACCACAGAAGAATATCCATGAGAAGATGACGAATTTGGTGGGGGCGAAGTGTGGTCTAACATGGAAAGTCATTATGGTCACTGCGAAAATGTAGAGTGTTCTTACGCTATTAATTTTAGAAAGAACATTTGGGAACAGGAAGAAGTAAATTCAACATTCATGTGTCATGCACTTTGCTATGTGTTGGAGACACAGAGTCAGGTAAAGTGGATTCAGTGAGTTAATTTGTCTAAAGCATTTAATACCATGCCTGTATATAGTAAGCAGTCAAAAATATATGGTAGCTAATAATAATTTTTTAGGATAATATAATGGTTGAACACTTGGACTGTAGGTTGGAGTATCAACTCTGTAGCATGTGATAAGGCAAGTCACATGACTGCTCTAGGCCTCTGTTTCTGCAACTGTAAAATGGGGATGCTAAGTCTATTGTGAGATTAAACACGGTATTGTATGTGAAGCACCTTTTAACATGTAGTCTGGCCCTTAGCACAGTAAAGGTTATATACATGTGTTAGGACATGGTCATGGACCTCAAGGAATTTCATAGACCTGTAAAGGAGAATGCCATTAAATTCAGAATAATTCGATCTGTGCAAAATAGAGAGGAGTGTAAGAGGTAAAGGTAACAGAGAGAGGTCTGTGTGTATGTGGTTTCCTGAGCAGGGTTTAGAAGGAAGAATAGGAGCTCCACAGATACACGAAGGAGAACATTGCACTCACAGACAAGTGCAGTGGGATAGTAAGCAGCAACCTCATAGGGAAATAGAAATAGTTCTCTTTAGTCCACAAGTACAGTTGATCATCATTATTTGTGGATTCTATATTTGTGAATTTGCCTACCTGGTAAAATATATTTATAATCCCAAATCGATACTCAAGGTACTTTCATGGTCATTTATGAACATGCATGCAGAGGCAAAGTTTTTTACTCACTCCCCACCCCCACATCCCCTCAACACTACTGGTTGAGATCAAAGTGACACTCTGCCTTTTTGTTTCAGCTCTCATACTATAAACAAGTAGGGTCTTTTTTCATGGTCTGTTTAGCATTTTTCTGCTTTTCATTGGTGATTTCATTATTGATAGAGCCTTCATACTGCTGGAGTGCTATCTAGTGTTGTATGCAAGGAGGCTCTGATGTGCCTGGTGGAGAAAATATATATCACATAAGCATTCAGTCACGAGTTACAGTCCTGTTGGCTGTGAGTTCAATGTGAATGAATCACCAGAAGATATTAAATAAGGTATTTTAAAACAGAAACATACATAAAAGCAGGTTATATATTGATTGGTTGATGAAAATGTGAGCAGAGGCTCATAGGAACCTACTTCTTTCTTTCCCCTAGGAGCAGTGATTCAGTATCTGCTAATTATTTGTGACAACTTTATAGAATATAACAACTTAAATAATGAGAACTGATCATAAAATGTGAGAAATACTTGATTTCTTTGAGCTGGCTGTGCAGTTAGCATCCTTGCTTCCCTTCCATATCGAAGCAGTCTCCAAAATTTGTCTTAAAAAAAAAAAGACAAAGTTCAAATTATATAAACTTCCAAATGAATAATTTGATCAGCTGTTTTGTTTTTAATGCATTCTGGTTGTAATTATTTGTTTTTTAATGACTTATTATATATTAAAACTCTTATTAAATTTTAATCTTTTATGAGTGATTTTTATTTAATCAATGAATATTTACTATCTATGATATACCTTCCAGGTGACCTCTCAACTGAGTATTTGATCAATTAAATGACTTTACCTCTAGGTTTGCAAAGTAGAATCTGTAACTGGGAAAAATTCCGATTTACTCTGCTTATATAGTTTAAACATTTGCATGATTTCTGTGTTTCTCTTTAGGTTGCATGAAATACAACAGTCTGACTTCACTCCACATATTAAAAACAGTTGTATGTAATAGACCTGCTAAAGTGATATGCACAGAATGGTCATGTTAAACGTGTGTCTGGGGCAGTACTGGAATCAGACATCTGGGCACCATCTCTTCCTTACAGCTGGAATGATGGATAGCGGCCAGTATCCCCTGTATCACACTGATGCTTCTGAATGAGAGAGGCCTTTTCTAGAAGTTCTTTTTCTCTAGTCATTCCTGTAGCATTTGTAAAGCTACACTATTAGATGATTCCGTAAGAAATTCCGAGTTGGGGGAAAATCTTCTCTTGGAGTATTTTCCCATTCATTGGAATAATGGAATACTAAGAATAAGAACAACTAGATTTGTCCTTAATAAATTCCCTGATGTGAGGCTACTTCTTATATTTTTATATATGTATTTTTTTTAAAGATTTTATTTATTTTTTTTGACAGAGAGAGATCACAAGTAGGCAGAGAGGCAGGCAGAGAGAGGAAGGGAAGCAGGCTCCCTGCTGAGCAGAGAGCCGGATGCAGGACTCGAACCCATGACCCTGGGATCATGACCTGAGCCGAAAGTAGAGGCCTTAACACACTGAGCCACCCAGGCGCCCCATTTTTATATATGTATTTTAACTCATCTCTACATTGCCTAAATCGACATCAGGTAATAAGTGATGATAATTTAAAGCCCCCAAATTCATTCGAGTCTCCATGGAGACAGTTCGTGCTCTGGTCTCCATGGTGACACCTAGAGTTTTAAGAGCTCAGGTTAATTTTATGTATATTTCAATTACTTTTCTCCTCTGTCTAAGCCCTAATTAAAGAGCCTGGGCATTTTACTCTTCCCTTCCTTAACCACCCTCCCCCCCCAATAAGAAGACAAAAAGAGAAAGGGAAAAAAGGGAAGAAAGATGGAATGCAGTGTTAACTGTGGGGTAGGAATGTTCGTAGTTTTACAGATTTCTACATAAAATCATTTGGCTTGGGGAAAGAAATTAAAGAACTTTCTATGATGCTTTTCGGACTTACAATTTATTGTGCTGTCTGAACAGGTAGTTCAGGTATATTTAAGGTACTCCATGATCAGAGGAGAGCCTGCTTTCAAGCCCACAAGGTATCATTAGTGTACTTACAAAGAAAATAGAGATGCATTTTCTAATATGCTGTATCATTCTTCCTGTATTTAATCAGTGACTTTCTCAGGGACTAACCTGGCAGTATTTGGAGTCCTTCACATGGCTCAGGGCCAAGCTAGGGTGACCCAGACCTTCTCTAGCCCGCATTTTTCTCCTCACATCTCTAATACACACTCACAAAACAGGATGAAAAGGCAAATCCAAAAGCCCTTTAGTAACTATATGGTGCAGCCTGCCTCTTTTTTGAAATCCTTAAATGCTTCCCCTTCCACCAAGCCTCCACCTCCTACCTTTAACAGCTTAGGCCCTCAAGTGAATGCTTATTAACTCCTATTTTATGTACATTTTAAATAAGTTTGCTTATGTGGTTTCCATGCATGCAGCATAGACTTTGGAAAGAAAAGAGAAGAACCTTTAAAGAGGCTTTTTTTGGTCAAAATGAAAAGTGAGAAGAGCAAGCCTCAGGGCAAGGGTAAGAACACAGTGGGTGCTCAATTAACATTCATCAAAGAAATGAACAAATGAGCTGATAGAATGAACACACACAGAAGCCCAAAAGGCACTGGGTTGGGACCCTCTATTTTATGCTTTCGAAAGGCCCAGAGGTAAAAGTCTATAGGATGGCAAAATTCATAATAAAACCAGAATAGATTCTCATAGCCGTGATCCTGATCAAATAGGACAACACTGAAGCGTGTTTGCTTACCTCTGTATAAGTGAGCTTAGAGAAGTATGATGTACTCTTCTTCTGACTGGAATGTTGAAGAAATTAAAATTGGGAGCTAAACTTATGCTCGTCCTACTTGCAGTGCATAACTTATCAGGGACTGACAGGTACTAAGAAGATTTATATTTTAAAGAGATATTTTTGTTTCTTAACTCATGCTTAAAAAAAAATTCTAAATTACAATATCATGTGACCATTTCAGATGATGTAATAGTAGACCAATGACATGCAAATATATTCACCATCGAGTGGGTAGCAGAATTAGAAATTTGCACACAATTTAGATGCATATATAAGATATATTTTCTAAAATGGATCCTCATGACTTTTCAATTGTTAGTTACTAGGAAAAAATTCAAACTTGCCAACTAAAGGGTATCTGTCTCTTCAAGTTTAAACAGCTTGTTTTGATTTAAAATAGTCTCTTTCAGAATGGTGCCCACTATTCCTGAGTCCCTCATCCTCCACAATGTCCTTTCCCCAGCGCATCTGTGTGTGTGAGGGACTGACGTTGTATGTTATTTTGGTGATGGGGAGTGAGGCCCCCAGATTATGTGTGGGTCCTTGTCCTTGCTCACGTCACCCTTTGTCCAACTTTTGGTGCTGCTTCTGGTGAATTCGTGACTAATCCACTTTGTTGAGGACCCTATGTCTCTGCTCATGGACTTAGTTCCACTTTGGCTCTTGCTAGCACTACAGATCCCCATGTCACTGACTGAGTGCTGGTCACCCACAGCCCCTGTGATAGGGACACCTCATCCCTCAACTCAGCAGCCCTGCCTCTGCCTTCCGGCAGCTTCCATCAAATACCCTGTGGAGAGGGTGTGTGCATGCTGGGGTTTTCCTAGGAGAGCTCACTCCCATTGGCCTGGAATTACTCAAAGCCTTTTCTTTCACTTTCTAAATTGATCTGGAGAAAAAGACAAATTGTAAGGTCACCCTGTCTGAGCTATGTTTGGGAGCTTCTGAGTCTTGTTAATAGCAGCTTAAGAAATTTCGTCCTTTTCTTTCTCCACAGTGACTTTCAAGAAAAATATCTTACTTAGAACTCAAAAATTCCATTTTGTTAGAAGTTAATCAGCCACGCTTATTTTCCTTCATATTCCTGTCAAAACAACCCCAAGTCTTCCCAAGAAAAATGTGGATGCCTCTGATTTATTAAAGCAAAGGTTATCTTACAGAGTTAAGCAAAGAAAAGTAAAAAAATGAATATTTCAAAGTACAGTCTCACTGTAGGTAAAAAAAACAAAAACAAAAACCAGATGTGATGAATTCCTTTGTTAAAGGTGTATGTTGAGGGATACCTGGGTGGCTCAGTCAGTTAGGTGTCTGCCTTCGGCTCGGGTCATGATCCCAGGGTCTTGGGATCAAGTCCCCCATCAGGCTCCCTGCTCAGTGGGGAGCCTGCTTCTCTCTCTCCCTCTGCTGCTTCCCCTGCTTGTGTGCTCACTCTCTCTCTCTCTGACAAATAAATAAATAAAATCTTAAAGAAAAAAAGTGTATGTCAAAATGGATTGGAAATAGATTGAAAGGACTTTCACCATAACACAAAATACTTACTGGATGTAGTAGATTTGTGGATTTTATCTTACTGGATGGTAGTTAGATTTGTGGATTATTTGCCTTTCTTTTCCTCTTTGCCACCTCTACATTTTCCATAATGAACATGTATTATCTTCATAATAAGAATAAAGTAAAATTACTTTTAAAAATTTGATATCATTTTCTACAGCTTTTCCCCTGAAGCAAACATTCTCTAAATGATCAGAATGTAGACACAGCGCTTCATCTCTTTTAGAGTCTGAGTCACTCTTCATGGTTTATTATGAGTCCTTTTAAAATATCTTTTTAATTGCTAGTTTTATGTTGGGTAAAAAGGATGATGTTATTCACATTCATTCGGATTAACCACCCTTTCATTCTTGTCTCAGTTCTATAATGGTAGATCCTACGCCGCAGTTATTTTTAATCTAGTTCTACATTCTCGTTCCTCAACATACGCACATACCCACAAATGACTTTGAATGTAGTAGTTTTGGGGGGGAAGCACCTTATTTTCTATTTTTAAAATGAAATCCAGGACACCGTACATCCTTTTGCCCTGACTGAATTTTTCTTTCAATGCTTTTCTCTTTTATGAAATTTCAACCAAATCCTCTTCCTGAAAACTGGTAGTTATAGAATTCTTGTGCCTTGACCTTTATGTGAGGTTTTGCTTAACTGGCAGCCAAAATAAAGCATCTTGCAAGTTTTGCTTGCAAGATGAACCCTTGTAAGGTAGGATGTTACAGGATAGGCATTTCTACATGTGCATGCACTTGGAGTAGGAAAGACCACTGCTGTATACAAGTGCCTTTGCCTGAACCTACTGTCTGCTTACTCTGGTGACCATCTCCCACCTGGGCCATAGGAACCACCGAAGACCACTCCTCAGGATAGGTAAAGAAAGGTGTGGGGCATGAGGGAGGATGTGAGAAGAATGTGGGGCCTAGTGACATTTTGTAAAGGTGATGTTCAGTCTATGGACACTGTGATAACCAGGCTCAGGGCTCAAGGTTTTGTTGTTGTTGTTATGTAAGCTCCACACCAAGCATGGAGGTCAGTACAGGGCTTGAACTCATGACCCTGAGATCAAGACCTGAGCTGAGATCAAGATCCAAGCTGAGATCAAGAGTCAGACACTTAACCAACTGAGCCACCCAAGTGTGGTGGGCTCAACTTTTTTAACAGCACCAAAGCTAGTATAATTAGATAAACTCCTCTGAGTTGGCCAAGGAAGCCACCTCTTGGTACGATTTTCTGTGTACTGGTCAGACTTCTTTTGATTACAAGTGACAGACACTCAGCTTACACTAGCCTAAGGAAGCAAGAGAATGAATCAAGTCACATGGAGTGGTTGATCACCAGTTAAGAAGGAAGACAGAGGTGCAGCTCCACCTTAGGAATAACTGGAATAAAAGAGGCAAATACAAACAGGTCTCGTTTAATTTCTCCTCTCTCCTCTTTTGGTGTTTGCTTCATCTTATCATTGAAAACTACAGAAAACATGGCGGCTGCAATTCTGGAATTTTTATATTTTTATCCACACACACACACACACACACACACACACACAAAAGATTGGTGTTAAGGAATTTTCAGTTCTGCATACAAAAATTTCAGGTTAGATGTGCATTCTTGGATCTATTTGGGGTCATCCAAATAGGCAGGGTTAGATAGAAATTATGTCAGTTCTCCAATAACCATAGGATGAGATGGATATACCCAGGAGAAAGGAGTGCTGAGCTCAAAATCCTATAGATATCTACTATATCCCATTCTATCCTAGAGATAGCTACTCTATCTGCTATATCCTATAGGTAGCTACTGTAGTAGAGAATGGACTCCATGTTCCAAATACCCATTTTTATAGCAAAAATTTAGAGTATACACATTAATATATTAGGGATTTCCTACATTGGCTCTTACTTCGACTTTAAGCTTTCACCACCCAGCACCCCACCTAACCAGCACCTACACAATACACTTTTAAAAAATTGATTTTAGGTATAATGGACAGAAAACAGAAATCTTGTGTAGATACTAGATAAATATATTTTTACAATGCCTTGAAAAAGTTAGTTCTGAGTAGATTTGAATATTGTACTATTGTTTTTGCTAGACACTAAGCTTTACTACTTGTTTCCCTTATTTCATTTTGAAATACAATTACATTTTAATGTTATGAGCATACAGTGTTATTTCTTTATGTTAACTAAGTTTTGATGCATCAACCATTAATTGGCAAAAGAATTATATGTTTCTTTGGTAAGATGTTAGATCCCCAATCAGATTGTTCTAAGTTCAATCAAAAGAAAGAATTGACATTATTTATTTATCGCAAAGAATTTAGCTTTCTTTTATAGAAAGTGGTAGGAAGAAGGAGTGCCTTTGTGGCTCAGTTGGTTGAGTGTTGGTTGGCTTGGGTCATGATCCCAGGGTCCTGGGATGGAGCCCTACATGGTGGGGCTCCTTGCTCACCGGGGAGCCTGCTTCTCCCTCTCCCTCTGTGTCTCCCCCTGCTTGTGCTCTTGCTCTCTCCCTATCTCTGCCAAATGAATAAATCTTTAAAAAATAAAAATAAAGTGATAGAAAGAGTATTTTGAAATTAAAATGTATGAATGACTTCTCAGAATTTTTTAAACACTTGGAAAAATACTGAAATGCTCAAGAAGGAGCCAGAAACATTAAATCAACTTTTTTTTTTAAAGATTTTATTTATTTATTGGTCAGAGACAGAGAGAGAGAGAGCGAGAGCGAGCGAGCACAGGCAGACAAAGAGGCAGGCAGAGGCAGAGGGAGAAGCAGACTCCCTGCCGAGCAAGGAACACGATGCAGGACTCGATCCCAGGACCCCGGAATCATGACCTGAGACGAAGGCAGCTGCTCAACCAACTGAGCCACCAAGGCGTCCCTAAATCAATTTTTGAAAAAAAAAAATCACTTAAAAATATTTTTATTTCTAAATAGTTCTTTTTTTAAAATAGCATTTGTTTTAAAAAATATATATGTTTATTAAACCACTGCTATGTTGCAGGTACTCTGCTGAGTCTGGGATTTGACAATGAGGTCAAGTTTACTGTGAGACAGGAGTAAGGAAGGCTGGCCAGGCAAATACTATGTGCTGTGCATACTAGGATCAGGGTAAGCAGAAGAGCATTCTGGGAACATCCAAGAGGAGCCCTTAAGCCTACTAGACCAGGTGAAGTTTGCTAGAGGAGGAGGTTCTAGCTCCTAGGGTTCACATGGAGAACTAAAGATGGCACATTAGTTAGTTGTCAACTGAAAGCATTACCACCCCTTCCACTGGAGTGTTTGGTAATAGGTGTGGGCAGTTTTGATCGCATTATTACCAGTCTCTGGTGATGTCAAGTGTGCGATTACAAGAATTGTGACTTTTGGCTCTAGGGAGGGTCACAGCATCTTAATAGCATTTAATCATCTGTCTATATGATGCCTGAGTTACATATCCATAACTCTTATGGCCAGATGGGTGGGGACAACAGCTAATATATATCTTAGGCCAACACATTCAGGTTAGCTAAATTTATATATGGTCATTCATAGCAAGGGTGTAAACAACAAATCTCCTAATAGATCATCACAGAAAAGGAATTCTTATTTATTACTGCATAATAGTCCTGAGCATTCAGAGCTCAGTGGCACCTGCTCTTGCTGTAGGGGTACATGCTGACAAGTAACCCAAATCTCCTTGAAGACAATTTCCTATAGCTTAACATATTGTGGTCTCCTTTCTAGACCTTGAAAGGAATATGATATAGTAGAGAAATCTAGTCTGGATAGATTGTATATTTTTTTGTTTTGTTTTGTTTTGTTTTTTAGAGGCGTTATTTTGTGTGTTAAACAATCTTTTTTTCAAGATTTATTTATTTATAGGAGAGGGAGAGATTGAGGGGAGGGACAGCGGGACAGGGAGAGAGAGAATCTCAGGCTGACACCCTCCTGAGCCTGGAGACAGACATGAGGCTTGATCATGAGCAGAAATTAAGAGTCAGTGGCTTAACTGACTGAGCCACTCAGGCTCCCCTGTATGTTAAACAATCTTAAAATAAATATAAATAGTTAGGAAAAGCTGCTGGTGGTTGTTTTAAACTTACGTCAAAATGAATGTAGTGAATGTAATTTGCTCCACTATAGGTCTTCTTGGCCCTATCTTTGCCCTTGTACCTCTGACACCTAAGGAGATCAAGGCATGTCAAACATCCCACTAGATGGTAAGGTACAAATAAGAGATTTCCTTCCATAATAAAATCATCTGGGCATGGTGCTGTTTGATGGAAAAGTCTCTTTTTTCCTTGACACCTTTTTCTGTTTCTTCTTTAGGAATTGTCTATTTAGGCTTTCTGTCTCTACTGAGGACAATTTTAGTAAACAGCTTTTCATAGAAGGTTATGTGTGCCATCTAGCTTTCCAAATATATTTGTATAGAGTTATGGAAAGTAGTCTTTACTGCTTTTAGATTTTTTCTTCTATTTTGATGGCTATTCCTATTCTTAACCTTTTAAGATACAACTCACATACTACACATATCATCCTACACATATAATTCAGTGGCTTTCAGTTTATTGACCAAGTTGCACATCTATCATTGGGTACCTGTGTGGTTCAGTCAGTTAATCATCTGCCTTCAGCTCAGGTCATGATCCCAGAATCCTGGCATCAACCCCCACATTGGGCTCCCTGCTAAGTGGGTAGGCTACTTTCTCCCCTGCTTGTGCTTTCTTGCTATCTCACTCTCAAATGAATAAATAAAATATATTTTAAAAGTTGTCCATCTGGGGGGACTTTGATGGGTCAGTCGTTAAGTGTCTGCCTTCGGCTCAGGTCATGATCCCAGGACATTGAGATCAAGCCCCACATCGGGCTCCCTGCTCAGCGGGAATCCTGTTTCTCCCTCTCCCATTCCCCCTGTTTGTATTCCCTCTCTTGCTGTCTCTGTCTCTGTCAAATAAATAAATAAAATCTTAAAAAAAAAAGTTATCCATCTATCTATACAACTGATTTTATTTTATTATTGTTTTTTAAAGATTTTGTTTATTTATTTGACACAGGGAGAGAGAGAGCAGAGAGAGGGGGGAACACAAGCAGGGGGAGTGAGAGAGGGAGAAGTAGGCTCCCCGCTGAGCAGGGAGCCCAATGCTGGGGTGGGGGTTGGTGGCTCAGATCCCAGGACTCTGGGATCATGATCTGAGCCAGAGGCAGACACTTAACGACTGAGCCACCCAGGTGCCCCAACACAATTGATTTTAGAACATTTTATTAAATGTAAGAAGAAATTCTGTTCCTTTTAGCTGTAACTCCTTTTTTTTATTGGTCTTTTTTGTGTGTGTTGTGTTAGTCACCATACATCATTAGTTTTTGATTTAGTGTTCCAAGAGTCATTGTTTACATATAACACCTAGTGCTCCATGCAATACGTGCCCTCCTTAATATCTACCACCAGCCTCACCCATTCCCCCCACCCCCACCTCCTCTAAAAGCCTCAGTTTGTTTCTCGGAATCCCCAGTGTCTCATGGTTCATCTCCCGCTCTGATATCCCCCCCTTCACTTTTCCTTTCCTTCTCCTAATGTCCTCCATGTTATTCCTTATGTTTCACAAGTAAGTGATACCATATGATAATTGACTCTCTCTGCTTGACTTATCTCACTCAGCATAATCTCCTCCAGTCCCATCCATGTTGATGCAAAAGTTGGGTATCCATCCTGAATCCCTTTAAGCTCTAGAAACCACTAACCTACTGTCTGTCTCTATAGATTTGCCTATTCTAGACATTTCATATGAATGGAATAAAATAATATATGGTCCTATGTGACTGGTTTCTTTTACTTAGCATAATGTTTTCAAGTTTCATCCATGTTGTAGCAAGTATCAATAGTTCATTTCTTTTTATTGCCTAATAATATTCCACAATGTGGATATTATATCCCTCTACTCTGTTTATGTCTCCCTTACCATTTTTCTTGATTTTTGAGATGTGCCTGTTTTGCTTACTTACTCATTTATTCAGTTTTCTAACTTATTTAATTCTGCACTTAACTACACTTTTATCTTGAATTATTATGTCATTCTGGATTATTTTGGCTTGCTTGTTCTTTTTTCTGTGTTTTTGAATTAGATGTTTTACCTATTTTCATTGTTTCATTTTTGTTGATATAAATCCTTAAAGCTTAGAATTTCTTTCTGGGTACTGCTATAGCTATAATCTTCCTATAAGTAGTATTTCAATTTATTGGTAGTTTTTAGAAATTCAACAGTTTAAGTTTGTATTGATTTTTGATCTTTGAAGTGTTTAAGTATGTTCAGATTGAAAAAGGATCTTAGTGGGGTAAGCCGCTGCCTTCGGCTCGGGTCGTGATCTCAGGGTCTTGGGATCGAGTCCCGCATCGGGCTCTCTGCTCAGCAGGGAGCCTGCTTCCCTCTCTCTCTCTCTGCCTGCCTCTGTGTCTACTTGTGATTTCTCTCTGTCAAATAAATAAATAAAATCTTTTTAAAAAATGTGTTATAAATATTTAGTGTTATTGAGTTGTCATTTATATCTTTCAAACATAATTAAAATATTTTTCTTAATTTTATAAAAGTTCTATGTGCATTTTAAGTTGAATTTAGATAGTCACCAAATATTGGCTTCATACTCCATGTGCATACTATGTTCACGTATTTATTCAAGGATAATGACCCAAATTCTAGTCAGTCACAGGTCAAAATTTCAAGATCTCTACGTGTTATGCTATTATCTCTCTATTAAGTGTAGGTAGCTCTATGTGATTCAGAAAACCATAAAGGAAAGGGACAAATTTTCTGCTCCCAATGAATGATGGTGAGACAAGGACAAGATAACTGTAATAAGCATTCTTGCTCAGAAAGAAGAATGGAAGAGATGGGACTGTCATTTGTCCATAGTCATTCTTAAATCAGGTTTGGCACACAGAACCCTATTCTGGTGTTAGGAATGTTCTTTGTTAGACCCCCCATTCTGCTTTCTGGAAGCAGCTTCCCTTTCCCATTGTCCTCTGTGGCCCTTGACTCTGCCCTGTGTGTGGTCTTTTCTATTATTCTTGAGCACATCTACAATGGATGTTGTTGTGACTATGTCTTCCTGTGAAACTGCTTGGCTTTCTCAGTTCATTTCCTAATTCCAGAAGTTTGAGAGGCCAAAGAATATTTTTTCAAAAGATTTATTTGTTTATTTTAGAGAGAGAGAGTGCTCGGGGGAGAGGGCAGGAGCAGAAGGAGAGGAGAGATCCTCAAGCAGGTTCCCTGCTGAATGCGGAGCTTGAAGATCCGGGGAGAAGGCTCTATACCACAACCCGTGAGATCATGACTTGAACCACACCAAGAATCGGATGCTTAACCTGCTGAGCCACCCAAGGGCCTCTCAAAGAATATTTTAAGTACCAAGCAGTTAAAGGATTTTAAATTCAGACTGCTGGCTTATTTGGAAGAACAATTTTTAAGAATTTCCTAAGCTTATTTGTTTGAATTCAGTTAATTCTAACTGGTAATAGCCCGCTCTCAATTCTTTCTAGATGAAGTTCTGCTGTATTTCTTTATTTTTTCTCTTATAATAAATACCTGGAATATCACTTTGAGACTGCTGTAGTTACAGAAATCAGAAACCCTGGGAATTTCTGTTTGACTGTCTCCTTAGGCAGATGTTTGCTTCAATGCAGCTTGATTCACTGGGAGCATCTAACAATGGGATGAACTTTGCTGCAAGGCTCAGCTTTGATAGAACTTTGTCTCAAAAAGATCTTTCTGAGTTTTTCTCTCTTACTCTTTGAGATCTAAAAGTGGCTGGCTCTTCTAACATTTCAGACCCCAAATTTCAGGACTCTCTCGTTTCCCTTTACCTTTTTGTAAACCAGCCAATTAACTGAATTTACCTCTCTCCCTTTAAAAATACATTGGGAAGGGACGCCTGGGTGGCTCAGTTGGTTAAGCAGGTGCCTTCGGCTCAGGTCATGATCCCAGCGTCCTGGGA
Source organism: Neogale vison (assembly GCF_020171115.1). Lineage (NCBI taxonomy): Eukaryota > Metazoa > Chordata > Mammalia > Carnivora > Mustelidae > Neogale > Neogale vison. The sequence continues at coordinate 90,765,379 of NC_058099.1, read as the reverse complement.
TTGAGTCCCACATCGGGCTCCTTGCTCGTCAGGGAGCCTGCTTCTTCCTCTGCCTCTGCCTCTGCCTGCCATTCTGTCTGCCTGTGCTCGCTCTCTCCCTCTCTCTCTCTGATAAATAAAAAAAAAATCTTAAAAAAAAAATACATTGGGAAAAAACAATTGTAGTTCACACAGGGGATTCATGAACTTTTCCCCAATCTCTTTCTCTGTCTCATTAGATACGTGAGTTGACTCTTTGCCTACTGTAATCATGAAATGTTTTGCCTTTCCACCCTGCAATATCAGCTTCCTGTTGTTTTTGCCTGACTTTTAGCCAATCCCATATACTTTAGATTTTTGTTATAGTAGCACCCATCCCAATTCTGATACTTATTTCTGTGTTAGAGTAGGCCAAACTTAATCTGTGATATCAACCCCCCGAATATCAGTGGCTTAACACATAAAGGTTTATTTCCGGCTCGCACAGAGTCAACTGTAAGTTTTTGGTGGAAGAGTGGGCATTCCTCCGCACAGATACTCTGGGATTCAGGCTGATTCAGGCTCTATCCTCTAGAAAGTCATTGACTGCTCTGTCAGGGGAAGAAAGAATGAGAATTATACAAGAGCTTTCACTGTGATGGAAAGGACATATATTTTTTCTACTCATATTTATTTTGTTATCCAGAACTAGTCAAATGGCCCCACCAACTGCAGGAGAGCTGGGAGTTTTAACCTCTTGTATTCCCAGGAAATAAGGAAAAATAATATTGGTGAGCACAATATTAACGTATGGAAGACTTTCTTATAAAACTCACTCCTAGGTGCATTCTAGGGCTAGATTTTTGTTCTTCTAGCCCTGAAGTCATTGCCCATGAGCAGTGTTGGCAAATACCTTGAAGGCCTCGGTAGACAGGATGTTTTGAAAATCTATTTAACACTTTGGTTATAGGATTTCATCCAAAAATTGACCTGGAAATTTCCCCACTGGATTTTCAGCTCTTAAATATTTTTAATGTGTTGGGACTTAAAAATGATATATTTTATCTAGCATTTTCCATTGTTTTCAGTGAATTTATTTGCATAACCATGGAAATATAATTTGGGGCCACTCCAAGAGTTCCCAACTCTGGCCAGTCTCGTTAGTGAGATTTTCCCTCACAGCCTCGTATTTTCAACTTGTTCCAGTTGTCTTTGACAAATTCTTTGGTTCTACTTGCCTTTCAATGGATTTTTGCTGCGTATGGGAGCCCTTGCGCACAGTGTGATCAGGAAATTATAATTTCTGACTTCGCCAAAAATCTGGTTTGCTTTTAATTTTTCCATTTCCTTTGTTACTTTTGAATGATTTCTAGGAAGATATAGGGAAAATGCACATTTGTATCGCTATATTCATAGTGGAAGAATATTTAAACTTTAGATTCTGTTTATGAAGAATGGCTTGTTCCTTGGTTTCTAATGTGAATGAAATGAATTTCTTTGAAACCAAAGAACCTTGTAATATCTAGTCAATATGTATTGCTCATGGGTTCACAGAAGTGTGCATTAAAATGGGCCTTAACAAAGACCACACCAGAAAGGAGAATTTTAGACCAATATCGCTGATGAATATGGATTCTAAGATTCTCAACAAGATCCTAGCAAATAGGATCCAACAGCACATTAAAAAGACTATCCACCGTGACCGGGTGGGATTCATCCCTGGGTTACAAGGATGGTTTAACATTCGCAAATCAATCAGTGTGATAGAACAAATCAATAAGAGAAGAGAGAAGAACCACATGGTCCTCTCAATTGATGCAGAAAAAGCATTTGACAAAATCCAGCATCGGTTCCTGATTAAAACTCTTCAAAGTATAGGGCTAGAGGGAACATTCCTGAACTTCATAAAATCTATCTATAAAAAACCCACAGCAAATATCATCCTCCATGGGAAGAAGCTCATAGCCGTGTTGAGATCAGGAACACGACAAGGATGCCCACTCTCACCACTCTTGTTCAACATAGTATTAGAAGTCCTAGCAACAGCAATCAGACAACAAAGAGAAATAAAAGGTATCCAAATTGGCAATGAAGATGTCAAGCTCTCTCTCTTCGGAGGTGACATGATTCTTTATATGGAAAACCCAAAAGACTCCACCCCAAACCACTAGAACTCATACAGCAATTCAGTAATGTGGCAGGATACAAAGTCAATGTACAGAAATCAGTTGCTTTCTTATACACTAACAATGAAAATACAGAAAGGGAAATTAGAGAATTGATTCCATTTACTATAGCACCAAGAATCATAAGATACCTGGGAATAAACCTAACCAAAGAGGTAAAGGATCTGTACTTGAGGAACTACAGAGCACTCATGAAAGAAATTGAAGAAGACACAAAAAGATAGAAGACCATTCCATGCTCTTGGATCTGAAGAATAAACATTGTTAAAATGTCTATACTGCCTAGAGCAATCTATACTTTTAATGCCATTCCAATCAAAATTCCACTGGTATTTTTCAAAGAGCTGGAGCAAATAATCCAAAAATTTTTATGGAATCAGAAGAGACCCCGAATTGCTAAGGAAATGTTGAAAAAGAAAAAAACTGGGAGCATCACATTACCTGATTTCAAGCTTTATTACAACACCATGATCACCAAGACAGCATGGTGCTGGCATAAAAACAGGCACATAGACCAGTGGAACGGAGTAGAGAGGCCAGATATGGCTCCTCAACTCTATGGTCAAATAATCTTTGACAAAGCAGGAAAAAATATACGGTGGAAAAAAGACAGTCTTTTCAATAAATGGTGCTGGGAAATTGGACAGCTATATGTAGAAGAATGAAACACGACCATTCTCTTACACCGGACACAAAGATAAACTCTATATGGATAAAAGACCTCAACGTGAGACAGGAATCCATCAGAATCCTAGAGGAGAACATAGACAGTAACCTCTTCTATATCAGCCAGAGCAACTTCTTTCAAGATATGTCTCCAAAGACAAAGGAAACCAAAGCGAAAATGAACTCTTGGGACTTCATCAAGATCAAAAGCTTCTGCACAGTAAAGGAAACAGTCAACAAAACAAAGAGGCAACCCACAGAATGGGAAAAGATATTTGCAAATGACAGTACAGACAAAAGGTTGATATCCAGGATCTATAAAGAACTTCTCAAACTCAACACACACAAAACAGATAATCATGTCAAAAAATGGGCAGAAGACATGAACAGACACTTCTCCAATGAAGACATACAAATGGCTATCAGACACATGAAAAATGTTTATCATCACTAGCCATCAGGGAGATTCAAATTAAAACCACATTGAGATACCACTTTATACCAGTTTGAATGGCCAAAATTAACAAGACAGGAAACAACGTGTGTTGGAGAGGATGTGGAGAAAGGGGAACCCTCTTACACTGTTGGTGGGAATGCAAGTTGGTGCAGCCACTTTGGAGTACAGTGTGGAGATTCCTTAAGAAATTAAAAATAGAGCTTCCCTATGACCCTGCAATTGCACTACTGGGTATTTACCCCAAAGATACAGATGTAGTGAAAGGAAGGGCCATCTGTACCCCAATGTTTATAGCAGCAATGGCCACAGTCGCCAAACTGTGGAAAGAACCAAGATGGCCTTCAACGGACGAATGGATAAGGAAGATGTGGTCTATATACACTATGGAGTATTATGCCTCCATCAGAAAGGATGAATACCCAACTTTTGTATCAACATGGATGGGGCTGGAAGAGATTATGCTGAGTGAAATAAGTCAAGCAGAGAGAGTCAATTATCATATAGTTTCACTTATTTGTGGAGTATAACAAATAACATGGAGGAAATAGGGAGATGGAGAGGAGAAGGGAGTTGAGGGAAATTGGAAGGGGAGATGAAACATGAAAGACTATGGACTCTGAAAAACAATCTGGGGGTTTTGCAGGTGTGGGGGGGGTGGGAGGTTGGGTGAGCCAGGTGGTGGGTATTATAGAGGGCATATATTGCAGGGAGCACTGGGTGTGTGCATCAACAATGAATTCTGTTACGCAGAAAATAAATAAATAAATAAATAAATAAATAAATAAATAATGGGCCTTAAGCTCATATAATACAATCTTTTGAGATTATTCTAGTAGAGTTCATTCAAATTATTTCAACAAGTAATTTTAAGACTATAGGGAAGGAGCTCATACAAGTCATCAGATGTTTGCTTTTTGTTTTGCAAGGGGGAAACTGGTCTTCATTCCATTTATAAAAGATATACTGTCAAGGTTTTCTTTGGACTACTATAATTACTAATATATAATACACTTTAAAAAATGCTGTCTGTCTTTAGTCTTACTCTTCTACCTCCTCGAGTGTCTTTAGCCAGTTGATATAAGTTGATCCTGGAGGGGAGAATCAAAGAAACCCCGAGAAGCACCCTAGGATTTTAAGATCAGTGAGATCCAGTTGGCAAAACATGGTATAATGGAATGTCTTAATTCTGATTTGGCCAGGACAATCCTGGTTTTCACCACTGCCAGGTACTTAGACCTCGTTTCCGTCTGAAAATGTTTCAGGTAGATTAACCAATTACAGTAGCACCATGTCTCATACATGTCCCTTCAGCTGTTTTCAAAGTCATGTGTTTGGCAGTTACTCAGACTGACGACATTTAAACTGTTTAGACACAGGCTCCCACTACTATATTGTTTTTTGTTTCCTCCCAATATTCTCCATAGGGCCTCCTATTTCTGAAAACTTCCTATGAAGAAAATCCTTAATAATGATGGGTCTCACTCATTCAATATATGTCACTCAATATATGGCCCTCAATACATGTCCAGTGAAGAAAATGAAAATGAAAATGAAAATTTCACGTACTGGCCTTTGTCAGATGGTTTTCTTTTGAGTTCAGTTTAGGATTCAAGTTCCATGGTTTCAGGTTATAGATGCACAAATCACATAGACCATGAGACATTGAAAACCAAAGACCCTCTTCATAAATCTGATATGTCACCATTTCTCCTGAGGACATAAGATTTTCCTTATAACTCTGCAAATACATCTAAAAGTGTTCATTTGTCAGTTTGATGAATGTGCCACTAAAATAACATTACTTTGGCATGTAAATCATTTTCCCATGAAATCTTTAAAGAGCATTGTCAAATGTTTCTCTGTAGCCTTTGATTCTATTGGCTTTATGCTTCTGAGGTGTCAGGAAATAGAGCTGACTCTCTGGGGTAATTTTCTTTTAAAGTTCTAGATAGCAGATGTTTATAAAACCTAATAAAAAAGATCTCTTTCTCTTCTCGTGTGGGTTAGATTTATATCAGAAAATATAATAACTGACAGAGTAGTTGTGAACTACATTAATAATTCTAAAATTTAAAATTAATATATTCTTCCATCTGGAGTCTTAACAAAACATTTTTAACATCTTTGAAATCCGCAAAGAAAATGTGTCTCTTGTCAAGGAACTAGAAGCTCGAAGGGCTGGGATTTTCATTGTTCTCATGTCAGATATTGCTCAGATTCACACCCCCGTTGCAATCAGTGTTATGCATATGTATGCCGAGAGCTTTCCCATTCAGCAAGTAGGTTTATAATTCCTCTGGAGACAAGTTTTTGTTGCAAAGGACTAGCATCTCTATATGCATAATCACTTCTTCTTTATATGTGCTTTTGCAGCGTGAGCTGGGATGCTTTTTATTTTTATGGACACATTTGAAAGCCTCTGCTTTCAACATTTATATTAAGGTGACAGTAACACAATGTAAGAACATTCAATCAATCAATCAGTGAAGATTTAATGAGCATTTATAATATTTTAGACTATGCTAGGCTCTGAGATCACAAAGATGAATAAAGAATAATTCCTGTATCTAAGATACTCTGAGTCTAATGAGAAGGCAAATTCATTAATGCATAATTAAAAAGAAAAAAAATGTGAAAGGTGGAGCAGAGATACAAGTTTTGTTGCAAGCCTCCACTTTGTTGCAAGCTCCCACATAGACGTGGGACCACGGAAAGTATGTGTAAACTTTAGTGTAACATGAGTGTCACTTGGTCCACTAGAGTACAACTTGGTCACTTTTCCTGCAGCAGGAATCCTATGGCTTAACCACACACCGTCCTCTGTTGGGAGCTGGACCGCTCTAGCTTGGGGCAGCCTGAGGGGAGCTGCAGGTCCTTGCCCGAGAATGCTCTGGACTCACGTTTCTTTAGTTCTGCAACTCACTTTTGGCTGTATGTATTTATTCAACAGGGGCTTGCCAATCAAATTTGATGTGGAGTCATCCAACTCTTATGATAGGAAACCCCAGCTTCAGGACCCCAGAAACAGACCCTTGTCTCTCCCGACAAGGCATTTCTTGGGACTACATTAGGCCTGAAGAGATAGGAAGAACAGGACTCAAGCGTTCAGGTGATACAGAGTTGGTGGTAGGAAGTTACATGCTGACTGCATAAGTTGGGCATTTGTCCAGAAGAGGCACTGCTCATGCTATCTTTGACCTACTAGATTGTATTGATCTTAATCCCCTCTGTAGCAGGCTAAGTGCCATTTTTGACTACAGGGTTATAGTTCCAAGCTCCTTTTCATACAGTTGGCAGCTCTGATCCTGTCCTGTCAGTCCTTTCCCCATTCCCAGTTCTATCCATATTCATACTGTCTCTTCCACAACAGAGTAGAGAATGCAAGCTTCATCTCTTATAATTGAGGATGGCTTACATAAAGATTTCTTATATAAAGAAAGAGTCACAGCACTCAGCTCTGGCCCTGATACAGCAAGGTCCTAAGCAGAAGCAAGACTGCTTGTCAAGAAAGATTCTGGCACTGATGGCAGGGAGTCCTGTGGACTCTTCTCCCAGAAAGAAGGTCAGCCAGTACCTGCATGCTTGTCATGGAAGACATAGTTCTTCCTTCAGTCAGCATCATGGAATACCTGTATTCAAGCAGCTTTGACCTTGAACTGACTGCTGACCAGCTGCTGTCAAATTCATGTCTGGACAAATTAATATCCGCAGAAGTCAGTCAGTAGACTAGACCAGTACTGGTCAACAATGACCTTATTACTAATCCAAGGTGATAAGATGAATTGTAAAAACAATGTAGCAAGTTATTTGTGTAGCTAAATTTATTCAGTTTAAAGGACTCTGAGATTGTTTTTACTTATCTCTGGTGTTAGAGGTCTTCCTATTAAAGGTGGTAGATGGTTATTTTATTTTTTTAATGCTTCTGTCAAAACAAAAGTTGGCAGTTTTATGTTGGTTCTACAAATTTGGGGGGAATATTTTGCTGCTCTATGAAACACCTTTGGGAACCACTGATCTAAGTCTGGTATATAACTGTTCCCTGGAACTTTCTTAACCTTGACATTTTTGACATTTTGAGCCAGATATTTCTTTGTTATGGGGGGGGGCGGTTTCTTTGCATGGTAAGATGTTTAGCAGCATCACTGGCCTCTACCCACTGGAGGCCAGTAACAACCCACCCACCCTGATGCAACAACCAAAAAAGTCTTCAGACATTGGCCTGTGCCTCAAGATGGGCTGGGGTGAGGAGGGCTGTACTGAAAAAGTTTGAAAGTTACTGCTCCAAAGACATTGTAAATTTTACTATTATTTTTATTATTTTCTCATAATGAATTTCTGTTGCAGTAAATGGCAGGTTATGGCTGTTGTATGTATGTATGGTGACTGTCAATAAATGCACGTAACAAGGAGAACAAGGCTATATAAAGTGTGTGTGTGTGTGTATGTATTTTTATACATGTTAAACATCTTTATCTTTTATATTATATTTTATATACTTTATAATTTTTTTAGCATGTTTATTCCTCTTTGTGAGGCTGGCAGTCTCTTAGAAGTAGGGGCAGATCTTCTTTAGCTGTGTATCTCTCAGAGCCTGTAGACTGTTGGCTTATTTGTGGGCAACTGGGCCGGCATTAGGGGAGACCATGTGTATTAGCTCCGTTTTCCACAGAAAGACTTTCATTGTAGATTCATGTTTTCAGTGCTGGACTTTTAGGACTGAGATTGCTTTAAGTGAAGGAACATACCTGCATCTTTTGTAATAATCTAGTTATAATACAACTTTAAAATATATTGTACATTCTGACTTTCATGGACACATCTTTGCCTTCATGGGCTCCTTCCTCCATTAAAAAAAGTTAAAAATGATAGTTTATAACTACATTGGCATAAAGATGGATACAATCTAAGATGTATTATATTCTCTTTTTCGCTGATTGAAAAATAGTTAAGACACTCCTATGTTTTAAAACACTCTGGACACTGGGCACTGTGCCCACTGTGGCCTGTGAAGAAGTAGGCACTAGGATCACACACTGAAATGTTAACTGTGCTTTTCCTCTTCATTCTTATGCTCCCAGGGAGATATTCTGGTTTTATTACCTCAGGGAAGAAAGACCCAGCAGGCAACAAAAACACCAAATTCTTGGGTTTGGGATTCAAAAGCTTGGGTCTTAGGATGATACCATAGATTTGAAAGAACAGGTGAAGAGCCGGGCTACCCTGTCTCATGATAGATGAGTTCGTGGAATGAAGACGGAGGGTAGCAGAGAAGTTGAAAATGTGTGTGTGTGTGTCTGGGACCCTAAATTGGAAAGGTTAAAGCTTTAGAAATTCTTGAGCAGATGAGACCTATCACTGCCTAGCCATCCATTCCCAGGGTAGTGGTTTTGGAGCTGTTGAACTGTGGGGGGGGGGGGTGTCCTCCAAACCCAGTGTCAGGGGACGACATGAAACCTTGAGGGGCTAGGCAGACAACTCAGGGATGGCATCTGTTTTCCAGGAACAGGTGGAGAGGGACACATGAAGATTCTTGTTGGCCTAGATAATGGCACGCTTGTGGCAGAGTGCCAGTCTAAGCAGGAGTCTATGTGGCAGGACCAGAAGGGTATAGCAGAGATTTGCATGCATCCATAATGGAAGACCACAGGAGAATGAGGAGGTTTCCACCGATGTCAGCAGGGAGAGATGATAACAACAAAGATGAATTCTTGGCATGTGGCACCACACAGGCCCTTGAGAGTGGGAAGAGATCCAGAATTGACCAAGATTAAGGTTTTTCCATCTTAGCAATATGAGCACTTGGCAAAGAAATTAATTACAATTAAGAAAAAAATAAAGTTGCAATTATTGTACACCAGAATTTTTTAAAGCTGGATTAGTATTCATTATACATGGATGTTTATGATACTTTACAGTATTTGAAGGATGTTCTGCTTTTGTATTTTTCATTTTGCAAAAATTTTATTGGTATTATATCTGTCCTCATTTTACACATGTGGAAATGGAAACAGAGAAAAATTAAGTGACTTGCCTAAAGTCATACAGCTAGGACATGAGCAATGACTCAAACCCCTGGCCCCATTCACTCTACCACCCCTGGTTCTTGATGTTGTTCAGTATTCCCCCTAAGGACTAAAGTGAGAGCTTCCTGGGAGGGTATGGTACCAAATGCTTTGATACGGTACCAAAATGCTTTTAGTATTTTGCAATTTAATGCTCAGATGTGAAGAAGGAGAGGGTTCGCATGTCTGGGCTCTACTGCACCACCCCGGCTCCCTTGCTGCTGTGTTCTATGCAGTGTTCTGCTCTCATCTCAGATGCAGAAAGACAAGGCTGTATTTTGAATGCAGTGCAGGGTCCCAGTCCTCATATAGTGGAATGAGGTGGGGGTTCAGGTCCTAAAGGGCCTCCTGACTTAGATTAGAGTTCCCTATCCAGATGAGTGGATACCATTCTGCTTCCATGACCCTGTGCCCACATTGTAGAATTTTCTTGTGTCTTTCACCAGAGCGTGAGCAATGAAGGCAGGGACTGCATCAGGCTTAGTCCCATTGCATCCTCTGCCTGGCATATAGTAGGTACTTAAAGTATTGACTGAATGGGTGGACAATGGGATGGCTGGCTGGATGGCTGGCTGGGTGGATGGATGGCTGGATGGCTGGGTGGATGGATGGATGGCTGGCTGGGTACATGGGTGGATGGATGGATGGATAGGTTCCTCAGTATCCCTTACACAGTCCTAGCCCTGTATCCCTCAATAGCAAGGCCCCTTCTGAGGGATGTTTGGGTTCAGTTTCCTTTATCTTACCGAAGAAAGCTTTGTAAAATTAGCTACTTCTGCTGCAGGCCACTCCATTTCCTTTCTCTTCCCCTCTTCCCAAATCCCTCCTATATTATTATTTCTATCCACACTTTTAGTCAAGATGTTTGGAATTTTTTTTCCCCTCTTCTGTCTACATGTTTTTTCCAGCTTATGTTTTATTGTCAGCTTCCTTTAAACCCTCTTTAGAAGCAGGAAGCACATGTTATAAGTCCATATGAGCAGATACTTTGCTCTTTCTCATTTTGAAAAAAAACTTCTAATTAAAATGGTAGAAAAAATTGCTAAAGTGGCAATTTGCCTTTCTAATTTATTACCATATCTTATTTTAGAATTTGCTTTTGGTAACTAATCTACATTATTAAATAAGGTTCACTTCATTGGAGTCACTTAGTAATTGTTGTGTTGGATAAATATTGTTGTTATGATATTATTAGTTTTATCACATGTACTGCATTGTTTTTAAGAAGTACCCTCAGCGTTACTTGAAAAGAGATGGAAAATACTTTATATGTCCCACATCCAGTGAATTTATAATTAAAACAATGTCACAAATATAGTACATTTTCATTGGATAATTTTTTAAAAATTTAAATGCAATATGTAATTAAAAAAAAACCTCACCACCTAACAGATTCTAATTTATTTTTTAAGGCACCATGACAGAGAAGCCTATCCAAAAGATTATGATGTAGAGGGTCCTGAGGACATAAAAAAACTGTGTAATTCAACATATTGGCGACTTGGAACTGATGAACCCCCAGTAAGTAGTTGCTTCTGATTTCTTTAGATCGGGAATCTTCCTCCTAGTGAAACATGGAAAAATAAAGGGAGGAGTTCTTTGCTGGCACCACCCCTCCATGCTGTGTTGGGTACTTGGGCAGGTGACTTAGTCATAAGGTTATTGGAGAAATTAAATGAGATAAAGCATATCAAGTGGTTAACTTAGTGCCTGGCATATCACAAGTGCTCAGGATACTGTTCGTGCTGTTATGATGCTGTTGTCACATCATATGTCTCCTTTAAACTTCACAACAACGCTGTGAAGTAGGTGGTATTATCTCTACTCTAGAGAGGGGGAGAAAGTCCTAGAGGTTAAGTGACTTACTCAAAGTCCCCGGTTAGGGAGTGGAAAAGTGAAACTTTGAATCTAGTTCCTTGATTTCAAGTCCTTTATATTTTTCGTAAGGTGGTAGAGTTGTGAGTTATTAAAACATGCTGGTATTATTCTCCTAACGTTTGTGTGATGCCATTCCCAAAGGAATGTTCACTGCATGAGTACTTCTCTTTGAATTGCCACGAGTGGGTTACTCCTTGGCTATTTAGGTGCCTACCCAATTGCCATAAGGCAGGAGCTCACCTTTCCATAGCTCCCAAATTGTGTCCTACAATGTCAAGAACTTTGGGCTAGTTGAAGACTCAGTTCAACTTTATAGGATGGTCTTGGGGCTGAAGAGCTGGTAATTTGACTAGGCAGATGCAAATGTGTTGAGAAGACTGGGTTTGTATCACACCCTGCCCCAAAACCAGGGCTATTTTGAAATAGGGCAAGCCTAGGAAGATCCATAAATCTATGCTGGACATGAGTCTTGAAGATTCTCAGGTCTCCAGGGTGATGGGAATCAATTAGCTTATCTGGGCTTAACGCTTGTTCCTTCCTGCCTTTTATAGTTACAGTGGATAGAGAATAATAAGGATAGCCGGGAAAATGGACATTTATTATAATGATGCAGCTGCCTGGAAATGGAATCAAGGATACTTACAGGAACCAAGAGAGCTCTAAAACAAGACGTCCTCCTCCCTCCCCTCTCCCCCTCTGTCTCTCTGTCTCTCTCTCTCTCCCTCTCACTCACATACACCAGTGTCTTACTTGCATCCTGATTTTGTACTGCTCAGTGTCCTTTTTCCCTACAGCTCAGACCTCAAGGGCATTCTGATGGTTTCCTCAGTTTCCACATTGGCCTCTTGCCTTTGCACCAGGCTGCCTTTTGGGTCAGTAGCCAGCTCATGGAGGGGTTCTTGAGTCTGATACTCAACTCTGTCGGTAGCCACTCAGCCCTGCTCCACCAAACCCAGCTTAGCCTTGCTTTCTTAAGCTATGGGGCTATGTGGTCAGGACAAGAGCAAGTTGGGCAAAGCACACATTGCCTGGCATGTACTTAGCATCTTTGACTCTTAGAAAAACATTTATTTTTGACTTCCAAATGAAAATGTTCTTGGTCTCTGGGTTGTGGGAGAAAGTTAGATGAAGTGAATTGTGAGATGTAGGAATCTCAAACTTTCATTCTGTACATTATACATGTTACAGCAATCAAACCTCAGGTCTAATAGAGGGTGTGGAAACAAGATAATATTTACCTTCTCTATGACTTTTGTTCATGGTCATTGAAACCTTGTCCTTATTGTTCCAGGTTTACAGATATAATAGACAGGAATGAAAATAGGTCAAAGGGTCAACTGTTTCTGACAAAATTGCTATTCTTATATCCTAATAGTAAGTTACATTTTCTAGACTTTTTGTGTATAAAGCACTTGTTCACCCATCTTGTTTCTTGCTCCTCTTTTTTTTTTAAAATAATTTTTTCATTTTTTTAATGAACATATAATGTATTATTAGCCCCAGGGGAACAGGTTTGTGAATCGCCAGGTTTACCCACTTCACAGCACTCACCATAGCACATACCCTCCCCAATGTCCATAACCCCACCACCCTCTCCCTACCCCCCTCTTCCTGGCAACCCTCAGTTTGTTTTGTGAGATTAAGAGTATCTTATTGTTTGTTCTCCTCCTGATCCCATCTTGTTTCATTTATTCTTTTCCTATCCCTCAAACCCCCTATGTTGCATCTCCACTTCCTCATATCAGGGAGATCATATGATAGTTGTCTTTCTCCAATTGACTTATTTTGCTAAGCATAATACCCTCTAGTTCCATCCACGTTGTTGTAAATGACAAGATTTCATTTCTTTTGATGACTGCATAGTATTCCATTGTGTGTGTGTGTGTGTGTGTGTGTGTGTGTATCCCATCTTCTTTATCCGTTCATCTGTTGATGGACATCTAGGTTCTTTCCAGAGTTTGGCTATGGTGGACATTGCTACTACAAACAGTCAGGTGCACGTGCCCCTTCGGATCACTACATTTGTATCTTTAGGGTAAATACCCAATAGTGCAATTGCTAGGTCCTAGGGTAGCTCTATTTTCAACTTTTTGAGGAACCTCCATGCTGTTTTCCAGAGTGGTTGCACCATCTTGCATTCCCACCAATAGTGTAGGAGGGTACCCCTTTCTCTGCATCCTTGCCAGCCATCTGTCATTTCCTGACTTGTTAATTTTAGCCATTCTGACTGGTGTGAGGTGGTATCTCATTGTGGCTTTGATTTGTATTTCCTTGATGCCAAGTGATGTGGAGCACTTTTTCATGTGTCTGTTGGCCATCTGGATGTCTTCTTTGCAAAAATGTCTGTTCATGTCCTCTGCCCATTTCCTAATTGGATTATTTGTTCTTTGGTGTTGAGTTTGATAAGTTCTTTATAGATTTTGGACACTAGCCCTTTATCTGATATGTCGTTTGCAAATATCTTCTCCCATTCTGTCAGTTGTCTTTTGGTTTTGTTAACTGTTTCCTTTGCTGTGCAAAAGCTTTCGATCTTGATGAAGTCCCAATAGTTCATTTTGCCTTTGCCTCCTTGCCTTTGGCGATGTTCCTAGGAAGAAGTTGCTGTGGCTGAGGTTGAAGAGGTTGCTGCCTGTGTTCTCCTCAGGATTTTGATGGATTCTTTCCTCACACTGAGGTCCTTCATCCATTCTGAGTCTATTTTCGAGTGTGGTGTAAGGAAATGGTGTTTCTTGCTCTTCTTAACAACATAACAAAGTTGAAAGAAAGGTACTATTTTTAAAATTTTTTTCATTAACATATATTATTTGTTTCAGGGGTACAAGTCTGTGATTCATCAGTCTTACACAATTCACAGTGCTCACCATAGCCCATGCCCTCCTCAATGTCCATCATCTAGCCTCCTCCCCGCTGCCCAGCTACCCTCAGTTTGTTTCCTGAGATTAAGAGTCTCTTATGGTTTGTCTCCCTTTCTGGTTTCATCTTGTTTCATTTTTCCCTCCCTTCCCCTATGATCCTCTGTCTTGTTTTTCAAATTCCTCATATCAGTGAGATATGATTATATCATATGATATAAATATGATAAATATCATATGATACTTATCTTTTTCTGATTGACTTATTTCACGTAGCATAATACCTCTAGTTCCATCCATGTCATTGCAAATGGGAAGATTTTGGTTTTTTATGGCTTCATAATTCCTTTGTTTATATATACACATCATCTTTATCCATTCATCTGTTGATGGACAGCTAGGTTCTTTCCATAGTTTGGCTGTGGTGGACACTGCTGCTATAAACATTGGGATGCATGTGCCCCTTTGGATCACTACATTTGTATCTTTAAGGTAAATACCCAGTAGTGCGTTTTCTGGGTCATAGGGTAGCTCTATTTTCAACTTTTTTTTTAAAGGTTTTATTTATTTATTTGACAGATCACAGAAAGGCAGAGAGAGCAGAAGGGAAGCAGGCTTCCTGCTGAGCAGAGAGCTTGACGTGGGGATCGATCCCAGGATGTTGGGATCATGACCTGAGCCGAAGGCAGAGGCTTTAACCCACTGAGCCACTCAGGCGCCCCATATTTTCAACTTTTTGAGGAACCTCCATGCACGTTTCCTGACTTGTTAATTTTAGCCATTCTGACTGGTGTGAGGTGGTATCTCACTGTGGTTTTGATTTGTATTTCCCTGATGCCAAGTGATGTTGAATACTTTTTCATGTGTCTATTGGCCACTTGGATGTATTCTTTGCAGAAATGTCTGTTCATGTCTTCTGCCCACAAGAAGGGTATTATTCTAGTTTTAAACCCAGACCCACTGATTTTAAATGATTTCACCTAAGGTCCCAGGTGTAAAAAGGAGGGAGATATAGATATAGAGTCTTCCTATTTTCATATGTCAGGTGTGATGCTAGATGTAGCAGAAGGATGGATGAGTTCTTCTTGCCACAGAATTTTGATAGAGACCTAAACACTAGAATACTCTCACTAGTTGGTGAAAAACACACATCTTAAAGCAAGATGCTAGACCATCTAGGCAGGACCTGCTAAGATATTCTAAAATAGGTTAGGCCAGTATGAGTGATTATGTCCTTGAAGACTAGAGTTCAAGAAGGATTTATTTCGTTGTGGGACACATGTCCCTTCTTCCTCAGGTGAGAGGTGTTTTAAGGAAATCAGAGAGATTAATATGTGTATCCTGGACCTCAGAGCATAGGGTCCAGGTGTCTGACTCTTGTGAAACAGCAAGGCCCACCTGCTGCAGGATTCCCTGCCTAAAGCAGCACCCAGCTGGGAAGGTGAGAAGCTTAAATCTAATACAGTTAGCAATTTTGATGATTTCACTGGACTGGAAAATTTCATAACTAAAATGAGATCCTTCTCAAGATTGAGGGGCCTAGAAAAGTTAAGGGACTCATTTAAAATTCCCATTAAGTGAAAGGGAAGAACCAGCCATCCATGTGGGATGGAAGAGGCAGCTTGATTAAAAATGAAGTTGCTTCATGATTGCATCCTACTGATGGAAAGGATCGATTCAGTAAGAGGGTTACATGAACACCGCCTCATTTCTTCCTCTGGACAACTGTTCAGGCTAGCACCGAGGACACCGAGGCCAGGTGAAGCTCAATCACTTGTTCAAAGTCAAACAGCAAGTAAGTGTATTAAAAATTAAAATCTATTTTTCCCTCTGGTTCCAGCGTCTAAGATCTTAAATATTCCTCAAACTGTCTCTTGGAGTGCCAAGTTGTTCCACTCCCAGCCCGGGGCCTTTTTACCCCCCAAACACTGCATCCTCCTTGCAGAAAATGAACCTGATTATTTTTTTGCTGTGGCTTGGGCATGTTTGGGGACATTGGTTTCTCATCTCCTATCTATAACCTCTGTCCTGTTTCCTGAGTTGTGTCCACGCACATGCCAGGTAGCCCCTGTTTCCTCCCTGTTTCCTTTCCTACATGTCTTCTTAGCATTTTTGGATTTTTGCAGTATTTCTGCTGAATGGTTGCTTTTTTTGTCCCCCAGCATTTCTGTTCCACTGTATGAAGTGCTCCTTGACCTTCAGTGCTGGTGCTGGGGCTAATGTGAGCACTGTTTATTTGTAACAGTATTTTAAATAGGAATTTCTTGGTCTTAATTTTAGCTGAGAATCTCCACAAATAAATCCATAATCCCATGTGCCAAAGTGAAATATTAGGCCACTTAGGTGAGACCCTCAAAGATGGTTCCCTTAGGCCGGTACTCACATGAGGGATTATAAGAGGATTGAAAGCCGAGAAACCAAAAGAAGGGTTTGAGGGTAGAAAAACAGTATTTTGGAAAAGGCGTACTGTGAGTCTCATCTGCCTGGTGAAGTTAGAGGTATGAGGTGCTGGTGATGTTTCCAAAGCAGCAGAGCAGAGAGAGGGGAACTAGCTACATGTACATCATTGATGAGACAAGGATAATGGAGTACTCAGGCCTGCAGGTGGCTTTTGGGGATCAGATATAGAAGAGAAAGATGACAGAGAGCTGTTTCAGAACCTGCCCAAGAGCCGCTCCTGTAGGAATGGGAGGGACAGTGACTGGATTCCCAGGGGCTGAGGCAGGACAGTGACACCCTGTGTCATGGAGCATAACCACTGGGTGTTTCCAGAAGGGATCTCAACATCTGCAGAACACTCAAGAAATTCACCTTTGAACATCCATCGGTGCCAGAGAGGGTCAGACAACAGACATGCCCAGAGGAAACCAAAACAAGATTATACTTCCACCTTTCTTGTATTTACCTCTCTCCTTCCTTGTATCCCCACTCCCACATCATAAACCCTAAAGAAGCCAGAGGGAGTTGAGGAGTAGGGAAGAAGTTTAAGAGGGACAATTGAGAAGAAGTCAGCTGTGCCGTCTTTCCCACTGACATATGTCAGGCCATAGCTGACCTAAATTACAGGAATGAGTCTTTCATTTCAGATGAAGTTCTGGTTCATACATGGGTACTGAGGATTTTACTTACTTCAGTGAGACTCCTCTTGGGACAGAAGTAGCCAGAAGATGTTTGTATTATCTGAGAGTGGTCACAGAGGTCTTGGCAATTGTCCTTTATTTTATCAAGGAGCATAAGAAAGAATTCTCCTCTCCAAATGGCTATGGATGGGCAGGTGATGGAACAACAGGTTTGTTTTCTGATTGTACCTACATACAAGTCCCACTCAGTGAGCTAGTTGCCCATTGGTATATAAAAGAGCAGCCCATACATCATTCCTCTCTATCTTCTTCCCTTACTTTATTTTTTTCATGGCATTTAAAGCATTGGATATATTTAAGACTTCTTTAGTTGTTAATTGCACATGTCCCTTGACTAGATACTAGCGCCACGAGAGAAGGGACTTCAATTTGTTTTGTTCTCTGCTGTGTTTCCAGTTCCTAGAATGGTGCCTGGCCCAGAGTGGGTCCTCAATAGGTACTTGTGGAAGGAAGGGATAAAGGAAAGAAAGAAGGAAAGACACAAGGAAAGAAGAAATAAAGGCAAGAAGGAAGGAAGGGAAGAAAAAAAGGGGGAAGAGGAAGGAAAAAAGGACTGTGTTTCACAAATATATATTGAGGCCCTGTTATTTTGCTAAGTGCTGTGATAAGAAACAATTCAAAACAAGGTCACTGTACATTAGGAACTCACAGGCTTGTGGGGGAAAGTGCAGATGTACAACCACAGTGACACAGTGTATGATGGATGCTATGATAGGAAGAAGATTAAGACATGGAAAGGGGCACCTGAACTGAAATGTGTTGAGGGGGAGGGTCAGGGATGGCTTCCTAGTGGAGATGCCCACGGCACAGCCCCTGAGCTGAATCTAAAGGAACGAATCATTGGTGAAATCTGGAAATATACCAGTCAGGTTTCAAGGGTGGCATAATCAAATTCCTACTCCAGTGCTCCTTCTGGCTTCAGGAGAGCATGCGGGGCCATGGGGGTGCAGCTTCCTGGACAAGCACTCATTCAGGCCACTTTCTCTGATTGTTTTATGAGTCTAAGTAATTATGGGAAATAGCATTTTAAACTATAGCTTTTTTTTTTTTTTAAAGATTTTATTTATTTATTTGACAGAGAGAGATTACAAGTAGGCAGAGAGGCAGGCAGAGAGAGAGAGGAGGAAGCAGGCTCCCTGCCGAGCAGAGAGCCCGATGCGAGACTCGATCCCAGGACCCTGAGATCATGACCTGAGCCGAAGGCAGCGGCTTAACCCACTGAGCCACCCAGGCGCCCCTTAAACTATAGCTTTTTGTCTTGGTATTTTATTTAGACTATATTCAGGTGCTGCTTAACTCTACCAGAGTGAGCCCCATGCAAGCTAAAATGCTCAGAGCTCTTCTGTCATGGTTCCTTCATTTGTAAAGTCCCTCACCCAAGGATCCTCACAGTACTACCTCTGTTACGATCAGTGTGTAAGACTGCTTTTGAGGAAGGAAACTTCCTCAAAACGGAGAAGAATTAAGTATAGGGTACCTTTGATGCTGTGTCATAGAGGGTGAGAACTTATCAGACATAAAGGAACAAGGAAAACCAATGGGTGATTTTTCTAAACAGATCTTACTTATAAGGCTAATGGATCAGTGCCAAGGCATTTCCAGAGCTAACAGGACAATGTGAATGAGCATATTAGGCTAATATTGGTATGACTAGCATTAAAGTCATTTTGGCCTTTAAAATGGTAAATAAATGAATAGTACAAGAGTGTGCTAATATTCTTTTTATGAATCTATAAAAAATAGCCAAGAAAGTCTCAAATATGAGCTATTTTAGTGGATAAAAATATGATATTTAAAAACTAATGACTCTAAAAGGGATATAAAGGGATATAATTATACCAGATCTGAGAAATTCAATTATTATTTACTTAATTGGTTCAGGTATTTTTTTCTTTGATTGACATAGTAGAATAGTGTTTTGATCATAAGACTATTCTTACAGATGCTTCTTGCATTCAGATCTCTATGTACTTGAAAGAGTCATATGGGTCACATTTTTGTGAATGGAATAATTTTAAATGCCTTTTGAGGAGAACCTGTTATACCAGGAAAAAGGGAGATGTTTGGGGCGAGTCGGTGATGGAGTCAGGGTCTCCTTTTGCTTCAGGTTTCTGTAATCTCTGAGCTTGAAGTTGATGCCACCAGTTCCAGAATCCTCATGTGGATCTACTTGGATTGTCTTTTCCAACATCAGCACAAGTGCACCTGCCTCTACTGTTTCAGGAATTCTGTATAAATTTAGGCCAACTGAGTGTATTTTCCATGTCTGCTGATGCATCCGTGGGCTTACTTATTCGAACCTGTATCTGCTCTGTCATTTCTAGGGATCTGGGATGGGAATGAATGTAGGCATCTGCCATTTTGATCCCATCACCCTCCTTCACAATTCTTTTTCTATAGCAATAATCATGCCTCATTTAACTCTTTGAGGAACTAGATTTTAATTTTTCAGTATATCAGTTTTCTGTAGCATGTTGCTCCGTTATGTTGAACAAATGGCACTTGAAAGATGCAGTCACGCGCGCACCTGTATTCTTTGTCTCCACTGTCTATTCACCCTACTTTGTGGAGTGATGTTCTCTTCTGTACCCCTGGATAAAATGGTACGCAGGTTTTATAAATTTTATGGTCACTCTCTGATCATAACAAGTCTGTCAGTCCCATTTCAGTAATTAAAGTATCTCATCAAAATGATGAATTTCATTTAAGGTAAAAGATTTTCTCTTCCTCCAGCTACTCTGCCCCAGGCTGGGGAAGTCTGCAGAGGGAAGTGTGTCTGTGTGGGGAGTGTGGGCTGACCTTCTAGTTCTTCACTTGCTCTGTTCTTTCCTTCCTTCAGACATCAAGACAACTAAAGGGCCCTCTTGTGATTATTCTACTAATATTCATTACTTAACTAAGACTTTTTGTTACAAGAAACAGTTTTGTTGTCTGAGGTGATTATAAGAAAAGATAGAACAGATAGTAGAAAAAAAGAATGAAATCATTTTTCTGATCATAACCCATGTCATCCCTATTGCTCAACATAATGATGGGCAGGGAGCCTCATCGATTCTCTGAACTGCTTTAAATAATCTCTGTATGGAACTACTATTGTGTTCTCCTAGACATGAAAACAGAGCCAGAATTTCCAAGAGCAAAACTGCGAAATAAGAATCATCCTTTTTTAAAGATAAAGACTTTTTACGAAGTCTTGATATTGGTTGTTGATGATGGTGACCTTTTGGCAATGATACAAAAAAAACTACAGTTGGTAGGGGAAGTGCTACTTAACAGCTTCAGTTAGGACTGAAGATCAAGAGGATAGGTGCCAACTTCTTCATTCCCTAGTGAGGTGCCATATCTGTCACATGGAACATGCAAGGCATTTGGGCAATAACGGTCTCTCATCCACCTTGAAGATTAAAAAAAGAAAGAAGAGGTTGATATTGAAGAGACCTGGCTGAGAGTATTTGGAATTTGGAGTCCTTTAGAGAGAATTTACATGCTGAGTTCCACCCCTTCTTTCCCCATGGGATAAGCTACTTCCTGCTGTAGTGTGGGACCTCGAGGATACTGGGCAGCAAGGGATTTGAGTAACTGTTACCCTGAAGTTGAGAAACATGGTTGACTGAGGTCAGACTTACTCCTGAGGCAGCCTGTGCCATCACATAGGGAGCCTGACGTGGAAAGTGTCTGCACTTCCTACAGTATGGGTCAGAGGAGTCTCCTTCTGGGGACTCTGTAAGAACATAAGAAAGAAATGTCAACTAGCAATCAACTAAAATGCATCTTTCCAAGAGCAACTCTTCCAGGAGTAGGTCATCCTTAGCAGAAAGAGTCTGGCTACCCTCAAATGTGAAACTTGAGGGGAAGTCACAAATGATTTTCTCTTTCCCTGTACCAGTTACCCAGTCAACAGTTACTGGGATTTCTTAAATGCCACACATATAAGAAGAGTTCATCTTGGAAGATTAGAAGTTGGGACTTTAAGAAAAATTGATACTTAACAAAATGGGGAATAATCATGATGTTATAAAGTAAACTTCCTAAACACACATTAGGTATTTTTTATTTACCATTTGATTCAAGCTAGATCTTATTATGCAAATTTAATGGAAATTTTAGTGATTATCCTGCAGTTTTGTGCTGTGTTAATTTAGCAGTCTCACATACCAAACTACCAATCTCCAGTGTGTCATACACACACACACACACACACACATATGTATATGTATATATACACACATATATGTATATATGTATGTATGTATGTGTGTATATATATAGCCAAAAAGATTTTTAAACACATGGTAGTGCTTTTATACATTATCCACCCTTATGTCAGGTTATGAACATTTCTAGACCAAAGTGATTTTTCACATTAAAATGGTGTAGGATTAGGGGCGCCTGGGTGGCTCAGTGGGTTAAAGCCTCTGCCTTTGGCTCAGGTCATGATCCCGGGGTCCTGGGATCGAGCCCCACATCGGGCTCTCTGCTCGGCGGAGAGCCTGCTTCCTCCTCTCTGTCTGCCTCTCTGCCTACTTGTGATCTCTGTCAAATTAAAAAAAAAATTAAAATGGTGTAGGATTAGGTTTGCCCACATGCAGCAGACACCACAAATCAACAGTGGCTGTTCACATAAGGTTTTATTCTTTCATGTTAAAAGTCTGGATGGTAGAAGGTCAGGAATGGTATGGAAGTTTGCCAGAAACCTGCTCCTTCCAGCTTTCTACTCTGCCATCCCTGCGCAGAGCCCAAGATGACTGCCAGAAACCTGCTATGTCCACATTTCATGCAGCAGGAAAAGAAAAGCAGTGGGAACTTTCCTGGAGTTGTATAAATTATTTCCATTAATGCCTCATTGTTCAAAACAAGTCACTGGTTATATTTAGGTCTAAAGGAGACTAGAAGTACACTTGCTATGGTGAGCTCTGGGTGTTATATGGAAGTATTGAATCACTATATTGTACACCTGAAACTAATATTATATTGTATGTTAACTAACCAGAATTTAAATAAAAACTTTAAACTATCTTTTTAAAAGATAAAGGAAACTAGAAAATGTGGTCTGAAACACCAGGTCTCTAGCTAAAATTTTGGGGGTTCTAACACTGATGAAGACAGGAGGTCTAAAATTGAGGGGTACAGGAAACAGAGGTTAGGAGTGGGTCCCGGAGACAGATGGTTTCTTTCTCGGTCTTGGCTCCACCACTTACTAGGTTGTAACTTTGGTCAAGAGTCTGACACTTTCCATGTCTTTATTTCCTCAGGTGTGAAGTGGGAGTAGTAGAGTTTTCATGAACATTTAACATGAAGACATTTAGAACAGTGTCTAGCCATGTGCTGTTATCATTCCCATGATCTCCGTGATTTCCTGCAGCTCACTAAGCTGTAGTCAGTCAAGCCTCTGGAGTGTGTTTACTACACTCACTGGCCCTTCATAGATACAGACTGATGAATGAATGAGTCAGGCTGCATGTTTTGAATGGTAGAATTTCTGCTTTCTCGCTGCTTTACCTGGGCCTCTCATATTCTGTTTCAGCCTCAGTTTTTCCTTAAAATGAAGATCAACTATGCCAAGTCTTTTTCCTTTCTCCCTTCAGGTCTACTTTTCCCCCTTCTCAATCCTGCTCTGTGCCATGGAGACTGACATTTATTCATGCACAGCTTCAGTGATCTTCCTTGCGCTCTGGCTTTTTGTTGGGATTAGCCTGTAGAAAACTGACAGGTGCCCTTGGGTCAAGCTTACACATGAAAACAAAACAGGTAAAAAAAAAAAAAAAAAGTGCCTTGTAATTTTTTTTCCTAAAAGAAATGTCTTAGTTTTTGTTAAAGTGTATAATATGAAGCTCAATACAGTGTCTTTTACCATTGACTTATGAACTTGGGAATTTATAGGAAGAGTAGTTGAGCAAAAGGTATAGGAGTCAAAGCTGGGAAATTGGGTTGGGTAGCTGGTGATTGAGGACATTGAAGTCTTAGAGAGCAGTGGTTAGAGAAGATCTCTAGAGCCATGGAATAGACCAGGGAACCAGGGCCAGAGACTATATTTAAAATTGGTTTGAACAGGATAGTTAGTTGTAGCAGAGCTTTATTATACCAACTCAAAGCAGTCACTGATCAGCGTTTGATTATAGCTATGATATTGCTGCAGTTGAAGTCTCCAAATATCTAAACAGAGGTCTCTCATTCATTCAGTCTTTCGTTCATTCATTCTTTCTCTTTCTCTTTCTTTCTTAACAAAATCTGGTGGCATTAATGTGATCTAGTGCTTCATTGGATGTCTTCAGGTTTGGAGAAAGTAATGGGTTCTCTTGATGATAGTGAGTTCTTCTCTGCTGTGAACCTCCACATTCATGATTTTCTAGAGTCTGGAATGGAAAAAAATATTGAAACCTCAGCATCCATTTTTATTTGTAAGATTCCCTAAATGTTATTCATGATGCTTCTTCAGTTGGTTTGAGTACATCTTAAAATTTGCAAGTCTTTCTCATAGTAATAACTGCTTGATAATTTATTGAGTAATCCTCTGATGGAGAATGAATGGATGATGGGGGTGGTGGCTCTGGTATCTGAGTCCAAAGTGATTTACAAAGTGATTGCTACAGACATTTTCTTACTTAGGGAAATTAAAATGTACTAACCTTGAGAAGGAAGTGGGAAGCATATAGCATTAGTATTTAGTTGAATGCATTTCATAGAAACAACCAACTTGATTTTTTATTTTCCAATAACACATGGTAAGGAATGGCCATTTTCACATATTTATGATGAAATAGCTGAACTGCTATGAGGTAGTACTTATTTTTCAATGTCAGTAGCATCAGTAATTAAAATCAGAATGCGCTTCAACAAAAAATATTTTAATAACTGACCATTTTGGGCAATGTATGTATTTTTCTTCCATTTTTCCAGATTTGGATATCAGAAACACATGAAAAAATGGCACAAGTTTATTTAAACAGAGAATTGGATAAAATAAAGAGGAAGCCTTTATTGAATGATGAGACAATGAGCTCTGGGATTATTGAAAGGTATTCTTCTCCTTTCCTTTGCTTACAGAACATAGACCTGCAGGCAAGAATGTGTATGAGTGGTGAGGAGGTGTAGCAGGCCCAGCTACACGTTCCAGGGACCCATCAGTCACAACAAACATATCACAAGTTTCCATGCTTTTCTGCTCAGGCCATTCCTTCTGGCTGGAATTCCCTTTCCCTCAGTTGTTTGCCAATCAGCAGTACCCATTCTAGGTCCAGCTAAAATGTTACTTCTTCTTTATGCATTTTTCCTGGTCAGTGGTCTGACTAGATTTGAACACCAACTTCGCAATTTACTTGTGAAATAGTGTCTATAATATTCAGCTTGTCAACTGATAAAATGGATATTATAAAAGTATCTACTTCCTAGTTTCTCTGAAGTGTAGCTGAAAAGAAGTGTGAAATGTACATAGAAATATTACCTGACAGGCAGTTACTAATTAAGCTAATTCCTGTAAGCAGTCACTGATCAGGATCAGTTGCTCTTATATTCTTGCCCTCTGACCATTTTGTTTATGTTCTGAGTAACAGTTGGAATGTAAGCAGACTTACGTTCTAGTTGTTTTTATGTATGTGTGTTTCCCCTGAAATAGTTCTTTGAGAGTAGGAACTCTTTCTTACTCATATCTGTAGTCCTGCAGCTTGGCACAGTGTCTTTCCATAGAAAAGTCTTTCCATTCATCTTGTCTCCTGTTGTAATTGTTGGAAAGTGCAGTCAAAACAATGACAAAATGCTGAATTTTTCATTTACTTATTGGGACATTTTATTTTGCAAAGTGCAGAAAAGTTGCAAACACGAATATCCTTTAAGAAACTATTCAGCTGGGGCCCCTTTGGCTCAGGTCATGGTCTCAGGGCCCTGGGATCAAGCCCCGCATCGGGCTCTCTGAATAGCAGGGAGCCTGCTTTCTCCTCTCTCTGCCTGCCTCTCTGCCTACTTGTGATCTCTGTCAAATAAATAAATAAAATCTTAATAAAAAAAGAAAGAAAGAAAGAAACTATTCAGCTTCAGGTGTAACCACCCCTGCATTCACAATAATTTTCTTCACGGTTATACAAATTATCAGCACCACGCTCTAACCAACTGAGCTAACCGGCCGACACGGTTATACAAATTATAATTGGAGGGAGGATTCAGAGACTGACCAATCCCGTTAATAACTGGTCCTCCCGATGCAGCATTTTCTCAAGTGAATCGGTTTCTGACTGCTCCCACCATCATGGTTATTCTCGCTCACGTAATCAACAGTTGGAGCAGGTGCTGCACTTGTTATCGCTTGAGCAAGGTGAACCGTACCCACCCCCAGCTGGCAACCTAGTTCATGCAGGAGCTTCTGTTGACTGATTTTTTCCCCATATTTAGCAGGTATATCCTCAATTATAGGTACTATCAATTTTATTACTGTAACTATCAATATAAAACCACAAGCCATTTCTCAATACCAAGCACCATTATTTGTTTGATCAGTCCTACCTGAAGTCATTCTTTTACTATTGTGGCTCCCCTGTCTCAGCAGCACGTATAGCTAGATTACTAGTCAGATGCAATCTCCGCGGTACGTTCTGCGCACGGAACTGCTGAATCGCTGTATTGTGCACCTGAACCTGATTTAACACTGTGTGTGAACTACGCTGGTCTTAAAATAAAAAATGAAAAAATTTTTAAAAAGGATGAAAAAAATTCAGCCCCATGGCTTTGAAAGTTTATAAATGTCACTCTGACCTGTTTTCTAAAAATTGTTGTCTTGTTTCCAGGGACACTGGACTACCTGCCACAGGCTTCGGAGCTCTCTTTACTAGACACCCACCAGATCGGCATAAAATGTTAGTAGACCCTAAACTGCTACAGACTGCACAAAACATTTCTGAATTAATCAAGGGGTTTGTTTGTGGAGGTGGGAGGGTGAGGGTATACAAAGGTCAACCAAATACTCTTTACATGGCATTTTACAGACTCCTTTCCATTAACAAAAGGTTTTTCCCTCCCTCATCAGTATGCAAGCACTGATAATATTGTCAATCCTCATTATTCAAGATTCCGTATTTGCAAATTCTCCTAGTTGCTACCATTTATTTGTAACCCCCGAAGCAGTGCTTAGGGTGATTCTTCCATGGATATGCATAGAGTGGTGAAAAATTTGAGCCATCCGATGTGCACATTTCCAGCCGAGGTGGAACAGAGCACAGCTCTGCCTCCTCATTTCAGCTCTCATACTGTACACAAGTGTCTTTTTCATAGTCTATTTAGTGCCATGATTTTTGTATTTTTTGGTGTACTTTCTGTTGGTGATTTTGCTGTTTGAGATGGCTTGAGAATATAATGTTAAAGTACTGTCTAATGTCCCAGCACAAGAAGACTGTGATGGAACTTATGAAGAAAATACAGGTTAGATAAGCTTACTTCTGGCATGAGTTGTAATGCTGTTGGCTATGTTCATCGTTAATGAATAACAATATATGTTATATGTGTCTTTAAACAGAAATATGCATAAAACCAGGTTATGCACTGATTGATGGAAATGCGAGCAGAGACTCTCAGGAACCTAATCCCGTATTTCCCCTAAGAGCAATGGTTCAGTATTTGCTAACTCAGTGTTTGCGGTGATTTTATAGAACATTACTATGAATAATGAGAGTTGACTGTAGAGCAGGAGACTGTTATTTTCTACTGAAAAAAGAAATATATTTATTTTGGGGCAGCATGATTTGTTACTATAGAAAAGAAATTTGTCTTCCACTCATCTTTCTAAAGAAGACAAACTTTCATAATTTCTGTAATGATATATAGATAAATGATATGGAATAAAAGTACTTAGAAGCATGATAAAATTCTAAGTATTGGGTTGTGTACTATGTAGATATGGATATATGTCATCATTACCAGAAATTTGGATGTTTTCCTTTGAGAAACGTCTGGCATTAGAACTAAGCTGTTTTGCAATCTGCCTGAGGTTAGGGTGGGAAGTTTCTTAAATGAAAATGCCCCACCCCATTTCAGTCACTTGTAATTCTGGCTAGGTGTTCTAACAGTGCAGGTCCTAACATTGATTTCTCCCTGTGAGTTTGGCCTGGCCTATCTCTCCCACAGCCTGCTGTAGCATACCCAAGTGGGCTGGAAGGTCCAAAGGGAGTATCCGCAGAATGATCCCTGTGGAGGGTGGACTTCTGGCTTCCATGAAATTGATGAGCTAAAAACATTCCGCTGGCTCCCTTCCCTGTGCTGAAATCTGAAAATTCCAGTGAAGACATGGAAAGGCAGGAATCCAAAGGCAGACCTGAAAACTGTATCAAAACTTTGAGAAACTCTAAAGAAAATGATGGGCTAGTGGAGGAGACAGCTGGAAGATGGAAGGGGAGGAGGAGAGAGAAGACAAAAGTTGATGTCTCTCAGTGGAATCTCAGGCCAGTCCAGGGTGGGAGCTGTGATCTGGGTTGGCCAGGCTCAGACAAGAGCTGAATGTGTCTTGTCTATTGCGTTTGCAAACATGGAGTATATGCTCGAAGTTGAATTTTTCTGCATTGACTTTGCCTGTTGTTTTCAGTCCAAGACAGAAAACAAGACAGCAGGGCCCTACCTAATAGATGATTAGATAACAACAGTCTATCTCCCTGAAACTATGATATCAGCATTGAAATCTGTAATGCTGCCACAGATGGCCAGTGGGGCCTGGAGCTGTCTCCCCCAACTCCAGTTCAAGAAAGCAATCTCAGATACAGAGGAACTAGGCAGTGCATCTAAAGGAGAAAGAATGCCAAGGAAAACAAGCACAGTTAAGCCCAGGGACCTGCAGTAGGAGCACTTAACTCCACCTCCCTCCCTCCCATCGAAGACACTAGCCGACCCTCTCCTTTCAATGGGCCACCTTTGTAGTTGTCAAAGCAGAAGCAACCGATGGTCTCAGGAATAATACGATGAAGTCCCAGTTAAAAGATACCATGACTCATCTAAAGAGTAAAAGTATCATGAAGAATGACAGGTCATAGACAACCTACCTATATCAGAGGAAGCAGACCCAATGGAACAGGAATTTAAAGCTTTATTTTTTGGGAATATAAAGGAAACAAAAATAGGGAGAACAATAAAAATCAAGTTGATGTTCACTTTCTAAAAGCAATACTGGATTGCAAGAATATAACATTGAAGCGTTGAAGGAAAAGAATTTTAAGCCTAGAACTATGGGAATGGGTAGGTCAAGTAAAGATACCTTCAGGCACACAAGGACTGGTTTCAGACTTACTGTCCGGCTATGCATAATTATAGAACCGGGCAAAATGTAGTAGGCAACTGTTGTCAGGTGTTGGGTAGCAACCGTGTGGCTCTGTGCTGCTTGAGATGAGAGGGGAGCATCCCACTCTCCCCAGACTTCCTCTCTGAGGATACTTCTTTCGGGTGTGGCACCGTGAGGTGAGCCCAAATGTAGAGTAGTGTTCTAGTCAAGCTGGGAAACAGGAATAGGAATTTAGAGCTTCTGATGGGATTAAAATTTGTAGGATAGGGTATTAGAGGGAAGAAAGTTGTGTGTGGAGGGTGAGAACAGGAATCTGCATGGAGTTCCTCTTGGGTTCTTGGTGGAGCATGAGGCCCTATATTCCTTATGGAAAGAATAGCTACCCCTGGTTTTTAAAGATCATATAGAACTATCTGCAGTGTATTCTGAAATTTTATATGATGCTGCCTCCTGCGTGGTACTATTGTGTAGCGGGTTCCAGAGCTGTGTCACCTGCCTTCAAATCCTGGCATTGCTTCTTGCCAGCTGTGTGATCTTGGGCAAGGTGCCTAACCATTTTGTACCTCAGTTTCATCATCTGTAAAATGATACTTATAAAGGCATCCGTGTTCTGAGGTTGCTGTGATGATTAAACAAGTTAATATACATGAGATAATTAAAACAGTAATCGATGTGTACACGGTAAGTGCTGTGCGCGACCGTGGGCCAGACACTCGGCAGTCTAGAAACTCCTATCTATCAGTTCAGGGAAGTGTACTTAATTGACTTCATTGATGATTTATACCTTCCATTTTCTGTGTTCTTTCCTTTTGGAAATCCTTTATTTGGATGTTGAATTGCTTGGTCTGGACCTCTAATTTTCTTGTCTTTCTCTTTTATCTTTGCCTTTAGTATCTAGTCTGTTTCTTCAACCCTACTTTTGAGTTCTTTTGTTTTGTTTTTGTTTTTTTTTAAATTCTTCTGTTTTTATAGGATCCTTTTTAAATTTCATGACTGTAGTATCTTATCTATCTAGGGATGTTAGTGATTATTTTTCTTAAATTTTTTTCTCTATGTATACTATTTCCTCCAAAATGCTTTTTTGTTTCTGTTTGTTTTTTGAATGTATGGCATCTATCTTCCTTGCTAGAGGCTTTCTTGAGATATCTGATAGCCAATCCTTGCTTTCCGGCTCATGATTAAGAGCCTGAGAGTGAAGCTTACTGACTTGGAGCTTTACTGGAGATACCTAGGTGGGGCTCTTTGGGCTTTGTTGTTGTTGTTGCTGTTGTTATTGTTGTTGCCCCCCCACCCCCACCCCCGCTATGCTCTGGTGTCAGCAGTCTTTCCTCTTGGGCTGGTCAGATTCCCCAGAGGAAGCGCCCTTACTTGACCATCTGAGAGGTGAAGGACTGGTGCCTGTGTTCTTGGAGTAAACAGGGTATTTTGCTGGGACATCAGTATTAATCTTTCATTATGTATGGTCACTGAACCACTGAACCATCTTGTTGATCAAAGACTTTCTCTTTCCCCTTTTCTAGTGAATACATTTCTAGCTTCCTACTGGAAGAAAGGAGGGGCAGTTACCCAGGAGCAGGGAATGGCAGAGGGGCCTGGAGCTCTGGCTGCTTCTCCAGCAGCACTAACCCAGTCCTCCCTTGCTGCTTTAGAATTGACTCAGCTTTCTGCTAAGTCAGAGGCCGCTTGTTCATCTTCTCTCAAGCTTCCAAAATTTGTTTCTCTTGTCCCTTTTTCTGTTCTCCTTATTCTTGTAGGTTTATTTTTTTAAAGCCTCTTTAATATGCTTTCAGTGGAGCTTTTTGAAGAAGCGAAATGCAATGTGTACCTTTAATCTTAACTGTGAAGTTGTCAAGTCTCATCTGAAATGTCTTCTCCTCCAGAGGACCTTCCCTTGCTACTGTCACCCCCAGCCCTCACGACTTGGTAGGTCCCTTGTGGGTGTCCATGACTCTTGTATGCCTCTTTCATCCTAATACTATTCATCTTGGTTGCGATGACTTGCACTCCTGTTTGTCTTTCTTGCTAAACTCAATGCTTTAAAGGGAAAACTGTCACAGCTCTATCCCCAGTGCCCTAGCCACTGCACAGTTGGTAATCATTTCTTGAACAAATGGATTATTTCTGATGTGGAACAGAAAATTCTTCTTTTAAGGTATTTAATTTATTAATTTATTTATTTTGCGAGAGAGAGAAGAAGCAGAGGGAGAGAGGCAGAGAGAGAGAGAGAAGCAGGCTCCCAGATAATCAGGGAGCCTGATGTGGGACTGGATCCCAGGATTCCGGGATCAAAACCTAAGACGAAGCAGACGCTTAACCAACTGAGCCACCAGGTGCCCTGGAACAGAAAATTCCAATGGAAGAGAGGTATTACTGTTTCCTAGCTTATTTGATTTAGGGTTTTAAGACCTGTAGAGCCAAAAGTTGTTCTGAGTTCTATTCTAGTGAATGCATTAGAAGACAAAATCTTTTAGAAAATCAGTCCTTATTAAGTTTGAATTGCTGAATTACTTGTTTGTCTTATTTGCTTGAGTATTAGCAAGGAAATAAATACTTGAGCACCTTTTCCTTCACTAATTTCATATGTAATTTCATCTTTCAGTTAATGTGCACTAATTACAGTGTGCTCTATACCATGGAATGCTGTGATGTTTTAGAATCTTCTCTCTTTAATATTAAATATTCTTTTGCTTCTTGCCAACTGTACAGCTGTGGAAGTTAAATGTCAACTTTAAAAGGCAATGAATAAGAATGAGTTTGCTCAATGGACCAAAATAATGTGCTTCAACTTATAAAAAGAAAGGCTGTAATCATAATGTAAATTTAAACTTCTAGTTACGTCTTAACCAAAAAAAAAAAAAAAAAAAAAAAAAAAAGAATATAGGAATAGCTTTGTTATTAAGGAGACATTAGTCAGATGCGTTTATCTTAATTTTTAGATAACATCCAGTATATTATGATGGGATTTGACAGTCTGTTTCTTTTCTCACAACTCAGCTGATAGCCAGCCCACTGTATTTTGGGCCAGTGTGAAGAAGACACATACCTTTTCTCCTTAAACTGGCAGCAAATGTCTCTGGAACATACTGAAAATCAGAACTAGAATGTTTGGACAACACTTAATCACTCCCAACCTTAATTAGAGAAAAGGGCTTTGTGGATAATTCCTTCCACTTAGTCACAGACTGAGATAATTTTTTTTAATCTTTTAGAGAGTGGAAGAGAAAGAGAGCAAGTTGTGGGGGAGGGCAAGGGAGAGAGAGAATCCAAAACAGGCTCCATGTCCAGGGTGACCCTGAGATCATGATCTGAGCCAAAATCAGGAGGCAGACACTTAACAGACAGAGGTACCCAGCCTCCCTGACTGAGATAAATTCTTAAAAATTGTGATATAAGGAGCAGTGAGCTTAAGACTGAAGTTGATATCAATGACTCAACTTTAAAAATGAGATTTATATACATTGAGGCTAGATTGAGCTTCTCAAGAACTAGAATTATCGTTTCTCTTGAGAGTTGGTTATATTTCTTTCAGTGAGTTTCCAAAGAATTAACAATGACTTAGCAATGTAAGGGGTGAGAGGGAGGCCCAAAGACCTCAGCCATCAAGTGTTCTTCTGGTCTCAGATGGGGACAGTTGCATGCGTGGGGCATCTCTGACATACATCCCTTTTACTACATGGATAGAGTCATTAGAGGCACAGATACATAATGAGACACACATTTAAGACACATAGGAAATATGGGTAAGAACATGACTCTAATTCGTAAATTAAGAGGCCTTCTTTGCCCTCCTATCTTGTTTTCAAGAGTTCTGAAGCAACTTTCACTTGATTTGGAAGCTCTTTATGGAAAGCAAATTCACTGATTATCAGAAGGCCCTTGGATACATGATTATCTCATACAAAATCATTTTATGATTACCCATAGGAACAGACAGTTAGTTATAGCTGATTCATTCTAAGAAGTAAGGTTTCCTATTTGTACTGCATCTGTGACCATTAACCAATCAACTAACCAGAAACCAAAACAACAGAACAAACAAACGAAACAAACAACAACAAAGGCTGTATCAGGCAGATCCAATTTTGTAAATGAGATTTAGTATAAACATAATTTTAAGACCTTATTTCTCAGAAGCCCTTATTTAAATATTGCATATGTAACCATGCATGGTTCTGGGATAATGGCTCACAGGAAAAGCCAGTTTTTTTTAGAAAGAAGAGCCAACTCTGGCATAGAATATAAGCTGGGTGAAAAGCATGCCCATGGGGTCCTGTGTCAGTTTGAGGGCAGCCAAGAAGTCCTGACTACCAACCGGAGGATGAAGTATGAAAATTAGGCCTCTTACTAGGACAGCCGTAACTACTGTCTTGTCACTTTGACCAAATTTCATTGTCTCCCAGTGGTAGTGATTAGTGTATATTGTCAAAATTTTATAATAAATGTTTCTTGTTCCCAGAAGTCATCCAAACGCTTATGTGATTCACATGACTGGAAGAGAAAGAAATTAATAGTGTTTTCAACCACAGGGTAGCTATTTGGGCTTAGTGTGGTTTTTCAGAAAAGGCATGGTATGAGAAAATAGGAGACATGGGTTCTGCTTCTGGATCTGCCCTGAACTGCTGTGTGACCTTGTGCTGGCTAATGAGCCTCTCTGGGTTTCAGTTGTTTCCATCTGCAAAATGAGGTGATTGAAGCAAATGATCTATAAAGTCCTTTTCTGCTCTAAAATGTTAGGGTTCTAAGGAGAAAGGCATCTGTAGTCACATAAATGGACAAGTTAAATGAGGCTAAAAAGTGTTCAGGCAGTTAAGTTTTCATTGTTGGCATAGAGCACTTACCCATATGTGTGTGGAGTGATTACTTCACAGTAGCCATAGCAAGCTCAGGCCACAGCTTAAACTCTTTCAGTTTATTTCTCTCACTGGGGCACTTAACATTTGTAAAACCTTTGGCACTCTAAAGAGGAAAGGGACTGAATATGAATAGTAAGAGTGTCCCTCCCACCCTCCCGCTTTGTTTTTGTTTTTCCTTTTCTCAAAGTGCAGTGCAAGGCATTCACTTCCTTTTCTACCCAGGCACTTCTGTGGTGGCCTGTCTCTTGGTAAGTTACCACCCAGATGTTGGACATTTTCCCAGAGGGACAAAAAAATTAAAAAAAAAAAAAAAAAAAAAGCCCTATGATGATGGTGATGAGGATAACAACAAGGAAAATGTGAAGTGGAGATTGATTTGGTGGATTGATGGCTGACTCAGCCCATCCCTATAAGTGTTTATAGAATCTAACTTCATTAGAATAGCCATTCAAGTTACAAACTGACACTCAGGTTTATTTGCATAGTCATGTATGCTCAGTGAGGCCCTCAAGGTAAAATTATGAAGATCGCCTTATTCAATTTACTTGTTTGGTCTCTAGCCTCCAGAAGTAGTCATCAAGAATTCCTTCCAGGGGTGCCTGGGTGGCTCAATGGGTTAAAGCCTCTGCCTTCAGCTCAGGTCATGATCCCAGAGTCCTGGAATCGAGCCCCCCATCGGGCTCTCTGCTCTGCAGGAACCCTGCTTCCTCCCCTCTCTCTCTCTGCCTGCCTCTCTGCCTACTTGTGATTTCTCTCTCTGTGTCAAATAAATAAAATCTTAAAAAAAAAAAAGAATTCCTTCCATCTCTGCACATGCGTGCCACAGCTCCCATCAAGAGGCAGAGGTAATTTGCCTGTCTTAGAAATCTGGGCTGGCCCTGTGACTCACTTTGATCAATAGAATATGGCAGAAGTGATGCTCTGCGACATCTGAGTGCAGACCTTATGAGAATGGTAGTTCCTGCCTTCTGATTCTTGGACTCGAGCCAATTGGCTGTGAGAAGCTCAAGATACATGGAAGAGAGCCATGGCATCGTGTCTGACAACTCCCAACGGAGCTCGCACATGGCAGATAAAACCGCCTGCCAGCCATGAGGAAGAGCTATCTTGGATATTCCCAGTCTAGTCAAGTGCCTGGATGACTAGCTCTAATAGACATCATATGGAGTAAAAAAACCACCCGGCTGAGCCTATCATCCCACAGATAATAAAGTAGTTGTTAATTTAAGCCAGTAACTTTTACACCACAGCAATAGGTAACTGAAGCAACTTTTATGTCTCTAACTGCTGTAATTATATGGCTGCTTCTACCATTATTCAGCTTATGACAGAATTTTTGTCATTGCTAATCCACTGGGGATGGAAGCAGTTCAAACTTTCAGGACCGGTGAGCTAATAAAACAAGTGAGTGGCCAAGATTTTCAAAATGTCAATATTATGGAATTTCTATTTGATCCGGACATTACCTTTTATTCCATATACATTAATGATAAGCCTTATTACTAATACTACTCTTTATCATGTTGGAAGGTTATGTGGTTGTCATAATGTCATAATTAAAGTCTTCAGTGAGTCTCAGGAGACAGTAATATACTATGCATCTTTGAGCTAGAGAAGTGGTTTCACAGGAACAAGAACTTTCCAGCATTACAGAAATCTTTGCTGCCATCTGTATTTAACTTGATTCTGTATTTGGCACTTACACAGTTAAATTGTTACCTTAACATATAAGACTTCTATTGTTCATCCAAATGGCTTGCAAAATTTATTAGGACTGAGGAAATTAGATTTGTCCCCCATATCTGAATTCATTCTTTCGACATAATGAGTGCCTACTATGAATTAGGATCAATAAAGTGTTCAGAATGTAGAGATAAAAGACACCCCATTCCTGAAGTAGATCCTCGTCTAATGCATGAGACAGAAAAATGACCAATTGATACTCAAGTATCTGTAAGGAATACACTTAGCTAAAAGTAACAGAAAACTTTACTAATAGCAACTTGAATAATCAAGGAATTTGGTCAGCTGGCTTGAGATATAAGGGGGTCAAGACTGATGTGGCACCTACATGATGTCATTAAGCATGTAGGGTCTTTTTGTCTCCTTTCTTTGTAAATTTTGCTAGTAACGTTCATCTTCATAGTGTCAAGATGGTTTTTATGCCTCCCCAAATTAATATGTTCTAGAAAGGAAGAAGTGAGAAAATGAAGTAGTAGAGAAAGACAAGAGAAGGGAGGTTGAATGGAACTCATGATGGGCATGCCTGGTTCACAGAGTAGGAGTTTTCAGGATAGCCGCTCATGTTGGAAAGAGATGTTTGGGACAAAGCAGGTAGGACCTGAAAGCTATGTTAAGGAGTTTGGATGTTATCACGAAGGCAGGAGTGAATGGTTTTCACGTATGGGATAGAAGCAATCAGATTTGTGTTTAGAAAGCAGAAGACAGTTATTAGAGGACTGGAATTGCCGTCAGAAGGCCGGCTGTTGAACTAATCAAGGTCAGACTTAATAAGGTCCTGACCTTTAGTGGTGGTGGTGTGGAGGAAAAGAAGGGTTCATAGTTTAGATATATTAAGAGAGAAGAACAGACATCTACTGCAGGTTGATTCCCAGGCTTCCGGTTTAGGCATCTGGGGAAGAGCAAGAGCAAATGCCAGGGAGCAGGTTGGGAACTGAGACTGGAGCCTGAGCAAGGTCACTGACCCCATCCGATTGCTCATGTAAGTGTCCGAACTTGTTCCTCTGTCTCCAGTCTTGTCCCTTTCAATCCATTCACCGTCCTGCAGCTTGAATATTTCAATTAAAATGCAAAGAGAACCGTTTTCTTCTACTCTTTAATTAGTATCATTGCAGTATTGTTTTTTTCTTCTTGTGTTAATGAGCACCTAGTATGTGTCTGGCACTGAGCCAAGGGTTTTGCCGCCTTATTTAGTTCTCCTTCTTTGAGATAGGCACTGCAGCCCTCTCCATTAAGAAGGGCTCAGAGAGGTAAAGTAACTTCGTAAAATTTCCTTCTGTAGTAAGCATCGGGACTGGTTTTAAACTCATGTCTGGTCTGTCTGATTGCAGAGCTTGTGTCCTTAATCACTATGGTCCATTGTCTCTCATGCTTAGATGTGTAGAGCGCTCCATTTCCTTCAAAGTACTTTCACACGCATTATCTACGATCTACTATTTGTTCTCTCCGAGTAGTGGTCAAGGTCCTATGAGTATAGCCTATCCTTGTATAGGCAAGGATATCAAAGCACAGAGATAACCGTGGAGTCCTATTTCTCATTAATTAATCTCTTGATCTAGTCTGTAAGTAAGTATGGAAGAGATACTGAAGGGGTAATTAAGATGTAAAGTGTTTAAATGACTTGCTCAAGGCCCCCTGACTACTAGGTGGTAAAAGCAGGGACTAGAATCTCTGGGTTTCCCGGTGTGTTCTTCATGGGAGGGGAGAACTGCTTCCAAACTGCTGGGGAACTTAGCAAGGGCTTGGCTTGGATCGGGAGTAAAAGCAGATTCAAATTGTCCTCTATTTCATCTGTTCTCTCCACTTTTTACCCACTAGCTTCCTCGAGGCTGATTTCTAGGGTGGAGCTAGAGGGTGTAATGGTAAGTGAAATAAATCAGTCGGAGTAGGACAAATCTGATATGATTTCATACCTATGTGGAATTTAAGAAACAAAACAAATGAATAATGAAGAACACAAGAGACAAACAAAAAGCCAGACTCTTAAATACAGAGAAAAAACTAGTGGGGACCACAAGGGAGATATGAGGGGATGAGTGAACTTGATAAAGAGCGTGAAGTGTACTTTTATCGTGATGAGCCTGGACTCATGTATGGAATTGTTCAGTCATCATATTGTACATGTGAAACTAATCTAACACTGTATGTTAGTACCTTTTTAAATGAGGGAGTAAACAAAGGTGGAGAAAGATGAGGGACCCCCCAGTAGAAAATCCTTCACAGGGGAGCCGTGGTAGTTATCCCCAAGACCTAGACTCCCCAGTACTCCAGCTATGTAGCAGCTTGGGAGAACAGTGCTCGGAGACTAGAGCAGAACAGAAGTCTCCAAGAGAAATGCTCTCAAGAAGTAAAATTAACTGAACATACTGAGATGGGAATTACTCAGCTGGGAAAGTTTGAGGGTAAATTAGTAGTACATTAAAAAAAAAAAAAAAAAAGTCCTGGCATGTAGCAGATGTGGAAGAATGATCAGATCCTCTGTGTGGCTTCATTCCATAGGTAGAAGAAAGAGGAATCTCCGCTCAATACGAGATTTAAAACGAATGACGATTTCTATTAAGAATGAGACAGAGTTTCCCAGGGAGATTGTAGGCTCCCCTTCTCTTACCACACAGAGTCAAGTAGAATCCATAGCCATAGGGGCTCTACCCATCCTAACTGGTGGGTGCTGCCTCTCCTGCTGCCAGAAAGGGGTTTTATTCCAAATTATTCCTCTGCTTTTTTGAGTTTTTGAGTCACTTTCTCAGATTCAGACTCTTAGGTGGGACCAAAGCTGGGTAAGAAAATATCTGCCCCTCCTTCTGACAAAACAGAAAAGAAGCAGTTGACCCTTAATGTTCTTCCAAGTTTAAGAAACCGTGATTCCATGGGTATATCATCTTGTCCCAGATTCACACATCTTGGTATATCATTTTGTCCCAGATTCATACATGGTACCGCAGGGCTTAGTGCAGTTGCAGGCATTTTAACAAATACTGTGGTTTTGATAATAACTTCAATATCAGATTTCTTTTCCTTTTTCATCTTGCAAAACACCTTTAGTTACAACTGGTAAAGTTTGGAGAGGGCATGTGTGGCAAACTGTAGGTGGTGCTGGGCAAAAGCCAGCTGTCCACCTTCCAAGAGTTCTTACAGCATGGCATCAGACTGGTAAATTTACCAGCATCTGGTCTTCAATTTTACATTTCCAGAAAGACCATTTTATCTGTGCTTCAGAATTTAGCTGACTCATGGAGATTGACTTATGTTCATTAAACTCACAAGAAAAACCACTGTTTTAATTAGTTAATTTATAATGAGAAACAAAATGTTCAAGTACACCACTCATGGCAGCCTAACAGAAAGAACGAAAGAAAGAAGGAAAGAAAGGAAAGGAAGAGGAAGACAAACTGTAATCAGAGTGTTGTACAGAGTGTTTGGAATCAGAGCAAGGTGAGTTAGTTATAAGATTACAATGATCGATGGCCTCAGACTCTGATTACCTGATTATAATAGGACTCTTTCACTTATAAGTAAAAAAAATACACAATTAAGATTACCTTGAGCCAAAAGGAGAGTTTATTAAAAGAGTTTAAATTACCACATGGAACTCTGGGAAAGTCCTTGGAAGAACTGAGCTTCGGAGACTACTGGAATGGGGACCAGCATTCTCCCCCTGTTGGCTTCCTTTTCTCCCTCTGAGGCGAGGGACTTTATATCACAGGAGAGTGACTGACCCTTTCTCCATCATCTATAGTAAGAAATCCCATGGTAGAGCCCTGGTGGAATCTGAACTGGGGCTGATATTTGGACCTTTCAGCTCTGGGTAGTGACCGAGTACTCAGCAGGGACCCATGGCACAGGCTTGCTTGGGGTGATTGCAGACAATGAACTGAAGTTATTGTTGGCTGTCATAAATTGGATTGGAGCGCTGACTTTGGTATCCTGCAGCTCTGCTCCCAGAACTTCCAGAGAGGTCTCTTATGAGCCAGGACACCTCTTTCTTGTGCCTAGAACCCATGCCTACCTTAGTTTTCTTATCTTGCTTTCTTGAGTTTCTCTGAAGGCCATTTGCCTTCTAATGGGCTTATTCTTTCATTATATTCTTTATTTGGCTATAGTCTTTAGCTGATATTTGAAAGGAAGATCTATGTTGATTTTCTATGGTTTTATTTTCAAAAGACCATCTTGTTTCAAATTGGATGAAATATATATCACTTTAAGATTTTTCCCTAGTCTTCAGATTGAAAAGTGGGGATGGGGGGAATGATATCAAACGGTTTATAACTGACTAACAGTCATCATTCAGTCCTGTAAAAGTTTCCATATTGATGAGTCACATTGCATTTTCAGAAAGATCACTGAATATTTTAACCTTCCACTTTTACTTTGATTTCTTATAGTAAATCTGTATTTATTTATTTATATCTAAATTTTTAAATTGCTTTATGTGTTTGATTAATTTCTCAGTGCCTACCTTGTATCAGACTTTGTGCTTGGAGATGATAATAAAGAATGGGTGAAGAGCCTGAGCTTGAGTGGAATGGGTTTCAGCTTTAGGTGCATCAAGAGTTGCTCAATTCCACCTTGCAAATTGGCCTGCCCAAAGTAAT
This sequence comes from Neogale vison, assembly GCF_020171115.1. NCBI lineage: Eukaryota > Metazoa > Chordata > Mammalia > Carnivora > Mustelidae > Neogale > Neogale vison. The sequence goes on along the minus strand of NC_058099.1, from coordinate 90,725,747 downwards.
ACTCTATTTGACTGATCATTTTACTACTTGAGTCATAACTTTGGATGAGAATAGGGTAGAGAAACAAGTTCACTGTCACCTATTAACACTTAAACATTTTAAGATTATGGAATATTTTCATATAAAATACTCTTCGGACATCCATCTACTTATTACCGAGTTATACTATAAGTGAATAGTTTTGCCATATTTAAAAATTCTTTTTAGAGAAACAATTTATCATGAGTTAGAGAGTCATCCAACATATCCACCATATCTACAATATATAACTGACTATTAGTCAGTTATAAACCATTTGATATCATTCCCCCCATCCCCACTTTTCAATCTGAAGAATATGGAGAAATCCTTAAGTGATGGACATTGACTCCTGTTTTTCACTGTTACAAATAAAGCTAGATTCAATATTCTTATATTTCTTACCTTGAGTATATGTGCAAGGATTTCTTAATACTCAAAAATATAATTGCCACTTATTAAGATATATGCACCTTCAGTTTTGCAAGATATTGCCACTCATAGTGTGTGAATATGCTCTTGCTTTCATATTCTTATATACATTGTAGAGATTTTTAATTTTTACCAAATGGATTTAATACAGTGGTATTTTGTGGTTTTACCATTTCACTACTGAATTTAAGACAGTTTTAAGACTGAATTTATTTTCAAGTGTTTATTAGTCCTTTTATTTTCTTCCACTGTGAGCCATTTATAGCCTTAGGCCATTTTTCTATAGAATATTGTCTTTTATTGATTTCTAAGCATTTTTTATTTGTTCTGGATACTAATATTATTTGACTTCATTTTAAAATAAGTATCTTCTTGGGACTCCTGGGTGGCTCAGTGGGTTAAGCCTCTGCCTTCGGCTCAGGTCATGATCCCAGTGTCCTGAGATCGAGCCAGGCATCGGGCTCTCTGCTCAGCAGGGAGCCTGCTTCCCCCTCTCTCTCTGCCTGCCTCTCTGCCTACTTGTGACCTCTCTCTCTCTCTGTCAAATAAATAAATAAAATCTTTAAAAAAAAATTAAGTATCTTCTTGTCTGTGATTTCTCTTGGAACACTGTTTATGCTGTGTTTTGATTAACAGAAATTTTAAATGACAATTTAATCAAGAGTTATATATAAATCAATCAATGTGATACAACAAATTAATAGGAGAAGAGAGAAGAACCACATGGTCCTCTCAATTGATGCAGAAAAAGCATTTGACAAAATCCAACATCCGTTCCTGATTAAAACGCTTCAAAGTATAGGGATAGAGGGAACATTCCTGAACCTCATCAAATCTATCTATGAAAGACCCACAGCAAATATCATCCTCAATGGGAAAAAGCTTGCAGCCTTCCCGTTGAGATCAGGAACAAGACAAGGATGCCCACTTTCACCACTCTTGTTCAACATAGTATTAGAAGTCCTAGCAACAGCAATCAGACAACAGAGAGAAATAAAAGGTATCCAAATTGGTAATGAAGAAGTCAAACTCTCTCTCTTCGCAGATGACATGATTCTTTATATGGAAAACCCAAAAGACTCCACCCCCAAACTACTAGAACTCATACAGCAATTCAGCAGCGTGGCAGGATACAAAGTCAATGTGCAGAAATCAGTGGCTTTCTTATACACTAACAAGGAAAATACAGAAAGGGAAATTAGAGAATCGATTCCATTTACTATAGCACCAAGAACCATAAGATACCTGGGAATAAACCTAACTAAAGAGGTAAAGGATCTATACTTGAGGAACTATAGAACACTCATGAAAGAAATTGAAGAAGACACAAAAAGATGGAAGACCATTCCATGCTCTTGGATCGGAAGAATAAACATCGTTAAAATGTCTATACTGCCTAGAGCAATCTATACTTTTAATGCCATTCCGATCAAAATTCCACCGGCATTCTTCAAAGAGCTGGAGCAAATAATCCAAAAATTTGTATGGAATCAGAAGAGACCCCGAATCGCTAAGGAAACGTTGAAAAACAAAAATAAAGCTGGCGGCATCACCTTACCTGATTTCAAGCTTTATTACAAAGCTGTGATCACCAAGACAGCATGGTACTGGCATAAAAACAGACACATAGACCAGTGGAACAGAGTAGAGAGCCCTGATATGGACCCTCAACTCTATGGTCAATTAATCTTCGACAAAACAGGAAAAAATATACAGTGGAAAAAAGACAGTCTCTTCAATAAATGGTGCTGGGAAAACTGGACAGCTATATGTAGAAGAATGAAACTCGACCATTCTCTTACACCGTACACAAAGATCAACTCAAAATGGATAAAAGACCTCAACGTGAGACAGGAATCTATCAGAATCTTAGAGGAGAACATAGGCAGTAATCTCTTCGATATCAGCCACAGCAACTTCTTTCAAGATACGTCTCCAAAGGCAAAGGAAACAAAAGCGAAAATAGACTTCTGGGACTTCATCAAAATCAAAAGCTTCTGCACAGCAAAGGAAACAGTCAAAAAAACAAAGAGGCAACCCACGGAATGGGAGAAGATATTTGCAAATGACAGTACAGACAAAAGGTTGATATCCAGGATCTATAATGAACTCCTCAAACTCAACCCACACGAAACAGACAAACACATCAAAAAATGGGCAGAAGATATGAACAGACACTTCTCCAATCAAGAAATACAAATGGCTATCAGACACATGAAAAAATGCTCATCATCATTAGACCTCAGGGAGATTCAAATTAAAACCACATTGAGATATCACCTTACACCAGTTAGAATGGCCAAAATTAACAAAACAGGAAACAACATGTGTTGGAGAGGATGTGGAGAAAGGGGAACCCTCTTACACTGTTGGTGGGAATGCAAGTTGGTGCAGCCTCTTTGGAGAACAGTGTGGAGATTCCTCAAGAAATTAAAAATAGAGCTTCCCTACGACCCTGCAATTGCACTCCTGGGTATTTACCCCAAAGATACAGATGTCGTGAAAAGAAGGGCCATCTGTACCCCAATGTTTATAGCAGCAATGGCCACAGTCGCCAAACTATGGAAAGAACCAAGATGCCCTTCAACGGATGAATGGATAAGGAAGATGTGGTCCATATACACTATGGAGTATTATGCCTCCATCAGAAAGGACGAATATCCAACTTTTGTAGCAACATGGACGGGACTGGAAGAGATTATGCTGAGTGAAATCAGTCAAGCAGAGAGAGTCAATTATCATATGGTTTCACTCATTTGTGGAGCATAACCAATAGCATGGAGGACAAGGGGCGTTAGAGAGTAGTAGGGAATTTGGGTAAATTGGAAGGGGAGGTGAACCATGAGAGACTATGGACTCTGAAAAACAGTCTGAGGGGTTTGAAGTGGCGGGGGGGGTGGGAGGTTGGGGTACCAGGTGGTGGGTATTATAGAGGGCACAGCTTGCATGGAGCACTGGGTGTGGTGAAAAAATAATGAATACTGTTTTTCTGAAAATAAATAAATTGGGAAAAAAAAAAAAAAAAAAAAAAAAAAAAGAGTTATATATAAAATGCCAGATTATGAACCTTTTAGAAATTACATACACACATGTATGTATATGGAGCATATATTGAGTCTATAAATACATGAGTTATTTTATGTCTTTAAGCAAATTTTATAATTTTTGTCATAAATGTCTTTTAAGTGTTCTTTTAAATGTATTCATATAGTAACACTAGAGATTTTATTATAGTTATAAATAGGACATTTCCACTTTAATTATGCTTTCTAATTTCTTGTTGCTGGTATATGGGTTTGCTATTTTCGTATATTGATCTTGTATCTAACAACCTTCATGATACTTGACTGTTACAATTTGTAGATTGTCTTGGATTGTTTTAATGTAGACTATCATCTGTGGAAGATGAAAATTCTGTTTTTCCATCCCAGCTATTACACTTTTCCTTTTTCTTGTTTTACTGCATTTTTTCAAATCTCCGATTCATAGAACAGAATCCAGTTCATTGAATAGAGAGACTGTTGGAGGGAGGACTTCTGTGACTGGGAATGTTTCTGGAGAAAGTTTCATCAGTTTAGTTTTGGTTCTCATTAACTGCTTTCATCTTACAGTAATGCTGCACTCTCTGTTCATCTTGAGTATGTTGAATTCTCCTGGACTAGCAACAATCGGGTTCTAAGGAGGGGCAATGAGGCATTTAGGCAGTTTTCTCAATCTCTTAGTTCAAGAGTGCCCTCTACTGTTAGAACACTGCAGTGAACGTTATCTCATTAAAGGCATCTTTTTTTAAAGCGCGGTGGTTTAAAGCGTGGACCCTTAATTTCTGAACATGAGTTCTTATTTTTCTTTACCTTGCTGATTGCTTCCCACTTTCCCAGAGGCAGCACCTTCCTAAGACTGCCGCTGTGGTCTTGAATACTTTCCGGGCCTCTTTCTTGGAAAGGCAATGTTCAGATCCGCTAGTCTTAGACTTGTTCTCAATATTTCCCCAAGGGGAACGATCCTTCCTTTTTGGGGCTGATGGCTTCTGTGTTCCACCCCCGTGATGGACTTGCCACCCTCTCCTCTTTTTCATGTAATCCCTACCTGATTTTGCTCCAGAATAGGCTCTGGTTCTGGTGCTCCTGATTTTGGATTGTTCTCCCACCTACATGTAAACCGAAATTTGTAGTCTTACACTCTTGGGTGGGCAGTTTTGTGATTTCACTTGCTTTTGCTGCTGATCTATATGGTTTTGGAGGGTATATGTAAATACTTGGGTTTAAGGAACCAAAGGATCTAGGATTGTGATCTAGGATAACAATCTTGTCCTGACTGTAGACTTGTCATTTTATCTTTGTGCTTCTGTCATTTGTTGATTTATATATTCAATGTGTTGTTAGCTTTATTGACTTAGGATCTTCCTGGTGCTTTGATCAGTAGGTAATGATCTTTATAACTAAAAACTTTTGAAAGAAAGTCAATTGCATGTTATTAATATAACATATATTATGTATATGTTATTAATATATATAATATAACTTCGTGTTAATATTTTCTGGATGTATCTTTTTTTGATGTGTCTTTTTATATGCTTTTACCTTCAAACTTCCTTTGAAAATAATTTTATTCTAGGTTTAGGTATTCTAGGTATAGGAACATAGAGTTGTACTATGTAGTACACATTGTTCAGTTTAAGTCTGAGAAATGCTTTCACTGATGAGTTTAACCCTTTACTTTCATTTTGATTGCAAAGATATTTATTTTTATTTTTATGATTTTAATTTGTCTTATGAACAGAAATTATTTTCTTTTCTTCCTTTAATTCTCCTTTCCTGCCTTTAAAAAAAAAAGATTTTTTTTATTTATTTGAGAGAGAGAGAGAGGGAGAGAGAGCACTAGTGGGGTCAGGGACAGAGGGAGAAGTGGACTCCCTACTGAGCAGGGAGCCCGACATGGGGCTCCATCCCAGGACCTTGTGATCTTGACCTGAGTGAAAGGCAGACGCTTAACTGAGCCACTCAGGCACCTCCTTTCCTCCTTTTTTATTAGATTGGTCTTTTTAAAAATTTTTTTGGTAGTTTGAAACTTATACTTCTAATTTTTGTTCTTTTAGCTGCCAGTACTCAACCCTAAGTGTGCATGAGCATCACCTAGAAGGCTTGTTAAAACACAGACTGCTGGGCCCTACCTCTGGGTTTCTAATTCAGCAGATTGAGGCTGGATCGCAGTTGTATGTATTCCTAACAAGTTTCCAGATAATGCTAACGCTATTACTCTGGAAGCCACACCTTAAAAGCCTAACAGGAACTGGTGGTTACCACCAGATAAAATATTAGCACCTGAATCCAATAACCATTCTGAGTTCGACTTTCTTGTTATTTTGGAATTCTTCGCTTGTTGAATTCTCTTTCCCACCAGCAGAGCCATGCATTAAAATGGTGAAATTTCCTTGTGCCCAACATTTTTAGGTGTGCAATTCTCAGAGGAGTTTCTTTGATTGTGTAGTCTCATAATATTTCCATTTTGGATGGAAGTCCATACAGAAGTAGGGCTTTTAAAAATTTAATTTAAATTTTAAAATTTAATTATTTCTCTTAAAAAGATTTTTCTCCCACCCTGAGTTTCAAACAGAGAAACTTTCTCGCAAGTTTCTCTGGACAGGTGGCTGGAGTTTCTTTGGTTTCTTTTATATGAGGGTGCAGACTTTACAGGCTCCTGACTATAAGACGGAGGTTAGCTCTTTGCCTTCTGTGAACCCAAGGCCATGTCTCCAGCCCTTCATGTGCGGTTCAAACTCTAGCTTCTAGCCTTGGCACATCATCTTATGACTTCTTATTCTTCATTTCTAGCACCTTTGAGTTTCCCTTTGGAGCTAAGTGGTGCTTATAGACTTGGGGGAGAAAGGATGTATTTATTCAGCATTTCTTTGTGTTTAATGGGGTGGAAGTTGGGGAGATACATAATCTCAGTCCACCTGGCAGTCTTCTCTTCTCTTTTTCTGTTGTCATCTGGCAGAGAACATGGGGTCTAGGGTTAAAAAGGTTCGAGGGGCAGAAAGTAGATGGTAAAGGGAATCCCAAAAGTTTGGAATGCACCTGAGCTCAGGGACTTGGGACTGGTAGAGTATCATTAGTAGAGGAGAGGAGTAAGTGGTGTTGAATGGGAAGTGATTGAAGGAAGGGCATCCTGTGGTGGTAGGTAATGCTATAAACAAGGTCTGGGACAGTTGAGGGTTTTAAAATTTTTTGTTGGGGCCAATCTTCCTTAAAATGTTTTTATTTTGTGTGAAGTCTATAATGCTAAACACTTTGAATATCTTTCTTTTTGGAGTCGTTCTTTTATCAGATATTGACTTGTCCCTTTTAGGTATACCTTGACAACATACGCTGAGGAATATGCTGCACCGTACGATTATGAGCCACTCGTGAGTATGACATGGCTGGAAAGCCTCATTCTAGTACTTACTTATTTATGTGCTTTCAGTGATTCTTCACATCTAGTGTGAATAGTCAGGCTTGGGAAGAAAGGACAAATTGCTGAGATTTATGATGTTGTGTATTTATTTAGAGATATTCGCTACTTGTAGGAGTCAATGGAATGCTTTATGGTTATGATTTATTTTTGGAAGTTTATAGATTTCAGGAAGAAAATATTGCAGTGTCCAAAATGTATTAGTTATCTTCTTCTTCATCTTGTTTTATTGTCCTTTCCCCTGAATTCAATTTATCTGGAATAAAAACCTGCCTTTCAATTCATTTGTATTGCATTGACACATACAAGTAAGTGGTGTAATTTAGCTTTGGGAGATGTGTGTGTTGGTAGCATATGTCCAGTTTATAACTTCATTTTACTTACACTTAAAAAATTAAACATCAGAAACAAAATAAGTCTCCTTCCTCTTCGTCTTGTTATGGAAGTCTTGGTTGGTACAATAGGTAAGAGATTTAACTATTGAAAAAGAGGAGGAAATAAAGTCATCTTTATTCTCAGAGAATTTTATTATCTTCTTAGGAGATAAACTGAGAAGTAATTAGTAGTAGAAACAAGACCATTTAGTAAGGTGATTGAATACAAAAGTATATCAAAAATAATATCTTTGCTTCATATCAGTACTGCTTAGGAAACTATAAAAGAAAAAAACCCACAAATTACTGTAGCAACACAAATTTTAAATACTTTTGTGAAGAAAATTCTCAACCAAATAAAGATCAATAAAGAAGATGTGGTAGTTTGTCTCCAAGGATGGTGGACCTTCCACAAGCCACTTCCCTACGACAAAGTGAGTAGTGCCCCATCCTTGAATCTGAGCTGCCAGGAAACCGATTTGGGAAGACCGCAGCAGTGACACTATGCTAGATCTAGGCTGGACTGAAGAAGACTGCTTCTGAGTCTTGGAGCCCTGCGCATCCCATGTGAGAAATCAAGGCTACTTTCCTGGAAGGAGAGGCCATGAAGAGGAGCTCTGATGAGCTTGATTCATGAGTGAGGACGCCATCTTGGACGTCCAGCTGAGTTGAGCCTGAGGTGCAGCTCTACCTGCTCTCGGACTGCAACCCGTGAAAGATTCCAAGAAGAAGATAATAAATTCTTGTTTAAAGCCATTAAGTTTATTTTAACAAATGCACACCCAAAGATAACTGAGACAGAAGTCTTGACTACAAGGGAATAACAAGCATTTTAGGAAACTAGAAAACTAAATTAATTATGAATTAAGTTCATACATTTAATTATATTAAAAATGGATTTTGCTTTCTATTAGAACTCTAAGACTGTAAGAGTTATTTAAAAGGATAAACAGATGAGAATAATTAAAAAGTTTTTAAAACCATGGTAAAACCAATTTAGGGAGTATAGGATTCATGACACTACATTTTATGTAATTTTCTTACTTAATTTTTTTCTCATCAAAAAAGAGCATTCAAACTATTCAAACTATAAAGAAATCAAGTATGATAGCTTATGGATTAATGCCTAATAGGTAAAGAATATATATATATATATATATATGTATGTGTGTGTGTGTGTATGTGTGCAGGAAAACTGATAAGACACTATAGAAAGAACAAAGGACAATATATAGACAATTTACAAAGCAGGAAATGCAAAAGTAGCTAATAAATATAGGGAAAATCCAAATTTACAAATAATAAAAAATGTGAATTAAAACAAAAATTTTTTCTGCTAATCAAATTGATAGTATTTTTAAAAATAATATTTAAGGGGTGAAGATGGGATGAAATGGGTACTTTCATCTGTTGTCAGGAAGACTGTAAATTGTTTTAATCTTTCTGGAAGGGAATTTGGCAATATGTATCAAGACACTATTTGATCTAATAATTTTCCTTCTAAGAAACTTCCTCAGAGAAAAATAACTCAACTAGGAATAAAACTTATATCCAAGGATACTCATCACAGATTTATTTGTAATGGCAAAATTTGGAAAGTAGCTAATGTTTTAGTATTAGAAATAGTACTACTAAGTATGTTATAATCACATGATGAGTTATTTTGTAGCCTTTATAATGTCCATAGATGGTTCTCAGTGTCTTGATAAATCTTGATTTAAGGTAAAAAAAAAATTAAGATGCAAAATCATATGCATATAAAATTTATTAGATTGGTATAATATATAAATATTGTATATGTATAAACTATGCAAAAATATACAGGTAAAAAAAAACCAAACTGTCAAAATGCTAGTCAAGTTGGCCATTGGGTGGTGAGATTCTAGGTGAGTTCTTCATCTATGCACATTTTAGAATTTTCTAGTGCAACAAGCATGATTGCTTATAATCAGGAAAAACATAAGGAAACATATTATTTTAAAATGCAATTTAGGTCCATTTTCTTACATATATGGGATCTGGCTGCATCTCTCAACAAAAGGTAGTTGCAGAACACATAATTAAAAACCCCAAAGTTTTAAAGAATGAATTTCTCCACTGGCATAAAGATAAAGAAAGTGAAATGTATTCCCAGGGTGCATAAACTGTTGGCTATTGTGTTATATATTCGTGCATTTAAATTTTTTAGCATTATTTCTAATATTTCTTGTTTTGCTTGTTTCTGCACTAATAGCACAACCCACCATGGCAATTATTTGGCTTATGTAAATTTTGTTCATTCACTTCCAAGTTTCTTGCCAAAGTACTTCATGTTGAGACATGTTTTTTAGCACTGATCCTAGAGCCCCCATTCAGTAAATGCCTACCTTGTTGCATTGTTAGAGGATACAAAAAAATTTAAACTATAATGACAGCAAATGGTTAAATAATAGTAGAATGGGACTGAACTCTGGCATAGAAGTTACTGTGTACATAAACAAATATATGATTCATAAAATACTGACCAAAAAAAGAGAGAATACTTTTTTCTTGCTAAGAACTTCACCATGTGGAGTTATCATAAACACAGCACACCATTCTCAGGCTACAGACTGCAATTATGCAGTTCCTGAAGACATCTTAAAATATTTGGACTTACATTTCAAGTGTTTTGCATGAATTGAAACGATTAATTTTTATATTATTTATATTTATATTATTAACTTTTATATTATATTAAATGATAATATAAATTGATAGTTGCATAAAGTAGGATAGCATTACAGGAATTTTAAAGTGAGTGCAAGTTATCCCATAGCTCTAGGCATGAGTAAGTAAATAACAGAGTATTAGGAAGCCATGAAATAATTTTTAAGGATAGAAATGGAAGAGAATTGCAAACTACTTCCTCAGAACTCCACTTCTTAAGTTGGATACTTATGGCTCACCCCAATTTCAACAAAAGATACCTTCTCTTAAAAGCTTCCCCATCCTTTTCCAAAGAACCAAAATAGAGGAAAAGTTAAAGGGTACATTAGATGATTGGTCCAAGGCTGGCTGTTTAAAGGGTACATAAGCTTTTAAGGTAAAGGACAAGTGAGCAGAGTTTAATGATGGAGAGTTGACCGAGTACACTCAGGATGAGTAAGGACAAGACTTAGTTCAGGCAGAGACCAGCAAACTCGGGAAATTGAAGGGTCAAAGGAATGAGAATGGCAAACAAACCGGAAAACCAAGCGTGGCCATAGTGAAGCGGTATGAGCTGGAAGAATTGGCAGTAATGAGCAAAGGGATGTACTGGAATTTATTGGAATTTCAGATGTAGAACAATTCTGAGAAATGATGGAGCCCAGGATGTGGGCATGGGACTGAATTGCGATAATGGAATCAAAGCCACTGATTTGAGAGGGTGAAAAAATGGTAAGCCAGAGTGTTGGCTAGATTCTAAATCTGGCTGTTGGACATCATCCTACAGGATAGCAGAAAAGAAAGGTAATGCCAAAGACTGAGTCAAACAACCAAGCCCTCAGTGGGAGCATTTTGGAGGTTAATAGCTCCTGCCAGTCTTGCAGCTGCAATTTGGGTAGATCTAGTTGGTCATTATCCGTGTGAAGTACCATTTTGTTTTCCTAAATAGAGCTGTCTATTGAATTATCTTTCCAGATGTATGGGTAGCTTGAACCCCCAAAATGTTCCATATCTTGCTTCACTCAGAGACAGAAAGCTGAGGAAGTCTTTGCTAGAGAACTATGTTTTAAAGTTGGGATGAGGGGCGCCAGGGTGGCTCAGTCAGTTAATTGTCTCCCTTCTGCACAGGTCATGATCCCAGGTTCCTGGAATTAAGCCCCATGTCAGGATTTGTGCTGAGCAGGGAGTTTGCTTCTCCCTCTCCTCTGCACCCCTCCCCTGGCTTATGCTCTCTCTGGCCCTCTCTATCTCTCTATCAAATAAATAAATAAAGTCTAAAATAAATAAAGAAAGAAAGAAAGAAAGAAAGGAAGGAAGGAAGAAAGTTGGTGTGCATTCCGGACTAACCTTGAGGAATCCCTGCCATGTGGCACAGTAGGTATGCAAAGAGGCTGCATCCCTTTAACATCATTCTCTACAACAGCAAGATGGACCTGTCCTATTACAGGGGCTCAGTGCACTGGTACAGATAGAGCATTGTTAAAAAATACTGATATTTCTGTGGTGATCGAAAATTTGCTGTCACCTTGAGTTCCCCAGAACTGAGTAGCCCCAACCCCTTCTCTCTGGACTCCCAAGATCTAGGACTACATATGACTTTCACGGACCCTGAGGACTTTTGCCATCATGGGCTCCTTCCATTAAAAAAATAAAACAATATATATTGTATAGCTGCATTGGTATAAAGACAAACACAATCCACTTTTGGTGGCAGGGGGTTGATTTGAAAGCTTATTAAAGAAATACATTTCTTAGGCCGTTTGTCTTCTTGCCCATTTTTTACTATATTATTGTATTTATGGCCATGTTATGGACTCTGTTATTGTTAACCTTCTTGAAATTATTACCAACGTACCAAAGGGTGTTATTACACAAAACTAAAGCATAGAATACTCTTTTTTTTTTCCTTGGGAGTACTTGTGGACTCTTGTACCCTATTTTAAGCAAAACTTTCATATAATAGCTACCATCAATTACTGCCCTAAGATTTTTATGAATATTAAATGGCCAACAACATTTCCTGGCTTAGTTTTGAGTTTCTACCATTTAATGGAATTAGTTTATCAAAATGGCATCTGCATTTTTTATTATGGTAAAATATATGTAATATAAAATTTACTATTCAACCCATGTTTAGTGTAGAATTTAATGGTATTAATTACCTTCACTTTGTTACTAGATTCATCTTGAAAATTCTGATTTTAAAAGAAATGAAAACATTTTTGTGAGCCCCCAAATGTACCTCCAAGACTTGCCCAGTCTGACTGTACTGATTGATAAATACTTTGAGTATTATCCTAGACCAAAATGCATCTTGGCTAGGAGTCAGAGGTAGACAACAATCTTAAAGAGCCCTTTATCATTCAGGTAGGCTCATTTACATGCAAGAAAACCCCTAAAGGCTGGAATTGCCTTTAGTTTTCTGCTTCCTGGGAAGGGGTGTCTACCAGGGCCCTTAAAAAAGAAAAGAAGAATGACTTGCTGAAAACACCCAAAAGCCAATACAGAAAGTGAATCTAGAATAGGTTGGGGATTCTGTAGGAAGCATCACTTCTCTGAACTAAATTAGCTGTGGTTCCCTCTTCTATTTAGAATCCTCTCTTTGTATCTTTGCTCTGTTCTATGCTGCGATGATCTTGCAGAATTTCATTCCAGTATAGAGTCCTTTCTTTCCCTGCTTCTCTTTTAAAAACATCATAGCATGCAAAGTTGTATCGTCTAAATATGCCACATGGAATAATCATATATAAGTTTTTAGTCCAGGAGTATATATATTTTTAAAGATTTTATTTATTTATCAGAGAGAGAGAGAGGGAGACAGAGCGAGCACAGGCAGACAGAATGGCAGGCAGAGACAGAGGGAGAAGCAGGCTCCCTGACGAGCAAGGAGCCCGATGTGGGACTCGATCCCAGGACGCCGGGATCATGACCTGAGCCGAAGGCAGCTGCTTAACCAACTGAGCCACCCAGGCGTCCCGGAGTGTATTTTTTTTAAACTAGGTAATGTCCCAGGTTCTCTGATGTGTTTTCATGACTCTTATTTTACTATTTGTCCTGAATTCACTGTTTAATTTTCTCTTTTTTGTCCTATTAATGTTCTAACTCAGTATCTACTGATAAAAGAATAATTTCCATTTGCTGAATGTCCTTGGTTTTCTTACTACTTTTACTATTGGCTAAAATGAGAAAGTTTTAGATTATTCTGCAAATGAGGTAGAGGTGGGAGGTGAATTTGGAGAAGAGGGAAGGGGTCATGTGGTTTACCTACTATTTTTTGATTGATGGGTTCGCTCATCAATCTCGGGTTAGCTAACCACAGGAACAGCCAGCCCTTTATTACTTGGTGGCCTTCCTCAGTCTAAAATAATGCCTGAAAGATCTCATTGTGTGTTACACATGTGTGCTGACCTTATACATATACACATAGATTTGATTTTGTACCTTATAGGCAAAACATTTCCAGTTCTGAGTCTTATGGCATTCTGCCAGCATTAAGGGATCACATTTCCTAGGTCCCAATTTCAATTTTGGGACCTGCTGGCCTTTGTTCATATAGCACCACAGAGCTTCACACCTTTCCCAGGTTGGGATACAAGAGAATTTGCCTTATTTGGGAGACTATATAGTTGCTAATAGGTGAGTGGAAGGAAAGAAGGAAGCAAGGCAGGAAGGAAAGAAAAGAGGGAGGGAGGGAAGATCTCTCTCTGTGTCAGTATATATATACACACAGTTGAAGCTTGAATAATGTGGGAGTTAGGAGCACTGAGCACCCCCCCCACAGTAAAAATATCCACATATAATTTTTGACTCACCAAAAACTTAACTTATAGCCTACAGTTGACCAGAAGCCTTAATGATGACATAAACAGTTGATTAACACACATTTTGTATGTTTATTATATACTGTATTGTTAGAATAAAATAAGCTAGAGAAAAAAACGTTATTAAGAAAATCATAGGAAGAGAAAATACATTTGTAGTACTGTACTGTATTTTTTAAAAAATCTATATATAAATGTACTTAAACAGTTCAAACACATGTTGCTCAAGGGTCTACTGTTGTCCTAAACATATAGATAGATACAGTGGAGATAGATAGGGTGGATAGATAAGTAGACATCCTTCATATCTACCTGTCTACCTGTCTATCCATCCATCTGTCCATCTATCCATTTATCTACCTATCTATTATTAGTTCTGTTTCTCTGGTGGACTCTCTATAATATAGACAAAATGATCTTTATGAGCTCTCTGGCTCTCGCATTGCACTACTTACATAATTGAGGTAATTTGATTCTCTCTCATTGATCCTGTCCCTTCCTAATAGTATTTATTTGAGACCAAGTAATCTTTTTGATGAAGGACCTTGGCAAACACTTAAAGTCGAGTCTACTTGAAAATTGGGAAGTGAGTATTTTAACTCCTGCTTATTTCATGTATCACTAACAGTTGAGAAATTGTTATCTTAATTCTCAGGAAACTCAGATCTTTAAGTATATTGTTGTTGTTGTTGTATCCTTTTAGTAGAAAGAACCATTTTCTCTAAAACTTTACTTTTATTTTATATTGTCTTCTGGAGCTTAGTAACTATGATGCCTTTTTGTTTCTGCATCAAATCATAAAAGCTTAGTTATAATTTCTTTCTTTTACGTATGTTTAACTTCTACAATGAACATATTTGACTTTTGTAAAGAAGCAAAAACTTTAAAAAATGAGAACCCTGGGCCTCAAATTTATAACTAACCATACCATTATAAGTATAAAATAATGGCAGGTGTCCTCACATAATGTAGACTGAGGAATAAGAAAAAACTATTTTTAAATGGTTTTCGGGGCACGTGGATTGCTCAATGGATTAAAGCCTCTGCCTTTGGCTCAGGTCCTGATCCCAGGGTACTAAGCTCTCTGCTTAGCAGTGGGCCTGCTTCCTCCTCTCTCTCTGCCTGCCTCTCTGCCTACTTGTGATCTGTCTGTCAAATAAATAAAATCTTTAAATTTAAATAAGCAAATAAATAAATAGTTTTCTGTGATTAAAATGATGGGACCAATCAAAATTTGTGCATAAAAAAGAAAAAAAATGTGTCAATAGCTAAGGTTTAATACTATATTGCTTTTTTTTTTTTTTGATGTTGGCCGTTACTAAAGTTTGTATGATATTATTTAAAGTCAGCTTATTTTGTGAGGCGATTGTTCATATAAATCTCCATAAATTCTTTGTGATGACCTGACTCATTAATGATACAGATAATTTATATTTATATCCACAGCCTAACCTTCCTTGCACTTTCCATGACTATTTTCCTTTAGTTGAATACCCCTGCTGGTTACAAATATCTTTCCTTTGTAAGATTTTATGGGATAGGAAGACATAGCAAATGTTTCTTAGATACATAAAAAATATATATCCAGCTAGTAACATGTTTGTTGTTGCTACATTTGCCAGTTACTCTTAGGTCTATAATGTAATCACCGGGACAAGAAAATACCCAATAGAAATGAAATCATTTTTAAAGTAGTGAGGAAGGGGGGACACCTGGGTGGCTCAGTCTGTTGGGTGACTGCCTTCAGCTCAGGTCATGATCCTGGAGTCCCAGGATCGAGTCCCACATCCGGCTCCCTGCTGGGCAGGGAGTCTGCTTCTCCCTCTGACTTCTCCCAGCTCATGCTCTCTCTCTCAAATAAATAACTAAAATTTAAAAAAAAAAAAAAAAAAAAAAAAAGGAGTGAGGAAGTGAATGTCTGAGATGCCTATCCTCCGTGATCCCAAGGGTTGACAAAGTAGATTTGGTTGTATGGAAATTGTCCTTTTTCTTCCACATCACTCTGCACGTGTGTATGAAAGACAACCTCATTAGGGGACAACAGGTCTTCAGTCAAGTGCATATAACAGCGAAAGAATTTTATACATTATGTATACTGAAAATAATGAAATGAAATCTCACACTTTAGAGAAAATGGACAATTTCTACTTTTGGAATTAGAATTCCCAATGTGTATATTTATTTACTTTTACTCCATCCAATGTGACATTCACATAAATAAGCTCGCTGCCTCAAATACCTTTTTAAGACTAAATGAAGTACCCCAAATGAGCATACTTACAGGCTTGCTAGGGAAGAATGGTCTTTGCTGTATGAATGCCAGGTGGCTAATAGCTATCTGTAATGGTGGACACAAGGTTAGTTCACAGTGACTGATTTGGCTGGGAAATATAACACATTATGCATTTTTATGGATGATCTAGATGAAGGAATTGAGACTATGCTTCCAAATTATCCTATGATATTAAATTAGGCAGAGTTACTGATGTTCCAGAAAGCAGGCTGAAAACTGAAAATGACCTTGAAAAACAAAACTATAAAAAATAAAAGATTCCAAAGAAATAAGATCAAATCAAATAAGACTTAAGTATCACCAAAGCTGAGTGAGGACTGAGTACACAGTTGACTAAGAAACAGTCATGTCATTTTATCCCAAAGAAAGCTGGGGAGATAATGGTACTCAGAGTAAGACTATAGCACTTGGGGGCAATGAGGGTCAGGATGGAGAGCGGATGGGGAACTAAGAACAGGATACCTGCCTCTTAAAGATAGGTTGATACGTTTTATTGATACAGGTGGTAAATCCATATACTCTTTGTCCTTTGTAATGACAGAAGGTCAAGTGAGGGGTCCCGCTCACCAAGAGGACCCTCCCGTAACATCCTGACCGTGCCTGTCCATGATTTGTTTAAAAGAAGCAGGAAGAGAGAGAAAAGGGAGAAAGCTTTCTTAACCTTAAGGCAGATTTCCTCCGTAGTGATTCTCTGGCTGCATCTTTGGTGCTTTCTGTTTGTACAGAGACTGTTTGCCCTCAGCATATCTTTCTCTGACACACTTTTTCCATCTTTTGTCAGGATGTTTCATTCGACTTCCTCTGTCTCTCTGAAACAGCACTGTTTGTGTTTTGTCGGGTCTTGTCCTCTATGACGTTTCTTGGGAAGTGGGCACTTGTCGGCTACCATTGCACTCCACCTCCCTTGAGCTTCAGAATCTATGACATTGCCCAAGTCATACCTCTCTTCTATCCTTCATGGCCTTTAACGGACCCATCCATGAGTGTCCACAAGACGTGGGATCCAGAACTCTGTGCTTTTCATTTTATGCAATCTCAGAGAATTCATCCACTCCCATGGCTCCTCAACTATCACCTTTTGGGGGTAATGTAGTTCATCTAATTTCAGACCTACAAGAAAGTTGCAGGAATAGCACAGGTAGCTCCTGTATAATCTTTAACCAAAGTTACCAGTGGTTTACCATTTGAGAGTAGGCCGGAGACATTGAGCCCCTTTGCCTACAAATAATTCAGTGTGTATTTCCTAAGAACAAGGACACATAGTTATGGTAATATTTTCAACCTCAGGAATAATTGATGCAGTATAATTATGTAATTCATGGTTTGTATTCTAGTATCATCTGTGGCCCCAGTACTGTTCCTTAGAGTTATTTTTCCCCAGCCAGTGACTACTACTGTACATAGGGCACTAGCCTCTCCCCAGGCTGATATCATCTCACATTAAAAATGTCTAAAATGTGACTCATCATTTCTCTCCTATAACCAACTCTCTCTCACCTCCATGTCTTTCTCATTCCTTTTAGTTCTTTTAGCACTCTCCCAGGCATCCAGACTTGAAGCTCTGGCTCATCTTTGCTTCTTTGTCTTCAGTTGGCCTGCTAGGTCCTCTAAGTTCTTCCTGTGAAATGTCTCTTCCAGTTTTGCTCTGTGTAAGCCATTGTGCACTGATACCCACCCATTCTGCACCTCAGACAGATTTCTCCTGTGAACCTCATCTACCTGAGGGGCTCAGAAAAACCCGTAGTGATTATCCTATCTTAAATAAATACTGTCAACACTCTGGGTCTGTGTAGCCCCAGAACAGTGAACCAGCCAACAACAATGTGTGGTGCTTCACATATCTGCTTCTATAGACAATTTCTAAACATTTCTTCCCAGTCCCACTGAATACATGTTGACCAGACAGGTAAATAGTATGTTAGGGTGTGGGAGTACAACAGCCGTCTGCAGCTCATATATGCAGAGGCAAAGTCTCTAACTGTTAATGGGCCACCAGTTAGGAAGACACTAACCCTTCAATTCACTTATACCTTAGTCTGATTCCATAATTCAGATAGTTCCAATAGGAGGTGTTCAGTCTCCCTTTAAAAAACTCTCACTTTCTCAGAGGCTTTCCATCCTTTGCAGAAAAGAACTAACAGTAGAACTGAGCCTGTTACCTGTTAAGAAGCCTGCTTGTAAGGTTGGCCCTTGGCTGGCACCTAGAAACTTGACTTTTGAGATTAGAATTCCCAGTGAGAATTAGAGAGGTTCATTTCACCTAAACCGTTTGTGCAAACAGTATGTTTCATGTTGAACTTGTGGGAATCTGGAATCCTGGTATTGTAAGGCAACAAAGGTGCCTGTGACCAACCCCCAAGACAAACCATGGCCACTGAGGCTCTAATGAGCTTCCCCAGGAAACAACATTTCACAATTCGTTGCAGGGGAAATTAAGCGCATCCTGTGTGACTTACCAGGAGAGGACTCTTGGAAGTTTGCACCTGGTTTCCTCTGGACTTCGGCCCATGTGCCTTTCCCCTTTGCTGATTTTGCTTTGTATCCATTTGCCGCAGTAAATCGTAGCCACAAATACCACTATATTTTGAATCCTGTGAGTCCTCCTAGCAGAATCATTGAATCTAGCAGTAATCTTGAGAAGTCCCAGCACACCCCACTTTTCCCCACGTGACAGATTGTTATTTTCCTCAAATGGGTGCGGCACAGGTGATCATCCTACATGATCTTGCAATGCGATTTTGACGCTCTTCCCACTGAGAGGCTGAGTGGGACTACTACACTGGATGTACTGTGACTGCAGCAGAAGTGATGCTCTGTGACCTTGGAAGCCACGTGATAGAAAGCAGTGTAGCTTCCTCCTGGTTCTTTCTGTGCCATTGTCATTCTCAGAACCCAGTCACCATGATGTGAGAAAGTCCAAGCAGGCCCATGGAGAGGACCTGTGTAGTTGTTCCAGTCAACAGCCCAGCAGACAGCCAATATCAACCACCAATTGGGCTGAAGGACGTTTCTAACCCCAGCCTTCAAGTCTCTCCTGGCTTTCAAGTCTTCTCCGCTGAAGCCGCGGACAATGTGGAGCAGAGGGATGCTGCCTTATACCTCTTCCAAATTCCTGACCCAAAGAGTCTAGAAATGGGTATTTTTTGTACTGCTTTCTGTGGGTTGACCTGTTACACAGCAGTAGTAACTATGACTCTAAGGGTCCAAGTATATGGAGAAGGGGAAGTGACTTAGCATCCTGATGCCAGAGGGCAAGAGTAGGATTTTGGTGTCCGCTGTTGTTTGCCTCTTCTGGTCTCTGGGATGATATCCCTAGTTCACCTGGCTGCTCTTTTCCTTGCTGGCATTAGTGGGTATGGTCTGTGGATGTTGAACTGTTCGTCTTTTTCCGTTTTCCCCCTCTTTCTCTCTGGGCTAGGTTGGAGCCCAGCTGGCTTGCTTGGGATAACTCAGTCTCATTTCCACTCCCATTGGTATTGTATACCCCACAGAAGACTTTTGTGACTCCCATCAGCCCCAGCTCCTGTGTTTAACTTTTCAGCTTCTGTTAGTAATCACCTTGCAGACTTGCCACAGGATGCCAGAAGGGACTCAGAGTCTCCCTTGGCCTGAGCATGCTTTTCCACCAGCCTGGATGTGGTTGCACTCTAGGCGAATGAAGGGGCAACTAGAGATGCTCAGGTTCGAGTTCTCAAGAGGGATGGAGACATTCTTATGCCTTTCTGCCATTACTTTCATTTATCTCATGCATTTCTCTCTATCCAGGTTAGAGGGACTCTGCCTGATTTAAAGTCTTGGAAAGGGAAAATTGGGAAATATGTTGGCTCTTTCTGTCATCCTGCTTTTCCCTTATTTTCTTATTCCTACAATTCCCCAGGCTCTTGCCTGTTTCCCTCCTATCCATTCCAACTTTTGGTTAAGCCTTAATGCAAAGGATATTTTTCCCACATATTGAGAGAACTCTGTGGTCTGAGGTCTTCCAGGTTTGCACATTGATATTCTGAAGTCCTCAAGTCTGTGAGTTGGATCACAAAGGCTATTATCATGCTGAAAAATCCTATTTTGCATGTTAGAAACTGATATTACTTTGCTTTTAGGTTGCCATTTTTTCTGAAACAAACTGTGATCTCACCTTGGGCAAATGGATGGTTACACACAGAAAGGGCAAAACTATTTATCATTTGGAGATGATTACCGCCTGTATACTTGGTTTGAGTGACACACCAATTACTTGTTTGTTCAAGACTTTCAACATCTCAACTTGGTCTTGGGTCTCAGCTGCAGTCAATACTGTGGTCCTTCAAGGTGAAATCTTGGTGCAGCTGCTTTTTTCTATCTTGTGCCTTTTGTATTAAACTTTGAAAAACATACTTGCTCTGCCTCCTTAAAATAATTATACCTTCTAATAGTTCCTAGTAGTTTGTTATCCTGGTTTGTTTGTTCATATTTGCATCCTTCTAATACCTGATCATATGTTTAGTCACAAATTCATTGCTTGCCTTTACTCCTACTATATAAAAGTGTCCTACTTCCTAGTTCTGACCCTTTTTTTTTTTTACTCTGATTCTCAGTACCTCAGTATTCCAACATTGCAGATTATTCAGGTACATATTAGTTAGGATACTTTTAGCAGGTTGTATAAAACCCAGCTCAGGTCAGGTCAGACAATAAAAGCAGTTTATTGGTTAACATTTTTTTTTTTTTTTTTTGAAAAGTCAGGTTTCAGGAAAGGAGTGATACAGCAATGTCATCATGCTTCTTACTGACTCTCAAATCTGCCTTTTATGGGTGTTGATTTCATGCTAAACTGATTGGAGGGAGGGCTGCCAGTAGCAGTCTGGGCTGGATGCTTCCTCATTTGTGTCCAATAATGGAAAAAGAGTTTCTTTCCTCCAAATCACTGAGCAAAAGTCTTGAGCTTTTCTTTGAGTTTTGAGTTTGGGCAAACTCAAAAGATATGCCCCAACACCGGATCAGTCACTATCATTGAAAAAGGAGTGAGGTGATCGTGATTGTCGTAGGCTAGATTCTGCCCCTACATTTTGGAGTGGGATCAGTTACCCAAACTGCATGGCCATCACGCAATGGGAAATGGGAGAAGGAGATTCCAGGTGAGCTGGAGTCACGTTTCAAAGTTTGCATGAGCTGATTCTGCTCTTGTCTTCCCAACTCAGTGTTCACTGACCTTGCTTTGGTAAGTCAGTCTTCCATAGCAGGGGTATTTACGCCATATCAATTGTCAATCACGAGTAAATTTTTGTGGGATTTTTTTTGGTAGGGAGCTGGCTCACCAATGCACCTCTGACAATGGGAGGGACTTAATCCCATACGTGTTAATAGGAAACAATCTCTTAACTAGTTTTCCTAACTTCAGGATTGCTTACTCCTACTGTCCACTTTTAAAAATGATAGCTTTACTAAGATAATTGACATGCCATAAAATTCACCCTTTTAAAGTGTACAATTCAGTGATTTTTGTATATCCAAAGAGTCATAAATCATCGGCACACTCAATTTGACAACATTTTCATCACCCCTAAAAGGAAACCCCATGTGTATTAATCAAGTTTGTCTACAGAGAGAAGCCATCTATATATTTGGAGAGAGAGAGAGACAGATTTATTATAAGGAATTGACTAATGCAGTAAGGAGGCTGAGAAGTCCCACAGTCTGCTATCTGCAAACTGGAAACCCAGGAGAGATGGTGGTGTAATCAGTCCCAGTCTGAAGGCCTGAGAACCACGAGTACCAAGAGCAGGATAAGATTTATGTCTGAGCTCAAGCAATCAGGCAAGAAGGGACTGAATTCTTATTTCTTCTGCCTTTTTCTTCCATTAAGGCCCTCAACAGATTTGAGGTTGCCCACTTACCTACGCTGGGGACAGCCAACTGCTTTACTGAGTCCACAGATTCAAATGCTGATTTCATCTAGAAACACCCTCACAGGCACAACTCAGAAATAATGTTTAGCCAAATGTTGGGATGACCTGTGATCTAGTGAAGCTGACATGTAAAACTGGCCACTGCTCCCATTAACAGTCTCTCCTTATTCTCCCCTTCCCCTAGTCCCTTGCAAAGTTACTTTCTGTAGAAGGAATCATGCAATGTGTATTCTTTTGGTTTAGTTTCTTTCACTTAGCCTGTTTTTGTGGTTCACCTGTGCTACAGCATCTCTCACTATTTTATTATTTTATTCTTTGTATTGCCAAATAATATTTCACTGTGTGGATAGACCACATTTTGTTTATCCACACCGGTTGATGACTTGTGAATTCTTATTCTAATTATAATTATAGTTCTGGAATCTGGTCCCTTTTACCTTTGGTCTTCACTACCTTCTTGCTGCCAGAATCCTTTTCTTAAAAAACATCATGTTTATGCTTGTCACTCACCTGATCAAAATAAATCATCCTGTCTGCTTAGGAGATGCTAGAGGAACACATCAACCCTGCATTTGAAGCTCCCTTCCGTTTGACAGAAGCTGGCCTAGGAATGAGCAGATCCTGCTCCCTGTGAGCAGGCGGGTTTGGCCAGTAATGCCCAAATCTCACTGAAAGGGCCTCTACTGGACCAAAACCAACATACAAGCCCCAAAGATATTAGACTCTGACTATGAAAAACAAAAGCCCAAACTATAGAAAGAAACGTGGGTGTAATGTAGTTTTACGATTTTGTCATTTGTATTTCTTTTCATCTCTTACTTTTTGAGGATTTCCTGAGGGTACTGGAGGGATAATGGATCTTAAAATTAGATAGATAGTTTGAAGTCCTGGCTGAGTTGCTTAATATTGACATTCTTTAAATCCTTTTTCTCTGAGATTTTAAGCAAATTGTCTTTTCTTATATGTAAAGTGGGAGCAATAATTCCTATGTCAGGGTTCTGCCATGGATTAAAAGATATAAACACTCAACTACCGTGCCCAACCCATAATAGACAGCAAATCCATTGACCCTATGATTATTGTTATGATTGAATACATGGTTAAAATTTTCAATTATTTTCAAGAAGGCCAACCTAAGATTAGAATCTATTTTGGAGTTCTTTCATTGTTTTATAGTTCTAGTGATTTAATTTTAATATTGTGTTAGTGCTTTAAAATTAGTACCAATTTGAAGCAGAAATTAGATAACCAGTTCAAGGGCTTTAT
Organism: Neogale vison; assembly: GCF_020171115.1. Lineage (NCBI taxonomy): Eukaryota > Metazoa > Chordata > Mammalia > Carnivora > Mustelidae > Neogale > Neogale vison. The sequence goes on along the minus strand of NC_058099.1, from coordinate 90,702,541 downwards.
GTTCCTTGTCTACCATTACCCTTGATGTAATTTGAGAGAATCAATATTTCCTTTGGGAAATGGTCAATGAGAGTGCCTTATTTTATCAAAATAGAAGCTTCTATGAAGTACTCTAAGGATAAATACCTTAAACAGGATGCTGGGTTATCAGCATTTCTTGGAAGAATGAATCTTTAAGTTTGGCATTTACAACTTGATAGCAACTACTAAAGATACAACCCTAGATCCCAAGATATTACTCTTTGGAATGATTATAATTTATATTAAATTTAAAAAGTTATTGAATGGTAGTTAAATTATAATTGTTTTGGTCTTATATAGGTGATCATAAAATTTAAGTTGTTCTTTGGGCCAGTATTTATGGTTTACAAAGTTTTACATGCTTAACAATTTATCTTTTTAGTTTTATAAATAGAACAACCATGAACTAGAGCCTTCTTTTAGAATTAAAGTATTTATAAATGTAGTAGCCATTTTTTCATTGAGACATTTGTAATTTGAGATATTAAGTTAATTGTGCGAAAATTAAACATGGATCATAATAAGACTAACATGTTGAAGATAAGCTTTTAGAAATCACTCGTTTTTACATATTTTGGACATTCAATATTATTTCTCTTTCTCCCCCCACCCAATAGGATTATCCTTGTCAAGATGATTATTCAATAGTCCACAGAAAATGCCGTTCTCAGTTCACTGATCTTGATGGTTCCAAAAGATTTGGCATCAACACTTGGCATGACGAGAGTGGGATTTATGCTAATTCATGTGTAAAACAAAAACTCTACCCATTAACTGGTGGTCCCATTATCCCTTTTTTAAAGTAATCTATGGAATCAGATTCTCTAACTAATGAAAGGGTAATGGAAATAACAGTTGATTTTTCTATCCTAATAAATGCAATGGAAATGTTACTGTGTTAGGTTCCTTTAAAAACAAAATCTTATATATTCTAGGCCAGCGTTTATATATCCTTTTCATTAGCTGCTCTGGTATTTTCCAAAGTTTAGTATGTATACCACCAAGGATGTACAACACAATTCTTGATGGTACTTGGTGGAATTTTTCTTTATTTATAGACTATGTGTTTATTTCAAATTTTATTAGGAAAAAGCGCACAAAGCTAGGCAATCTAGCTTATAATCGCTGAGGATATGGCTAATATTAAAAAAAACCCAGCTACCTTAATCTCCATTTTTAAGTGAATAAAAATATAGGTGGTGGTCTGATTTGACATGAAACCCAAATGACTGAAGTTTGGGCAATCCTGGCCCTATGGCGATGTTGGGAGGTGGGGTGGGGGAGATGTGGCGGAGTGGGGGATGTGCCTATTTGTAGACGTTGATTTATCTGTAGTAGCCAACTGCAGCGTGGAGTGTTTATTCAGCATAGTGTTTTTCATTACTTATGAGAATACTTTCTGAGTCTTTAGATAGGAGAGATGGAGGCAGAATCCTAGTGAAACATTAGGGTTTGATGGGAAAATCTGTCGTCTGATGTTAGATTTAGAAGAAATCTGAGCAGTAGTTTGGACTCACCATCCATGGTACAGATGAGCAGACAGAAACCCGCAGATGTTTAAGTAGGTTTTACTCTTATGTAAATAGTAGACTCTAGGTGATCTTTGAAGTGTATTTGACCTTTCATGACCTTTTATTTCCTTTTTTTTTTTTTAAGATTTATTGATTTATTTGAGGGCAGCAGGGTGGGGCAGTGAGAGAGAGAGAGAAAATCCCAAGCAGACTCCATGTTCTTGCAGGGCTCGATCCCATGACCCTGGGAGCATGACCTCAGTCAAAACCAAGAGTCAGATGGTCAACTAGCTGAGCCACCCAGGCGCCCCAGACCTCTCATTTCTTTTGAGGATGGGTTTAATTATTTGGTCAGCCTATGCTTAGATTTACTCTCATTATTTTTCTTTAAAAACTAAGTTCATGAAATAGTATTTCATGATAAATGTTAATTTAGCATGGCCTCCAACTCCAGCAAAATATGGTAAAGACCATAAGCCGTATGAGTGGAGAAATGATAGTTAATAAAGATAATGTGGATGTACCAGGTAAGCATTCACCAGCAGAGTTTGACTATAATTTCTTCCTGCTTTAAATTTTATGTCTACACACACACACACACAAACTATATATCCCTATGTATGTATATTATATATAATGTTAGTTCTTTTTCTTATTTTTAATTGAGGTATAGCTGACATACAGTGTTATATTAATTTCAGGTGGGTGGGGCACCTGGGTAACTCAGTGGGTTAAGCCTCTGCCTTCAGCTCAGTCATGATCAGAGAGTCCTGGGATCAAGCCCCACATCAGGCTCTCTGCTCAGGGGGGAGCCTGCTTCTCCCTCTCCCTCCACCTGCCACTCTGCATACTTGTACTGTCTCTCCCTTTCTGTCAAATAAATAAATAAAAATTTTAAAAAATGTTTGGGTGTGCAAATAGTTATTTGACAATTATATACATTATTATATACTCACCAAGATAAGTGTAGTTACCATCTGTCACAATAAAGAATTACTACAATAATTTGCTATCTTCCTATGTTGTACTTGTTATTCCCAGAACTTATTTATTTTATAGCTAGAAGTTTGTACCTCTTAACCTCCTTTACCTACTTCACCTACTTTCCGTGATTTCCCTCCCCTCTGGCAGCCACCAGTTTGATCTCTGTCTGTATGAGTCTTCTTCTGTTTGTTGGTTCATTTGTTTCGTTGTTTTTTTTTTTTTAATTTCCACATATAAGTAAAATCATACAGTATTTCCCTTTGTCTGACTTATTTCACTTAGTATAATGCCCACTAGGGGATGTTGTCCCAATATATATATTTATAAGATTTCATTCTTTTTTTATGGCTAAGTAATATTCATCGTGTGTGTGTGTGCGCGCGCGAGCGTGCCCATGTGTGTGCACACACATTACATCTTCTTTATCTGTTCATCTATCATTGGATGCTTCGTTTGCTTCCATATCTTGGCTATTATCAATAATACTGCAAAGAACATAAGAGTGCATATATCTTGTTGAATTGGTGTTTTCATTTTCTTTAGATAGATACCCAGAATTAGGATTACTGGATTATATAGTGTTTCTAGTATTTTAATTTTTTCCCTAGTATTTTAATTTTTTGAGGATACTCCATATTCTTTTCCATAGTAGCTGCACTAATTTCCATTACCACCAACAGTACACAAGGGCTCCCCTTTCTCTACATCCTCACCAACACTTTGCTATTTCTTGACTTTTTGTTACTAGCCATTCTGACCAGCATAAGGTAACATCTCATTGTGGTTTTGCTTTACATTTCCTTGATGATTAATGATGTTGAGTGTCTTTCCATGTTTCTGTTGGCCATCTGTGTGTCTTCTCTGGAAAAATGTCTATTCAGCTCCTCTGCCCATCTTTCAATCAACTTTGTTTTGTTTCTTATGTTGAGTTGTATAAAGTCTTCATATATTTTGGATACTAACCCTATATTGGATATACCATTTGAAAATATCTTCTTTTATTCACTAGGTTGCCTTTTTGTTTTATTGTTGATTTCACTATGCAAAAGCTTTTTTAGTTTGATGTAGTCCCAAATATTTGTTTTTGCTTTTGTTCCTCTGAACTGAGGAGCTAGGTCCAGAAAAATATTACCAAGGCTGATATCCAAGAGTTTATATATGCCTATATTTTGTTTTAGCCATTTTATGATTTCAGGTCTTACATGTAGGTCCTTAATCCATTTTGAGTTTATCTTTGTGAATGGTGTGAGAAAGTGGCCCAGTTTCATTCTTTTGTATTATAGTGTTAATTCTTTATATATTGCCTATTCTAGTGGATACCTACCTGGGATTACCTTTCCTTCCACAAACTGTAAATTCAAATTTTATCACCTCTAAGACTAATTAGGGTATACAGTATACCCTATACAGCTGTTTGAAGCATGCAAATCTAAATACCAAGCTACTCATCATTTGAATTTTTTTGTTTTTGTAAGGAAAATGTCTTAACAGCCATATCATTACCTTCGAACAATGCCTGGTACCTAGAAAATAAAACTAAATTAATCTGCTTTAGCAGAAATTCTATATTGCAGCGACTAACACTACATTTTGCATAAGTGAGCTGAATGTGCCATGAGGGATCAACTTAGGAATCCACTTTGGTCTGGTTTAGAAGAAGAATGAAATAAGATATTGTATTTAAACTAGTCCAGTAAAATGGTGCATGGAAGTAAAGATTCCAGCAGAGATTTGGCCCACTCCGGTACTCAGTTGCCATCTATTAGTGAATGAATGTGTTGGATTGAATGAACTCTATAATATTACTCTGAAACCCAGACTTTTAAGCGTAAGTATTTTGTATTGTTTTGGATTTCTTTAGATAACTTTTTCAGAGGTTCATCTTGTCATTATCAAAGACTGTCTCAAACAAGAAAAATTAGAACTTTGATTTGCTCATTGGAGAGAGTCTTCTTTTGGAAGTGACCATGCAGCCTTCTTGTGGGGTCCACGTATGTTCTTTCTGGGATTTCACCTGAGACATCAAAATAACCCTATCTCTTGTGTGTTTATAAAGTTAACATTTTGTATATTTATAACTATCTATACCTACAAATTTGTTCCATGTTTTTCTTTTGGCCCTTGAGAACTGTTTTGTCAGAACTGTTAGTGTGAGCCCCCTGTGGCAGAATGCAGACTGGGAGAATGCTGCTGGGAGAATGGAACATTGGTCGGGCAGATCCGTTCTTGACTCAAGAACCACAGTGGTGGGTCTTCAGTTAAAGTTTCCCTACAGATAGGTTTTCTTTGGTCTTCACAATGTTTTTTTTCATTAATTGATCATAGAGAACAAACTGGGGGCTGCTAGAGGGGACGTGGGTGGGATGGGCTAAATGGGTGATGGGCGTTAAGGAGGGTGCTTGTTGGGATGAGCACTGAGGTGTGTATGTATGTATATGAGATTCGTTTAGGATGAATCACTAAATTCTGCCCCTGAAACCAATACTACACTGTACGTTAACTAACTTGAATTTAAATAAAATTATTTAAAATAAAAAGAATAAAAGAAATTGAACCAAATTTTATAAATTAGGACATTTTACTTAAATATCTGGATTTCCATATCCTTGACAGATTGGCTGATATGGCAGCAGTAGGCTTCATTTTGATACAGCAACAGTCAGCAGGGGTAAAACCCTCTTTAGAGGGGAGCTAAGATCATCATTTTGCTGCAGTTCTTACCTCGTATATGTCACTTATTCTTGGAGGCCTTGTGACCCTTTCCCTAAGGAGAGGTGGGACAAACATGAATTAATCAATTGTGTGGTAGAGGAGAATGGGTGATGGAAAAGCGGCTGCTTCTTGGTGACTAAGATTAGGATAGTGAAGATGGAGGCTGAACCCAGGTAGCAGGGACATAGTGAATCGGGTTGAGTTCACGTAGGAGTCAAGATCCTAGGTATGTGATGAAGAAGATAGAGATGGGGAGTGGGCCAGGGGCTTCACTCGATGTACAGAGAAACCTCAGACCCACTGGATTATACTAGAAATTCATCTGGCGGTGGAGGAAGTAAGCATACCTGACCCAACCCCAGGATAATGGAGCTGGAAGATGAAGATAAGCAGGGCCTGTCCAGCTTACTGGTTTATTTACAAAGGGAAGCCCTGGATACCAGTGTTCCAGAAGCATAGAGAGAGTCCAGTTCCACTAAGACCCTAGGCAAGAATGGTAAAATCCTTCTTATGGGGAAAAAGAGTATAGGTTGTAGGCTGGGAGAGGTCACACAGGTGCCTAGCCCTGCCTCCATCAAGAATAGAGCAGTAGGAACATTCCCTAAAGCTGTGCTGACCGGCAGCTAACTTTATTTCAGTGACTGTGGCTGGGCAATTTGCCAGTAGCTGGAAACCCAGTCCCAAATGGCAGGGACGGGGCAAACCCGGGGCAACTATTGTATATTGAAGTGAAAAACTCAAAATCGAATGCGGTAAATTAGTGTTCCTAATTAAGATCATAACCAAAATTTTTAACAGCGTTATTGAGATAAGATTCTGACACTATTAACTTCACCCTCTTAAAGTGCATGATTCTGTGCTTTTTAGGGTTTTCAGAGTTGTGCTATCATCACCACAATCAATTTTAGGATATTTTCATCGCACCTAAAAGAAATGTCATATCCATTATCTGTCATTCCCCATTCCCTTCCAATCTCTCAGTCCCGAGTAATTATTGTCCTGTCATTAGCTATTATGAATAATGGTGCTGTGAATATGCATGCATGAGTTTTGGCGTGAATGTATGTTTTCATTTCTCATGGATATATACCTAGGAGTAGAACTGCTGGGTCATTTGGTAACTCTGTGTTTAACTTTTGAGGAACTGCCAAATTGTTTTCTAAAGTAGCTTCAACATTTTACATTTTCATTAGCAATGCATGAGAGATCCAATTTCTCCATATCCTTGACAACATCTGTAATCTTCCATTGTTTTGATTATAGCCATCCTAGTGGGTGTGAAGTGGTGTCTCACTGTGGTTTTCATTTGTATTTCCCTAATGACCAATGCTGTTGAACATCATTCCATGTACTTATTGGCTATTTGTATATCTTCTTTAGAGAATTTTTCCATTTTTAGTTGGGTTATTTATCTTTCAAGATCATAACCGCTTAAAACTTGATTTCTAAAAAAAATTGGGACACTTAATCTACAAAAAAAAAAAAAGATTTTTGTTCTGGACTTGAGAAGAAACCTGGAAAATTTCATTTAGAATCAAATGTTGGAATTTCTGTTACAAAGTGGCAATATTTGAAAGTGAAGAAAATCCTGGAAAATTTTGGAGGCAGGGACTGTTGTGAAAATTTAGAATGCACATGTGTGTGTTTGATGATCTTTTCAATAATGTTGAGATAGTAAGTCAAAGTAATAATGAATTTATTCATGAAATACTGGCAAAATGTATTCTTTAATTTTCCTTGCATAGTTCTGCGTTTCAACTATCAGGAGAGTAACTTAGGCTTGTTATCTAGAAATCAAGCTCATCTCATTTTCCAACACTCTTCCCTCATACTAGAACTACCCCTTTAAGCATCAGATCTTAACCTATTGTGTTCATGAACACCTTTGACAATCTAATGAAATCTAGACCTTTTACTCTGGAAAAGTTACAAATATTTCTATAAAGAGAACAACACTGGAAACACTGTGACATCACTGAGTAATGACATTTTCCTTCTCTTGGATGACAATGAAATAAGCTGTGAATATTTAGCAAGTTAATATTAAGGTCTTTGGGGCACCTGGGTGGCTGAGTTGTTAAGCGTCTGCCTTTAGCTCAGGTCATGATTCCAGGGTCTGGGGATCAAGCCCTGCATCAGGCTCCCGGCTCAGCGGGAAGCCTGCTTCTCCCTCTGCCCACTCCCCCTGCTTGTGTTCCCTCTCTCTCTGTCTCTCTCTCTGTGTCAAATAAATAAATCTTTAAAAAAATATTACAGTCTTTGTGCTCATTTTTAGAAGACAAAGTATACATGTACATACACACAATGTATTTATATAGGGCAATCAAAAAACAATATGTAATTTTATCAATTAGCTTTTTTTTTAAAAAAGATTTTATATATTTGTCAGACAAGAGAGAGCACAGGCAGGGGGATCAGTAGGCAGAGGGAGAGGCAGGTTCCCCACTGATCAAGGAGCCCAGTGTGGGACTCGATCCCAGAACCCTGTGATCATGACATGAGCCGAAGGCAGACGCTTAATTGACTGAACCACCCAGGCCTCCCTACCACTTAGCTTTTGCTAACTACCTGAAAACGTACTGACTTAAAACAATAAGTGTTCTTTCTCATTGTGCTGTGGTCTCTTGGGCGGTTTCTCTAGTATGGGCTGCATCTACTGGAGCTGGATGGTCTGGGTTGGGCTCATTTACCTGTTGGCACTTGGCAAAAAGTCAGCTGGAGGTCAGGTTGCCCTTGCTGCAAATTGTTCAACATGTGGCAGAATAGGCTGGGTTTGTTCACAAGGTTGTAGCAAGGTTCCTAAGAGCAGCAAATGGAGGAGCCTCTGAGAACAAGGGCTTTGCAAATATCTGCTGTGTCGTGTTTACTAAAGGCCAGTCGGAGCGAGTCCTGGGGCCAGCCAAGTTGTAGGTGGGCTCGACCAAAGAATGTGGATGGAAGGATGGGATAGTTTGTGTCCGTGTTTACAGTCTACCACAGGACTGTTGCACGCTTGTGAGAAGTCCACTTTTTTTGTACAGAAGTTATGCCTCTTCCTGTGTAGTATTTGTTAGAGGAAACAGAGAGACCTTTTCCATTTGTCTTAAATTGGTAACATAATTTGGCCCTTTATTTTTTATTTTATTTTTGTCACTTCAGGCCCTTGCTCTGTCATTGGCCATCCTCATAGAGCCTAGTTATGGGTTGGGACAATTCCTCTGGACCCACTCCTGAGATACAGTGAAACCTCCCCTCAGGGATCCTGGATAGCTGAGAATTTTGAAGTCCCTTCTTTGTTAGAGACCTGGAAATAGTACAAGTAAAGAATAAAAGAATGAGAAAAATAATCTGTTGACTTCTGTCACATGCTGTCCTAGAACTATATCATTACAATTAAAGGATCAAAGCAGCTGGCACATTGTAGGATAATACCATCCACTTCAAAGACTGCATACCTTTTCAGTTTTACAGATATCCTAAAGTCGAGTCACCCAGAATTGGAAATTAGAGAAGGCAACAGTTACATGGGTGAGAAGTCTGACCTCAGTTTTCTAGAGATTAAAGTCGAATTTCTAGGCCTAGAGTCAGCTAACAGAGCTGAGAACCAACATGTGCCAGTGCTTTTAGTATTTTTTGAAATTCCATCATCACAACAATTTAATGGATATTGTATATGTGTTTGTGCTGGCACATACATTTGTGTGTGTGTGTGTGTGATTATTATTACTTCTCTTTGGCATTTGAGCCTCCAATTGGTGATGTGACTGTTGGAATTAGAGTCAAAAGCTCTAAAAATAAGCCCAGAAATTTCTATATATCCTCACTGTTCTTTTTTTTTTTTTTTTTTTTTAAGATTTCATTTATTTATTTGAGAGACTGAGAGCCAGAGAGGATGTGAGCAGGGGTCAGTGCCAGAGGGAGAGGGAGAAGCCGATTCCTACTGAGCAGGAAACCGGATGCAAGACTCAATCCCAGGACCTTGGGAGTGATCTGAGCCAAAGGCAGACACTTGACCAACTGAACCACCCAGGTGTCCCTACATATCCTCACTGCTAAAACAAGAATTATTCAACTCGTAGTGATTAGGGGGTACCGTTCGTTTAGCCTGTGACTTTTCAGTGTCCCACATTGTACGCACTTTGCCAAGTGGTCACACAATCCATATCCCACCGAGTGTCCCAACACAAAGTAAGCTCTGTACGTCTCCTGCAGCCTGACCACTTTATGCCTGATATATATATATATATATGATATATATATATATATGCAAAAGCCTTGTTTCCCATGTTATTATTGGCTCTTGTTTTTATGAACCAGAGTTGAAGTACGAAAGATGTAAGCACGCTGTGGATCCAAAGCGGCTCAAAACATAAAATTGGACCTTTTTTACTGTTTTGAGAAATACCCTCCATCCCCAGTAAAATAGCCCCTAATTCTCTCCCCAAGTCTGGAACTGATTGCTTCCAGTATGTCACTTACGACATTCACCTGATTGCCTTATGGCCATTCCACCGGAGTTCTTGGAGAGCCAGGATCATTTCTCCTCATCTGGGGCCCCCTAAAACACAGGGGGGGGGGCGCCTGGATGGCTCAGTGGGTTAAAGCCTCTGCCTTCAGCTCAGGTCATGATCCCAGGGTCCTGGGATCGAGCCCCACATCGGGCTGTCTGCTCCGCAGGGAACCTGCTTCCTCTTCCTCTTCTCTATCTCTCTGCCTGCCTCTCTGCCTACTTGTGATCTCTGTCAAATAAATAAGTAAAATCTTTAAAAAAAAATAAAAATAAAAAAATAAAACACAGTGGGTATTCAAGAAATGCTGAAGGAATTAGCGTGAAGATCTCGGACATAGTCCTATGTCCTTATGAGTGAGTGTATGGGTAATTGATAATTGCAGTCCATAGACTTAGAATGACTTTCGCTGAAAAGATGTGATAATTAGCATGTTTGTATTACAAGGAGCTTCAGTGGTAGCCTTTGGGAAATGGGAAGAGTTGGCAAAGTTGGCCTATGAACATTTTGTGTACAGTATAGCCAGGTAGTTTGCCAGAGCTGCCGTGATCTGCCTGAAATCATCCTTACAGTAAAATAATGCTTGCTTGCAAGCCAGAGCACCGATCAGAGCAAACAGTGCTCCTGTCAGGTCAAAGTTGAACGCTACAGCGTGATTATTGGCAGCCAGTGAGCTTGAGGGCTGAAAAGATGGTGCAAAAGAAGGGCTTAGAGGAAAATTCTTTTGAGGAAATTCTGCATTCACAATAAAAGCAGCACGCACAGCCTTTCTCCGGTCCATGGCCATTGTACACATTTGGTTACTTAAAGCCTAGCTGCTCATGGAAGCTCTAAACTTGGAAAATGATGGTGCCGCATTGGATGTTTGAGACTAAATATTTAAATTGGTTTAATTTGGGGTGTCAGCGTGGCTCAGTTAAGTAGGTACTCTGTAGGCTGCAGTTAATGATAGGTACCAACTCCCATCTTCCAGGCAAAACAGTTATTTCAAAATTCATACTCTCTTTATGAAAGGTTCATTTATATTAACAATACCCAGATCTTAGAAAATATAGAAGCTGGCCAAATAGTGAAATTTGTAACAGCAAAAATATGCAGCCTGCAGTCTCAGTATATAGCAAATGCAAGGAAAAGATGTATTTATAGAAAAAATGGTAATAATTCAACTCTGAAGATTCTAGGAAAAGGTGGGTCATTCTGTTCTCCTGAGTTTGTTAATACTAATGCGCAATCTTAAAACTAACATATGAAATCTCAAAAGCATTGCCAATCTACAAATTTCATTTCCTAGATCTTTATTCCTCCTGAGTGCTTTCTGGAGAACGTCCAGGGCACTGTCTAAAGAAAAATAGATTACTTATATTGGAAGAGAAGCATTAAAGCAGCCCAATAGTTGGGAGGAGGAGGGTCTAGTCTCTCCATACGTGCTCGTAAGTGCTCCCGTCTGGACTGGGCCGTGTCACTTGTCCACCTCAGCCTTTAATCCCACTGTTCTTTCAAACCACCCCTGCCTTCTGAAGCAGGACCCTGGGAGTCTGCTCATTTTTCTGCACCTTCTGCCCATCTACTCCTTCCTATCTGGCTTCTCCATTCATCTGTGCTTGACATAATGCCTTGGATATGCCCAGAGTGTGATGAAGTCCCCAGAAATTGGTTAGGAACTTAAAACAGTAGTTGTGGTTAATGTTATGTGTCAGCTCAGCAGGGCCATGTTACCAGACATTTATCAAATATCATTCTGCATGTGTTCTGTGGGGATGTTTTTGAATGAGATTTATATTTAAATTGGTAGACTCTGAGTAAAGCAGATTGCCCTTCATAATGTGGGTGAGCCTCGCCCAGTCAGTTGAAGGCCTGCATAGAGCAAAAATGCTGGTCTCTCCCTGGGAAGAAGGGATATTTCAGTAGACTTCCGTCACACTTCAGCTGCAGCATTAGCTCTTCCGTGGGTCTCCACCCTGCAGATTTTGGGCTGAAATTCATCATTCATGTATCTGTCTACACGCACACACACACACACACACACACACACGGTTGGCTCTGTTTTTCTGAAGACCCCGACTGATATAATAGCGCATAAAATGCCTTTGGAGGGGATCGGTGGGTGGGCATAGCAGTTACAAAAGCATTTTTTTTTAAAAATTTATTTGACAGAGATCACAAGTAGATGGAGAGGCAGGCAGAGAGAGAGAGAGAGAGGGAAGCAGGCTCCCTGCTGAGCAAAGAGCCCGATGCGGGACTCGATCCCAGGACCCTGAGATCATGACCTGAGCCGAAGGAAGCGGCTCAACCCACTGAGCCACCCAGGCGCCCACAAAAGCATTTTTTAAAGAGTATATGACCTAGGTTAGATTGGCTGCAGATTATGAAATATTTAGGTCAGGCTGGGTTTTACAGCTCTCTTTTCTCTCCTACCTGGGAAAGCTTTTTCAGAATGCAATTAGACTGATGTTACTATAGGCATACATTAGTTCACACACTTTTGCCTGCCAGAAACAAAATTCTTAAACTGCTTTAAATACTAGGCACATTGATGACCTCACATAACAGGAGTAGGGCAGGTCCCTGTTTGCCATCATCCAGGCTCCGCACAAACCTTGCCTCTGCCTTCCTCAGACTGGCTGCTCTGTGGTTGAAGCTGTTCTAGCTGTCATGTCCAGATGTGAAAATGTCCAGAGGAAAAGGAATGATTGTCTCTTCTTGAGTACATTTCTCAGGAGTTGGGGAAACTTCCCCCAAATTGTCCATCATGCAGTCTCAGTGGCCAGAAGTGGGTCACGTGTACATTCCTCAAATCTAGCAAGGGGAATGCCGCGTTTGGATTAGACAAACCAGTATCTCCTCCCGAGCTGCATGCAGATGGGGTTAGCTTCCTCTGGATCCTGTTGCTTGGTTACGTGAGGCAAACAGGGTCCTGTCAGGAAAACAGAAGGAGGGAAACAGATGTTGGGCAGGTAGCCAACAAAGTCCATTCAAGGGGTCACCTGGATCTTGACTCTCCCATTTCTTTTCATACACATAGATGCTGTCTTGGTAATCTGCCAAAGAAAAAATTCATTTCTTTAAAAAAAAAAATCAAACCACTTTAAGCAAAAAGCAAACTTTTTTCAGTTCGTGGGGCATGAAGGTGAATTCTGTTCTACAGCGTGTGACAGTGTACTTGGCAGTCTTCATTCCATGTCCCTGCTATCCCATGTCTTCCTCTTCCTCCTTTCCTGTCTCCTTCCTTTCACCCAAACCCTCACAAGACTTCTCTCCCCTTTTCTATTTCGGGAATTAAGCTCATACTCCCATGTGGGGATGGGCTGCCTCCTCCTATTGATTTGAGGAGCTGGAAGCCCAGTCTCCACTCGCAGATTTATCAAAGTATTCATTGACTCACCAATTGCTGAGAAAATAAACTGTCTTCAAATCATGACATACAGCAAAGTCTGTATTTTTTTTTCAGAAAAGTTTTAAAACCTTTTATCTTCTTTGAAAATATAAATCTTTTGTAAACCTGGTATTTTAACTAATATTCGTAAAAGGCTACTTGTGATCCATCTCATGAGAGATTGTCATAGATCAAAGTTTTAATCAATAATAATCAATAACCTCAGCCCTGACCTCTCTCCTGACTCTCATCTATACTGCTCATTTCTGCCCGAAATAAAGGAGCCTCACTCTGTGCAGAATGAAACGGTCCTCCATTACACACTTGTCTCTCCTGTTTCCTGATGCTGTTAGCATCATCCTGCCAACGCTTATTTTAAATTTCTTTCTCCCTTGCTCTTCAGATTAATCAACTCTCCCTAAAACTGGTCTGGGAGTATTGGTGTTGCTTGAAGCAAGCGTTACAAACAACAACCACCACACACTGAGAAACAGACTCATAAATACCGAGAACAAATTGGTGATTGTCTGAGGGCAGGGGTTGGGGAGGGTAGGTGAAGTGGGGGAAGGGGACTAAGAAGTACAAAACCCCATTATTAAATAAGTAAGTCACGAGAGGTGTGTGAGTGGCTCCATTGGTTAAGTATCCAGTTCTTGGTTTCAGCTCAGGTCATGATCTCAGAGTCATGAGATTAAGTCCCGCATGGGGGCTCTGCACTCAGAGCAAACTTTGTTTGAGATTCTCCCTCCCCCTCTGCTCTTCCCCCCCTTCCTTGCATTTTTTCTCTTTCTAAATAAATGAATAAATAAATAAAATCTTTAATGAATAAGTCACGAAGAGTACAGTATAGGGCATGTAAGTACAGCATACGGTATATAGTGAATAACACTGTAATACCATATGGTGACAGAGGGTGACTGCACTTAGCCAGATGAGCATTGAGTGATGTATAAAATAGTCAAATCACTGTGTTGTACACCTGAAACATATAACATTGTATGTCAATTATAAGAAAAAATAAATTAAAAAGGAATGTACTCTGTACTCAGATGTCTTTGGGGAATACCATATCCCTATCTTAGATCATTATAATGCACATTCAAATATTAAAGACCCTGAAAAATTCTGTAGAACAGAAGGCAGTTAAGCCCTGTTTAATCTGGCAGTTCCCAGACTTATTTAATCACAGAATCATTTTTGCAGGCAGTATTAGTATTTCACAGAAAACAGAAAGGAGTACATTGATCTAAGCAATTTTTTAAATAAAGATGAATGAAATTAATACTTATTTAGTATTTAGTAAGTACCATATACTTCTAGGAGAAGTAAATCTTCTGTTAAATCCCAAAGCTAATAATAAGGGGGAAAAGCCTAAGTACTTCTTTCAGCGAACAGACTTAAACAGAAATCAACTTCATGATGAAATAAAGTATGGATGTACCTTAAGTGTTATGGTAATTGACATGTACATGTTCTACATTTTCTCCCTCATTTTTTAAAAAAAGATATTTATTTGAGGAGAGCAGGAACATGGGGAGGGAGAGAAGCAGACTCCCCACTGAACAGGGAGCCTGACCTGGGGCTCCATCCCAGGACCCTGGGATCAGGACCTGAGCAGAAGAGAGATGCTTAACCAACAAAGGCACCCAGGCACTCCTCCCTCATTTTTCTCAACAAAGTGTGCTAGCGAATAATTCCTTTGTTGGTATATAATTCTCCCGGGAGTGTCCCTGGTGTAATCTGAAACCAGCCCAAAAAGGCAGAAGGCAGAGAGGGCCCGGTGAGGCCAAAGAAAGAGGCAGGCCACTCCCGTTTGGTAGGTGACAGTTTCATTAAACAGCAAAGGGAACTTACATACAGGCTTGTCTTGGGTGGCCGCAAGACTAATGGATCCCCACACCTACCCCCAAATCTTACAGATGTATAAAGAGACCCTAACTGGGCTCAGTAACATACACCAGGCAGTGTTCTCAACACCACATCACCATCTCAAGGGTCTGTTCTTAGAGCGGCCTCTGGGACCAGGAAAAGCAAGCCGAACCCACACTCCCGGTGCCTGAGTCCAGTTAGTGGGTCGATGAGCAGTCACATCTTTTGATGGCATTCTCCCACGTCCTGCTTTAGGGTCTCAAAACTACTTATGCCACTTTTCACCCATTTTCATTAAATATTCACAGAACGTGTGGTTTGTGGTTTCAACAGTCATTTTAACTAACGTGGAACTGAGGTTCTAATTATTTTATTCTATATTATACCACCAGACTAAGGACTTAATGAGTCTTTTTACCTTCTAACACTTAATGCATTGAATTCATACAGGTGCCTAATAAGTGTTCATTTATGAGAATGTAAAAGTTTGTAGATGCTTAGCCTACCCTCAAGAAAAATTTGCGTTTAATGAAACCTAAGTTTATATAAATGAGAAAAATCCCCAAGTAGGAAAACATATTGTAAGTGATAATCTGGAGCAAATTTGCAATGTTTGGGAGAGGAGAAATTCAAGTTGTAAGTGTGGAGAGATGAAGAATGGTTGAATGGTAGAGTATTTTTCAATATTACATGTTTTAATGCATTTAATTGACATTTTTATTAAAAATTTATAAAAACTCCCAGTAGATTGAATTTAGGTAGTATACTGATAAGATAGTTGATATGATACTGGCAAAGAATTGATTGGCCCTATTTTTTTTTTTTTTTTGAAATGAGACCTAAGAGTTGGCCATAGAAAAGCCCTTAGTCATGACTTAAAAAAAACAAACTGCACCAGGTACATAGCAGCTTTTTAAAAATTGAAGTACATCAAGCAAAGAAGTATTTCTAAAATGCTCGAGCAAATATAGGAATCAGAAAATGCTTTTCTTCTGTTTAAGCCAGCTGAAGAAAAGAACATAGAAAAATCATAAAGTAAAGAGCATTTCTTTTCAGGATGCCTTTTTCTCTTAAGTAGTTTAAAGTCCGGTGGAGTGTGCTAAAAGCTCTTTCATAATACAGGAAAATAGAAAAAGAAGCTCTTGGCATTTCTGATTTTATTGAATAACTGCAAAACAGTGGCTTTGAAAGAGAAGAAAAGAACTCAAGGAAATGGGTAGTTGAGTGGCATGATAAGATGATAAAAAAAAAAAAAGCAAATGAAATGGGTATGGAGGCAAATGTAATGCCTCTCACTTCAGAGAAATCAGGCAGAGAAAATTATCTCAAGAGATTTCCAAACAGATGGCGTGCTAAAGAAACTTGGATCTCTCTGAAGATAGGTTTGTCTCCATTGAAGTCCTGGTGTAGGGGAGCGAGGTTTTTTGAGGAGAGAATTAGTGGATTGTCTTAGCTCTCAAATGCAGCTAATGTGAAGAGGAGGTGATGATTATTCATGGAAAAATATTATCAATGATGAAAATTATAAACATTTCTAGATTTTTAGGACTAAGCAGTAGAAAATGTGCATTTGCAAAAAAAAAAAAAAGAAAAGAAAAGAAAAAAGAAAATGTACATTTGCTACTTAACTTGAGGGGATATTTAACTTAAAAGTATGGTAGTAGGACTCCCTGGAGTAATGGTTGATTCTTAGATGTAGCAGGAAATACATGAGATAAGTCTGAAGCATTTTGAAGGTTCAGAAAGAAAGAAAGTGTTGAATACACACGCACAAATACACATAGTGATAAAGATATGTCAAAGGGATACAGGAGTCAACAGAAAGAGCTCCAAATGGTCATAGCTGGAACATAATTTAAGCAACAAAATAAATAAAATGATATAACCCAAAGTATTAAATAGATAAGAATAGAGAAATCTCCCTCACAGAAGAATACCAAACAATTTTATGTAGATATTCTACCCTTTGAGGTCACGAGCATAATTTCCAATTTTTTAAGTGTGGGCTGCACATAGTGATTTTCTTCCAAATATATGGAAATGGGGAATAGGAGTAATTGTGGTGAAGAATCATGATAAACACTACCTCTGCCAGACCATTGTCAACATCAGTAGTGATAAGTGATGTTGATAGGATGTGTGCTAAATTGATGTGAAGAAAATGGCACTTGACCTCTGTGGTCTTCCTCTAAAACCCCATAACTCTAGTCTAACTATCAGAAAGCAACAGATAAATCCCAATCTGACCAGTATTCATCAAAACTTTCAAGGTCATCACAAATAAGAAAAGCCTGAGAAACTGGGAACGAAGGAGAGATGATTACTAAATGTCGTGTGACATTGTGCATGGGATCCTGGAACAGAAGAAAAGGACATTAGGTTAAAAACTAAAGTGGTCTGAATGAAATACGGACTTTAGTTAACAAGAATGCATCCACATTGCTTAATTGTGACAAATGTACCATACTAGTGCTAGTAATAGCAGAAACTGAGTGAGGTATATATGAGAACTCTTTGTACTATCTTGACAACTTTTCTGTAAATCTAAAACTATTCTAAAATGAACTTTTTATTTAAACATTTAAGAAAGTATTTGTGATGAATGCTCGCACCTGAAAGATGTTGGCTGAGAAATTATTACAGGAATGTGGTGTTTGATATTTGGATAGTGATTCCCTTGTGATGTTAAACTTGTTTTTCCCTAAGTTTGTTTGCTAGGATGAAATATTATTATTATTTTTAAAGATTTTATTTATTTATTTGACAGAGAGAGATCACAAGTAGGCAGAGAGGCAGGCAGAGAGAGAGAGAGAGGAGGAAGCAGGCTATATCAGCAAAACTAGTTCTAGGGATTCCTGGGTGGCTCAGTCAGTTGAGTGACTCTTAATTTCAGCTCGGGTCCTGATCTCATGGGTTATGGGATTGAGCCCTGCGTTGGGCTCCATGCTCAGCAAGGTACCTGCTTGAGATTCTCTCCCTCCTTCTGCCCCTCCCCCTTCTGGTACTCCTTTTCCCCCTGTCTCTTCATAAAATAAATAAATAAACATTTAAAAACTAGTTCCAAAAAATATGGTAGGAAGGGGTGGGGGGGAGAAAGCAAGAAAGCAAGAAAGAAAGAAAGAAAGAGAAAGAAAAGGTATTTGGGTACACCAATACAAAAAAGTACTATGTAATTTTATCTATAAAAAGTTCAAAATACATAGGGCTTCTGGGTGGCTCAGTTGGCTAAGCACCCGACTCTTGGTTTCTGCTCAGGTCATGTCTCATGGTGTTGAGATCCAGCCCCCACTGGGCTCCACAGTCAGTGCGGAGTCTGCTTAAGATTCTCTCCCTCTCTCACTGCCCCTCCCTCACTCACACTCTCTCTTGCAAATAATAAATAAAAACTTTAAAACAAAGGAAAGTTCAAAATATATAATTAGGGGAAAATTCATCTAGAATGTCAGAAGTTGAAATATTGATTATCTTGGGGGTATGACTGAAAGGATCATGAGGGCTACTTCAGGGAGCAGATGTTCCTTTGTTTAAAGTAGGTAGTAGTTACGATACCTTATTTATATTGTGAAAATTCATTGGGTTATAAGTCTTGTATATTTATTTTCAATATGTATATTTCAATAAAAATATTAAAGAAAACAGTTGAACTTGAGAAGTTTACCAACTTGTCTTTGACATCTATTTAAATGGAACTGTAAATGGTTCCTGAATAGTAAACACTTTTCAGAGTGTAAGACCTAATAGTGCTATGTTGCTGTTAGAAATGTATGTTGTCTATTTATTCACTTATTCCACATATATTTCTTAAACATCTAGGAGTGTCTTACCTCTAAAACAATAGATTATATGAGAAGTAGACCTAGAACATTAATGTATTATGATAATTGCTATAATGGATAGGTATACAAATATAATGGGATTCTAGAGATGTTCTTTCATGTATTGGAGGAAGTCAGAGATGGCTTCACAATAGGAGGGGTCATGTGAGTTGGTAAATGATGAAAAAGTACACATTTACCTAAAAGGAAGTGGGTGTCATTTCATGGAATGAGGTGAGATAAGGAGAGAATTCTAGATGGACATGAGACTAGGGAGAAGTCACAGAGACAGGATGAGTTTTGGAAAATTTCCATAGTTTGGGAGAATGACAGAAAGTGTCAGCAGCAAAGCATTACTGCCTGAGTGTTTGGATCCTCCTAAAATTAGTAAAAATTTAAACCTTAACCCCCAATGTATGGTATTAGCAGGTGTAGCCTTTGGGAGGTGATTTGGTTTAAGTGAGATCATGATGATAGAGTCCTTTTGATGCAGTTAGTACCTTATGAAGAAGAGACCAAAGATCTTGCTTTCTCTCTCTACCCTCACCCTCTGAAGACCATAATGAAATGGCTGCCTCTAAGCCGGGAAGAGTGCTCTCACCAAACATTGACTCTACCTGCACCTTGATCCTGGACTTTTGGGCTCCAGAACTGTGAGAAATAAATGTTTGTCATTTAAGATACCCAGTCTGGTATTTTGTTAGAGTATCCAGAACTAAGACACTGAAGCAATAGAAGAAGATGGGAGTCATATCATTAAAGGCCATGTATGTCATGCAGAAGAAAAGATTTTATCCAAGAGATGATGAACTTTAAGTGGTGAGTAATATAACAAGATATAAAATTAGAAAGATAACTCAAAGGTAGTATTAAGGAATGCTTGGAGGTCAATAGCTGGAAAGACCAGTAAAGAAGTTACTGGTCTTGGATGAGAGCAATGACTTCAGTGTGGACAGAGAGCAATGGACAGAGAAGTTGAAAATTTAGAGTTGGCACATCTAAGTGAATAATTAGTTGGGGCAGGGGACAGATGGGAGTCCAAGATGACATCAGTAGTGCCACTAATGAGGATAGAGAACATTAAAGGCAAAGTGAGAATGTAGAGAAAAATGAGTTCTGTCTGAGATATGCTGAACTTGGGACATCCATGTACAGATATCTGGTGGGTGGTTGGATATCATGGGAATAGGGCCCAGAAGAAGTTTGAAGTTATATGTATATAACTACATATAGTTAGTAACTGAAACTAAAGACGGTTCAAGTTCACTTACAAAGAGTAAATAAGTAAGCACATCGTCCCAGGTAAGGGTGTGTAGTTAGGAGTTGAGCTGTTGGAGAGACTCTGAAGTGCTCCACCAGGCATGGGTCCAGACTCTTTAAGAAGGAAAGTGTCAGGGCGCCTGGGTGGCTCAGTGGGTTAAGCCGCTGCCTTCGGCTCAGGTCATGATCTCAGGGTGCTGGGATCGAGTCCCGCATCAGGCTCTCTGCTCAGCAGGGAGCCTGCTTCCCTCTCTCTCTCTGCCTGCCTCTCTGCCTACTTGTGATCTCTCTCTGTCAAATAAATAAATAAAATCTTTAAAAAAAATAAAAAATTAAAAATAAAAATAAATAAAAAAATAATAAAAAAAAGAAGGAAAGTGTCAGGTATGGGTGTATGGAGTGTCTGGGAGACTGGAGATCTTATGACGTGAAATTGTGGGATTTGGAGTAGTGAAAGGATGAGAACATGGGGAAGATGTGAGCTTGTGGTAGGGGTAGCACATTACTGGAGTTTAAAATTTTCAGGCTGGGTAGTTCTGAGGTGTGAGTAGAATGTAAGTTCCATGGGAGCAGGAGAATTTCACCTCTGTATCCCCAGTAGATAGGGCAGACTATGGCTTGTGATGGGTGCTAAAATAAATGTTTGTCGAACAAATGAACAGGACATTACTGAAGTAGAATTGGATGAGATCAAGGAAGTCTGTTGAAATTCATAGAAAATGTGACTAGATGTCTTTGATTTGTGTTTAAGAGTTCATGTCGTATACCTTCCCTTGTAGCAAGCAAATTAATAGGTATAAGAGATTTCTATTTTCCTGGAATATGGTCATACTCAGAAAAGATCCTTATTACTTCTTGATTTAGAGAAAATGAATTGCTGTAATATATAAATGTCTATATCACATTCAAGTCAACACTTTCTATTTTGAGGATTTCATCAGACCACCATTTAAAAATGTTTGATATGGAATAATTAATATCACCTATGTGATTAGTTAAATTAAATGTTAGTTAAATGTTTGATATGGAATAATTAATATCACCTATGTGGTCTAGTTAAATATTTAACTTGAATACCTGAAGCTTTTAGATCTCTTTTAGTTTATAGGAAGTACAAAGGCTAGAGGAGCAAGCTAAATGTCATAATGCGGAAATAACCAAACAAATCTATAAGATAGGACACTGTGGGATTATTGGCCCAGTTTATTCAACAAGTCAGTGAGATTTAAAATTAAAAAAAAGAGAGAGAGAGAGAGGAATCTGTCAGATTGAAGAGGGAGCCTGGATTGGATTATTGTTTAGACTGAGCAGTTGTAAATGCATTTTATGATAATTGAGGAATTAGAGTATGGACTGGACATGAGAAAAAGTGTTATCAATGTGGAAATGTGTGACTCATTAAGTGAAGAAAGTGAAATATAAAGAAAGCATCTTGTGCAATATGATTTAGTTGGGTAAAAATTTCATCAATGCTTATAAATGTAAGAAAAGATCTGGAAGGATCTATAAGCTCTTAACAAGAGTAATGTCTGGTTTATGGAAATATGATATTTTCTTGTTCTGTTTATATTTCTGGACTGAATTGATATATTTCTTTACACTATTAAAAAGTTAGGGTTTTTTTGGAGTAGGATTTTACTAATAATTAATTTCCAAAAAGTTAGTTTTTGTTTTAAAAGTTAAAATGAAAAGAAAGCAAAGAAGAAGTTTAGAAAGAATATTTTTATCCTAGACACTGTGAGAGAATGGAATAACCTCCTGTGTTCATTTACTAAGGTTGCTGTAACTAAGTACCAAAACCTGAGTGTTTTAAACAACAAATACTGTTTGACGGTTCTAGAAGTCTGAGATCAAGGTGCCAGCAGGATTGGTTCCTTCTGAGGGCTGTCAGGAAGAATCTGCTCTCTTCCTTTCTCCTAGCTTGTGTGGTTTATGAGTGTCACCCCAGTCTCTGCCTTCATGTTCATATGGCATTCTGCTTGTGTGCATGGCTGTGTCTAAACTTCCCTCATTATAAGGATACTAGTCATATTGGATTCGGGGCCCAGTCTACTTTAGTAGGACCTCATTTAACTAATTATATCTGAAGTGACACTTTTCCAAATAAAGCCATAGTCTGGGGTATCAGGGGCTAGAACTTCAATATACGAATTTTGGAGGGACACAATTCCACCCACAAAACTTCTCAGGAGTGGAGTCCTCATTTCAAAGTGTGTCAACTTTCCTACACAAGGGAATGAAGACTTCAATGTATAAGCTCTTTTCTCTCTTGGATCAAACCAAAATACTATACTTAATGGAGACTTTTCAGCCAAGAATATATAATACAGAAAGGATAGTCTCTTCAATAAATGGTGTTGAGAAAACCAGACATCCACAAGCAAAAGAATGAAAACTGGACCACTATTTTTATGCCTTATACAAAATCAACTCAAAATGGATTAAAGACCTGCACATAAAACCTGAAAGTTTTTCTTAGAAGAAAACATAGGGACTAAGCTCTTTGTTGTTAGTCTTGGCCATGAGTGTTTGGATCTGACACCAAGAGCAGAGGAAACAAGCAAAAATAAACAAATGGGATGTAATTCCATACAGCAAAAGACATCATCAACAAAATGAAAAGGCAGCTTGCTAAGAGGGAGAAAATATTTACAAATCATGGATTTGATAAGGGGTTAACATCTAAAATATATGAAAAATGGATATAACTCAATAGCAAAACAAATAAATAAAAATAATCAGAGCACCTGAATAGACATTTTCCTGAAGAAGACATCCAGATGGCCTATAAAGACAGGAAAAGATGCCCAGCATCACTAATCTTCAGGGAAATGCAAATTGAAACCACAATGAGATGTCACCTCCCACCAGTTAGAATGGCTATTATCAAAAAGGCAAGCAATAGGGACTCCTGGGTGGTACAGTTGGTTGAGTATCCAGGTCTTAATTTGGGTCATGATATTGGGGTTGTAGGATTGAGACTTGTGTCAGGCTCCACACTCCGCTCGGAGTCTGCCTGGGACTCTTTCTCACTCTCCCTCTGCCTCCACCCCCTACCACCTGCTTGCATGCTCTTTCTCTCAAATCAATCAATTTTTTTTTTAAAGGCAAGAAATAAGTAGAGAAGAGAACCCTCGTGTACTATAGGTGGGAGTGTAAACTGGTGCAGCCATGATGAAAACCACTGTGGAGGCCCCTCCAAAAATAAACAAAGAGCTACTACATTCTCCAGCAATCCCACTTCTGGGTATTTACCCAAAGGAAATGAAATCACTGTCTCAGAGATATCTGCACTCCCATTTTAATTCCAAAATTATTCGTAATAGCCAGGATGTGGAAGCAGCCTAAGTGTCTGTCGGTGAATAAATGCATCCAGAGAATAGGTGCATATTCTATGTGTGTATATACACACGCATGTGTTCACCTATTATATACATATGTATATACATGTTTATGTGTGTGTATACACACATATGTATGTGTGTATATATGTATGTATGTATATGGAAGGGAATATTGTTCAGTCATACAAAGGAAATCCTGCCATTTGTGACCACGTGGATAGACCTTGAGGACATTATGCTAAGTTAAATAAGTCAGACAGAGAAAGACAAATACTGTATGATCTCACTTATATGTTAGATCATAAAAAAAACCTGAACTCCTAGAAACAGAGTAGAATGATGATTGCTAGGAGCTGAGGGGTGCAGGATATAGTGAGATTTTGTTAAAGGATACAAATTTCGAGTTATAAGATCAATAATTTCCAGCGATCTGGTGTATAACATGGTGACTATAGGTAACAGCACTAGTGTGTATTTGAAAGTTGTGAGGAAAGTAAATCTTTTTTTTTTCTTTTAAAGATTTCATTTATTTATTTGACAAAGAGAGATCACAAGTAGGTAGAGAGGCAGGCAGAGAAAGAGAGGGAGAAGCAGGCACCCCACCCAGCAGAGAGCGGGATGCGGGGCTCGATCCCAGGACCCCGGGATCATGACCTGAGCCAAAGGCAGAGGGTTTTAACCCACTGAGCCATCCAGGTGCCCCGAGGAAAGTAAATCTTAACATTTCTCATCATAGGAAAAAAAATGTGACTGTGAGATGATGGACGTTAACTAAACTTCTTGAGGTAACCGTTCTGCAGTATATACATATACCAAATCCTTATGTTGTATACTTAAAATTAATACAGTGTTATGTGTCAATTATATCTTGATAAAGAAAGAAAAGACCTTTCTCTTTACCTGTAAATAAAAAAATCTTCACCTAAAGAAAATGACCAAGCTGTAGTGACTCCTTCATAGATCTCTGAGTTTTATTTGAACTTGAGCTCAGATATCCACAGCTAAATAAATGTTTGTAAAAATCCTACCACTTTTGATGAAATTGATAGAGTTTTGTTTTGTTTCTTCTTTTTAAAGAAGAAACATTTATTACTAGGAAAAATCTTGTCTTTTGGAAAATCAGTGTTGGTCTCTGTGATACAGTTTTCAATGCTATATGTAAGGCCCATAAAGGAGGAGTTAGGATCAAAATTCTTATTTTCTCTTTCTAGATCAGGCAAACAGTGCCATGGAATAAATTGAGGTCTGGTTAACGCTTAAAATCTGGCTCCCTCTACTGGAGGCTGTGATACCTTTCTTCCCTTCCTTTTAATCTGCATCCAAGCATATACAGGACAAAGTTCACAGCTCGGAGTTTTCTTTTTCTTTTTCTTTTTTTTTTTTTAAGATTTTATTCATTTTTTGACAGACAGAGATCACAAGTAGGCAGAGAGGCAGGCAGAAAGAGAGGAAGGGAAGCAGGCTCCCTGCTGAGCAGAGAGCCTGATGCAGGGCTGGATCCCAGGACCCTGGGATCACGACCTGAGCCAAAGGCAGAGGCTTTAACCCACTGCTCGGAGTTTTCTGATCTTCATGCATATTTGAAAATTATCTCATTGACCAACTTGTGGTTTGTAATGGAAAAGACTTGTAAATTTTACTATTTATGAATCAGCTACTAACTACCTCCCTCTCTCCACTTCAAACAGAGCTAATGTTTAATTTAGGCCCTAAAGCAAAGGCCTCTGATACTCAACCTTCCCTTATTGGGTCATAAGCTACTGGTCCACATTTAGGCTTTCAGAACTGGAGGGAACCCCACAGATCTCCGATCCAGCTATCCATTTTCCTGACAGGAAATTATAGGTGCAGAGAGGTGAGGTGATTTCCCAAAGTCATAGAGCTAGGACAACTTCAATATTCATAGGTAACAATTTACATATGATGCACTTCTCTAACTTTTTACAATGATTAGTGCATCAAATCAAGTTAATGAATATTTCTCAGTTGCCTACTGTGTGTCAGACACCAAGAGATGTGTACCAAGATGTATGAGACATGAATTTTGCTCCTGAAAGAACTTATAGTTAATTAAATTGTGTAAGTGATGATACCAGGTTAGACACTGTTGCCAGGTTTGCAAATCCAAATGGCCAAATAAACTTTTTCACTTTTAAGAAGCACCAGTTCCTACAGATGATTGATAATTTCTTTGCATGGCCAGTTAATTCCTTGATTAACTGCTGACTCCTAGACAACTAACTTCGGGGTTTGACTGGATTTCTGAACTGGAAATTAGTAACTTTCATGGGGTTGGGCTATTTATGTTGAAGAGGGTTAAAAATTGGGGGGTTCATTGTTAACATAGAAAATGACATTGGATTATCCTAGTGAATGATCTAAAGTTGCTTTTGAAAGGAAATATCAGAATTTCCATGAGTTTATTGATTCCTTGGAAAGCACGTTTGCCTGTCTGGTTCTATTTGGCTGTGTCACCTTGGAAAAATGACTTAACCTCTTTGTGCCTTACATTCTTCATGAGGTTGTTGTGATGATTAATGAATTAATACCCTTGATGCCATCAGAACAGATACTGGTACATAGTAAGCACATATATGTGTCTGCTTACGTTATTACTCCTTGAATTAAGTGCATGGAAAAATAACATGGTATTTATAAATTCTAAGGACCCAAAAGGTGATTTACAAAATATGACCCAACTAAATAAATACCATTTCATGATGGCTCCGGACACACAGATGTAGAGGAAGTTATTCTCTGGGGAGCGTGAATCTCTTCAGTAACCACAGGCACAAGATGAGAGATCTCAGTTCCACTCTAATGAACCAAATGTCAATCCCCTGCTATCCCCATATTTTCTGCTTAGAAGATCTAAAAGCATTGTGCAAATCATTTTTTAAGCCCTCCGAGGGAGGAAAATACCCCTACGGCAAAAGTCAAACAATATGTATTTGAGCACACCATATCTCTTTTCCTGCTGAAGCGTCTTCAGAAAACATGGGCTCTTCTATTTCAAACTCCTTGGTAGTTCTTGGATGCTAGGTGTTATCATCAAGGAAAGGTGTAACTTGGACAGAAGGACCCTGTGTTCTATCTAGTCACAATGTAGCAGCAGCTGCTTGTTGCTCAGCACTTCTCTGAAGACTTTAGACAATAGGAAATACTTTCCGGAGCTGAGGATCATTCCGAGGTTTAGCGGTACCTCATTTTCATCAAGGTAGATATAAATGTGATTATTGCAAATGACTAGAGCATTTCCCAAGCATTCAGCCTTTAAAACTCAGATAACCTAATCAATTGTTTCCTGTTTTATGGCTTTGACATCTTTTATTCTCTATAGCCTAGAAATCAAGCTGAGCTTGGATTAAGATCCTGTTTTCCAGGCTGTTCCTGAAAGATAAAAAGACTAATTGGTTTGCAGCTACTTCAAAGCCTGTACAACAGATTGAGCTTTAGATGTTTAATCATTTGTGTTACCGTATAACATTTGTCCAATCACTGACAAACCTGCATCTTCCATTAGCTGTTTTCTCTTGGTGCCTGTGTTCTCACCCAAGCAAGGCATGGTCCCCCATAAGCATTTTGTCACTATTAATTAGGGATCTCAAACCATGTCACTAGTTGCTACAAACCTATTAATAAGTAGACAGCATATATTCCATAGCCATTCTGCTGTAAGTTAGCAAGGAATAAATGCATTAAAATGAAGGGTTGCTGTACTTCATGTGTTAGTGTAAGGAGTTCTGGTGATTTGTTTCACAGAGAAATTGGTGAAAGTAGTTTTCAAAAATTTAAAGCCCCTCGAAATGGTTCTAAGGGTAAATAGCAAATGAAAAAACATCTCTTCCAGAAAATGTACAAAGATTAGGTAGGAAGGATGAGAGTTTGTGGTATCTGAACAAAGATCACTCTCTCCTTCTCTTCTTCCAACTCCCAGTAGAAGGGCTTTCTTCCCAGAAGGAGTAAGACTTCCACATTTCTCATCTTATCCCCCAGCTATCTGTTGCTGAGGCTAAGTTCTGGGGGAATGCAATCAATAAAAAAGGATGCCCTTTCCCTCAGCCCTACTCAGGGAATGGAGACTGTACCTTGGGCCTGACATGCTGATTGTGCTGGAGGACCCCAGCTCTTGAGGTCATGGCTCCATGCCAGGAGAGGCAAGCTGAGGCTGTTTCCTCCCCCATCTACCTAAGCCCTCAGCTCCAAGAACACAGGTGTCATTCAGAGAGAAATTTACCTTTGTCCTGGTCTCCTGCTCCAAAACCCTGTTCGGAGACTGCCTGGGGGGAGAAGCAGGCCATCAAGAGAGAGCTCTCCATCTCTTCCCAAGGGAACTGACTTCATTTGCAACAGACCTTGGAAGAGGGCATGCCAAAGGACACTCTTGAGATTAGTGGGGCTAGGATTGAAATGAATTTGGGAGGCAAATTGGTGGATTTAATGAAGATAGAGCCTGCACTGTAGGTTGACCACCTTGCCAGAGAGAACCAGAATAATGCAGTTGGGAGGAGCCCTCCTAGGGTGAGAACAAATATCCAACACTGACATCAGAAACCACTCTTTCAAAGAAGCCACAATCTGATCGAGTCATTTGTAGACTTATTAATGACCCAGGGAATTGTCGAAAGCAGTAGAGTAACCAGCTGGCAATTAGTAGAGTTCATCACTGAGTGTAGTTGGGGGAAAGAAAGAGAGCCCTACCCTACCTATAGACCTGTCATCCCAGGGTTACTGAGGGCACACCCAAAGGTATGCCTTGCTGAGGAGTAACATTAGAGGTTTAACACTGTGGGAGGAGAGAGAAATAGACTTTAAAAAAATAATCCAGCAAGGCAATAAGGAAAAAATAACCAATAACAACAGCCCCAAAGAGGGGAGTCTAAGTATCCAGAACTGCTACAATAGACTATGTAAAATATCTAGTTTCCAACAAGAAATTTATGAGACATGCAAACAAACAGGAAAGTATGACCCCTGCATGAAGATAAAAGCACACAACATGTACTTCCTATGAGAGTGATCAGATGTTAGGGTTAACAGAAAAATGCTTTAAAACTGCCATTAAAAATACGTTCACAGAGCTTCACAAAGGCATGATTAGAGAAGTAAAAGAAGCTATGACAGTGTTGAATTAGATAAATATTAATAAAAAGATAGAAATTGTATATAAAAAAAGAATCAATGGAAATTCTGAAGTTGAGAAAGTAATTGAAATAAAAAACTCAGAGGTGCTCAACGGTAGATATGAAAAGTAAAGAAAGAATTAGCAAACTTAAAGACAGATAAATAGAGATCAGGCAAGCCAAAGAACAGAGAAAATCAGTTCATTTTATGAGACAAGAATTACCCTGATATCAAAACCAAAGCCATCACCAGAAAACTACAGATCAATTTCTCATGAACATAGATGCAAAAAATTCTCAATATTACAGTCCCAGTAATGCAAGGTTAGTTCAGCACCTGAAAATCAACATAATATATCATATTAACAGAATTTTAAAACATCCAAATCACACAACCATCTTGATTGATGCAGAAAAAGCATTTGACAAAAGCCAACACCCTTTCCTGATAAGAACATTCAATAAATGAGAACTAGAAGGGAAATTCCTCACCCTGAAAAAGGCATCTACAAAAACCTCACAGCTATCATCATACTTATGGTGAAAGAGTGAATACTTTTTCCTTAAGATCAAGAGCAAGATACGGATGTCTTTTTTTCACCACTTCTATTCAAATGGACAGTCTAGCCAGAGAAATTTAAAAAAAAAGAAAGAAAGAAAGAAAGAAAAGGCATTCATATTGGAAAGGAAGAAGTAAAACAGTCTCTATGTGCAGATAACATGATCTTGTATACAGAAAACCCTAAGAAATCCACTAAAAACTACTAGAGCTAATAAACAAGTTTGCAGGTTACAAAGCAATTGTATATTTATACATCTTACAATGAATAATCCAAAAACAAAACTACCAAGACAATCGTATTCACAGTAGCATCAAAAATAATAAAATTTTCGGATCAAATGTAATGAAAGGGCAAGATTATACTCTGAAAACTACAAAATATTGTTGAAAGATTTTAAGAAGATCTAACTAAAGATCGAAATAAATAGAAAACCATCCCATGTTTATGGATTGGAAAAATTAAGATGGCAGTACCCCCTAGATTGATTTACAGATTCAACACAATTCTTAGCAGAATCTGAACTGATTTCTTTGTAGAAATTGGCAAGCTGATCTTAAAATTCATATGGAATTAAAAAAATTAGCCAAAACAATCCTGAAAATGAAGACCAAAGTAAAAGGATGCACACTTCTGACTTCAAAAGTTTCAACTAAGCAGTGTTCCAGCCAGTGTTCTAGGGACAGTTTTTCTCAGGGAGCAAAATACAAAATCATGTCCTTGTGGAATTTATATTCTGTTAAGACAGGACAGATAATAATCAATAATCTTAATAAATAAGTAAAGTATAGAGTGTATTTGAATATGGCCAGTCCTATGGAGAAAGTAGACCATGAGAACAGTGGTTTAACGTGTTTTCACATGAGGGGTGCCTGGGTGGCTTTGTGGGTTGAGCGGCTGCCTTCGGCTCAGGTCATGATTCCAGGGTCCTGGGATTGAGTCCTGCATCGGGCTCCTTGCTCCGTGGAAAGCTTGCGCCTCTCTCTCTCTCTCTCTCTCTGCCTGCTGCTCTGCTTACTTGTGCTCTCTCTCTGTCAAATAAGTTAAAAAAAATGTGTTTTCACATGAAAATCCTAGCACCCAGAATGCCTGGCTCAGAGTGAAACAAAGAACATTTGTTGAATGAATGAATGACTGTATGAATGAATGAATGAATTGGTTAATAGATATAGTTCAACTAGTATGCTTGACTTCTAAAGGTTTGCAATTTGCACTTTTGCACTAGTTGTTTTGTTTTCTTCCTTCCTCTCCTTCCTTTCCTTGTTTTTGAAATCACCATGATTGTAGAAAAAAGCTCACATTGGTTCTCCTTTCCTGTTCTAGTTTGATCTAAATAGTGACATGGTATAGTGGTTTAGTACAAAAATCTTTGGAACCAGACTGCATGGGTTCGAGTCTCAGCTCTCCTGCTTCATGATTTCTGAAACCCTTGATTATACTTAAATTTATTAATAATGATTTATAAATTGCACTTATTTCATCAACTAAAACTTGAGGATTTGTGTTTTGAAGACCTCCCCACTACATATAATTTTCATGTTGTTTCTTAGCTTCATCCTTATCATTCCCTTAAGTTGTCGTATTTGTCAACATTTACTTTGTTGTCTGCAAGACAACTGTTCTGAGTCCTAAGGGAATGAATCTAGCAATATGCCCATCATAGGTGGATGTTAATGATCCTTTCCTAATATTAATAGGAAATTTGATATATCTCGATTCTACACAAGAGGGAACTTCTGGATAGCTGGGCCTATCTCGTTCGCATCTAACATCGTCAGAGCCTTGCAGTGACTGGCACATATAGATATGCAACAAATGTTTGATGAATGAATAAAAAGTCACTATCTTGTAACAACAATCAGCTATATATGCAAAAGGCACACATTTGCCACTGGTTGAACATTCTGTTTAGAATATCTTTGGGCTTTTTGAGGGTGGTCTGCCTAGGTCTGGACTCCCTTTCAAACCAATAGAGTTTGCATGGATGGAGGACCAGGTGACCCGTAGCTTGGCAGAAGCCCAGAATATGCTTCTCTACTTTGGACATCAGCCAGGGTCCAAGTTCAGAGAGTAACTCCTTCCCTCCTTGGATATGCTTTATAACTCTCCTTTGTGAGCTGATTTTGCATTCCTGTATTTTGGTTGCAAGTTCTTCCTTCTTTTCTTGTGAGGGGGGTTCCTGTTTCAAAAGTAAAACAGCAATAGGGTTTGTTAAGATGTCTCAGTCAAATAATAACTTATTAACTATGATATAATGATATTGGGAAATGGCAAGCTCTCTGGCTGTTTATTTCCTTCATTATGGATGGAAAGAGTAAGTACAGAGATGTCTCCGTTGCTATGGATACCAAGTCTCTGAGATAATAGAATTCTTTTAACATAATCCAGTTCAGTTAGATAGGCTTTTCTCTAGAATACTATATCTACCAAACACATTCTTTTTTTCAATACAAAAAATTATATTCCTTTCTCCTAACATCAGGAAGTGTGATATTTTAATTTTTTTCCCATTTTACCCTGAAGTTTTTCTTTCTTCCTGTATCTCTTTTTTCTTACACTAGAAAAGATGATATGGAGAGAGAAACCCTATCTCTGGCTTTCCTCCTATTTAAGCAAGAAAACTGATTTATGTGGTTCCACATAGTCACATATAAACATCACAAGATGATTGACCCAAGTCTGATGTTTAGACTTTTTTAACTCAATGTTCAGAAACCAGGTTGATTATAAAAAGGCATATAACTATTTCCTCAAAATTCCATTGGTTTTTGAGTCAGAATTCTTTAAAATAAAATCTCTTTAAGATAGACAGTTTTGAAAACAGTGAAGTACTTGATTGTCACAGAACCAAGTCTTCAAAATAAACTTGAAAACTGGCAACTCATAGTTCAGGAGTGTGAGAAAAGTCTATTCCCATGTGTAAAAGTGGCCAGACACCTTGCTAAAAACATACATTTATGAAAGTTTAAAATGCCAGTTAAATTATTCATCTGTTTTTTCAGAAGGAATTGTTTCCATGGATTTATAAAAACAAAGCAAAACAGTAATAGTTTGAACTCTTACTTCGGTCCCTCATTCCTCATTTCAACTTGTATTTTCTTTTAGAGAGAGGTTGTGTTCATTATATAAATTTAAAACTCCATGCAATAAGCATTTTTCCGGGCTGTCTTGCTGGAGGCTGCCATGTTGGACATGAAAAGGCCAGCGTCTGAGTCATGGGGATTGGATTCCTGCCCCAGCTCTGCCTGTAGTTGTGTGGCCTGAGATGAGTCACTTACCCTCTCAGGTCTTCATTTCCTCATCTGAAAATTAGAGGTCAGACGACATAATTTCTCAAAGCCCTCTTTACATCCTAAAATATCTACATTGCTTTGAAATGCATCCACATCTCTAACTGATACGCAGCATCAAGGTTAGCAACTGTTCTAAATGGGCTTACCGAATCCAACACTAAGTAGAAAAGAGAAAGCTTTAAGAGTATGAGCCTGCTAGCAACTTTATTTCCATCCTGCACTGCATTTAAAATAGTTTTAAATTTGCAGTGGAAAATAGGAATTAGACCACGTTCAGGTGGATCATTTCAAGACCTTTATTGCTGGTGATACTTTCTCCAGATGGAAAGTGAGCGTGTACGAGTAATACTGGCTACTACTGGCATTTATTACTCCCTTAGTAAATGTCAGACACTTTTCTGAGTGCTTTCTGTGGCTCATCTCATCCGTCCTCACAGCAACCCTGTAAGGCAGGTATTGTGATGTCCATTCTGCAGATAATTAGGACAAAGATGAAATCTTTGGCAGAACTTGAGTCCATACTGACTTTTGTACATCACATAAACTCTATAATGCACAGACATTCAGGATTTGTGTATGTGTGTGTGTGTGTGTGTGTGTGTGTGGCTCAAACATTCTTTATATATCTCAAGACATATCATTATCTCCTTTGCAGTGGTCCTTCTATGCATGCCTAATCTCAGTGAAAGGCACTACACCCACCAATTACACCAGACAGAAACTTGGGGATTACATCTGACCTTGTACCTCACTTCCACTCCTCACCCAAGCAACCCATCACCAAGCCCTGTTTAGATTATCTACTAAATAGCTCTCAAAACGGCTGTAGGAGTCGGGGTCCCAGGGCAACCCTGACACACTGAAGCGTTGAACCTAAGAGAATTTCATGAAGGGATGATTTACGCCAAGTATGAGAAAAGTCAAGATAACCTACCGGAGGTGGTGGCGCACCAGGGGACTAGCAGCAGTGGAAGGCTGTTGGCATCTGTCACGAGTTGAACTGTATCTCCCTCAGAAAGAAAGACATTGGAGTCCTAATCCCTAATCATTAGCCTCACAGTTAAGACTCTAAGTGACTTCTCTTTGTTCTAAAGGTAAAACACAAACAAATTTAAAGCTGGGCTGTAGGGACATGTGGTATCTGATCTCTTACCTCTGATTCCTCTCTCTCTCTCAATCTCTCTCTCTCTTCTTCTCCCTCTCTCTCACATTATGTGTGTGTATTTTGTGTGTGTGTGTGTGTGTGTGTGTGTGTGTGTATCTAGCCTTGCTGGCTTTCTTTCCTTACCTCTAAAGCATTGTCGTCCCAACCCCAGGGAACCTTGGTGTGCAGATGCTTTTCCTTCTGCTGCTATATGGCTCCATCTTTGTTCCTATCA
Organism: Neogale vison; assembly: GCF_020171115.1. NCBI lineage: Eukaryota > Metazoa > Chordata > Mammalia > Carnivora > Mustelidae > Neogale > Neogale vison. Next base: position 90,668,810 of record NC_058099.1, on the reverse strand, counting down.
TCTTAGCCTGCTTCCCCCCCCCACTCCCCAAGCAAATGGTGAAGTGGGACACAGGGGCAGAAGAAAATCATTAAAATTCCTTACCTACTGACAAGCCCTTGAAACAGGCAGAGTGGCTCTCCTCTACCGACTTAATTACCCTCGCCTTGAGGTTTTGCTAAGGACAATCCTAGCCTGACCGACCCCCTACCCGACAGGTCTGACCCGGATCCTATCAGTCTACTTTAACAATTCCTTTAGGAAACTTTTATCTCTAAACCTCCAAGATAGTGTCGAGAATCATTCCCAAGCGTATGGCCCACTGATATACATCTAAAGGGTCTCAGAGAAGATTTTTACTACTGATAATAAATAACCTTTCTCCCAACAATAGCTAGCCCCTCAAGGTCCTGGAGACCTTGCTTCCAAAAATCCTTAGAGACTTACATCATCCATAATCCCCTTTGTCCTCACCCACCGCCTAGTCTACCCCTACTCTGCCTTTAAAAACTCTGACTGTAATCTGGTTTGGGGTCCAAGTCCCTACTCCGCTGTGCCAGGTATACTTGGGCCCAAGCTTAAGCTTGTCAAATAAACCCTCTTGTGATCGCATCGGTGCTTGGCTCCATGGTGTTCTCTCGGGCGTTTTCACACATAACACTGAAGCACTGACATTTCAGGCATAACACTGGAGCACTGACATTTCAGGCATAACATTGGAGCACTGACATTTCACACATAACACTGGAGCACTAACATTTCAGGCATAACACTGGAGCACTGCCATTTCACGCATAACACTGGAGCACTGCCATTTCATGCATAACACTGGAGCACTGCCATTTCACGCATAACACTGGAGCACTGCCATTTCACGCATAACACTGGAGCACTGCCATTTCACGCATAACACTGGAGCACTGACATTTCACGCATAACACTGGAGCACTGACATTTCAGGCATAACACTGGAGCACTCCAGTCAGCAGTTCTAATTCTTAAGTAATCTCAGGCTCCCAAGTGTGAGTGGTTGAACTTTCAGATGGTTTCACTATCCAACATCAAGTCAGGGGGTCTTCCTGACCAACCAGCTGAGCCCAAGATATTGTGAAGCTGGACAAGCCATTTTCATTATGCCCTAGAACTTCAGAGTCCTGACGTATAGAATCCCTTGGCGGGGGGAGGGTGGGGAAGCAGGCTCCCTGCTTATATATATAAATATATATATAAATGCTATATAAATAAATATATATTTATTTTATTTTTTTAAGCCACAAAGCACAACGTTTAGGGATAGTTTTTTATTACTAACTGATGCATATATGCACAGAAAATATTTTGAATATATATATTCAAAAATCTTAAGGATGGGTTTAGTTGGGGATGTGACTTGGGAGACATATACGTGTCCAGGGGCCTATATTCTTTTCCAGTAACATCAAGTCATAGAAGTCTGGCACACCTGCATGAACCAAGTGCTCCTTAGAGAAACTGACTTGGCAAAGGGAACAGTGTTGGAGTTGGGGTGGGACAAGTCCATGCAGCCTCAGGGCAAACCTTCCAGCAGAAATCTCACCCCTCCCTTGGCTTCCCACTATCACCTTGTGTCTACCAGATGTCACCAAAGAGACAAAGGGGAGGAAATGAGCCAGGAGAGTCTTCCATTTGGGGGCTCTCCACAAGAGGACCCTCTTTATTACAGTCAATGTCTACAGTAGCTGGTGCAACCGCAAAACAAAAATCTGTGCATGTGGCTGTTGAAAAGCTATTTATAGATTTAATGAGCGAGATATCATCCTTGTGGGGGATGGGGGGGAGTCACGGTGTAGGAATGAGACCTCCTGCTCTCCGCTAGCCTTTGTTTTCAGAGTTACATTACCGGTACTGAGAAACCAAAAAGAATCTGAGGTGAGAAGGAGCCTTGAAAGAGCAGGTGACAAGGAAGCCTAACGCATCATGAGTAAGAGGGGGAGAGAGATTAAATCTGAGGGTGGTGCAGAGGACGGAAAGGACAGGCCACTTTAGGCTAAGATAAAAGTTTGGGTTTTATTCTGAATGCACAGATGACCACTGGAGGGTTGTAAGCAGCAGAGTGATACTGACTTACACTTGGAGCAGATCTCTCTGGGCACCCCTGGCAGCGTGTGAGCAGAGGGACGCCCTTCAGGGTGTTGTTGCCGTTGTCGCGGTGAAGAGTCACGGTGCCCGAGACCCAGGCTGTGGTAGGGAACATGGACAGGAGTAGTTGGATAAGAGTTGTCCTTTGGGTGTAGGGATGTCGGGACTTCTTGACAGATCACATGTGGGGGTAGGAAAAGGGGAGAAGTCAAATGCGACTTCCAGCTTCTGACTGGTGGGTGGCGATACCATTTATTCAGATGGAGAAGACGAAGGCGGAAGCGTGCTTGGTGGGAAAACTGGTGAGTTCTCTCTTGGTGATCTTAGGTTTAAGAGAGCTGAGGGCATCCAAGTAGAAATGTTATAATGGCTTTTTTTTTTTTTTTTTTAAGATTCTATTTATTTATTTGACAGAGATCACAATAGGCAGAGAGGCAGGCGGCAGGCGGCAGGCGGGCATGGAGACGGCCGCAGGGTCGGTGGCGGGGGTGGGGGAGGCTGGTCCAGGAAGCAGGCTACCTGCTGAGCAGAGAGCCATGTGACCTGAGCCGAAGGCAGAAGCTTAACCCACTGAGCCACCCAGGCGCCCCTGTTCTAATGGCTTTAACAGGGCCCCCTGAATCCAGTCCTGGCTCCAATACCCTCCCCTCTGCTAATTCCCTTCTCTTCTGCAGCCACTGGTCTATTAATCTTTCTGAAGTCTGGCTAGAATCATGCAAGTTCCATGCTTTAAAATATTCAGCATGTGCTTATTGCCCTCAGAATCAGGTACAGATATCTCAGTCTGATTTTCAACTCTCGAATTATCCTCTGAGAATTTCCTTCCAGCCTTATCTCTTGTTGCAACCGTCCTATATCTCCTGTCTGCTCTAGCCAAACTGGACAGCTTTCTATTCCTCCAGTGGACTTTGCTGCTAACTCCTTGCTTGTATTTTCCCCTTTGCCTGGAATTTCCTCAAGCTCAATAGTCATAATCAAGTAGGACTCAAATGAAATTACAATCTGCAAGAACATGACACTAGACATTTATAGATACTGGTATAAACTGACACCGAATTATTGCTTTAGTAATTCCTCGTAAGTGTGTCTGTCGTCTTTCTGGCATTTAAAAGCCAATAATATAAAGTAATAGTTTCAAATGCTTATTAAACAGTGATGCCTTGTACTCTGAGCAAAATACTAAAGGCCAAAATACTTATAAAGGAAAGGGTCCTGTGGCTCCAAATGAATAGAATGAATGGTACACATCTTTGAAATTTTATTAGTCTCTACCGAGGAGCCTGCAGAGCAAAACTCACCATTCCCATGTTCAAAAGATTTCATGAAAGGCTAAAAGCCTACGGGATGATTTATGGAAAAATCCAGTGGAAACTCTTTTCACCAAGTAAAAGAAAAAGCATCAATATGATTAAAGGAAAGCAGGGTGAGAGCTGGATTTTAATAATAATAATAATCCCCTTGAATAGCAACCTAAATGCCAGCACCAACATTCTCACTGTTGTTGGTTTGTTACTACTTCTCCCTCTGTGGCCTTTTGAGAAAGTCTACAAAGCCCTGGCTCCTCTAACAGAGTGAGTTTTGTGCTCTTTGGGTTCATGTCATCATACCCATCAGAAAAAACACCTGAAAATCAGCAAGAAGAATTAGCACTTGGACATTTTGTAATGGACGTGGTGGTTAGGCACCTGCCCAGAATATAGAAAAGGCCACTTCGTGCTCATTAGGATTTAAATATTTGTATTCTGTTGCGAAGAAAACACAAAAAACATGTCACAAGTATAAATAACTCGAGGTTATAGTTTGTAAAATTTGTCACCAATTATAAAATATCTTCAAATCCGGACATAGGAAGGTCACTTATCTAGAGTTAAAATCAATATTAGACCCTAGATGGAGCCACTCCTTCAGAGGGTGCCGTGTCAGCAAACCAAAATGTGGGTAATTTTTGTGTCCCCATAAATGCTGTGTTTGAGCAGAAATGTAGTGTTTTCAATCAGCCAATCCCCAAACATCAAACCAATTTTGGGTCTTCTTCCCCCAAATAAGGCTGACCATGTGGCTGTGGCCAATCAGATGTTTTCTGTTTCTCTCTTCCTTGTTCTTTATTGTTTATTTTTGGAATCTTGTTGCCTTCTGCCCCATTTTGCAGTTCTCTGAAAGGACTGTCCACTTCTTAAAGGGTTAAATGAATTTTGTTTGTATCACCTAAATTGTCTTCTTTAGTTATTTTTTTTTCAAAAGATTTTATTTATTTATCTGACAGAGATCCTAAGTAGGTGGAGAGGCGGGGGTGGGGGGCCGGCGGGGAAGCAGGGTCCCCGCTGAGCAGAGAGCCCAATGCGGGGCTGGATCCCAGGACCCTGAGATCATGACCTGAGCAGAAGGCAGAGGCTTAACCCACTGAGCCACCCAGGCACCCTCTTTAGTTATTTTTTAACACGAGGCTCTACAAATGTGTCTCTCGGTAAAGTGCTTTTATATCAGTTGCATCATATGTGACTAAAATGATGATTATTTTTGAGTCTGGCTAAAGGGACATACAGAATTACTTGTAGCTCCTGATCCTCAAACTGAATTCCATTAAGATTCATTGCTCACCACAGACAGAGACATGTAGTAAGCACTGGATCCTCTTTTAGCCTGCAGTTTAGAATTCCAACCCCAGGCATTTAAAAATTCCCCCTTTGAATAGCTCGCTTATCCACCAGTGCTATTTTTGAGGCCTTAAAATTTCATTCTGCCACTGAACATGTTAATTTAGTTCAGAGCAGATGTGTGTGGCATCTGTGCACATACGTTCCCTGCAGAATTCTTGGGAGTGGAGGATCAGACCTCCAACTTTGGAACAGATTCCTTATGATGAACATACTTGAAAACACTATTTCTAGATCTGAGAAACTACACTTCCTCCTTATCTCTAAAACTATCTGTGTTTTATGTGGCAGGCAATTTACTGAGTTGCCTTTTTTCTTTCTCCCAGATTTTTCCTCTAGCACATTCTACTTTTCCAGCTGGGGTCAGGCTTGGGACTCACTTACTTTTGAGCCTGGAAGTTGGCCTGACAGGCTCAGTCCCAGAGCTATGGCCTCCTTACAAAGACAGCTTTGTAAGGGGGTTTCTTGACTATGAAGAAACCCACCAGAGCATGAAGTTTCTTTCATCAACTCTTGGGAGCTCTGACAAATGTGCTGAGCATTTCACCAGGTGCTCTGACTTCCTAGTGAGGTTTCTATGGCTCCATAGTCAACATTTTCCAATACTGACTTTGGAGAACTTAGGAGAGAGCTCTGAGAAATAATGTCTGTTTTTTCATGAAAACAAACAAACAAACAAACCCAACCTATTATTTCAGAAATTATTAGGAATATCAGTTGTATTTATGAGTGGCACAGAAACGTCTCCCGACGCTGGAAACCCCCCACAGCTAGAAGTTCATCCTTACTAATGGAGATGGTCCCGGGGGAATGTTACTCACCACACCAGAGTCCTCAATCAGAGTGTGACTGCCATCTGTCAGATGATTATGGAAAAGTAGGTTTAGGAGACCAGAATATGCCACCTTAAATATACCTCTTTGGCATAAGGATTGCAGACACTGGAGAGGCTCTGAAAACAGAATAGTTACCCTTTTGTAAGGGATATTTACATTTATAAAGGAAAATCCATTTGTAAGGGTGTCTCCTTCTCTGTACCAGGAAGAGAAAGAGGACTCTAAATCCTAAGAGACTCTTATTAATGTAGACTCTTAAAATCTGTATAACAAATCTTAAATCTGCATAATAAAACTTACCCTTGTTTACTGTACTTTACCTGGTCATTTGCCCTAACTGCTGTCCCCAACATCCATCTTCCTTTGTTTCAGCCGAAGGTGGTATTTAAGTTCAAGGTTTGTTTTTGTTTTTGTTTTTGTTTTATTCTATTTATTTATTTGACAGAGTGAGAGAGATCACAAGTAGGCAGAGACGCAGGCAGAGAGAGAGGGGGAAGCAGGCTCCCCACCAAGCAGAGCGGATGCGGGGCTCAATCCCAGGACTCTGAGATCATGACCTGAGCCCAAGGCAGAGGCTTAACCCACTGAACCACCCAGGCATCCCTTTAAGCTCAAGTTTTAGCCACCTCTTTGAGTTTACTCATCCCTGAGTTTCTCCTATGTGTATGAGACATATATGTGATAATAAATTTCTTTATGTTAATCTTCTTTCGTAAGATAGGCCATAGTTAGAAACTGGACTGATTGAAGGAAGAGACTTTTCTCCCCCCTGACATAGGGATATAATAACCCTGAGCCCATTGTCACTTGCACACTGGCTGTGTGTGATTGGTGTGTGTGTGTGTGTGTGTGTGTGTGCATGTGTGCAGATTTCACGACAATGGATATTTTCCTACTGCTGCCATGTGGGGAATCAATCAGGTTAAAAAAAATAAAAGTTCCAAAAATGATTCTGTCAAAATCCCAGTCCATAGCCCTCCACATCTCACCTTAATCTCTCCCACTATGTTCACCACAGCACTTTGTGATTTGTTGCAGAGCAGGGAGGGAATCTTGGAACAAAGTATAAATCACTGGGTTACATACAGTTCAACAGCTATTTTTTCTAAAGGTAGTTTGGTGTGGAGCCTCTGGGTGGCTCAGTCAATTAAGCATCTGACTCTTGATTTCATCTTGGGTCATGATCTCAGGGTCCTGAGATCCAGCTGTTGGGCTCTGCACTGAGCGTGGAGACTGCTGGGATTCTCTTCATCCCTCTCCTTCTGCCCCGCTCCCCAACTCGTGCGCATATGCACACACACACACTCGTTCTCTCTCAAATAAATACATACATACATACATACATACATAAGTAAATGAATAAAGGTAATTCAGTGCTCATTTAAATGTAATTTGGATTTTTATAATAACATTTAAAACTTATTACAAAAAGCTAAGATTATACATTAGGAATAGCTAAGGGCACCTGGGCGGCTCGGTCCTTAAGCATCTGCCTTGAGCTCAGGTTATGATCCCAGGGTCCTGGAATTGAGCCTTGCATTGGGCTCTGTGCTCAGTTGGGGAGCCTGCTTCTCCCTCTCCCACTCCCCTTGCTTGTGTTTCCTTTCTCATGGTGTCTCTCTCTGTCAAATAAATAAATAAAATCTTAAAAAAAAAACCTCCAAAAACAAAAAAGAATAGTTAAGAGTGAGTGAATGCACCCATAGGGAAGGCGCGGACTGAGTGCTCTGATTAAATTACCTTACCCTCATGAGATCTCTCTATGGTAGATGCTATTTAAGCTGCTATTACAGGGGAAAGCAGAGATTCAGAGAATGTAACTTGCCTAGCTAGTAAGTGATAAAACTAGATCCTGAACCTAAGGGTATTGAAGACAGAATATGTTAATTTAACAACCATGCTATTTCATCCCTCACAGCTATTGTTTTTACTTTCCAGTAGAAGTCTGAGCTAATTTCCCTGGCCTTTGAAAAAGCACTTGAACCCCAAGGTCACCTTGTTCTTTGAGTTTTAAGTAACTGTTGGGAAACTATAATTAGAAACAAAACCCTCCTAACCCAGAAAACCTCTACACAAAGGGGGAAGAGAAAGGCAACTATTTTATTTTATTTTTATTTTTTATAAACATATAATATATTTTTATCCCCAGGGGTACAGGAAGGCGACTATTTTAATATCAAACAAGCATTAAGCCAGAATGTGATGTGTGTCACTGGCAACCCACTGAAGGATTGCCAAGGCAGGGAAATCTTGTTGTTTTATATATTATGTAATGAATACGTCAGACAGGTTTTGCAATTTGCAGTTAGGAGACAAGTTAAATCCATCTTTTCCCAGGTCCCATGGTATTTTCTAATTTCCTTTGAAATGGGGGAAGGGGCCTTATTTTTTCTTAATGATTACATTCCAGAGAGTTGGCTGTCCAGTCCTTGAGGAGATTCTCCTGAATTGCTAGACTGGCAAGAGCCTTATTTAACCATTAAAAAGAGTTACTTATGTTTGAAAGGATAAAGAAAGAAAATCTGAAAGAAAACAGTGGGGAGGAGGGGTCAGCCTCTTCCTTGATTTTCAGCAGGAAGAATTAAGCCTCTTATTTTTAATTTATATTTGCCTCTTACAACTTCTTTGTTCTGATTTTTCAAGATTATATTGAGCTTGTGGGCTCAGCACCTCCTGACTGCTGTGGCTCCCCCAGTTTCCTAAAAGGTTGTTTCTACATCACTCCCCCTAGGATTTCACTTCTCTCATCTCTCATCTCTCCCCAAAAAAGATACTGCTTGGAGACACCAGTCTCTGAGTCTACTTCCTTTCCTTAGGAGCAACACTAGAGGAATCATTAGCTTCTCTTCAATTGAATTTACATTTCTTTTACTCTGGAGCTTAGGCTGGAATACCTCCCAAATACACCTCCTTTGGAGGAGGACCCTGCCCCCACTCAGATGATACTTTCTGGAAGAGGCCAGTCTCCAGGAAGAATTAGGAAGAAGATAAAAGTGGCCTGTCAGACTTAGATCTATCTTCCAGTTAAATGACCAGAAAAAAACACTTAATTGATTGCTGGAGCTTGATATAAATCATGTCTCGCTAGACTCCCAGGCTTATGTAGGGGAGGAAAAAGTTTTCCTCAACCCTATTAAGGTTCCTGGCTGGTTCTGAAAATTAAACTGACAAAGACAGATTAGCAGGAGAAAAGCAGACAAATGCATTTAACTTAAGTTTTACATGACACAGGAGGCCTCATAAGGAAATGAAGACCTAAAAGAAATGGTTAAAACTGAGTATTTCTAAGCTGGGTTTAAAGGCCAGGGCACAGTCCTGGAGAGATGTGATAGGTTAGGGAGTGTGAGGTAGCTCTAGTAAACTAGGGGAAGGTTAGATAGACCTGTTCATTCAGATTCCTCTCTGTGCCCCTGAGAGGGGGCACTGTCTCAGAGATAAGGGTGCTCCTTTCCTCTGGGTGTGGGGAGGGCACCTCTCACACAAGGTCTTCTGACCTGCTTCGGGAAGAGTGGAGGGGGAAGGTCAGAGAGACCTACACATTCCCACTGTTTTCTCAGCCTCTTTCAGCTTACAACATCCAAGGTGCCAAGGTGCATGTTTTGGGGTAGCCTGTTCCGAACCCCATTGCTTGCCGTGAATTACATTTTCCGATATTGGAGTGCATCTCCTGAAGGTGCCTCCACCTCCAGTTCTCCTTTGGACAATTTTGCCCTCCGAGTGTCTCTTTTACATACAGAGCTGCTTTCAAAAATGCTGATTTCATCTGTGGATGGATGATACAGGGATGAGGACACGCCATCCCAACATATGCCACTTTGGCATGAGAATTATTTCCAGTTAGAGGCATCTGAGTTCTTGAAATCTCACCTGTCTAAAAGCATTGCCTTCCCAAAGAACTCAGTTGTCATAGGGCCCCTCCCTAGGAGCAAATCTAACCATCTCTTCTAGGAGAGGAGAAATCGACTCTGTACCTGGATGGACATTGACACGAACTATCTCCCATCTATTCCTCGAAGACCCATTTATCTTTCCAAAAAGTCATCATGTTTCCATAAATGCCCTCCCCCCACCAACAACTTCTAAGGAGTCACTTGTTCTCCCAGAAGTGTCTCTCTGTCACCCTTCCCCTCCGCCCTATTAAGATGGTACATTAAGTCTCCAAAGCTCGCCACTCCTTTGGGTATTCTCCTATGATGTCTCTGTGCACATAAAAATAAAATAGGTTGATATGCCTTCTCTCCTGTTAACCTGTCATTTGTCAACTTCATTTACAAGTCCCCCAGCCATTAAAACTAAGTGAAGAAAAGTTTTCCTCCTCCATAATTTTAGTCTAGGATTTGCTTTAAAATAATGTGGAAGGGAAGAGAGGGTGGGAGAGAAATTACTCATGGGTTGATGTTTGTTGGGACTGACGATGTCTGCTTTTGTATATTCTCCACTGCAAAGTTTTTTTTTTTCTTAAATAGTTGATTCTTTTGATGGTAAGAATTTGCTGATTTGGTTTTCTGTCTTTGGGTGTGATTTTGAATATTAGGATAATAACAAGGAAGAACTTATGGCTGAAAATTTGTCCACTAGATTTTTGCAAGTGATACGTGGTTTCTTTATGGGTAGAGGAAGTGATCACCCACTTTTAAAACAATAACTGTTGTATACTGAAGGGCTACCATATATTAGACACTCTGTGTGGTAATTCATAAACACTTTTTTTTTTAAGATTTTATTTATTTATTTGACAGGCAGAGATCACAAGCAGGCAGAGAGGCAGGCAGAGAGAGAGAGAGAGGAGGAAGCAGGCTCCCCACCGAGCAGAGAGCTCAATTTGGGGCTCGATCCCAGGACGCTGGGATCATGACCCAAGCCGAAGGCAGAGGCCCAACCCACTGAGCCACCCAGGTGCCCCCATAAACACTTTTGAATCTTTACAAAAACCCTGCCAAGTTGGTGTTACTTTTTCCATCTCAAAAGTGTAGAAACTGAGACTCTGATAATTAAGTTGGCCAAGGTCACCCAGCCGGTAAATGACACAGCTGGGATACAAAGCCCCCTAAACCCTGTACTCCTTTATTCGTATATTTCACAAATGGTTATCGAAAGCTTATCATGTACCATGCATTATTCAGAGCTGTGAACTTGGAAAATGTCATCTCTGCCCAGATCAGCAGAATGTACAATCTCCTTCCTCTAGCCTGAACCACTTCCAAGGAAAGCAGGACCTGACACTAATCTTCTCCCAACTACATGAAAAGCCAAGGTACAGCAAAGTTATTGTCAGGAAAAGTTGTCCAAGTCTTGGACATACACGAGAGATTACTGAATGTCCTTTCAGTGGAGTGCTGGGCACGGTCTTGTGGACCCTTTGGAGATTAGCTAATTACATAGAATGACATGTTTGGTAGCCTTTGTATTGATGGATATTTTATCCCTTTGTACGGATAGAAATTATGTTGTGGAAAACTGATAGCAATGCAAATGATTCTGGCCTATAGCGAGAAAGTAGAAACAAGTGATTTCTGCCCTGCAGAGAAAATCATTCCAAACATTACACTTCATTACTTGCTATTTACCCAGATCTGCTCCTACTAGCCCATTTGTGTCAGCATTCCTGATTGCCAATGCCGGACTGGTTTGGAGAAGTCAGGGGCCAGACCATGGTAAGTCCTGCAGATTGGGAGGAGGAGTTGGGACTTTACTCAAGGTGTGAGGTGAAACCCTGGAAAGTCTTTAGCAGAGGAACGACATAATGTGAATTATTCTCTGTAAGGACTACTCGGGCTTCGAGGTGTTCTGAAGTCAGACATAGGGCTTTGGGAAAGCTATTCCAACTCACTTTGGGACAGGTCCTTCATCTGTAAAGTGAGTAAAATGTTAACCGCCATGGAAGATCCTTGTGAAGATTACACAAGGCTGGAGACACGCACAGGAGACTCCTCCCTCCTGACAGAAATCACTGGTCACTTAGATGAATGTGTCTACACGAAGCCCGGCTGGGCTGACTTAGCCTCTGGAAGCGTCCACGTGCCATGTTCTGAATGATCATCTTGAGGGGCAGGCGTTCGCAGAGGTAGAGTTAGGCTAGGTAAGACAGAGGTGGAGGTGAGAGGAGGAATTTAAACACGGGTTTTGTGAGCCCTGGCAAGTCTGCAAATCTAGATTGAACAAGGAACAGCTGAACAGGGTTTTTGTTTTGTTTTGTTTTGTCTCGGGAGACAAATGTGAAATTGTCCTTATTCTTATTTTTGTGAATGCCAGAAAAGAGAAAGAGAGAAAACGTTCTACACTGCAGATAAGTTTGGGTTGAAGAAACTCTCTCGTGCATAGATTTCTTAATCTTCCCTTTCAAAGATCCCTGAGTAAGGACTTTCTATTCCTCTTGGCTTGGGGCAGTTCTTTAGGCTTAAATATAGGAAAGAACAACTAAAAAAACTCTGAGGAAAGAGAAGAAAAGAAGGACCCTTCAGTTCCTACAATGCCTGAAGCTTCTCCTTGCCCTTTACTGGGGCTGGCAATTGTATCTTACACCTGCTAGGGCACCTGTTAGAGCCCCTGGTGCAGCCAGCTGGTGAGGCTGATATTTTCCCCACACCAGCTCCCCCACTGCCGCCCTACGCATGTTGAAACTGGGACCCAGAGAGCCTAAGGTATTGTGCACAGCTAGTAAGTAGAGCAGCTCATGTGGGAAGTGAGTTCCACTGGACTCCAGATCCCACACTTGTAAGCCTCATGGAGGGAACATATCGGTGTTTTCACATGGTTTGACCTATACCATTTCAATTTTGAATATTTTGGCATAAATGTCAAATCTGCTGTTATATTCCCTTGGCTCATAAATCTTTTCCTGTGTGTGTAGTAAAGAACACATAATTTTAGACTTGGGATCTATACTCTTCAGTTTCTCTAGAGAATAAATATTCCTGACACATTTTTCTACAATTACATTCCTTTAATTTTTTCTTGTTAGAAATACAACAGAGTCTTGAAATTGTGCAGGAGAATGGGTAGGATGGTTAAACACCTTGGATTCATTTTTGTTGCTTAAGAGAGCTGGCCAAGGGTAGACAGGAGAGCTGCTGCCCATGCCCAGGGAGTGTTCTATGTTCTACTGGGACAGGGCCAGAAACCAACAGTTAGTAAGGCGCACTGTGGCTTTATGCCCTGTCTTAGCTCAGGTCAGATCTGGTATCATATTGGGTCTGAGAGCCATTTCTCTGCCACGTGATCATTCTGTGATCTCAAGAGAGTCTGTCTTCTCCCCCCTGAATTGACAGAGTGGGACAAACAACATTAAGAGTGAATAAGGAGTGTGTTTGTGTGTGTGTGTGTGTGTGTGAGAGAGAGAGAGAGACAGAGACAGAGGGGGAGAGAGAGAGAGAGATTCCGTGTGTTTGGGGGGCAGGGAGAACACGTATATTTTAATTTTCAAAGGCACCATGCACTACTTCATTGTCGCATGGATTCTGGTCCATTGGCAGCCCTTTCTGGCATTGAGCCTGCTCGTCAGTTTCTGCTTTCACCTACTCTGCCTGTAGCTGGTTTTGTGACTAAGCAATCGTTTCCTTGGTTTACTTCTAAGAGACAGCTATTTTGGAGACCAGCAAAGGGATCTCTGACCCTCCTTCTTACATTTTAAAAGAGGCATTTAAAAGCAGCCTTCTTTTCTGGTTACTTCTTGCATATTTGCTGACAGAAATGAGGCACTGACAGTGGCAGGTGAGAGAGTGGGCTGCCGAGGCCACGTTCCCCCAAAAGCCATGTTGTCACATTGCATACTCGCTCCACAGCACTGGGGCTTATGTATCAGGATTCACTGATTGTAGTGAACAGACCCCACTCAAACCAACATAAGTAAAAGGAGATTTTATTAAAAGGGTAGAAGAGTACTCCAGGTCAGGGATGCAGCTAAGGAGGAGCAAATGGGAACCACGGTTGGAAACAGTGAGGAGCATCATCTGATGGAAAAAAGTTAGTTTTCCAACAGATTTTGAGTTTTAATTGTTGCAATTGTGACTTTCCAGAAATATTTCTCCCTCTCTGTCGTCCTCTGCCATCCACTCCCCCTTTTGCTCTTTCTCCAGTTCTAAAATTCTTAGAAAAATGGGGCACCTGGGTGGCTCAGTCGGGTAAGTGTCCCACTGTCGATCTCAGGTCAGGTCTTAATCTCTGTTGCGAGTTTGAGAGATCCACGGGATCCTTGGGATCCATGCTGGGTGTGGAGCCCACTTAACAAAATAAAATTCTTAGAAAAGAGACTCTGACCTACCAATCTGGGTGAACTGCTCACTCTCAGACCAACCAACTGTTGCCACGGTGTCAGGAGACTGTGGAGAGCTCCATGGCCTTGACCATATAGTTAGTGTCCACGGTACATGCATTGGCTCGGGAAGGTATATTCTACTGTAAACCACTCCTCGGGATTTTCCAGGAAACATGGAAGCAATTGGCTATACTGTGGTTGGTCTGATCAGACAGGCTGACCCTCACAACTAGGGTCACACCTCTCACAAATGCAATGTATTGTTTGCTTCCAATAACCTTCCATGTCATCTCATGAGAAAATGATCCACTGTAGCTTTAAGGAGGCAGAATGAAGCAGCCATCACTTTCAATGCTGAACTTAAGAAAGAGAAACAGTTCTGGGAAGAGGAGTATGTGCTTTTTCAAAGCCCAGTTCAAAGCCCCCAAAGCCTTCAGTGTTAAGGTGTGAACATTGTTTCAATATGAAGGAGGCCAAAGAGGTGCTCCATGGGCAACTTGGAGGACAGCGACTCTCTTCCAAAGACCAAAGTCTGGTCCTAACTCTTGCCTCATGATCTTTTGTTCAAGAATCCCCTTTCCTTTTCCCCTGTTGCCATATTTTGTGTGGAGTACAGGTGACCGGCTCTGTATTTAGTATTTCTTCTCAAATGCAAACCACAGGTCTGCCCTGAGACCGCAAAGCTCAGCAGTGACAAGAGTGGCATGTTCAAGCAAGACTTTACTAAATGTTGAGAGAATTGAGATAATACTGCTTTCAAAATCCAGCCCCTCAGGAGCCTTGGAAGAGTGTGCTTTCCATTCATTTCTGTCTTGTTTCTCTGTATTTGCTTTCGCAGGACTGAGGAGGGTGCCGACCAAATGCAAGAAAAACCCAAGAGTTCCCTCCACATACCAGTGTTACGAGGCCATGGGTGAGGAAACTTGCCACCAGAGAAGCCAGAGAACAGCCCGGTAAATAGCCACGCCTCACCCACGTGGGTACCGTCGTCACGAGCTTTTATAAATCTCTCTGCAAAACTCTGCAAATTCACTCTTGTGTCACTTTTGTCTATTGCTGCTGTAACAAATTGCCATCAAACTTAGTGGCTTAAAAGCACCAACTTACTATCTTACAGTCGGGTGGTCAGAAGTCCAACGTAGGTGTCACTGGGCTAACATGGTGTTGACAAGGCTGGGTTCCTCTCTGGAGTCTCCAGGGGAAAGTATGTGTTTTTGTTTTATTTTGTTTTCTACCTTTACCACCTTCTAGAGGCCGCCTTCTTGGCTCGTGACTCTTTCTTCCATCTTCAAAGCCAACAATGAACGGGTTCCACTTCTGTGACCCCTGTGTGGTCGTGTTTCCCTCTGAGCACAGATGGCAAAGCTTCTCAGATTTTAAGAACCCAGCCGTTCTAGTTCACCTCGATAATGCAGGGCCTCATCTCAAGGGCCTCACTTTAATCCCATCTGCAAAATCCCTTTCACCATGTAAAATACGTATCCCCAGGTTCCAGGGACTAAGACAGAGACATCTTCGGAGTGGTTGTGCAAGCTATTTTGATGAGAAGCACAAAATTCTGGGCGTCTGGGTGGTGCAGTTGGGTCAGCATCTGGCTCTTGGTTTTGGCTCGGGTGGTGATCAGCGGGGAGTCTGCTTGGGATTTTTCTCTTCCTCTCCTTCTGCCCCTCTCCGCCCCTCCATCCACAGCTTGAGCAGGCTCTCTCTCTCTCTCTCTCTCTCAATGAATAAACAAAATCTTTTAAAAAATAACTGAAACCTCTTCTGCCTTCCAGGGAGGTGAGCGAGCTTCTTCTCCATAGTAGATTTAGAAAAACAATGGTATTTTCATTTAGTAAGAAGACACTATGGTGGTCTGAGTTGGCCTTTTCTGCCATGATAATGCAGGCTTTTCTAGGCTAGAGTAGGATGGAAAAGGTTCAGAAGAAGAAGAAAAGTGCTCCAGACAATAAAGTTACAGGGACTTCGGGAAACTGCACATATGCACAAGCACCCACTGATTAGCACGGACACCTACAACCCATTTACACACCCACATTAACGAGCCTCTAATTTAGACTCTACAGGGTGACAAAAATTCCGCAATTTCCTCCTTTTTGTGATTTTTTAAAAAATGGGGACCTGGATTTCACTCTTCTCATGCCGGGCTGCATGTGGAACCTGCCAAGGGTCGGGAGAGCTTCCTTTGCCTTAGCTGGAGTGTGTAGGGAGTCCTCCTTATTTCCAGTCCCAGGGCCCGGGTGAGCCCCCACCCATGTGGCCTTGCAGGCTTCAGTGTGGCTGCAAACCAAACACGAGCACATAGACTGGTGGGGGTGCTTTCCGTGTACCAGCTACATCTTTGCAACTCATTCTCCTTGTTTTGTAAAATGGGAAGTGTTTTTCTCTGCTTTGTTCCTGGGCTGTCTGTCTTTATTCATGCAGCTGTCCCTGCCTGGAGTATCTTCCTTTCTTCCCACCATCTACCTGAATCATGCATGTTTTCGGGCCCAGCCCAGGCCTGGGTTCCTCCCCATGCAGCCTTCTGTGATTACCCACAGATACATGAAACACTCCCTTCTTTGAACCATGATTCCTCTTAAAACTACCACGTCTCATTTAGTCATTAAATATTTTCATGATTTCTCCCTTTCTTCCTTTCTATGAGACATATTTAGGATGTCCCTGAATGCCTGAGCCGTGTCTCACACATCTTTCACAGTGCCTTTGTAGTGTGTGGTCGGTACTCAAAAAATGTTGGATGTAGCAGAAAACTTGTCCCCTGCCCCCTACCAGAACCTTTCCCTTTGTCTAGCAATATTACTTCCCCTTTCCTTTGGTAACTAGCCCATCCATCTGTTCGCCTGTCCATCCATCCAACCATCCAACCATGCATCCAATTTATTGGGTGCCTAGAACCAAGCACAGCTCTAGGTTCCTGGAATCCACCAAAGAACAAAACACGTAAAAACTCCCTGCCCTAGTGGAGAGGGGGGAACGATGATAAGCCTAAGTAAGTAAATTACATGTTAAAAAGTAATGTGTGCATGGAAGAAAGAAGACTGTGAGGCAAGGAAGGGAATTCTGTGAACATCTCAGGGGAGGGTGCTCCAGACAGAGTGAAGGACATGTACGAAGGCTAGAGTGAGCTTGGGTTTGGCATTTAAGGTGGAGCACGGTGAGCAGGCAGGAGAGGGCTAGGAGACGAGGTCAGTGATTAAACAGGGGACCCAACACGGGGGTCTTCGAAGGCTGTCATGAGGACTGTCACTAAGTCCTATCCAGTCTCATGGTTTCAGAGGAATGTCTCGGTACTAAGGTGGTTCTGTCTCACTCCTATCTCCACTAGCCACCAATCACGGGGGACAGATGTAGGACCAGATCTAGCTCAAGTGGAGTTCTTCCAGAGAATTTTAAAATTGAAACAGTGGGGTTAGGCCGAGTGGGGGGGGTGAGTCAGGATCTGTTCCAGGTACTATAGATGTGCCCTCTCACTCTATTCCAATCTACTTGTCATCATTACATGTTTTTTGTGTGATAAAAAACACACAATATACAATTTACCTCAGCATTCGGTGTGGAGCCTGACACCAGGCTCGATCCCACCACCATGAGATCACGACCCAAGTGGAAATCAAGACACTCAATCGACTGAGCCACCCACGTGCCCCATAACATTTACCTTCTTAACCAGTTTTTTGTAAAAGATTTTATTTATTTATTTGACAGAGAGAGATCACAAGTAGGCAGAGAGAGAGGAGGAAGCAGGCTCCCTGCTGAGCAGAGAGCCCGATGTGGAGCTCAATTCCAGGACCCTGAGATCATCACCTGAGCTGAAGGCAGAGGCTTAACCCACCGAGCCACCAGGTGCCCCTTAACCAGTTTTTTTTTTTAATTTAATTTAATTTTTTCAGTGTTCCAACATTCATTGTTTATGTACCACACCCAGTGTTCCATGTAATATGTGCCCTCAATATAACCACTTTTTGAAGTGTTAACTCTATGCACATTGTTCTGCAACAGATCTCTGGAAAGTTTTCAACTTGCAAGACTAAAACTATACTCATTAAAAAACAACTCCCCATTTTTTCCCTTTCCGTAGCCTCTGACTTACACCATGCTACCTTTTGACTCTCTGATTTTGGCTCTTCTGAGTATTTGTATAACTGGAATAATGCTGTCTTTGTCATTTTGTGTCCGGCTTATTTCACTTAGCCTTACATCCTCACAGTTTATGTATAATATAGCACATGACAGGACTTACTTCTTTTAAAGGCTGAGTAATATCTCACTATGTCTATACCACATTCTTTTTTTTATCCAATCACCCATCATTGGACATTTGGGTTGCTTCCACCTTTTAGCTACTGTCAATAATGCTGCAATGATCATGGGTTACAAGTATCCCTTTGAGATCCTGTTTGCAGTTCTTTTGGTTAAAGAGGTAAAATCCCAGCAGTGAAATTACTGAATCATACGGTAGTTTTATTTTTAGTTTTTTGAGGAATCTCCACATTGTTTTCCATAATGGCCACACCACGTTACATTCTCCCCAACAGTCCACAAGGGTTCCCATTTCTCCACATTCTCACCTGACTCTTTCATAGCTGGGTTTTTCATGTGACTATATGACACCAAGCAGAAGCCCGTGAGAGATTTGGCAAGTGGAAGTTCATATTGTGAAGCCATTCATGGGTGAGCTTGATATACAGATGTTTGCTTTTCTTGACAGTTGTAGCTAAGATCCCAGTGGCTGCTTCTTAGCTTTGTGGGTGGTGTCAAGAAGAAGAACACGGGGGGCTCCTGGGTGGCTCAGTTGGTTAAGCATCTGATTCTTGATTTTTGGCTTGGGTCGTGATCTCAGGGTCATGGGATCGAGCCCTGCATGTGGCTCTAAGCTCAGTGCAGAGTCTGCTTGCCCCTCTCCCTCTGTTCCTCCCCCAGCTCTCTCTCTCTCAAATAAATAAATAATCTTTAAAAAAAAAAAAAAAAAGCAGAACATGGGACATCAGTTTCACTTGCACAGAAAGCAGAGAGGCAGTGGGCAGCCTTCTGATCGTGGCAGGAATCTCTGCAGTACTGTTCCGGAAGTTGTTCCTGGAAGCTTAGCCTGGTGCCTACGTCTTCAGCTTTTCCAGTGACTATGAAAGCACCTAATTCCAGAAGGGATGAAGGGGTTCAGGATACCATGGGAAAGCATGAGCATCTGATGTCTCCTTTGCTTCTTTTCTTTTCTTGCTTTCTTGCTTATTTCCTTGCTTTCGTTCTCCTCCGCCCCTTCCTCCTCCATCGTCGTCTTCGAGAGAGAGCGTGTGTGAGAGAGAGCGAGCACGCTTGCCGGTGCTTGCACATGCAGGGGGAAAGAGTGAGGGGCAGAGGGAGGGGGAGAGAGAGAGAATCTCGATCTCACAACCCTGAGATCATGACCTGAGCTGAAATCAAGAATCACACACTTAAGTGACTGAGTCGCCCTGGTGCCCCTGGGTATCTCCTTTCTGCTTAAACTTGCAGGAGGGGTTTCTGTCATCTGCAGCTGAACGCTGCCCGATACAGACACTGTATCAGTGTTAGGAGCTCAGCCGGGAACTGGGGAGCTGTCAGTGGTTGTGTTTCAGGCTATAGAGGAATACTCATTTGCAGGCAGGCGGGATGAAGTCAACACAGACTGAAGCACAAACAGGGACAGAGAGTTAAAGACAGACTGAATTTAGGTTCCCACTCTACACAAAGGCCCCGTAATACACATTATCCATTCATAATTTGGTTATCCAATCTGCCTTTGGTTACATGATACCCCCCAAATCATTATTATGAATTCCCCCTTTTGTTTAAACTCATTGAAGAGGGGTTTCTGTCACTAGCAAATGAAAAGTGGAGTTGAATTGAGGTAGAGGACAACTTGGAGGTGTTATTACGGGGTTATAACTTTTAAATAATTAGTCTATTAAACCTGTTTCCCGTTCTCTGTCCTCTCTGATTTATGGTTACTTATTTCGATCATTTTGAGTTTAGAGTAATGAGGTCAAATGTAAGGCTGAGGGGTTGTGTCTGCTCCGATTCATAGCCACACCTGTAGTCCTAACAGACCTTTCACTGCTGGAAAATCACCTCAAATTAAGGGGCCTCCTGTTGGCAGATTAGAAATCTGTAAAAAGGAGAGCTAGCATATAACTGGAGTGCAAGTGGGTCACCCAGCAGCTGCCCCACTGAGGACAGTGATGCTGGAATTCCTACTGGAATGTGGCACCTGCCTATGGAAGCCACACTCCGGGGCTGGCAGCTTCAGACTTGGAAAGACCAGCCTGTCTTTCACTCCAACTCATGTATGCAACAAACGACCCCAAAGCCAAACCCATCCCGTCCCAAAGAGTGGCCTCTCTAAATTTCAAGAAAAATATTCATGTAACAACTTAACTAATAATTGTAAACTAATACCCCCCACCCCAAGCCTTGCCCATTTCCACCACTGGGTATCCGCTGGTCAGATTGACTACAATAGTTCTTTTAGGGTGTATGTGGCCTTTTTCCTTTGGACCCATCCTTTACCCTACCCATTGCTGAAAACATACACCTGGTGGTCATGTTTCTCCATGGGATCCCTGTACCCTCCATTATTGCTGTTCCTCAGATCTCTGGCCAGTTGGGGAGCCAATCATTGACTAGTTGGCAGTCACCAGATTTGTTTGCTAGAAAGTAAAGGAAGATGCTACCTAGTGGGTAGTGAGGGCTGATGTTTAAAGATCTCATGGACTAAAAGCACAACCTGTGAAAGAAAATAATAATAATAATAATAATAATAATAATAAATTGGACTTCCTCAAATTTAAAAAAACTTTTGTATGTCAAAGGACATATTTTTCTGGGCCTCAGTTTCCCAGGTTGCAAAGAGGAGGGAGGCAGAGTCAATGATCTCCATGGCCACTTAAGGTTTTTTCCAAGTTTTTTTCCCTATCGTAGTGGAAAAATGGTTTAGAAAAGGAGGAAGGTCTTGGGAAGAGAACTATAAAT
This sequence comes from Neogale vison, assembly GCF_020171115.1. Classification (NCBI taxonomy): domain Eukaryota; kingdom Metazoa; phylum Chordata; class Mammalia; order Carnivora; family Mustelidae; genus Neogale; species Neogale vison. Next base: position 90,647,982 of record NC_058099.1, on the reverse strand, counting down.
GTTATTCGCAAAACTGGCATCTTGAAAAGAGATGTTTTGGAGGTTTATTCTTCTGGATGTTTGTAGGGTTGGGAGTTGTTTATATACTTGGCTTGGGGGTAGAGGGAGGAAGAACAGAATTTCACATACATCATCAGTACTAAGTGATCAGCTGTTGACATTGCTGCCCACATAGGACAGGTTGGTGTCTGAAAGTGAAACTCAGACCACAGAAGCAAAAGGCGGAAAACAGTATTCTGAGAGAACAGTTCTTATGCTTCCTGTAGCATGAGGCAAGGCAGAGAAGACAAATACGCCCTTAAGTGGGTAGAACTCAGAGCTGACTCACCGACCACACGCTGTCCTCTCCCAACCGCCCACCCCGCCAACTCACCTTCTCTCTCCACATGGCCTCCCCTCCCTCAGCCAGTCTTGCTCTTTTAGTCCTTCAGTCCTCTGTTGCCTCCACATGACGCCCTATAAACTGTGAACTCCAAGTCAGTTGTCACTCCGGCCACAACAGTCCTCAGATTTGTTGCGTCATAGATGTCCTACCCTGTCCTCCACACCAGTGAGAGCCCTTCAGTCCTCCTCTTGGGACTTGTCTCCTGGGAATTCCTCTATAACTTATTTTTTTAAATGTATTTATTAGAAGTTTATTTATTTATTTGAGGGTGGGGAAGGGGCAGAGGGAGAGAGTGTGTCTTAAGTAGGCTCTCTACTGAGTGCAGAGCCCAACATGGGGCTCAGTCCCATGACCCCGAAATCACAACCTGAGCCATGATCGAGAGTCCGATGTTTAACTGACTGTGCCACCAAGGTGTCCCCCTCTATATCTTTAAGACCTCCTAAAAAGCAAGCAAGCAAGCAAACAAACAAAAAACCTCCTTTTCATCTCAGCCAAAATTCTACCAAGCCCCCTAGCAAGACAAGTTCCAGACACCTGTCCCTTTCCTAATCCTGGGTATTGGGATATTTTGTCTCTTCCCACTGACACTTTCCACTTTACAAAAAACAAAGCAGTTTTCTTTTCCAGGTTTAGTATACAGAAATACTGGTAATTAACAAAAATAAGCAAAGTAAACTTAGTATTTTAACCCAGTCTCTTGGTTCTTGGTGAAACTTGGTGGAATAGAACTTTAGATTATGGAATAGAAGGACACATTTTGGATAGAAATCCAACTCATATGGGCTTTGATATTAAAAGGAACTGAAAATCCTAAAGAGGGGCTGGCCTCAGGGAAGGCTTGGTTTTGTGGCTCAAGTGTCACCAAGAAACTGATTTCTTTCATTTTGTTTGTTTGTTTCCCCTTCCATGGTATCAACCTCATTTAAAATTAGCTCTTCTTGTGGTCCCAGGAGGCTGCAAGCAGCTCCCTTATCTACATGCCCTCACCTCTGTCACTGGGGTAGTGCAGTGACATGTAATGATTACCATAGCCTCAGTCACCTGCTCTAGCCCCAGTAGTTGGAGTGGAGTTTCTTTCCTGAAACCAATGACTCCCTTAAACTAAACCAGCATGTTTGTCCTTTACTTACTTACTTGCAGGACATGCCAATTGGTTTGGACTCCACTTACTGCCCATTCCTAAATTTATGTCTAGTTGCTACCCCTGGTCCTCCCACTCAAGTCAGAGCACTAAATGTTAACAAAGAACCATGCTGAAGACTCCAGAACGATGTGTGGAAGCCTGTGGGCAGAGATGAAAGATGCAGAGAAGGGGTGAGGGGGTAAGGACCACTCAGCCCTGTAATAGTCGTGTAGTGATGTCATGACTTGTAACTCCCCGAACATCTGCGGGGAGGCTCCTATTGCTAAAAATGGAACAGCTGATTAGAGGACAAAATGCTTAGCGCTTCCACTGAATTCTGACCAGAAAGGAAAAGCCAGTTGGTGAAACAGAAGGTACGAGAAACATGGGAGGAAGTGACTGAGTCACCTTGGAATTCATAACAGCAGAAAAAGAGAACAAATGGGCATGTTGAGACACATCCATTGGATTTTTTCTTTTTTTTAATCAGAGAAAGGTAAAGTGAGTCCATAGTTTCTACAAGAGACTACCACTTAAGAAGAATAAGTAGCTTTAAAAAAAGAAATGCTTACTCTGTAATCTTGGGTTATCCTAATGAGAAGGATGCTGAGGAGACATTAAAGAAATAGAACATTCTCAAGGAACAGTCCATGCCTAGATTTAGAAAGAACAAAACCAGTATCTCAAAGGCAGGGCACATGATCAAGGATTCATATAAGACCATGGATGTGGCACAAATTTGCGCAAATGAAAAATCCTGAAGACTCACTGTGACTATGTTGAGACTTGAGAAAATGTTAAAAACCAGAAAATTTGGAGTTTTTATGTTTTTTTTAAGATGTATTTATTTATTTGAGAGATAGAGCATGTGAGTGGGGGGAGGGGAGTGCAGAGCCTGATCTGGGGCTCAGTCCCACAACCCTGAGATCATGAGCTCAGCTGAAACCGAAAGTCAGATGCTCCAATGCCTGAGTCACCCAGGTGCCCTTTATTTTATATATATAGCAATGAAGAGAGAGATCGTTGATCATTGTTTGAAGAAGATGGTGTCAAGTTAAATGACAGACAAAGCAGAACCCCTTAACTCCTATTTTTGCAGACCTCTTCCCTCTTACGGAAAGGTTTTCTTTTCTTTTTTTTTTTTTTTTTTAAAGATTTATTTATTTATTTATTTATTTGACAGACAGAGATCACAAGTAGGCAGAGAGGCAGGCAGAGAGAGAGAGGAAAGCAGGCTCTCCACTCAGCGAGAGCCCGATGTGGGACTTGATCCCAGGACCCTGGGATCATGACCTGAGCCGAAGGCAGCGGCTTAACCCACTGAGCCACCCAGGCGCCCCGGAAAGGTTTTCTTAACATGGAAAGCCTAGGACATCCGGGAAAACTGCGGTTCAAGAGAATAAAGAGGATAGCAAGAATATTAGTCCATTAAAGTGCATGTCAGTAATTAAGCCCAATGAATTCTATCTAAAGATAGTAAAGCAACTTGCTTATTTGATGATCTTGGGGTTCGTAGCAGGAAGAATAATGGCCTCCTCCAAAGACGTCCACATTCAGTCCCTAACACCTGTGAATACACTACCTTCCAAGGCAAAGAGGACTTTGCTGGTGTGATTCAAGATCTTGAGATGGGAAGATTATCTGGTTATCTGGGTGGGCCAAATGTAATCACAAGGATCCTTATGAGGTAGGCAGGAAAGCCAGAAAAGGAACAGATGATGTGACCATGGAAACAGAGGTCAGTGATGTGATTGCTGGCTCCTGGCCACGAGCCATAGAATGTGGGTGGCCTCTGAAAGCTGGAAGGAGCAGGGAATGGCTTCTGCCTCCGGCACTCCAGAAGCAATGCAGCCCTCTCAATATCTTGATTTTAGGCCAGTGACACTGATTTCAGACTTCTGAACTCCAGACTCTAACACATCTGTGTTGCTTTAAGCCAGTAAGTCTATGGTAATTTGTTACAGCAGCAATAGGAAACTAATATAAGACCACTACCTCAGATTTAGAAAAACACTGCAAAAAGAAAATTTACCAGAGGATGAGGTGGACATATTCCAGTTTTTTAAGAGGCATTCTAGTAAACACAAACTTGATATCAATTGTTAGTGAGATTTTGAATTGGGTTCCTAAGCAGGTAGTTTGCAAGCACTGAGAAGAGTAGGTATTCATCAAGAGTGAGTATACATAGACTAAGACTCAGTGATCCCCACGTATAAGGTGACTGAGGTTTTAAAGTTATTAGACTGTTATTTGGGATATGTCTATATGGAATAAAGTAAAGATTCAGCAGAGCTTTTGATAAAGTATCCTATGAGAATTAGGCAAGATAAGTAAGTGTAGACTGTACCAGAAAATTCAGAATTTTCTGAATCAGAAAAGTCAAATGGATTCAGATTTGACCCAACAAATGTACCCAAAGTATGTTGATTTTAATGGATCAAAGCCAATTCGGGAAAAAAAAAAAAAATTCCTGCTTTCTTTGGCCAAATGCTATTAAGACTTTTTAAATCAACAACATGACTATGTAAATGTATACTTTTTAGATTGGTGGATAAGACAATGTTAATACAGGCATGGAAAGATTTTGTTAAAAAAAAAATCTTCCCAAGTTGGAAAAAAATAAACATTTAAAAGGTAAAATTGAAAAGGAATGTATGTAAAATCTGGCATCAGGTTAAAAAAAATTTGCAGAATTACAGTGTAGGAGAGATCTAGAGTGGCAGAAATTCTTATTTCAGAATGAAACAATACTTGGTAATTTTAGTTGCTAATGTATGTATGGTCTTTGGATCAAGAGGAACATGGTCTAACTACAGTTTAATCTTGGGTTGCATTTTTGGAAGTAAGGCTTTTGGATCTGCACCGATCTGACTATTGGTAGAGTAGGTACCTGGTTAGTTCCACCAGCAACGTGCAACCTGAAGGGCTCTGGAGGCCATATCTGATTGTGGGTCCTGAAGATAGAAATGTGCAATGTGTCTCCAGAGGCCAATGAGTAGACCAGCCCAGTTCAAGTGGAGGGTCCTTGTTGCAGAAGGTATGAGAAAAATCACATTGGCAAGATAGGCTAAGACAATAATAGCCAAACTATGGAAAGAGCCTAGATGTGTGAGATATATGCATACACAATGGAATACTACGCAGCCATCAAAAAGCTGAAATCTTGCCATTTGCTACAACATGGATGGAACTAGAGGGTACTATGCTAAGTGAAATAAGTCAATCAGAGAAAGACAATTATCCTATGATCTCTCTGATATGAGGAAGTTGAAAGGGAGGGTAGGGACTTATGGGAGGAAGGGAGGGAAAAATGAAACAAGATGCGACCAGGGAGGGAGACAGACTATAAGAGACTCTTAATCTCAGGAAACAAACTGAGGGCTTCCAGGGCTGGGGCAGGGGAAAGGGATAGAGTCATTGGGTGATGGTTATTGGGGAGGGTATGTGTTATGGTGAGTGCTGTGAATAGTTTAAGACTGATGATTCACACACCTGTACCCATGAAACAAATAATACATTATATGTTAATAAATAAGGAAAAAAGATAGGCTAAGACATTATAGAGGCTGAACTCTTGCATTTCCAGCTTACTGACAGTGAGTCTTTTAGGCAATAAGGGTGTTCTAAACATTTTCTTAAGTGGGAGAGGGCAGGTGAGAGTTGGGTTTTCAAGGTTAGAGCTGATATTCTTTAAAATATTTATTGGGGTGCCTGGGTGGCTCAGTTGGTTAAGTGCCCAATTCTTGATTTTGGTTCAGGTCATGGTCTCAAGGTCCTGGTATTGAGCCCTGTGTCAGGCTCCCCACTCAGCATGGAATCTGCTTGGCTTTCTCCCTCTCCCTCTGCCTCTCCTCTTCTTCTGTGTACTCTCTCTCTAAAATAAATTTTTATTTATTTACTTTAGATTTATTTGAGAGGGAGAGAGTGGGTGGGCAGAGGGAGAGAACCCCAAGGAGACCCCCCACTGAACGGGGAGCCTGAAGTGGGGCTCAGTCCCACCACCCATGAGATCATGACCAGTGCCAAAACCAGAGGCTTAGCTGACTGTGCCACCCAGGTACCCCTAGATCTGGTATTTTATATGATGCAGAAGCAATATGATGGAAAAGTAGGACTGGGATGGAATTCTGGTCTTCATTTTACTAGACATTTAACTTAAGGAAAGATTCTTTACCTCTCCATTCCTCTGTTTCCCTCATCGGTAGAGTGTGGATAAAAATAGTATTTACTTTATAAAGTTGTTTGAGGATTAAATAATTCAAGTGTATGAAGTACGTAGAACAGTTCCTGGCATACAGTGGTGCTTAATAAGTACTATCAAGTAGCTAGTGGTATAGTCCAAACCTGGAATATGTGAGCAGTAAACGCTCTTGAAAGGAGGGACAGGCTACATGGAGCATGAAGGCAAAATCCAGAGGTTTTGTTGCTTACCTGGATTCGAACTGGTTCTTACCTGTCCTCCTTTGGGAGCTCCCCCATTGGCTTCCATCTTGGTCGCAGGGCTGCATCTGCTCACCTGAGTTGCTGCCTGAGGTCTTCCTTGCTGCCCAGAGTGACATCCATAACCATTTTACTCTTACATTGTATTTCCTTGATTACCTTTCCATTTGCACCCAGGTCTCACTGAGCTGTGTCAGCTTATTGAAGTCGGGAACTGTTTTCCGTATTTCTGTTTATCCCCACAACGTCTGGTACAGTCTCTTGCATTGAAGCACATGCTCCGAAACGGCGTATCGTTGATAAGGAGTAGGTTAAGTTAGGGAGGATTCCAAGTGTCCAAGCATTCGTTATGAGGGAGATGGTAGTGCCCAGGGTGTAGGAGGGAAGCTCGGTGGGAAAGCCCGTTAGCCTCAGAAGACAATGCATTTAGCGCAGGGGTACGGTGAAGTTGCAAGTCACTTGGGGTGAGGTTCCAAAGGCACTAAGGCAGAAGTCTAAAGTAGACAAAATTACCATTTAAATCCCCTAAATCTCAGTGTCTCTCTGTAAGTGATTTCAGTTACATGGGGATTTGTTTGTCTCCCTTCAGTTGAACACAGATAAAGATGTCGGCCTCCATTTGAAGGATGTACTGCGCCAACAGCATTGCTTCTCTGGGTGGCCGTAGAGGTGCTGTTTGCATTTTTCCGAAAGGGATGGTATGGATTATGGGTCTTTAGGATTGGACTGCATTGTATGTAATTCTGTGGCATGCCCATAGAGGTGGCTAATGAATTTAAGTGAGTGGTTTAAAGCTTCATGGCCTCCTGGATAACCTTTTATTAATGCAGCATTTGGGAGAAAATTGTCTATCACTTCGCAAATCTAAATAAACAAATGGCATTGAAAATACCTTTCAATAAGAGTCAGGCTTGAAAGTCAGTACAGAGGTGGAGGGAAGGTTGACTTTTTCCCTTCCCTTCTGCATAGTGAGGCCTCCACTTTCTACACTATCCCAAATACCCAAAGAGGAGAGAAAGCAAAGAATATCATGGAACCACTCTTCACTCCTTCGGCCGATGTGAGTTGTTACATCAACCAGCAGATTAGGAGACTGGGATAAGAATACTATCAGCCTAACACAGTATTTAACTATTCATGGTTATAACCCAGAGAGGACCTTTTAAAAATATTAATTGGCTTTGGAGAGAAAAAAAAAGCGTAAACCCAAGTGCAGTGATTCGCTTTGCTGGACTCAAGAAAATAATTTTACCAACCTGATGAATGTGGAAGCCAGCATTTGAATAAAACAACCCATGAAGCAGAAAATGTCTCTCATCATATAAACAATCTAGCCCCGCAGCAATGGTCAATAAACAGTACTTGACCGATAGGAATTAGCCACGCACTAAGCCTAGAGATGAACACCAGGAGTTCATCACCTCAAATGCCCGTAAAGGGTTGCCTTGTTTTGTTGATATTGCTGTTAAGGAAAAAGAAAATCATGAATCTGGATATCCTTCCCCCTAATATTAACCATCTGCCCAAATGTAACCTACTTATTTCCTGGCTGACATTCGACTTTTGCGGTTCTTTCTTTTCATAGTGATTATGAAAAATCCCTAATGGTGACCGGTGCTTACTAACGTAATATGGAACAGTCACTTGGAGGCTGGCTTCCAAGGTACTTTCCAGCTTCTAAGCCCCTTCCTCTAAAATTCCTTAAATTCAAATATTAACTCTCTAAGAGGATGGCAAGGCAAACCCATGTTCCTTGTGAAAACCTCCCTAAGGAAATCTGTTTTGAAAACTCTTTCCGAAGGTTAGAAGGAAGAGTAGAGCAGAAGGAAGCAAGGCCAAGGTCAGCTAATTCTGACTGAAGGGAAACGGAGATGTGAGCCTGTTTCTGCAGGATCCCCCCAGGTGCAGAGAGGAATAGTTCCTCTGCTAATGGGGAGCAGCTGTTCAAACAGAGGTGCTAACCTCAATTGTTTCAACCGAAAGTGGTTGAAAAATAATGTTGGAAACAAGCGAAAAGATGCTGTTTCTAAATTCGAAGGCACATGCAGAAAAGTCTGGGGTGACTCTCAAAGTTTGGAGACTCTCAAAGATACTTTTAAAACTGTAGTTATTTTGCTCAAGCTTTGACTTTTGTTTGGTTATTGCCTGGGTTAGTCCCATGAGAGAGAGAAGTCCCAGCCTCCGTGAGCCCGAGCGCCTATTGCATAGGGGAGACATCACAAAATTTGGAGTGTTCCCCTAACTAGTCACGGGAAGTTCTCGCATCAACCTCAAGTCTGACTGAGTCGTAAAAATCATTTAACAGAAGAGTTCATTTTGTTGAGCCTCGTGCTCATATATAAGAAAACTACAAATAACAGCGATGAGGTGCCCAGAGAGGGAGGGTCCTTACACAATCTTCTGGACAGGAATACATTCTGTTTACCCCTATTTCTCGATCATTATTTTCTACTTCCCTATAACTCTTTTAATTGACGAATTCAGAGTGCCCTATTGGAGGCTTCTAGGGGCAGAGGCGGTGTTGTACCTGCCTTTGCATTTTTTCAGCCCCTACCTTTCCTGCAGTAAGCTTGATTCACCTTGACTCAGGAAGCTCTCATGGACATTTAAAGCCTCGTGAAGTGGCGAGCAAGTGTAGGCAGAGGAAGTGGAGAGGCTGGCTCCTCTTCCACCTGGTGGAATTCCAGATCCTTCTCTGCAATCGCTGGGTAACGTATGGGTTTGCTCGTGAAGGCGGAAATCTGTTCGATTCCAAGTTCTCTGGCTTTTTTCCCTTAATGTTGGGCCATAATTTCAAGACGGTTGAGATGGATACCATGTTAGTGGAATTTACGTTGCATCACTTAAGTGTTTCCCTTTCCCTTGGTCCTTCGTGATGTGTGTGTCCTTTTTCTTTCTTCCTCCCAAGGAGGCAAAATGTTCCACAAGGAGTTAACAGTTTCACGGCCATGCAGTTGGCAGCAGTAGATCATAGAGCTCAGTGCAGAAATCCAATTATTTCCTTTGTCTGAGATGAAAACCAATACTTAGGTGGTGGGGGAAGGGCTTCTCTTGCAGGGTTGCTTGACTTAAGATTCTGTTCTCTGAAGGACTGGTTCTGGGTTGCAGCTTGGCTTCCGGGTCACAGAAGCTCACGTTTTCCTCCTGCTCCACTCTGGCCACCCGAATACACCAGGGGGCAGGAAGCAAGACAAAAGAGCCCCTACGCCCAAATTTCTGGCTCCTTGAGGGCTCAGGATGAGTGATTAAACCAGCATTAAGTACCCTGGGCTAATCATGATGGTGAATCCAGCAACTTGGCCATGTAGGAGGTATCTGGGGGACGCAGGCATACCTCGTTTTAGTATGCTTCACAGAGATGGCGGTTTTTTTGTTTATTGTTTTTGTTTTTTTTACAAGTTGAAGGTTGTGCCAACCATGCTTCCAGCTATTTCTTCTTCTTCTTCTTTTTTTTAGATTTTATTTATTTATTTGACAGACAGAGTTCATAAGTAGAGAGGCAGGCAGAGAGAGGGGGAAGCAGGCTCCCTGCTGAGCAGAGAGCCCAATGCGGGGCTCGATCCCAGGACCCTGGGATCATGACCTGAGACGAAGGCAGAGAATTTAACCCACTGAGCCACCCAGGTGCCCCTTCAGCTATTTATTCTATTGGATCCATTTCTCCAACAGTATTTGCTCACTTTGTGTCTCTGGGTCAACAGAGTATTTTTAAATTCAGGTATATACATTTTTAAAGACCTATTGCACACGTAATAGACTACAATAAATTATAATTTTGATAGGCAATGGGAAACAAAAAAATTCGTTCAGCATTTTCCCACGGTGGTCTGAAACCCAACCTGCATTATCTCTAAGTAATAATTTGGAAACAGAAGCTGCCACTGAGACCTTCAAACTAAGCCTGGAAATGCAAATGTACAAGGAAATACGTAAGTGCTTGGAGAGATAAGATGGCTAGATATGGCTACAGCTAGGGTTTTTCACTGGCTTAGAGTGGGTAGGGGAATTTCCTGTTCCAAACCAAAGATAGAATGTTTGTCTTTTTTTTTTTTTTCTTATGTAGCCATTTGAAGATGCAAAAAGATTAGAAGCATACCTAGTTCCAGCCCTCAGAAACTACTCTCTCACTAACCTAATATGCTCATCTCTTGGCTATCCACCTCGTCCAAGGAATCTTGTGGAAAGATGTGATTATGTGCTTACTCACAAGGGAGCCAAAGAAAAGTTAATAACTTATCCAAGAAGATAGTATAATTAAGATCAGGATCAGAGACTGAGCAGAATGGGACAGGGCAGAAGCATGGACAGGGAAGTTAAAGAGGCCTGGGTTTGACTTCCTGTTCTGCAAAGAACCTCGGTCTTTTACCTGAGTATTCATTCCTTCATCTCTAAAATGGGAAAATCATACCTACCTTGGTGATATTTTCAGAGGATTAGGGATAATGTACATAAATGTATTTTCTGGTTTTTAAAAAATTATTTATTTGAGAGAGAGCACATGAGCAGGAGTTGGGGGAGAGGGGGAGGGAGAAACAAACTCCCTGCTGAGCAGGGAGACTGACAAGGGACTTGATCCCATGATCCTGGGATCATGACCTGAGCTAAAGGCAGCAGCTTAACTGACTGAGCCACCCAGGAGTCCCATAAATGTATTTTCTCTATAATAATCCTGTTGTGTAATGAAAGGGAGTAGTAGGTAATAACCCAGAAAGGAAATCAGACTGCAAATATGGAGGAACTAGAATTCACCAGCTGTGTGTATCAAGATGCTTGGTCACAAGGAACAGAGGTGGGTTTTGACCAACAATGATATGGCATGTGAAGCCTATAAGAATTGTAGCACTGGGGCGCCTGGGTGGCTCAGTGGGTTAAACCTCTGCCTTCGGCTCAGGTCATGATCCCAGCGTCCTGGGATCAAGCCCTCGCATCAAGCCCCACATCAGGCTCTCTGCTCAGCAGCGAGCCTGCTTCCTCCTCTCTCTGTCTGCCTCTCTGCCTACTTGTGATCTCTATCAAAAGAATAAATAAAATCTTAAAAAAAAAAAAAGAATTGTAGCACTGTGGAGAAGCAAAGCTTTTTTATGTGGCCATATTTAGACTCTTGAATGAAGACCTGGTCCTTATTTTAGTCTAAAATTATAAAAGAAGGAATTCTCAGTTCACCTGGGCTATTCTGTACTCTGAACCTCAGCCATGCCTCTATGAGGAACTAGGACCCATTCACTCAACTGTATCCTTTCCTGCTTATTGGCTCGTTTGGGGGATAAACAGAAGTAAAAGCATGCTAAACCCTCATCCAAGTCATCATTCTTATCTATCCTGAAACTTGGACCATACCTATGTGGTCTAGTCTAGCTAACTAAAACCAAAGAATAACTCAGTAAAAGGATACAGGGTAGCTTAGGGAATGAATGGAGATGCTAAACAAGCGAATAGGAGTCTGGGCTTACTTGGAGATCTATAGAAGGCAGGAATAAATGAGCAGTCTTTTGGGGGTACACCAATGGTACTGATTAGTTTCAGTGAATTCCCCCCCCACCAAGCTTGGATCACTCCCCTGAAACTTCACATTCTAGGGGAAAGAATCAGACCTGGTCAAGCTCAGGTCCCACGTGCGCAGTCCTCCCAGAATTTACCCAATGGAGGAAAGGCATTTTCTCCAAGGAGAAGGAAGAGGGGAAGCTGAGTAGATCAGAACATGTCTCTCTTCCGGTTGGGACTCTTGGTAGAAAACTTACAATTGCCTGATATAGTTCAATGTTCTTTCTCTGGGAAAAGTTGCCTTTGCAGTAGTATAGTGAGAAAATGATTAACCAAAGCCTCTCCATGTTATGCAGATCACCCTTGAGTTAAGTACGTCTATGCCTATTAGTGAGTGAACAAGTTTCAGTGTGATGTCATATAACGACTTCCTACTACATGCCACACAGTCCAAACATTGCAAGGCTGGCATTTTGGATGGGAAGTCCGTATTGTGGCATCTGTGTATACATCAGGAAGTACACCTCCTGGTATGTGAGTATGAAGCTTAGTCAAGTGTAGATCACGTTGATTAGAAAGGCATCTCCTAAGGAGCCGGAAGACAGGAACTGCTTGGGACTTCAGCACCAAGAGCCACGGAAGGGCTTGGTGTCTGGCACTGTAGGGAGTAGAAGTCTCAGAGACTCTGTGCTTACGGCAAAATATACCAATTCCCTCAGAAGCAGCTCTCCAGACCCCAGCCCACCCCCCCAAGCACAGAGGCTTCATTCTGAGGCCAGGATCTCTGTCCAGGTGTCCTCTCCCCTCTCTCTCAGGGACTGTGGACTCACTCCCTTTATAGCCCTATCAGAATCCTTTGTTTAAGTAAAGTATGTGAGGTATTGATTCTCAAAAAGAGTAAATAATAGCTAATATAACACTTCCTATGCTTCTAAATGTTATGTCTTTGAATCTTAACAATGGCCCAAGAGCAGGAATGCTCATTTGCCTTCCATATCTTCTCTCTTTCTCTACCTTTCTCTCTGCCCTCAGGAGATTTTCAATGGGCCACATCAATGGGCTTCCTTGCCCATTAGTTTCTTCTTGGCCAATCGGGAGCTCCCACAGAAAGTAGGAGAGTGAGATGGCTCCTTCCGTGCTGGGCCAGGGATTAGCACATCTGTGCCTCCCTTGGAAGGCCACAACTCCTGCTGTGTAGACCTTTCCTACAACTACAGCTGCATCAGCCACAGCTACGCTCTCCTTTTTATTGTAACTGTCCTCTCTCCTTGTCCCTTCAGATCTCAGAGTCACAAAGGGTCCCCTGCTTTAACCCTTCCCAGAGTGCTTCGGCATGCCTTGCTGATTTCTCCAAACCCTAAACTTACCTTTGTAAATCATCCTCATTAGGCCCTCCTTAATTACCCTGTTTGAGGGGCACCTGGGTGGCTCAGTCTTTAAGCATCTGCCTTTGGCTCAGGGCCCTGATTCCAGGGTCCTGGGATCAAGCCCTGCATCAGGCTCCCTGCTCCACAGGAAGCCTGCTTCTCCCTCTCCCACTCCCCCTGCTTGTGTTCCCTCTCTCGCTCTCTCTGTCACATAAATAAATAAAATATTTCTTAAAAAAAAAATTTACCCTGGTTGAGTCTACTAGGTATTTGCCACTGGGACCCTCTCTGGTACAGCTGAGTATTACTCCTTATTTTATAGATGAGAAAACGTGGCTCAGCAAAGAGCATTTTGAACCCAGCTTGTCCGTCTGTAAAGTTCAGGCTCTCCCTATTAGTATAGGCTGCCCAGCCATCTCCATGTTTAAGACAGCACATTACCTTCTGCTAAAGCATCACGCCCTGGCCTTTCTGGTGTTAACTCATATTCGGGGATGTAGTTTTGGTAGAATGACCCTTTTTTTCTTTATATCTTCCTATGGGTCCCATTCTGTTCCACCCACCGAAAGGGATCTGGGACCTCATTTTCAGTTTTTGAAGAACATTTCCTTCTTCAGGTTGGAAAGACACTCACTCCCCTCTTTCCACTCAGGAATACCTCCTGAGATTTTGATATTTGCAATCCTATTAAGCAGAACTCTTAAACTTAATTATTTGAAAACAACCTTAATAAAATCTGACTCAAGGCAAGTCCTGAAATACCAGATCAGAGAAGAACCTAATTAGCTATTTTTTTTCCTACTCTAGATGCTAAAAAGCACACTGGAGCTGGAAATGGCTTTAGAGATAATTCAGGTTCTTAATCTCATTTTGAGTAACGTAGACCTTCTTAAAATTTGAAAAAGTTATGAACTCTCTCTTCAGAAAAAAACGTGAATTTTTTTCTCTCTCTCCCACACATACACACACACGCGCGCACACAGATACACACGTGCCTGCATCCATGCAAACAAAATATTACCTATAATTTGAGGGTTCACTGTCATCTTGAAGCCCACCCATGAGCCCCCAGATTAAATCTTTCTGTTCTAGACTAATCCCTTAGGTTTGCAGGTAAGGAAGCTGATACCCAGGTGGGTAAAAGGACTGAACGAAGGTCACACAGCTTATTAATTGGTATATCAGTCAGGTTGGGTTAAGCTATACAGCAGTAACAAACAATATTTTGTGGCTTAAGACGACATATTTATTTCTCATTCCTGCTATGTTTCCACTATGGTAGCTAAGTACTCTAGTCCATGTCATGTTTACTTAGGGATACAGAGTGATAGAAAATGTCTTCTAGAATATCATCTGTCTTCATGAACAGAAGACGAAAGGGCATTGCAAACCAAGCATGATTCTAATGCTTTTGCCTGAAAAGATTTAAGATTTAATTAAATTAAATTTAGTTTACCATTAAGATTTAATTTACCATCACTGCTGGTCCTATTTCATTGGCCAAAATAAGTCCTATAACTAACTCAGAGGTGACAGACAAACTCTTGGTGACAGCACAAGTGACCAAGAGAGCTGGAAAAGCCAGAAGGAGAACCGAGGCAGTTTTATTTTTGTCTAGTGCTCTCTATGCTTCTCAAGTTACCGTATCATAATCTAATTCATCTGGATCTATCCCATAGATTTGTCATCAGCTTAGGAGGGCTGTAATTTCTGATAGAAAATCGAAACTACGCCAGAGGCTTCTGCTCGTCTTCTCTGTAAATGCTGATTTTCTGGCACAGTTCATTGAGGACACTATCACAACAAAGGAGGCCTGTTTCGTACTGGACTTTTTACACCACTTATTTTCAAACTAAAATCTTTCTACCGTGGAAATCGCTCTTATATTTCTAATAACGCCCTCATTTTTGCTGGGCCCCCATAGTTTGGGACCTGAGGTATTGCCCGTGCAAACACAGTGGACTTCCCAGATTTGCCTTACATTAGCAGTTGGCAGTAGTTTTAGCTCTATTTTTACTTTCAATTGTTGCACTCCACAGAACACTTGCTTTGCCCTGAGAGTTTGTAATGAGGATAAAATTAGAAAATTCACAGAGCCTGGTGCAGAGTAGTTGCTCAAAACGTGTTGGCTGGTTGTGTGTGTGTGTGTGTGTATTTATTGTTTTATGTTGAAACTGATATAGAATAATGATTAGAAGCACACACCTCCTGTAAGCATAAGATTCAGGCAATTTTATTAACCTCCCCATGTCTCAGTTTTCTTATCAACTACACAGGAATAATAATATTACCAAGCTCTCAGGCTGTAATGATGATTAATTATAATAATACATAGAAAGCATCTAACAAAGACCTGGCTCTGAGAAGGTTCTTGATGAAAGTAGCTATTATTAGTGTCATCTGCGTGATTATTAGGTAATCTGATTGCTACTTGCCAAGAGGGCCATGTGGCTAGAAGGGAAGAGCCCAGGTTGTGGAATTAAGTACGTGGGTTCCAGTCTCTACTCCGTGGGGATGTGAATTTAGGCAAGTCACTGTTCCAAGCTTCGTCCTCTGCTTTGGTGATACATACATACTTACTCACCTTGCAGGGAGTTGGGGGGCACCCCCTAGCCTCCCACATGCCAAGAGTGCAGTACGCCTGGGAGACAATGAGTAATAATGAGTTTCTCTGCAGGTCCTGTGGCATCCAAAGATGAACAAAGGAAACAAGTCCTCTCTTGCCTTCCAGGGGTTTATAATCTCATTGCAGAGCTAAGATGTGCCCACGAATAACTACAGATACCCTAAAATGATGAGTGCCTAAAAGAGCTGCAGCTAATGGGCTGTGAAGTTTGCATTGGGTGAATTACTGCAAGAGGTTCATTTGAGCCAGATTGTTGGCTTTGGCTGAGAAAATGTGCTTTTGACTCAAGAGATAATTTAATTTATAAACACCGCTTGTTTTCCTTTCTCCATCTCTCCTCGCCACATCTTTGCAGCCACAGCTCAGAATATCCTATTACATACCACTGATCATTGTGTATGGAGGGGAGGATTTCATTACCCTTGCTGCCAGCCTGGTGTGCTGATGTGCTCTGTTTTCTGGCTGTGATATTTACAGCAGCTCAGTTAAGATCTAATTTTCTATTATTCCCTGAACTTTGCAGCCCTCATTTTTCAGCTCCTGTCTGAGATGCATTGCTCCAGCACCCTGGAACCACTGCTGGAAAGACTTATTTAACATTCAGAATCGATGAACAAACAGGAGAAACATTTTACCAGAAAGAGGCCACAAATGATGTGGGGTTTAGCTTTGATTCTTAGCAGTAGCTTTATACTCTTGCTTTCACCTCCTGTGGCCAAGTGCATTTCTCCACCTAATTATCAAATAAGATGCTTGGAGGTACCTGAACTTCGGCATTCTTCCCCAGAAATGTTACGGTCCAGGGTCTCTCTGGGTGTTATTATTATTTCCTTTTAATCTTGACCTCTGGACTTTCTTGATATTGTAGGAACCCTGTTTTTTTCTCTTCCCTCTCATTAGCTTCTTGCTAGAATTGCCCTATGACACAAAAACTTGTCTAAAAGGGCTAGGAGACCCTTATCCTGCCTCATTGCCGGTGGATTCATTTCGGTTGGGGAGACAGGCTTTTTTGATTTATGTGTGTTTCCACTCCCAAGCTCACGGCTTCCTGCACAACCCTTTTCCCTTGAGCCCATGAGAGCATTCATCAAGAACGAGGGTGGTTGAACATGCTCTCAGCCCACCGCCTTCCACGCTGCAGCCCATCTGCTAAGGTGTTGGCAGGCTTACGGCCATTCTGGACTTAGGAAATTTCAGGAACTACCTGCCCTTCAGTAGTTCATATTCACATCATTGCACTGGGTGTAGCCATTTTATACTGTTTGGCGATGCCTTCTCAGCCATGGGAAAGTAACAAAAACACTCTTCCCTGGGATTTTGGATTCAGGACTAAGGCAAGTTAGACGCGTCTCTTTATAGGGCTGGAACCACAGATGTAAACGTGAGAGGATCTGGGTGTCATTTTTCTGGCAGGTGAATCCGACAACAATGAGAACCGAACAGAGCATGCAGAGAGGGGAGCATGAAGACACAGCGGGGGTCCTCGGGGCCACGAGTGCTCTGGTCCCACTTGGACCTACAGCCTAGCAGTGCCTATCTTCATGTGATGGCACCTCTTCGCTGAGTACTGTGGATACCCTCGAACCTTTCACATAAATCTCTTCAATGCCTTTGGCCGGTGGGACTTGGTTTCTGTCACAGGTAATCCGAGCATTTTAACTGGAACAATGTTTTTCTTTAGCAAATTGCTGGTTTTTATGTTTCGGGGGATTGTTAGCCAGAGAAAGGTTAGATTATTACTTAGCATCTTTCTGATCGTAAAGGAAAATGTTGAAACTTCAGTGTGCTCAAAACAGAATCATCAAATATACCCAAATGAATTAAAAGCAAGGTCTTAAAAGTTGTGCACCCATGTTCACAGCCACATTAATCACAGTGGCCAACAAGGTGGGAGCAAGTCAAGTCTCCATTGACGAATGGATACACAGAATGTGGTGTGTATGTGTATGTATATATATATAGGAATTATTCAGTCTTAAAAAGGAAAGAATTGCTGCCATATGCTACAATATGGATGAAACTTAAAGACCTTATACTAACCAAAACAAACCAATCACAAAAAGGTAAATACTGGATAATTCCACTCGTGCAAGTTACCTAGAGTCGTCAAATTGAGAGACAGAAAGTAGAATGGTGGTTGCCAGCCACTGAGGGGAGGTCGGAATGGGAGTTGTTGTTTATTGGGTAGAGAGTTTGTGAAAATTTGTGAAAGATGAAAGAAAGTTTTAGAGATTGGTTGCCCAGTACTGTGAATGGACTTTATACCGCTGAACTGTACAGGTAAAAATGGTTGAGAAGGTAAATGTTATGCTGTGTGTATTTTATCACGAGTTCTGGGTTTCTGGAGAAGCTCGTCTCTAGGCATTTATCTTGGGTGGACAGATCAACCAAGAGGAACGGGCCAGGTGAGAAAGTGAGAGAGCATTCTAGGCAGAGGAGCAAAATGCACAAAGGCCCAGAGGCAGGAATGGGCCTGAAGTGTTTGCAAAACCTGGAGTAACACTTTTTGTGTTGAAACCTGTGTAGCTGTTGGGGGCAGGTAACAGAAAAGCATGGTAGGAGACAGGGCTAAATCAGGAGGCCAAGAATGGACCATGGCTGCCAGTGGATTGTTTGGGAGGCAGGAGTCAGAAACTCACAATGTTTCTGTGAGTTACGGGGATTTCTCACCTGTCAGGAGGCTACTGGACAAATAATCCGGGAAATGTTACACACTGTGTCCCCTTTAATGTTCTTTAATTTTGTCTGGAGAAAGGCTCATTATGCTCGTGTCTCGTGGCTACTAAACAGAAGATTAGATGGGCCTCTTTGGACTATGTCCCTAAATCTTCCCTTTCATTGTCCTCTCAGCCCCCAGACCCAGCCACTTGGACTTCCTAATCTCAGGACTTAGCTTTTCATCATTAACCAACTTGTGCTTCATTTTTATGCATATTTAGTTTAATCTTTCAGCAAGAATTCACTGAGCATCTAACATGTCCATGAGGCACCCCTGCAAGTGATCTGGGAGTAGGAGGTGAGAGATGGGAATGCCGGGGACAGAGCCTCCGGAGGACAGATCCTGGAATCCAATGGGTGTGAGTGAAAGGCTTATTTCTGCCTTGTGCTTATCATCTTGCCTTTCTGAGGCCCAGATAACTCATCTGTAAGATAAGAAGAATCATAATGTGTGTGTTACGGGCGGAATTATATTCCCCCCAAATTCATACGTTGACGTCCCAACCTCCAGGACCACATATATGTAGATAAGTTCTCTAAAAAGTATTAAGTAATTAAGTTAAAATTAGGCCATTGGAGTGGGGGCTCAATTCTCTATGACTGGTGTCAGAGGGACAGCAGGAGTGCATGTGCAGAGACACGGCCATGTGAGCAAGCAGCAAGAGACCAGCCGTCTGCAAGCCGAGGAGAGTGGCCCCAGAGTCATTCTGCTATGGCAGCCCTCGCCAGGCCATACTCCTGCTTCACGCAGTTACGAAGACTATTAACTCCTGTGATGCGCATATACGTTCCATTTAGTACAGCCCCTGATGTGCCTAAAATGATTACTACAATGGAATTATTTTTGCCATTATTAAGGAGATGAACTAGACATAAATGCCACGAGACAGCCGCACTGTGTTGACAGGGAGGAATGTGGCCTTACATCATGCAGGTTTCTGTAACATAGTGAAATGTCTGTAAAACAAGATGGAAAATGCTAAGTGCCAGAAGAGGTAAAGAATATTCTGTGGTATTCAGAGGAGGAAGAACTTGGAGGCGGAAGCAGGGGGGCTGAGGTGGGGTGATTGGGTGGTAACGTTTGATCTGGGGTGGATAGATTAGTACATGCAGATTGCATACAGGTTTATGTTTAATTATATGTAATTATAGATCATGTCTATATATGTTAATTATTCATGCCGCATATTAATATATATATAGACTGGACTGACTTGCATGATAGTCACTCACTATTCAGTCAGTAGATTTTTATTGGATGCCCACATGATGGCATTGTTCCAGATGCTAAGGATTCAGTAATGGAAAGGCAAAGTCCCAGCCTCATGGAATTTAGCTACCAGGGTGATGTTCATATGTTCATAACTGTTAAGAAGATTCTAAAACAGTATAAGCAGTATGATTCTATTTTTGATATACATGTGAATATATAAATATGAATATATGAATAAATATATAAATAAATATATAAATATATATTTAATTTATAAATATAAAATAAAATATAAATAAATATTTATTTATTTATATTTATAAATATAAAATAAATATAAATAAATATATAAAATAAATATGAATGTGAATATATAAATCTGCATATTATAAAAAGGACATCATACTAAACTAAATTTGCATAAAAAATAGATTAAACTAAATATGCATAAAAATGAAGCACAAGTTGAAATGCTCTCTATAGTTATACATAAAGAGAAAGTGAGCTTGTGAGAGTCAACAGAAATCTGGAAAGGCAGATACCCAAGCATTTAAGTGATTATATTTTCAGCCCTGGAATTCTCTATCCCCATTTATGTTTATCTGTATTTTCCAAACTTGGGAGGAATAAACTTTATACACCCTGTTTAAAAAGTTGTACCTTTTGAATGCAATTAAACAACCAAGTGCTAAAGTTAGAACTTAACAGGAATCAGAAAGAGTCTGCTTTCCTTACTTGTCTCCTAAACAGCTGCTGCATTTCTAAACCCGAAGGCCCCTTTTTGTGGTTTTCACAATTCCACCTGAAGGCCTCTTGATGTTCAACTCTTCCCCTACATCTGCTACCATCCCCCTGTTTGTGGCCCATAAATCCCTTTATTTGGTAAAATAAAATTTTCAGCTTGAGGGAAGTACTTTTCTCAAAGAACATTGTGTTCAAATTCTGAAGCTTCGGGCATTTAGTAGGAAAGATATTCTATAAATGCAAATGATTGCTGTCTCTACTTGCTTTGGCGTTCTTAAGTGCATAGAAGATGTGCACACAAAGCTGGCTAGAAAGTTGCCTGTGGATTTTATGACAAACAAAACCCACAGCATTTAGGGTCCCCTTGACAGCAAACGTCCTCCATGCCTAAGAGGGTTTCTATTATAAAAGCATGGTGCCCTTCCTGGCTCCCAAAGGCATAGGAGATGGGTTTTGCCTTACCAGCCCTGAGCCCAGAACCTCAGCCACTGGGTGCATTGGCAGAGCCGGATTCTAGGCCGAGATTCAGGAAAAGTTTCTTGGTCATGGCATCGCTTCTAGCAAACACAGTATATATTTTTTCCACTGAGGCCCCAGTTTGCTTGGCATGACCTGGATTATCTGGCAAAGCTAGTTCATGGTGCTCTAGCTTTCCAGAGCTGCCCTCGTCTTTTAGTTAGGCTGGGTGTGGTGATTTTAATAGGCTTACAGTTGGAAGTATAATGTTTTCACATTTCCTTTCATTTATTTACTCTGGTTTCTTACTCTAATCTTGCCTGTCATCTCTCCTAAATTCAAATGCTGGAAACGTTAACTACAATTTTACTATGCGTGTATTTATTCCATGAATATTTTTTCATCCTAATTAGTTACTTGTGATTGTGGGCCCTGCTCTCATTTGAGTAAAATTAATCAATTTGCCTGAGTAATTTTTTAAAAGATGAGGGTTTAGTGGGGATGATTATAATTTGAGTAATGGTATAGGTGGATTGTGGGCAAAAAGAATGTCATTTAAATATGGAAATAAATATACCTAGATATGTTCAAGCCACTAAAAATAATCTCAAAGAAACATCTAATTCCCTCATTGAGAAAGCCATCGATGTGGTGGTTTTACTTTGTTGATTGAAATGCTCTCTATAGTTCTTAGCATAAGTACATGAAACTGGCCTTCCCATCCGGCCCATCGGGCCCCCAGCTCTTCTGAGGCCTCAAGCCTCGCACCCTAACCAGGGCAGAATCTGTTTCTTCCACTTCCTCTCAGGCACTCAGCTCGTTTATCTCTACTTCCTCATGTGGTGTTTTTCCTTCCTGGAACATTCCAGCCCGTCCTCTCTGTCTGGGCAACTCCTACTTATCTGCCAGGTCTCAGCTCACAGGTTGCTTTCCTGGAGGGGCTTCCCGAATCTCCTTGGTCTACATTACGGTCCTCTCCACTGCACAGTGTCATCATGGAAAGTCACTGCCTGCCCACTTCTCTGGCTCCTTCATTAGTCTGTGGGACTGCTGAGAGTCGATACCGTGTCTTCATGTTACTTCTGTATGCCTTGTACCTAGCCCAGTGCCTGGTTGGCATGTAGTAGGTGCTCAGTAAATATTGCCTGACTGAATGAGTGCATTGACATAATTCGTCCAAACAAAGAATCGGGTGTAAAGGGATTTTGTGAGCCCCATGCTGCCATTTACTTGGGCACCTGAGTTACACAGTCAGTTCAGACCAGACTGTTATTATTGAACACCATTACAGGTCTGTCGGCTGCTTCTACCTGTATGGCTCCATTGATCTTTCCCTTACCTTTCTACCTTCCAGCTCCGGGAGGCTCAAGTACTTAATCATGGTGACGGATGAACAGAAAGAATCCTAAACCTCAAAGATTTTACTCATCACGCTTGGCCCTCCATCAGGGTGTTTCTCCTTGAAATTTTTGATCTCTACCATGCTCTGTTGCTGTGTTAGAATACAGGAAGCCTTGAATTGCCTACATAAATGGAGACAAAAAAAAAAGAAAAAGTGGAAAGGAATTGGGGGAGGAAGCACTGGTCTATGAATCCAATCATCTGTGTTCTCTTCTTACCTTTGTTACTATCTGAGTGACGCTGGGCAGGTCATTAGTCTCTCTGGTCCTTAGCC
Source organism: Neogale vison (assembly GCF_020171115.1). Taxonomy (NCBI): domain Eukaryota; kingdom Metazoa; phylum Chordata; class Mammalia; order Carnivora; family Mustelidae; genus Neogale; species Neogale vison. The sequence continues at coordinate 90,625,751 of NC_058099.1, read as the reverse complement.
TTCTCATCTGTGCAGTGAGCAGCAGTGACTGGATCATTTCTCAGGGCCTCCGAGCCTCGTAGCCTCTGATCCTAAGCTTGAAAGCTCAGAACTGCATACTGAGTCCTGCTCAGTGCATCACCCCAGCTACCTGAAGGAGCTCATCTCCAGGGGCTGTTCTGAAATTGCATTCTCGAGGTAAGAAGTGAAGAGAATACATGCAATTTCATATCACCCTCTTATTCACTGTTTGCACATATACCAGTAACAAAATCGTAACCCCGAGTCACTGGGGGAATTGAATGAGAAGAATGAATCATGGCAACAAGCCCCCCGTACATCCGCTGTCATTAGTGGCCTTTGAATGAGCCGCTGTGAGCACTGGCCCGCTTCTGCACGCCTTCTTGTACTCACAGAGGCCCCTTCTGATCCACGCTCACTCTCTGCAAATTGTCCTTAGCTCTGCGCCTCTTGAAACTACCTTACGTGTTTAAGCAATTAGCAATCAGACTTCACATCGTATTGCTGCACAAGCAGATCTGAAATGTAAAAATGCAAATGGTAGGGAATGAAAAGAGATTTTAAGTTGTTTGCCTATAAATTGATTTCCATGAGCAATTAAAGCTTACCATTTTTGTGATGATTTTTAGAGGTGCTCAACTAGATAGAATAATTATATTACCCACGTGTGAACTCAGCAAAAGAAGAGGCAAATTGTCATTTTGAATTTAAAAAGAGAGACAATTTGGGCTTTAATGTAACTGAAAACAGCAGTTTTAAATTAAAAATAGCTATAACTTTACAATTTTGAAATTATCCAAGACTATCAGGGAGTACCTTAGGACTCTCTTTAAAAGTTAAATCAAGAAAAGGGAAACAGAAAAGAAGTCTTACTAACAAGATTCCTTTGGGCTAACAGTAGCCATGGCCAAACGATAGAAAGTAAACAGAAAATGAGAACTTGTGTTTTTCCTGTTTTCTCCATTTGTATGACTTTAAAGCTACATCAGAAAACCAGAAAGTCCGTCCTTCCTCTCATCAGCTAACTGTGTCCATTTAAGCAAATCCCTCAAACTCTCTGAAGAGAAATTCTGCTGTGCATGGAATTAATATTTTCTAAAAATTGTTAAGTCTTAGTAACTTTAAGAAAATACCAAATGTCCCACCAGGAATGACACTACAGATTCCAGCCAAATGAATTCTGGAAGTAGATGTTCACTCTTCAGGGGGAAAATGAAGCATTTTGTTCCTACATTGGATCAACTTCCTATCTTAAGGTGGGATTTCTGTCAGGGACATGGCCTGTCCGTGACTGATGTGCTGTAGGTATGTACAGCCCAAACCCCACAGAGCGTAGCTATGAAAATTCTTGAGAATTCTTGAGCCTCATAACCCATGTGGCAAAATGCAGAATATACTCCACTCAAAGACAGATTTGGGATCAAGAGATACATTTCTAAAGAGGCTGCACCAACTTGCATTCCCACCAACAGTGTAAGAGGGTTCCCCTTTCTCCACATCCTCTCCAACACATGTTGTTTCCTGTTTTGTTAATTTTGGCCATTCTAACTGGTGTAAGGTGATATCTCAATGTGGTTTTAATTTGAATCTCCCTGAGGGCTAATGATGATGAGCATTTTTTCATGTGTCTGATAGCCATTTGTATTTCTTGATTGGAGAAGTGTCTGTTCATATCTTCTGCCCATTTTTTGATGTGTTTGTCTGTTTCGTGTGGGTTGAGTTTGAGGAGTTCATTATAGATCCTGGATATCAACCTTTGGAGAACAGTGTGGAGATTCCTCAAGAAATTAAAAATAGAGCTTCCCTACGACCCTGCAATTGCACTCCTGGGTATTTACCCCAAAGATACAGATGTCGTGAAAAGAAGGGCCATCTGTACCCCAATGTTTATAGCAGCAATGGCCACAGTCGCCAAACTATGGAAAGAACCAAGATGCCCTTCAACGGATGAATGGATAAGGAAGATGTGGTCCATATACACTATGGAGTATTAGGCCTCCATCAGAAAGGACGAATATCCAACTTTTGTAGCAACATGGATGGGACTGGAAGAGATTATGCTGAGTGAAATCAGTCAAGCAGAGAGAGTCAATTATCATATGGTTTCACTCATTTGTGGAGCATAACCAATAGCATGGAGGACAAGGGGCGTTAGAGAGGAGTAGGGAATTTGGGTAAATTGGAAGGGGAGGTGAACCATGAGAGACTATGGACTCTGAAAAACAGTCTGAGGGGTTTGAAGTGGCGGGGGGGTGGGAGGTTGGGGTACCAGGTGGTGGGTATTATAGAGGGCACGGCTTGCATGGAGCACTGGGTGTGGTGAAAAAAATAGTGAATACTGTCTTTCTGAAAATAAATAAATTGGGAGGAAAAAAAAAAAAAAGAGATACATTTCAGCAGTTTTTGAAGTATGAAGACCTCTTATGGGAAATGGATCTCTTTACTTTTTTAGGAATGCTGCACGTTGTTTGAGAAGTTCATTAACAACAGCACTGCTTCCCTGTTAACCACCAAATTGACAATAACATCTTAGAGGTTTATGGCACCATTCTCAAAAGAACGGACCATATTAAAGTGGGAAAAACCTATTGTTTGGTTCCAAAAATTTCCTAATTTGATTTGTCTCAGTGATAACATAAAAGTCAGTGTGACCTACCCACCATGTGGTTGATGTCACTCATTGAAGCTTAGAGAGAAGCAGGGAGTGGGGTGAGCTTCAGTGGTAAGATGCGACAGGAAACTCCACTTGAGTTTCAGAACAACCACCATCATCCCGGTAATGCTTGTTCAAGGAGCAAGGCCCGGTTTGACTTTGACCTTGACCTTGACCTTGAACCAGGTGTTCAGGAGAGAACTCTGTAGAACTCCAGGATGAGCTACATGGGCCAGCTGACATAGGAGAAGCTGGAGAAAAAGATGGGGGCGGGGGGAGAGGAGTCTGTCAGTGCAAGAGAGAAGGGGGCTGAACGGTGCCACACAGAAGGCCTGGGGATGGAGGGCATACGGAATTATGGGCAGGAAAGGTATGCCAAGAGGGTGTGAAGTCATAAATATGAGATGGGGGAGGGGAACACAGACACTTGAGGGTGGTGATTGGTAGGGGGCACCTTTGACTTTGCACCAGACACACACTCCTGGAAAGTTGTGTGAAAACCTAATTGTCATGAAGTAAAAAAACAAAAACAAAAACAAAAACAAACCCATGTGAAATAGGTAGATATTTAAAGGAAATTTATGGGGACACCAGGGTGACTCAGTTGGTTAAGCATCTGGCTCCTGGTTTTTGCTCAGGTTGTGATCCCACAGTCGTGGGGTCAAGCCCCGTATGGGCTCCGTACCTGGCATGGAGTCTGCTTCAGATTCTCTCTCCTGCTTCCTCTGCCCCTCATTCTGCTCACATTCTCTCTCTCTCCAAATAAATAACTAAAATCTTTTTTTTAAAGGTTTTTAAAATAAAGGGAGTATATGTATGTAAAGGAAAGGCTACTTTTGTAATACAAATACCAACTCCCTTACTTATGTCTTTGAAAATCAAGGTTTTATGTATATTGAGTTTTCTTAGAGCAATGGGCAACTGAATCTGGCAGCGGAGAGAGAAATACACATTATTTTAGCTGTGAGTTTGGCATCAAGAAAGGACAGAATATTCCTGGTGGAGGGAGGCTCTTGTAATTTTCTAATTCAACTCCATTCTCTAGGTGAGAAAGCTGAAGATAAAATGCTTCGCTTGAGGCTGACCAAACATTAAGTGATTCATTCATTCATGGTCCTGAGCTGGCTGGCTGAGAAATGAGAACTAGAACCCAGTACTCCTGCTTCCCACTCAGACCTCATTCTCTGTATCCTGCTTGGACTGATGGCTTACTGCATACAGAGAATGAAACAAAGTCACAGTGCAGTTGCATAGTTTTGTCTTCTGGGGCCCTTTCCAGCTTCAAAATTCTATGATTCTGTATTATCCCTGCATCTCTTATTTTTTAAGACTGTTACCTCAAAGGATTCATTGTAAGATCAGGAGGCAGCCAAAAGAAGAAATAACAGTTATTGGCTCCCAAATGGCTAGGGAGTATAGTAATATATCTTATAGAGGAGATGGATAATGTTAAAAGAAGAAATTTATCTTCCAGAAAGCAATAAAGCTTTAAAAAGCACCAACCCAGTTTCCCTTCACTTCTGCCAGAATATATCAAATATGGCACCTTAAGTTGGTCCAAGTTTCACAACTACCAGGAAACCCCAAGTGTGATGTTTTCGAAGATGCCATACATCTCCCAAAACACATCATTTTGTTCCAGCTTTCTCTTCTGGGCATGCCACTTAACTTTGCTTCTTGTCATTTCTTCTCAAGAGATTCCACATGTATCTCTAGTTCCTCAGAAACGAGCCCTTTATTTGTAACTGCAGAAAGTGCATTACATGAGGATTCAGAGGGAGGGGGGTGAGGGAGAGAGCATGTGATTAACGTGATTTTGAAGCACCAACTTTTATGGTCTCTGCAAAGCATCCTGGACCTGAGGATCCACAGAAGGTCATAAGGGCTCCCATTTTAATCTTAGGATTTGAAAATTATCTTATTTCTAAGTAATAGTCTTCCATCACCTCTTCCCATTGTATCTCTTTCTCTCTTATCTAGAACACACATTTCTTGCTAAAAATGCTTTTGATCATTGCACATTCATATGAAGTCCTCAATGTAGCAACATGTTGAGTTGGGTTGCACATACACAAGAAGATGAAAAGGAGAGATGCTAAACCATACTGGCCTTTAAGGAGAAATCATGTTCTATGATGGCAACATTGTCTAAATTTTATATTAATATGTGAAATATCAAATAAAACACTTTATAAATAGCCATCCTGTATTTCAATACAGACAGAACCATAGAATCAAAGAATGCTAACGCTCAAAGAGATGGTAGGATTTCTTTCCTCATTTTATGGACAAGGAAACTGAAGCCCAATACAGCCTAGTTAGGAGGAGGGCTGCTTCAGCTGCCATTGTGTCAACAGCGCTAACACGTCACTAGAATAAATGAGAAGTCAGAGCCAGACAATCCAGGTTCATAATAGCTTCTTATTTGTACACAGGCAATTGAAAGTTGACAGTCCACATAAAATACCTTGAATTTAAGAATGCATGGCATTTTTAAATAGTTTTTAGAGTACAGGTCTTTCACCTCCTTGGTTATATTTATTCCTAAGAATTTTATTATTTTTTGGTACATTTGTATATGGAATTGCTTTCTTTTTTTTTTTTTAATTTTTAAAGATTTTATTTATTTATCAGAGGGAGAGAGAGCGAGCACAGGCAGACAGAATGGCAGACAGAGGCAGAGGGAGAAGCAGGCTCCCTGCTGAGCAAGGAGCCCGATGCGGGACTCGATCCCAGGACGCTGGGATCACGACCCGAGCCGAAGGCAGCTGCTTAACCAACTGAGCCACCCAGACTTTTTGCTACTTCACTATTCTTTTAAAGATTTTAATTATAGAGAGTGAGAGCCATAGAGCATGAGCAGGGTGAGGGCAGAGGGAGAGGGAGAAACAGACTCTGCTGAGCAGGGAGCTCGATGCAGAGGGCTCGATCCCAGGACTCCAGGATCATGACCTGAGGCACCCAGGTGCCCCTGTGCTACTTCAGTGTAAGTATATAGAGATACAAGGGATTTCTGTATATTGGTTTTGTGTCCTGTGACCTCACTGAATTCCCTTATCAGTTCTAGCAGTTTTGGGGTGGAGTCTTTAGGGTTTTCTGTATATAGTATCATGTCATCTGCAAATAGTGAAAGTCTTACTCTTTCCTTTCTAATTTGGATGTCTTTTATTTCTTTTTCTTTTCTGATTGCTATGGGTAGGATTTCCAGCACTATGTTGAATACATTTGATATTTGATTATATTTGATATAAGTCTGTGGCTTATCTTTTCATTCTCTTAGTCTTCAAATATTTTTATATCCCCCTAGGTTTCTGAGAATAAGATTACCCGTCTATTAGAGTACTTGATTGTTTCCACAAATTACAGAAGCTTTTTCATCATTTCAATCTTTTTTGTCTTTAGACTTCCATTTAGTTTCAATTGCTTTATCTTCAAGTTCACTGATCTTTTCTTTGCAGTATTCAGTGTGATATTAATCTTCTAGTTAATTTTTCTTCCCACACATTGAATATTCTCACATGAAGATTTTCTGTTGACTTTTTTGTTATTTTCAGTTTCTCTTCTCATTATGTTTCCCTCAATATACTTGAACATATTTACAATAGCTATTTTAATGGGCTTTTCTGGTAATTCCATTATTTCTGTCATTTGGGGGTCCATTTCTATTGACTGATTTTTCCCCTAAGTTATGGGTCATATTTTGCTGCTGCTTTTCATGCCAAGCAATTTTTTATTGAGTGCTGGGTATTATGGATACTGGATTTGGTTTTTTTTTTTTCCCTTTTTTCTTCTCTAGAGGGTGTTAGACTTTGTTTTGGTAGGTAGTAATACTTGCTTATCAGCTTTTTTTGAAGGCTATTTAAAAGCTCTGTTATGGCAGGTTTGGAATAACTTTAATTTCTGGTTGGTTTATCTTCTTGTCAAGATAGGACCCTTCTGGAGTTTCTACAAAGTGCCCTGAGTATTCTCCACTTCAACTGATTAGAACTTCAACATCCCCCAGTCCTGTGTGAACTCTGAGAATTGTTTACAGATCCCAATAATTCTTCACGTCTCTTAGAGAAAATTCGCCCTGTGCACTCATGACTTAATGTTAGCAATAGACGCAAGAGGAACCCTGTGCAAATTTCTGGAGCTCTTCCTCTACCACATAGATTCTAACTGCCTTTGCTTCACTGAACTTCAATCCCTGTGTCTTCAACTCAGTGATTCTCTTATAGTTGCTTGGGATCCACCTCCCTGCACTGCTTTCCACATAGTGACTCAGACAGAAAGCCAGAGCAATCATAAGACTCACCTCCTTTGTTTCCTTTTCCTCAAAAACCACAGTCCTGTGCTGCCTGTTTTCCAATATCTAAAAAAAAAAACCCCAAAAATGAAACAAAACAAAAAAACAGTCATTTGGCATATTTTGTTAAGTTTACAAGTTATGGTAGCAGTATAAATCTAGTTCCAATTCCTTCATCATGGTCGGAAGCAAAATTAACAATATTAAATATTTTGAAATTATGCAACCTTTTTCCAGCTGTGGTCAAGAGCTCATTCTAGTTCAACCCATTTAGTAACTGGTAAGAGACGAGGCCAGGAGGACTCTCTGCCCTGAACCCCTCACTTGAAAGGAACACACACACACACACACACACACACACAAATTTCTTCAGGAGCTCATGGACAGCAATGCCTCTGTCAGTTGAGATCTGATGTTCAGCACTGATTCAGCAGGATCTATAACCAAAACATTCTTTCTGACTTACACTGTGTTCTTGAATCAAAATGTTACAAAATGCTACTACATTTGAGTGCCATGAAAATTGGTAGCATGTGCTACTGAGGATTTCAGAGACAGACACTGCTTTATTTAGGGCGGTGAGAGAATTTGAGTGGCAGAAGCACTTAGTGGAAGAAAAGAAACATTAACTTGTCAGATGCTTCCTCTCAGACAGCCTCAATACATTAAATTCTTATTTATCATTTGCAAGTAGTGCCAAATGTTCGTTTTCTTGCTTTTCTTTGTGTTGTGCCAGAGATAGTCATAAATTACTGTAGCATTTGCAACAGTCGCACATAGAAGTTGAAGAATGATTGGAAATGGTAAAAAAAAAAAATATATATATATATATATATATACACACACATACTATTTCGGTTAAATTTGTAGATGGAAACATCACATGTGTGAAGTGTGATACAGATTCTTTACCACCAACTCAACTGATACCGAATCCTAGACTTTTGAATATGTTAAACTTTGTTAAATATTTATTAAGGTTTAGAAAAGTTTTCAAAAGAGCAGATTTTATAATTTCGACATTATTCTAAGACTTTTCGCATTTTTCTGTTCATTAGTTATAATTTATATTTTGCCTTATAATCATAGTATATAAATTTGAAAATGTGCGAAGAAATGAACTCTGAAAAGCATGAACAAGTTTATTTCTTTAATCTGTAACTAAATTTTTGATAAAAAAATATATCCAAGATTTGTATACTTCGAATAAATCATATTTTAGTATTTTATACCATTGAGAATGAGTACAGGTTGAAGTCACGAACTGTAGAAAATATCATGAAATCATGATAAATGTAGAAAATACTACAAATGAAGTTCAGTTAAATAGCTGAAGACGAAGGAATAAACATTTTCAGTATGAAAGGATTATTTGTCAAGCAAGAGGATAGAATGTATTCTATTCCACAGTTAGTACATTATGATTGGTAACTTTTAAATAGTTGCACTCACGATGTGAGAGCTATTGGTGGTATTTCTGCTCTGGGCCTCGTGAACATTAGGGTTGAGCCTCGAAGAGAGGAAAGGAGGCATAATCTCTCCCCCAGTTGCAGGAGGGTCTTTGTATGAGTTGGGTCCAGACTGGGCAAGGTGAGGTGGGGAGAGTAGAGGAAGCCTGTCTTGAGAACATTTGTCCCCAGAATTGCTCATGCAGGCCCCAGTCTGGAGTTGGCTTTCACTGGCCAGTGGTTCTGTGGTGAAGGCTAAGGGCAGACAGGTGGGTCTTGGCAGGATTCCAGCCAGCAGAGAACTTCAGTGCAGACAGGGCCCCTGAGGCAGACATCCGTTCATGTAGACCAAGTTGGAGGTGGTGGTGCAGGTTGTTGGGACGGCATGGGGTGCAGGGGGAGATAGACAGGAAATGCCCACCATATCTCCCCTCTAAGTGCCCCAGAGGCACAGCAGCACCTCTTAGATCTAGGCTCCCTCTGGCTAGTCGTGCCAGCATACTTGGGCTGCTTCCTACACTGGTCAGGACTAACCAGACTCTGAGCTGGTGGAAAACATCACTGACTCCTGCTCAAAGAAAGGGGTAAGGGACAAAAACATAGTAGGGGATATTTTTAATCTCTACCATGTGATTAAGAATAGTACTTGAAGTAATGTTTTATAAACAGTTTATTCATAAACAACTCACTAGGCATGTCTCCTGTGACAAAATTTATGTTCTGTTTGTGATCAGCTCTGCTTGGTTACTTGGGCTGAGTCAAGGTTGATGGCATGTGACCTTGTGCCAGTTGCCGCACTAGCTCTAGGCATCGGGAGAGCTTTGGAGAAGAGGGAACAGCCACCAGCGTTTCCTGCCCCAGCTGTGAGAGGAAACTGTACCTGAAGAAACACCCAATGAAGCAAATCAGAGAAATTTAAAAATAACCATTTGGGGCCATTTAGATAGCTAGCAAAGAGTGCATATTTCTTTCCAGAATGATTTCTGTCCTGTGCAGTGTCAGCAAAGACCAAATTGGCAATTGCTTTAGCCAAGGTGGGATGTTAGTGCCAGTTACAAAATGCCAAAGATGCATGGTCTGTTAGAGGGGAGAGACCACTTCAAGTTCATTTCTGTATTTCTGGTACCTAGCTCGTTGGAGTGGGGAGGGGTGGGGGGGCAGGTCTCAGCACTGACAGCACATTACAAATCAGGAGCTCTTAAAAATACTGCTGCCAGAGTCCCACTGCAGACCAGTTAAATCAGAATCTCTCAGAGACTGGGTGCTGGTATGTTCTCTTTTTTTTTTTTTTTAAAGCTCCCCAGGTAATCAGTTAAAAAGTTTAAACAGTTAAGGCTGCCTTGGCTAAGCCCTCATGAGCATGCCATGCTCTGTCTGAACTCAGCACCAGTAGCCGATGTAAAGACTAGTATAACTGAGGACCGAAGGGATAGGGAAAGGGCTGTGTCCTTCCAGTTAGCATGCTGCAGGATTAGAGCGGCTCATCTAGACGTGCAGTCTTTAACTGTGCGTGAGGGGCCGGGGGTGCGGAAGAAGGGAGGCAACAGCATTTCTAAGACTGCCTCTTCTGCCAGAAGTCCAGGGCTGTGGTAGAATCATTAGGATTTTTTTTTTTAAGATTTATTTATTTATTTGACAGACAGAGATCACAAGTAGGCAGAGAGGTAGGCGGGCGGGGGGAGCAGACTCCCCGCTGAGCAGAGAGCCCAATGCGGGGCTTGATCCCAGGACCCTGAGATCATGACCCGAGCTGAAGGCAGAGGCTTTTACCACTGAGCCACCCAGGTGCCCCATAGATTTTAAAGTTGTATCAATCTGCTGCTTCCTGTGGAACAAATAACATCTGCGTGGATTTTCCTATGTGCTCATGTGTCTGAGATAGATGTGTACCTGGGGGGAAAGTTGGCCCATTGACCCTGGCAAACAAAGGGAAAAGTTGGCCATTCTCTATGTGTATGAAACGCACAACGCCAGACCACTCAGTTCTTTGAGCTTTACATCGGTGCCAAGATGTGAGTCTGGATGCAAGGGATTTTCTAGCCCGTTTATTTTTTAATTTCTCAAAGCTACAGGACAATGTACGAGTTTGTGCACAAGACAAATGTTAAACATTGAACTAGCATTTCTGATGAGAGACTTAAGGAATACACTGAGAACGTACTTAATGGATCTTACTTTTTTCTCTTTCTTGTCTTCTCTGGAAAGGGCAATCAGGATATAACAATGCACATGGCTGCTTTCCTTAGTCTTTTTCTTTGCAACTAGCTCTTTCTGGACACGTTCCTCATCTCGATTATTGACTGTGTGTGGCTGGAGTTCCAAATGATGTGGGACTACCCAAAAAGAAAGAATATCACACCTAGTGTTGCAATGTTTTTCACCGCTGCTTGTATCCCCTGGTAACGTGTCTTAATAGCAGAGACATGTTTGAACATTTTGGGACCTTGCTTAATAACAGAGATAAGCTACTTTAGGTTGTCAAGCAAATAAAAGAATGAATGGAAGACGGGACAGACAGATAAATGGGTGGAAGGCCAACCTGTGACACCATGGCCGGCACGTGATTTGTTGTGTGTTGCGAAACTGGCCCATGGTGGCTTCATTTCTGCTCAGGTTTTGTCTGTGCAAAAGGAGCTACGTCGGTGATTGCTGGCAAGGCCGACACTGATTTCACTCTGTGGCAGATTTTGTTCTTTTCTGGTTAATCGACCAGAACTTCAGCTGTTCCCCATGTCCGCGGGTCTGTAATTGATAGCGAGGGCAGAATAAAGTGAAATGTTTATGATATATTGCAAGAGCAGAATTAACTTTTCAAAAACATGCAAGTGTATCTTTCATTCTGTTTACAGTCTCCTACAGCTCGTAAACAGCGACAAGTGTCTTCGGAAGCTTGCTGCCACTTGTAAGATCAGAGAATGTTACTGCTTCTTGGAAATCTTATCATCAGGAACCTGGAGTTAGCTAGTCCATTTTATAGAAGAGGAAACAGAGACCCTCAGAGATGCGTTTGTCTCAGGACATGCAACAGCACAGTGAGAACTAGGACCCAGACAGGGCATCACTGGTCACATTGGGTCAGGGAGCCAAATCTGGTCTGGACCCCTTGTCATAGACAGAGTCCTCCTTTTTTTCTATGACAAATAGGGAAAATCTATTTGTCAATAAATTTGGGAGGTGAGGATGGGCTGCAGTAAAAAGGTAGGGTGAGGATTTGTCTAGGTAGGAATAATCTTCCTCAAAGCTACAGCTAATACCATTCTAGTAGCTGGAGCTGTTGGGATTTCCATAGACTGGGACTCGTGGGCACTTAGGAATTGATTGAGACCCGAACTGGCAGCTAATGTGAAAATGTCAGGGTTTGGGAGCAAATGGTCAAGAAAGAATTCTTGAGGTATCTTTGGTGCAAAAAGGTAGTTTTATTAAAGCACGGGGACAGGGACAGGGCCCCTGGGCAGAAGGAGCTTCCCTGGATTTGTGAGGGGTGGCCGATTATACACTTTCAAGTTAGGAGGAGGTTAGGGATAGGGTTAAATCTCTAAGGAATTTAGAAGCAAGATTTCCAGGACCTTGAGAACTTAGATGTTCAGAAGAGGTCATTTACTACTGTCTAGTAAAACCTAAGTCATGAGACCCTTCTGATGTATATCAGTAGGCCATATGCTTAGAGGATGATTGCTGACATATATCTTGGTGGGTAGAGATAAAGGAAGTTTCCAAGGGAATCTTTTTTTTTTTTTTAAAGATTTTATTTATTTGTCAGAGGGAGAGGGAGAGAGAGCGAGCACAGGCAGAGGCAGAGGGAGAAGCAGGCTCCCTGCTGAGCAAGGAGCCCGATGTGGGACTCGATCCCAGGACGCTGGGATCATGACCTGAGCCGAAGGCAGCTGCTTAACCAACTGTGCCACCCAGGCGTCCCTCCAAGGGAATCTTGATATGTTAAAGGAGACATACAAGATCCTGGAGGTCAGGCTCATGTTACGCTGAAGTATTAACATTGAGGCAGTGAGTTCCTAGAGGAAATCACTCTGCTTATGTCAAGGAGTTGTCAATGGGCTGTAAGTTGTAAGGAAATTTAATTTTTTTCCTTTGCCTTTGTTCTCCATACAAATGCCCACATCTTGCTGGCCTCAGAACCAGCCTGGGGATGCCTTACTTCTGTCCTCTTGACCAGTTGACCCGTGGCCATGACAAACACACCCTTCCTGCCCGGGTAGTCACTTCTGCAATCCCAAGTCACACATGCCCTCCCCCCCTTCCCGGTAGGATCTGCATCAGTTTAGTTTTGCAACTATCGTTAGGACTTAACCACCAGCCCAGACATTTTAGGAATAATATAAGAGTAAATATGACAAATTAAACCTTTTCTATCACAGCACTGAATTATGATAGCAATCCTTGGACAAAGAGCCCACTGAGGAAGGAAAGAGTGAATTATTAATATCATTGGTGTATTACTCAGATTGATGTCAGTGGGGTACTGTTACAGTCTCCACATGCAAGAAAGCTTTGGGAAGTTGAGTCATTTGTACATATTTTCAACCTGGAGATGTGCTTTGCTGAGAAGGCAGTTTGACTGGGAGTCTGAAGACCTGAGTCCTAGAGGTAGTTCTGCTAAGTGGAGAGCTGCTTGACCTTGGCCAGTGATAGTTTCCTCACTGGGTCTCCTTTCCTCATCTGTGTAATGAGATAGACTAGGAAGCCTTGAGATTTTCTTTTGGTTCTAACATCCAAACTAGTGTTTCATGAACCCAATTATTCCATCGCTCTTTTCCCCATCCGTGGGCCACTGATGGCCGTGTGTGGAGAGTTGGTGGACAGCGAGCTGGCCAATATCCGGGGGGTAAAGGCTAGTCCGTTGACAACCAGGTCACCAGCTGTGGTAGCTTGTGCTGTCACTTCACCAGTTGGGCATGTCACCTGAAAACTTCACCAAGCATGCTTATCATTCCTTTTTCCCCTTGAAACAGCCACTCACCTTGAAGAAACCTCCAAGTCTCTCTCCCCAGCCATAGTCTCACGAGCCTCTAGCGAGGCACAGAGTGTACACTGATCCCCCCATTTCTGTGCTCAGCACCTGAGGCTGAGCCTCTGTCCTAAGCCACAAAAAGGGAAGTTAATAGATAAGAGTTCATAATTAATAGCTCTTGGAAAGCTGTTAATGCAGCACCATATTTTTATTTGGAAATCCTGGGATCTGGAACACAAAGGATAACTTTTAAAATACTTTTGAACTGTAGGTTTCATTTTTGGTTCCAAAAAGCATCAACCACATGTAAGTCTTTACGTATAGAAGCGTCCTATATATCGTCCACTGTAGCCTTTCATTGCTTTCTGCTATTCTGTAGTTCCCGTCTCTGTTGCAGGAATTAACATGGGGGCTTTCTTTGGTCCTAGAGGAGGCATTTTACCCAGGAAATGAAAGTCTGCTGTTTTCTCTGACAACCTTTATTTTGTGTTTCTTTGAGATAGATTCCTGAGTCATGTAACCAGTGAACTATGCCAAGTTGCTTTATTAAAATCTCACTGAAGTCTGTAAGATCAGCAAAGAATCACAGCATTAGAACAGTGTTGACTGAAAAGAGACTTTAAAGATTATCAGATCCAATTCTCTCTTTTTATTGATAAGGAAACAGGCTCAGAGAGGTGAAGTAATTTGTCTGAGGTAGCACAGCTTTTAAGTAACAGAGTGAGAGCTATCTTAATTTATAGCCCATGTATTTTAACAGGGGAAGATGGAACAAATGGACCAAATACAGTTACGTTTTTATTAACTTTATGTTCTAAGGAAGCCCATTTCCACAATTTTATATTTTCAAGTTTTGTCACTAAATCTGGTATTTTTTTAAAAGAATTTATTTATTTATTTGACAGACAAAGATCACAAGTAGGCAGAGAGGCAGGCAGAGAGAGAAGGGGAAGCAGGCTCCCCACTGAGCAGAGGGCCTGATGCAGGGCTCTATCCCAGGACCCTGAGATCATGACCTGAGCCGAAGGCAGAAGCTTTAACCCACTGAGCCACCTAGGTGCCCCTAAATCTGGTATTTTTTTTTTAAAGATTTTATTTATTTATTTGACAGAGAGAGATCACAAGCAGGCAGAGAGGCAGGCAGAGAGAGAGGAGGGAAGTAGGCTCCCCACTGAGCAGAGATCCCGATGCGGGGCTCGATCCCAGGACCCTGAGATCATGACCCGAGCTGCAGGCAGAGGCTTAACCCACTGAGCCACCCAGGCGCCCCTAAATCTGGTATTTTAACCAAAGTTTTCAATATCATAAAATAATCTTAGAACTAATATGCATTATAAGAATATCTTCCTAGAACAGGGTAGTAAACTCAAACTCCTCTGGGGACAGGCAGGTAATGGGGGATGAAACCAGTGGGAATGGAGGGACTTCTAACAACCTTAGTGTCCCCTTTTTCTCCTTTCCTCCTCCTTCTCCTCCTCCCCCTCCCGTTCCCCTTCTTTCTCATCCTCTGACATTTACCAAGCAGCAGACAAACACGACAGAGTGGCCTGAGTGACCAGTTTATTCCCCTGTTGGAAGCTATCGGTTCTTTTACTGTCCTGTGAGCATGGATTCCTTCCCATTCACCAGTTAATCCCCAGGACAGTGTCAGTCATATTGTAGGTAGTCAATAAATATTTTTCAGTGGGTCGGTGATTAAATATGTATTGAGGTTGGGATTTTGAAATCGATGTAATGATTTGCTTTTGTGAAGATAATCTGGTTCAGAGCTTGATGAAAACTTTCTCTACAATTTCCCATAGAGTGCAGTACTTTTTCAACGTGAGTACCTTGGGAAGGCCATCCCTTATTAACAACCGAGTGTGAATTAATCCCACCCAGTTGCTTTCCTCCTTACCCTGAATTGTGAGCAGTTACATTGGGGTGGAGAATAGGGCGGAGGAAGAGAGGGGTCCTGGGCCAGGAGGTGGGCTTGGAGGCTGGCCTCGCTGCACAAGCGACAACAGGGAAGGGGGGCTTCAGAGGTCAGAAGAAGGGGGAAAATGTTGATGTAAGTAGCAAACAGTGCCTGGTTTATAATTTTGTTTAAGGCTAGTAGTAGAGGATTCCAATATGAAGGCAATGGGCTCACTTTCGGATGCAGATGACTCATAAACAAGCTCATTATAAAATCTTTGGAACAGATTTAGCCTTGGATTCTGTTTCTTTATCTGAGCATTGTTTGCCTCCTACAACCTTCCCCTCCGTCACCCCAAACCATTACACTGGATAGAATTCTATCCATTACACTGGATAGAAATGTATCCCTCCATACATCATTGGGGCCAGGTATCCTCAGTGAAATCCTCATCATTTCAATCACAACATAGCCTGTAGTTCAACACACACCTTTGGACCTTCAGGCAGCACGCCAAACACATGTCTTTGTTTAGGGGAATCAGCAGCAGAAGGGCTCCGACTTGTACTTTTCCAAACCTGGTGTGCAGTCATGCCAACAGAATGGGGAAAATTTCCTTTCAAAGCCGCCATGAAGAGCATCCAGATGTCTTCGCTGAGCTCAAGTGCACCTGCACCAGAGGCTGCTTGTTACAGCAGCTGCCAGGATCCCTTGGGAAAGCCATGCTTACTGCCACGAAGTGGTGTCGTGAACAACATGGGGCCAAGAAGCTTCAGGGGAGAGGATGCTGGACTTCACACCAGACATGTGGGTTTGGCTCCCAGCTCTGCATTTTCCTGGCAGGGGGTCTTGATGAAGCCCTCCCCCTCCCTGCGCTTCCCTCTGCAGAGTTGTATCTCAGCATGGCAGCCTCGGCTCCTCCCATCAACAGAGTGGTCATTTCCTTGCCTTCCGCTCCGTGCTGGGCACAGCT
Organism: Neogale vison; assembly: GCF_020171115.1. Taxonomy (NCBI): domain Eukaryota; kingdom Metazoa; phylum Chordata; class Mammalia; order Carnivora; family Mustelidae; genus Neogale; species Neogale vison. The sequence goes on along the minus strand of NC_058099.1, from coordinate 90,609,526 downwards.
GTGCATCCACTAGTGCCTCTCTTCCTCACAGCAGCCCTGTGGGTGGCTAGACACCATCATTACCCTCCCCTCCCAGATGGTGAAAGCTCAGGTCAGGGTGCTTAAGAGAACAAGCACAGTACAGCTAGAAAGGGGCAAAGCTGAGGTTGGGAACCAGGCCTGCTTCCAGAATTGGAAAGAAAAAATGTGATACTTATAGGAAAGGGCTTTGAAACTGTAATCTAGAGATTGTAAACACAAGTGATTTAAGAGTACAGAATTTCTTTTAATTTAATTTTTTAATTTTTATTTTTATAAAGATTTTATTCAATTATTTGACAGAGAGAGAGAGAGGGAGAACACAGGCAGGGGGAGCAGGAGAGGGAGAAGCAGGCTCCCAGCCAAGCAGGGAGCCTGCTGTGTGGCTCGATCCCAGGACCCTGGGATCACGCCCTGAGCCAAAGGCAGGTGCTTAACTGACTAAGCTTAAAAAATATTAATTCCAGTATAGTTAACATACAATGTTGTATTAGTTTCGGGTTTAAAATATAGTGATTCAACACTTCATACATCAGCCAGTGCTCATCACAAGCGCACTCCTTAATCCCCAACACCCATTTCACCCATTTGCCTGCCCACCGCCCTTCTGGGAACCACCACTTTGTTCTCTGTAGCTAAGAGTCTGATTCTTGGTTTGCCCCTCTCTCTATCTCCCCCTTTGCTTATTTGTTTTGTTTCTTAAATTCTACATCTGAGTGAAATCATATAGTATTTGTCTTTCTCTGGCTTATTTTGATTAGTGAAATTCTCTAGCTCCATCCATGCTGTTGCAAAGTAAGATTTCATTCTTTTTTACGGCTGAGTACTATTCCATCGTGTGTGTGTGTATGTGTGTGTGTGTATATATTTTTTTTCACAATTTCTTTTTATTTTATTTTATTTTATTTTATTTTTTAAAGATTTTATTTATTTACTTGACAGAGAGAAATCACAAGTAGACGGAGAGGCAGGCAGAGAGAGAGAGAGGGAAGCAGGCTCCCTGCTGACCAGAGAGCCCGATGCGGGACTCAATCCCAGGACCCTGAGATCATGACCCGAGCCGAAGGCAGCGGCCCAACCCACTGAGCCACCCAGGCGCCCCTCACAATTTCTTTATCCATTCATTCATCAATGGACACAGCTGCATCTTCAATTTGGCTATCGTAAATAGTGCTGCTATAAACATAGGGGTGCATGTATGTGTTTGAATTAGTGTTTTTGTATTTGGGGGGTAAATACTCAGTAGTGGGATTACTGAATCATAGGATAGCTCTATTTTTAACTTTACAAGGAACCTCCATGCTGTTTACCACAGTGGCTGCACCAGCTTGCATTCCCACCCCCAGTGCAACAGGTTATCTTTTTCTCCACATCCTTGTCAACATTTGTTGTTTCTTGTGTTTTCAGTTTAGCTGTTCTGACAGGTGTGAGGTCATACCTCATTGTGGTTTTGATTTGCATTTCCCTGATGATGAGTGACGCTGAGCATCTTTTCATGTATCTGTTGGCCATCTGGATATCTTCTTTGGAGAAGTGTCTGTCCATGTCTTCTCATTTTTTAATTGGATTACTTGTTTTCTGGGTGTTGAGTTGTATAGGTTCTTTATATACTTTGGATACTAACCCTTTATGTCATTTGCAAATATCTTCTCCCATTCAGTAGGTTGCCTTTGAGTTTTCTTGATTGTTTCCTTCACTGTACAGGAGCTTTTTGTTTTGACAGTCCCAGGTGTTTATTTTTGCTTTTGTATCCCTTGCCTTGGGAAACATACCTAGGAAATTGTTGCTGTAGCTGGTGTCAGAGACTTTACTGCTTCAAAGTATAGAATTCTCTAGTCAGAAAGGTTATTGTCTGTGGTTTATGGGCAAGTTATTCAACCTCTCTCAGTCTCATTTTCTTCCTGTGTGAAATGCAGATGATAACAGCATCTACCTCCTGGGGTTACTGCAAAAATGGAATGAAATCATGAATATAAAGCCTGGCACATTCCCATAAACATTAGCTATTGATTTTAAGTTACTGATATAAATAAGAGAAAATCCTGTTCATAACCATTTTCTCATCTTAAATGGACCATATTTGGCTCATTTCCTGTCCCCACTGGAAGGCAAAAGCCAGAAGGAAAGCTGATTACTAATACCAGTTGTAAGCAAGAACATTTTATAGTATGAGTAATGTATGTGCTTAAGTCTTTGTACCTCAGCCTGAATGAATGAAATTTAACATGCAGTACTTCACTAAGTCACAGACAGTGCCTTCTCCAGCTGTCCATCTCATGCTGGCCCTCAGCAAGGGTTCTCAGGATCCACTCCCCCCCACCCCACAACCCTTCCTCCTAACCTCATTTTGCTTCTTGTCTATTTCTTAGCTCTGAATTCTGTACTCTCCTCCCACTTCTGCTCCTTTGGGATGACATTCATCCACTTCCTCTTTGATCATCTCTTTTAGTGGCACCTCTGACTTCCAGTTCTCATACCAAACCTGTGGGTCCCAACCAAAGCTGAGAGAGCCCCACCCCTGTTGTAATTGATGGTGGAGAGACTTTGGTTTTCCTCAGGCTTGGGTTGCCTTGTGTTCTGTTGCTCCCTGTTTTTAGCTCTGGTATGATTCATGCAGGGGCATGTACCAAGCAAAATAGCAAGTGAAGCTCAGGCTATTTCTCTCAATGTCAGACGTCCAGATGTTTCCAAAACCCAGAAGTTTTGATCATGTAGCTAAATTCCTATTCCTGAGGGAATTGTTAGCTTTTCTTCCTAATGTGGCGTCATGCAGGCATAGCCTGCCTGAAGCTCATGCACATCAAGAACAGGACCCTCCCTCCACCCCCCGCCCCGTGCACGGGCATCAAAATTGTCTCTGATGAAAGTAAGTAAGCAGACAAAGACATCTTTTCAGGCTAACATCAAACTGGATCGTGTAGAGTTTTCTTCAAGGCTATATGTAGTTTTAGTAATCGGGAAAGATGGTGCCAGCAGAGCATGCTTTTTTTTGTGCCAGCAAAGCATGCTTTTTCAAATATAGTTTTCCTTGGTGGACTCCCAGGTCCTCCTGCTGCCTACTCGTCCCTGACTCATATAGCTGCATAGACATCGCATGATCTACAGGGGAGTTACCCAGACCCGGGATGGAAGCTCAGCAACCACTGACAGTCATGTGCACTGAGCAAGTTAGTTAACTTCTATAGCTCCTGACGGCAGAAGTGATCAGACCTAGAACTTATTTTTTGGTGGGGGGGTGGTGAAGGCGTTAATATATGTAACCTACTAGGAGAAACAGAGCTAGGTGCCTGGGGTGGGTGTGTGAGTAGTTACAGGAATGGTATGTCTCCTTGTGTCTGTATAATACTGTCACCTCCTGTCCTCATTTTGGTGAGCCATTTGATATAAATAACTTCCTCTGATCACAGGGATCAGCTGGAATTTCATGCTTATCTTAGTGGTAATTCTGGAGTAAACTGTCCATTTAAAAAATATTCCTGGGGCGCCTGGGGGTGCTCAGTCAGTTAAGCGTCCAACTCTTGATTCGGGCTCAGGTCACAATCTCATGGATGTGAGATTCAGCCCCCAGTCCAGCTCCGTGCAGAGTGTGGACCCTGCTTGACACTCTCTCTCTCCCACTGCCCCTCCTCACTGTGCACATGCATGCTGGCTCTTTCTTTCTCTCGCGCTCTAAAAAATAAATAAATAAATAAAATAATAAAATAAAAATATTCCGAAAAGTATCCTTCTTGTGCAAACACTGTAGGGTTATTGGTTTGGGTTGAATGTGTGTGCGAGCGTACGTGTGTGTGTATCTCCTCATTTCCCAGTTCTTTCCGAGGTCCCTGTTTGTCTTCTCTGAGCCTTTGTTAGAAGCCGTCCTGGTGTCTGTCCAGTTAGACTGCCTGGTGGAGCCGCTCCAGCTCTCTGATTTCAGAATTTCCGTTGGCCTCTAACAGCCACTGTCCTTCAACTATGTCCTTCGCCAGTTTAGCACTAGATGGGCTGTTTGCTCTAAAAAATACATCTGAATGCTTTTTCTTTTTCCGGAGAGAAAAGTCTACCAAGGTTCTCTCTTTTTCCCCCCCCAGAAACATATCCCCCTGATGTTTGACAGTTGGGAACTTCATGTTTCATCTGCCAACGAGTAATCTGCCTGGGAGTGAATAACTCCCTTTGGAAGGGAGTTAACTCTTTGAGGGTGCTGCCCTGTTACTGAAGCATAATTTGAGCATTCTAAAAATATATTCTTGGGGCGCCTGGGTGGCTCAGTGGGTTAAGCCGCTGCCTTCAGCTCAGGTCATGATCTCAGGGTCCTGGGATCGAGTCCCGGATCGGGCTCTCTGCTCAGCAGGGAGCCTGCTTCCCTCTCTCTCTCTCTGCCTGCCTCTCCGTCTACTTGTGATTTCTCTCTGTCAAATAAATAAATAAAATCTTAAAATAAATAAATAAATAAATAATAAAAAAATAAAAATATATTCTTTTCCTTTTCTCCCAGAGAAGATTTGAACTTGTTTGAAAAATACACACCCTGTAAATTAAATAAGCAGTTAAGAATTTAAAACATGAGAAAAGAGTAGCACATGGCTCTGTATGGTTACTACTGTCAGATAGTTTGCTCCAGGCTTCCCAGTAAACAAAGCAAAGATGGAAACTCTCTCCATTTTCAGAGATACACTTTGGTAATACATGTCCATGCAAATTTCTTCCCAAGCCAAGAGGGAATTCTCTGTGACCCTGCCCCGAGGAAAGCCATTACAACTCTCAAAGTGTTAGTCTGACCTGAATTGCTGGACAACTCAGAACCTTTGGGATAGTTTGTCAGTTGACCTGAGCCTAGGAAAACAACGTGGTACTTGTCATGTGCACGTAGACAGAATACAGCTATAAAGTTCCATCCGCTGTGCCTGGATGCAAACATGGCAGCGTTAGAGGGTAACGTGAGCCCTGGCTCTTCCACGCAGCATCATGCAATGGAGCGTGACTGAAATCAGTGTTGATTACTGGATGTGTGCGGTTTGAGATCATTCAAGTCAAGGGGAGGTTTTCTTGATCCTTCAAGAGCCTGCCAGAGTTATCTCCATCCTGAGAAGTTCTGAGACATTGTAGGACTCCCAGCAGAGCACACAGCAAATTAGAGGGGACCTTCTATGTGCTGTCCACTGGTAGGTTTCAGTTATAGTGTAGTAATGTGTTCGCTCGTGTCTGCTCCTCAGCTGGGCTGTGAGATCGCTGGGGAGGCTGTCACACCCCTCCCCGAGTACCGGTGCCTGGCACTCCACCTCTACGGATAACGGGCACGAGGGGAGCAAATGTTGTTATGTCAGCCAGAGTTCTCAGTGCTTTATGTGGCTTTCCATTAACTGCTCCGTGAGGTAGTTACTATTATCCTCCCATTTCACAGATGAAGAAACCATGGCCTGAAGAGCGATTGGCTGTTTCCTGGAGGTAAATGGTGGAAGAGAGAACCAAAGCCCATGCTCTCAACCAAGACACCAGAAGGAAGACCAAGTCTTAGTGTTTTCATGAGGTGAGCCAGCCAGGGGCTTGGGAGATGCTGAACATGTCAGTGGGCTGTGCCTCGGGAAAAGAGGAAGATGTGGTATTTGTTGGGCTCTTCGTCTGAACGCCCTCTCCTCACCACAGTCCTAGGAATGGGGTTTCTAACTTCTGGCTGCTGAGCGTTACCTTCAGAAGCCCTGGGACATTCCTAGGGAAAAGTCCTTTATATCCTCATTATTTTTTAATTTAATTTTTATTTTTAAAAATTATTATTAACATATCATGTATTCTTTATTTCAGGGTCCTAAATCCTCCTTTTTTAGTTAAAATTTAATAATACAGCTCAACAGTTTTATGGATGGTACTGTATTAACTAATTGAAAGCTACCAGATAGAAATAGAGAGACAATGATCTTTGCTTCTCATTTCCCTGAAACGTTTATTCTCTCTCAATGCAAAGCACTACTTACAAGTTTGCATTATTTCACTCTGAACTCAGCAGATTCTTAATGACCTGACATCTCTATGGTTTTCTGGGGGGAAGGAATGAAGCAATTACACTAATCTAGTGTTGGTACTTATTCTAACATTTTGATAAATAAAGCCCCGTTCTGAAAGGGAATTGGGCCCTTTTGATATGCTTGGCATCTTTCTCTTCCAAAGGCATCCCAAATAGGTTGACTACAAATATTTCTACTAATGAGATGGCCTCGAAATACCACTGCCATGATTGTCGACATAAATAGTGGATTTCATTAGGTTGCTTGAGTCCCACTTTTGATGGTGTAGTAAATCTCAAAACAACCGTGGGCAGTAGATAGATGAAGAGCTTTTTGGGGTATAATTAACTTATTTGAGTATCTACTGGCTACCTTACCATAGTAATTCTAACTCATTCTCTTTAAGTACATTAAAGAGTTTAATACTCTTTTTTTTTTTTTTAAGAGTTTAATACTCTTACAGGGATTCTTAATGAGCCCAAAGGGTTTATAACTTAGAATAAAAAACTTTTAACTTATTAGTTTTTTTAGTAGCAATTTTAGTATTTATTGAGTGCTTTGTTTCTTTTTTTAATTTAAATTCAATTACCCAAGGTATAGTACCATTAGTTTTCTATGTAATGTTCAGCGATTCATTAGTTGAATATAACACCCAGTGCTCATCACATCGCGTGCCCTCTTCAATTCCCATCGCCTAGTTACCCCATCGTCCTACCCACTTCCCTCTCTGCAACCCTCATTTTGTTTTCCGGAGTCCAATCTCTCATGATTCGTCTCCCTCTGATTTTTTTCCATTCAGTTTTCCCTCCCTTCCCCTATTGTCCTCTGCACTATTCCTTATGTTCCACGTATGAGTAAAACCATATGATAATTATGTTTCTCTGATTGACTTACTTTACTGAGCAGAATCCCCTCCAGTTCCATCCATGTTGGTGCAGATGGTAGCTATTCTGTTGATCCTTTCTGATGGCTGAGTAAGAATCCAGTGTACGTATGAACCACAACTTCTTTATCCATTCATCTGTTGAAAGACATCTCGGCTCCTTCCACTGTTTGGCTCTTGGGACATCGCTGCTATGAATACTGGGGTGCAGGTGCCCCTTCTTTTCACTGCATCTGTGTCTCAATTAACTTATTAATTCTTAATGAGTGATCCGCCTTTTAGATTTTGTTCACTTTCCTTAGACTTCCTTCTTACCCTCCACATTTACTGTCTCCTCCGACAATATTTTATTTTGTAGAGACAGAGCATACGTGGCAGTTCAGTCATGTATACTGGTGTGATATAGTAAGTAACAGAGAATTATGGCAAAATTGTGTATGCAAGACAGGCGACAGATTGCTGTGGTTGAGAAGGTACAAGCTGTGGAGCCAGGAAACCCGCCACTTACTCACCTCGCCTGGGGCTTTTTGTTGACTTTTAAGAGAATCAGTTTCCTCAGCAGAAAATGAAGATAAGACTTAGCTTACAAAACAAAACTGGATTGTTGTGAAGATAAAGATTAAAAAAAATTTTTTTTAATGTTCAACTAACATTTACTGAGCACCTATTAGATCCTGGTGCCTTTATATACTCAACCTCATTAGTCCTCAGGTGGGTGCCCTGACTTTCCAACTTACTGACTGTATTGGTGTGCCATAACAAATTCCTGTAAGTGGATGAGTTAGAACAACAGGAATTTATTCTTCCATAGTGCCAGAGACCAGAAGTCCAAAATCAAGGTCAGGGGGTGCCTGGGTGGCTCAGTTGGTTAAGCATCTGCCTTCAGCTGAGGTCATGATCCCAGGGTCCTGGAATTGAGCCCCACGTTGGGCTCTCTGCTCAGTTGGGAGTCTACTTCTCCCTCTCCCTCTGCTGCTCCCCCTGCTTGTACTCTTTCTCTCAAATAAATAAAAATCTTTAAAAAAAAAACAAAATCAAAATCAAGGTTGGTAGGCTTGGTTCATTCTTAAGGCTCTGAAAAAATATCCATTCCTTGCCTGTCTCCTAGCTCCTGGTGGCCGCCCACATTTCCTTATCTTATGGATACGCCGCTCCAATCTCTTCCTCAGTCTTCCTCTCCGCTTCCCCTCGGGGTGTGTCTGTCTTCTCCTTTTCTTGTATAAGCATACTACTCATTGAATTTAGGGCCTACCATACCTATAGGATGATCTCATCTCAAGAGACTTAGTTTAATTACATCTGCAAAGACCTGATTTCCAAATAAGCTCCCATTCACAAGTACTGAGGCTTAAGAATTAGACATACCCTTTGGGGGCCAGCATGCAACCCACCACGGTGACCAAGCAAGGAACCAAATCCACATACTTTCCAATTCAAAGACAGATGTACTCTGGACTCTGCCGTGTTCTCACCTTCTGAGAACATTCTTTTCCAGGGCTAAGGATCTCCTCATGGTTTCTTCTGCTCCTTATTCTGGAATTCTGTGGCTCCCTATAATTCTAATTTATACAAGAAAGTTGCCTGGGCACCTGGAAGAAATCCCTGAAATCTACTAAGTTTTTAATTGCCTTATAAATAAGGACATCCCTTGCCTAAATAATCTTGGAATAGCGAGTTGGGCTATGCATGCTGGAGTTGTTAAACCATCCAAGCTTGTAGCAAAACCCAGAAGATAGTTAAGACAAGTTGAATACTTACTCCATGTGAGGCCTGCCTTGTGTGCCTCAGGGGCATCGTCTCGTTTCAGCCTAGGAGTCAGTGACTATAACTTTCTCTCATTTACAGAAGAAATTGGGGTCCAGAGAGGTTAAGGAACTTAGCTGAAATCACAGAGCTGCTCAGTGGTGGAGCTGAGATTCGAACCCAGGCAGGCAGACAGCAAACCCCATGCTCTTGAAGCAGGAGTAGAGGAATGTTACCACAGCAGCTCCTGGCACAGAGTTCAGACCCCTGCCGCCAGGCTTAATGAACAAAGACTTGTTAATCACGCAAATTACCCATGCATTTCTAATGGGAACAGACTAAGCATTCAGATGTCCCTTTGTTTTCCCTCATTTCATTTTTGGAGTGACACTGTTGAAAGGTATTTGGAAATGTTGAATGAAAACTGCTTGGAACTTTAGCTGAGTTTTCAGGAAAAAAAAAAAAAATCAGGGTATTTCCTTTATGTCATGACTGTTCCAATCCCTTTGGTCTGGAGTCTCCTTATGCATTCATTACTCAGAAGAGTTGTTTTTAATTTGTCAGCACATTATAATATAATTTTGCTCAAGAAAAATAGCATTCACACACACACACATACACACCACCACCACGAAGCCTGAGTTTGCTTTGGTTTGTCATCAACATAAACAATTTCCCTTCAACAGGATAATGTAATAAAAAACCACCTAACTATGAGAGAGGATGTAGTAAGTTAGATGTAGTCAGCACTATAATTCTTTCTTTCTGACTAATATTTTCAAATTATCCTTAGCTACCTCAGGCAAGATAAATCAGTAATACGACCCCAAAATCAAAGTGAAAGCTTATTGCTTTAGAGTATACCCATTTATTTTTAATGCTCACATCTGTTTTTTTTTTTTTTAAAGATTTTATTTATTTATTTGACAGAGCGAGATCACAAGTAGGCAGAGAGGCAGGCAGAGAGAGGAGGAAGCAGGCTCGCTGCTGAGCAGAGAGCCCGATGCGGGCCTCGATCCCAGGACCCTGAGATCATGACCTGAGCCGAAGGCAGCGGCTTAACCCACTGAGCCACCCAGGCGCCCCTCACATCTGTTTTTAAAGAATGGCTCTGTAAAAATATTTTAGCTACTTAAAACATAAACTGCACGGTCTCCCATTCCGTGATCTTAAGTGAAATGTGGGCCTTAACCGGAACGGCTGCTTGTCTTTTCTTGCCTATAAAGCCATTCAGGCATAATGGTGCAGTTTTAGCTTATATAGAAAAGGTCATCTTTTTTTTGTATACTGTCCTCTTAATTCATTTTGGATCCTTGAGAAAATATTTAGGCCTTACAGTCCTTCTGGTAGATTTATTATTCTCCTCTTCAAGTAAGGTAGTTAAAGAATTGAGAGACCTTGCTTCAAGTCCAGAGCTGTCTTTGTAAATCACACACTTGAGACATTCTCAGGAGCATATATTTGGATTCAGGGTTGCAACTGAATTGCACAAGGATGAGTGAAACCAGGGGGAAAAAAAAAAAAAAAACAACCAAGAGCTCTGGCAAGACAAGAAGAGACCAGCCCTCCTGTCCCTTTGCTGAACTACTTCCTCTGCTCCACATTCGATACGAGTCACCAGGACAACAAGAGGCCAGAGACAGAGTGAAATTGCATTGCAACTGGCAACCAATGTGTTTTGACTTCTAAAAGCCATAACAAAGAAAACTACTATGGTTGTATATAAAGTTTCTGTTTTATGCAGAGCACTCTATGTTCCCCAAATGAGCACTTGAAGATTCTTGCTCAATATACTGGTTTATAGAATTTCTCTCAATTTGAAAGGAACACAGTGTCTTCCCTGGGAGTTTGAATGCCGTGGATTTACGTGACAGCAGTGAATTCAGGGAATTTCCCATCCCCTCTGTGGAGAAGTTGTGATTATCCTCCTAGAGTCAGGGGAGCTGAAGAGCAGAGAGTTTAAGGGATTTGCTCAAGGTCAATGAGAGATCAAGGAATATTTGGCTCCAGTTTGGTGTGCTAATTATTATTCAGTTGCTCTCTCCTTCATTTATGCATTTGTTAATCATCATCTTTTCCTTAAAGCTCAAGAAGATGAGACTGAGAGCCTTTTGCAAAAGAAAACTGGCTTTCAATATTTTTGTTGTCGATATGTGCGTGTTCTGCTATTTTTTTAAGATTTTTTAAATTTCATTTTTTAAAATAATTTTTCATTTTTTTCTTAACATATAATGTATTATTAGCCCCAGGGGTAAAGATTATATTTATTTATTTGACAGAGAGAGCTCACAAGTAGGCAGAGAGACAGGGAGAAGCACTGCCCGCCACGCAGAGAGCCCAATGCGGGGCTTGATCCCAGGGACCCTGGGAACATGACCTGAGCAGAAGGAGAGAGGCTTAACCCACTGAGCCACCCAGGCACCCCTGCTGTTCTTGATTTAAATCTTTTTCTCATTGCTCAAGGGCTGTCATAGTTGCAGACTCCAAACCCGGACTCTTGAAGAGAAAGGAGTATTAACCTGACTGGCTTTCAATATTCCACACTGACTGTTGACTCCAAGACTATCGAGGTGTTATCTCAGTTCTTAGAGGGCTGAATCCTAACACTCAGTGGAGTTCCCACACATAGTATTGGTGCAGCTTTTGTGTTACTAAGCGAGGAACCCCACACCAAAGATAAAATAGAAGTCGTTCTTTGTTTCCTCTTTTTTCTACCTTATAATCGGATTAAATCCTAAAGTATGGGGGTAATGAAAGTAATGAAATAAATTATCTGGTCTGTTTCATTTTGACTTTCAAAACTATTAATTGTATTTTTCAGTGTCCTAAAGTATATAGAAATAAAATTTACCATTATAACCGTCCGTAAGTGTACAGTTCGGTGGCATTAAGGGCATTCACGCTGTCCTACAGCCAACACCACCATCCATCTTCAGAACTTCTTCATCATCCCAAACTGAAATTTTTCATCTGTTAAACTCTAATTCCCCATTTTCTTCAACCCCTACTCCCTGGTAACCATTACTCTATTTTTGTCCCTATTAATTTGACTGCTTGAAGTACCCCGTGAAAGTGGAATCATGTCATATTTGTGTCTGGCTTACTTCACTTAGTGTCATGTTTTTAAGGTTCATCCGTGTTAGAGCATATACCAGAATTCCATTTCTTTTGAAGCTACATAATATCTATTTTGTGTACATAACATTGTTTTTCCCAATTTATTTATTTTCAGAAAAACAGTATTCATTATTTTTTCACCACACCCAGTGCTCCATGCAAGCCGTGCCCTCTATGATACCCACCACCTGGTACCCCAACCTCCCCCCCCCGCCACTTCAAACCCCTCAGATTGTTTTTCAGAGTCCATAGTCTCTCATGGTTCACCTCCCCTTCCAATTTACCCAAAAGCACATACCCTCCCCAATGTCCATAACCCCACCCCCCTTCTCCCAACCCCCCTCCCCCCAGCAACCCACAGTTTGTTTCGTGAGATTAAGAGTCACTTATGGTTTGTCTCCCTCCCTATCCCATCTTGTTTCATGGATTCTTCTCCTACCCACTTAAGCCCCCATGTACATAACATTTTATTTATTCATTCGTCTATTACTGATGGACCTTTGGACTATTTCTCCTTTTGGCTATCATGAATAATGCTTCTTTGAGCACTGATGTGTAAATATCTCCTTGAGTCCCTCCTTTCCACTCTTCTGCATGTATACCGAGGAGTAAAATTGTTGGATCATATGGCAATTCTGTTTCCATGTTAAAGAACTGTCATACTGTTGTTCATGGTGGCTATACCTTTTTATAGTCCCACCAACAAGGCACAAGTGTTCCAATTTCTCCACATGCTCCCCAACACCTGTTATTTTGGTTTTGGTTTTTTGTTTTTTGGTTTTTGTTTTTTTTTTTTTGTAATAGCCATCCTAATGCGTGTGAGTGGTTAATCAATTGTATTTTAAACCATATATTAGCTATAGTGGACATGCGCCACTTTTGCAGTGACATATCATCTTCTGAAAAGCTTTTCTTTTTTTTTTTTTTTTTTTTAAAGATTTCATTTATTTATTTGACAGAGAGAGAGAGATCACAAGCAGGCGGTGAGTCAGGCAGAGAGAGAGAGAGAGAGAAGCAGGCTCCCGCCAAGCAAAGAGCCCGATGTGGGGCTCGATCCCAGGACACTGAGATCATGACCTGAGCCGAAGGCAGCGGCTTAATCCACTGAGCCACCCAGGCGCCCCTGAAAAGCTTTTCTGAATATGGAGAATTTCCATGTTATACGTTCTACCTCTCTAATACAGAACGCAGAGCTCAGATCCCCAGCTTCCTTTTCACCTAGAATAAAATCATGTGTCCCAGACTCAACTAATCAGATGGATCTATGCAAGATTTAAGTTCCTATGTAACCAACAAAAGAGATAAGCTCTCTCCAGCACTTCCATTTTGTTGGCGTGGGTGTTAACAGTGGAATCTGGCTTTGGGGAGGCATTTTCAATTGAAATAGATCTAATGCAGTCAAGTTCCCAACATGGAGGATGATGGTGGCATTTCCTCAACAAGCCATTTCTGTGGTATGATTGGGTGTTGTTCCTGTAAGCTCATCCTCAAGCCATTTCTCCTACCAAAGAGTCCGTTCCAATCCAACTCAATTGTATACTTGTCTTCACCATGCGCCATGCCACCAACGAGGCTTCTGCCTGGGGCCTTGGAGTGGGGAAGGGCATGATCTGCGCATCGACTTTCTTCTCTCTTTCTCCTCTAGTCTTGGTTCTTACGGAGCAGGGGCAGGGAGGATGGATGAAGAAAAGAAAGAATGTTCCCCTAACTGGCACCACTGTAGTCCCCTCTGTGGCACATGTCTAAATACTAGCTGTCTGGTGGTAGACTTTTCTATACGTGCAATTGACCAGAATGAAATTTATACAAGACTTCATGAAAGAACAGCCAAGGGAGGTTCAGTAAGAGCAAGGTTGAAGGCAGCAAGTGGATGAAAATTGAACCAGTTCAAGTTCATCCCTCTCTAAGTTCAGGTTGGCTACCATGCTAGGTACTGAAGGTGCAGCTGTTTGAGGGCCCTGTTTTTATATGGGAGTCTAGACCCATCTCCTGACCTGGGAGAACCCCTCAGACTTGACCTTTACCCTTGCCCCCTGCTTTGGTCCATGGTGGAACACTTCACAGCCTCCCACTGCTGGAGGCTATATTTGATTGATTACCTCTTGGGTGGGGTGCTAGCAAGTCAGCTCAAGTCTGGCTACCTGTGGACGCATGGGCGACTTGCATGACTTTGCCCCACCGAGTTGTATGAGTACAGACTCCTACATACTTGCATTCTCTGTGCCCTGTCATCTCTTTCCACTTCTTTTCCCCTTGCACATATAGGGACAGGGCACAGATCAGCAAGTGCACTGTACAAATAGAACCAGATAAGGAATAAGGTATCAATAAGACACTCTACATCTTTGAGAACAATGTTTGGGCCCCGCTTCACATTGGTGGGATTTGGAAAACAGCAGCTTCTCTTTTCTTTCCCAAGGGGAGAGGAGGGAAAAGTCACACTACTCATCCTTTCCCAGCAACATCCAACCTATGGGATTGTCCTTTCTTTCCCTAACCTGGAGGCTAGATGTGGAAAGGAGTATATACTGGGGATACAGAGCCCATTCAGCCACTTCTTAATAACTCATGGAAGAATTACCTGGCCCCAACTTCTTTCATTTTTTTTCTGTCAAATCTGGAACATACTTACCTCTCTATCTTTTATCTCTGGGCAGTAGCTCATGTTCTATTCAGTAACCTATTACGTTCATTCTCTAGATATTTTTCCTGGGTAAAACTCATAGTCTCCTTTCAGAAATTTACATATTTGCATTTCATCCGAAGTCTCTTGTATCTCCAGTGATTTGTCTTTATAATTTTTGTGTCACAGATTTTAACTAATACAGCATACAATAATAGTGCTGTACATAGATTCCTAAAGGATTCCAGATGAACCCCATCAGATCTTCACTGGGATTGTTAGAAACCACAGAGACACTATAGGACACCAAAGTTAAGGAGTAAAACCTAAAGGTAGCCAGAGAATATAGATTACCTCCAAAGGAACAACTGTAGCGTCAATAAACTTCTCAACATCAACTGAGGCCAGAGGATAATGGAATAATTCCTTCCGCATTGGAAGATAGGAATTGTTTTTCTTTTCCACCATACACTTGTCTATTTCCCAGATGCTCATTCTTTTAATATAGTAATAGTATATTTTTTTAGATGAATCATCAGTGTTTGCATTATTATAAGCATGAATTGCTTTGAGTGTATGTGACTCAGTTTTGCCCACTGAAAGTGTTAATGAGTTCTTGTTGTGCCCATTGTTTTGATATTTCGAAACGATAGGCCTTGGTGTGCATCCATTTTCATCCATTGTTCTGAGCACTTAATGAGCCGTTCAGGCCAGAAACTTGTATATTTGTGTATTTGTGCCCATCATTGCATGATTGCATGGTTAGGCGTGCAATTCTTGATTTCAGCTCAGGTCATGATCTCAGGGTCTTAAGATCGAGCTCTGTGTCAGGCTCTGTGCCAAGCATAGAGCCTGCTTAAGATTCTCTCTCCCTCCTTCTTCCTCTGTCCCTCACTGCTCATGTTCTCTCTTAAATGAAGAAGAAGAAGAAGATGGAGGAGGAGAAGGAGGAGGAGAAAAAGAAATATAAATTTATATGATGTCTTATAATATTTTATATGTTCTTCTATTTTCTTTGCTTTATGATCTGATTTTTGGAAGATCGACTCACTTGGACCTCTGACCTTGCCTATTGAGTGTTTCAGTTCTGTTCTCATGTTTTTAATTTCTAAGAGATCTTTTATGTTCTCTAAATGTTCTGTTTTAAACGGTATTCTGAACTTGTTTCTGGGATTCAGAACCGTGGCGTATCTCTCTGAGGATTTTAATAATGGTTTTATTTTGAAGCTTTGTTTTCCTTTCATGGTTTATTTTTCATCCAAGTTGTTTTTCTCTGTTAGTGGCTTGTTTGTTTGATCGTGTGTCGTAGAGGCATTCTTCAGCTGTCTGGTGATCTTTAGGTGTCTGTTCATGTTTAATTGTGGGTAAGAAGCTGACTGGAAGATCTAAATGAGTTTCACTGGAGGGTGATGTGGTTGGACTGTTTGTCAAGGAAACCTCAGTGTCACCGTGTTTATAGTTTTCCTCAATATCTGGACAGATTCCTTGGAGATGAACCTCTGCTATCATTCTTCAACTTGGAGAGAAAAAGTCTGGTCATAATCATTCTGGAGACTGTGTAGGTTAACAAGGCTTAGAGGCAGGGTCTCTGCTTTCAGTGTTTCATACATTCATTTCTTCACCTGGTCTCGGTGTGGTACTTCCCCTTTTAACCCAGTCTGTGCCCTCTGAGTCCAGCCTACCTTGTTCTGCCCTTTCCAGAGAATAAACATCCATCTTTTGCTAGGGTAGTGTGATGGTTAGTTTAACGTGTCAACTTGACTGAGCTAAGAGATGCTCAAATAGCTGGTAAACATGATTTCTGGGTCTCTGGAAGAGATTGGTATTTGAATTGGTAGACCGGTAGACCGAGTAAAGAAGATGCCCTCACCAATTCCAGCGGACATCATCCAGCCCCTTGACGACCTGAATAGAACAAACAAATGGAAGAAGGGTTAATTTACTTTCTGCTTAACCTAGGCCATCCATCTTCTTCTACCTTCAGACAATTGTACTCACCATTCTCAGGCCTTCAGAATGGGACCGGGACTGTCACCATTGGTTCCCTTAGTTTTTCGGGCCTTTCTGTTCAGACTGGGACTATGCTACTGGCTTCCCCAGTTAGAGGAGAAGTCCTCCAGTAGCATGGAGTCTGGACAGTGCTTCTCAAACAGCTTTCCTAATCCTCCTCATTTTTGGCAAGCCTCTTCTTCCCTATTTCCAATATTACCCAGTGTCACCATCTTCTGGAGTCTTGGTAATGTTGTTGAATAAACTGAGCCAGCTTCAAATCTGACTTTGATCTACTAGGTCATTTTTTGGTTATCCACCTTCTTTCTGGCTTCCAAAAGTTTGTTGTTGTCTTCACTTCTGTTCTCCATAGATTCAGTGGCTTCTACATTTCTACATAATGACGATTTGTTGTAGTTTTTTAAAAATTTTATTGATTTATTTTTAAGATTTTATTTATTTGACAGAGAGAGAGAGATCACAAGTAGGCAGAGACATAAGCAGAAAGAGAGGAGGAAGCAGGCTTCCTGCTGAGCAGAAAGCCCAATGCGGGACTTTATTCCAGGACTCTGAGATCATGACCTGGGCTGGAGGCAGAGGCTTAACCCACTGAGCCATCCAGGTGCTCCTTATTCATTGTAGTTTTTAAATGGATTCTGGAGAAGCCAAATTTGGATGAGCATGTTCCACCACCATTTTTACCCAGAACTGTCTTCTAGACGTCTACATCCAACTGAACTCATTTTTTGACTGATGCTTTCTAAGACTAGGAGAATTGACCTCTTCTAGTCTTAGCTGACAAAAGTTCCTAAAGGATGTATTTCAAAAAGAAGGAAATTGAGCCTTGGAGGAAAAATGTGGAATGCGAGAATTAATAGACTCAGGAACCTGATGGGGTTGCCACCAGGTAGATGGCACCTGATGGTGGATGCCATCTATAGGGAAGCCCTTCCCTTCTGGAGGAATGTGGTGATGTCTTTGACCCAATGTGGAAACCTAGCAGAGACGCGGAAGGTAGCTGCCACTGCAAGAGTTTCCCATACCTAGAGTGATGGAAACCATTTCAGTCCTATTGCCAGGTTTGGGAAGGAAGCCTAGAAGTGAAGGAACCAGTTTCCCATGGAACATCCCCATCCCACCAAACATGAAAACAATTCTGAGTCCAATGAGGTGGATATTCAGAAGTCTAATTTGAGCCTGCTATGGGTGAATGAATGAACAAAGCTTCCCCATAACAAAACAAATATAAAATAAATGTATATATAAAGTAAAATGTGCAATGAGAAAAGCAACCTTTTGAGTTTGGGGGTAGTTAATGGGGCTTCTAGCAGTTTGGAACCAAGATGTCTCATTGAAGTTTCTGTTTTTTGTTGTTTGTTTTTTCAAGAAGACATTTTTAGTGGACACAGACAAACCCACCCTTCAGGCTATAACCAGGGGCCAAGATAATTTCCTTTAGCCTCTAAAAACGTAATCCTATAAGAAGCCTCTTTGTATCTTCTACTCCATCTTGTTTGTACCTCCTGAGGTATCATCAGATGAAGGTTCTACTTAAATCCTGAAACTATTTTCTACATTACCATTTTTAATGTCTTAGTTGTTGGTACTTATAATGGCATCCATGCAATAGTTTAGATTTTTTTCCTACTCTGATAAGATCTGAAAGCTACAGTTTACCCATTGTCCAATTTACATTTCTAATTTCTGCCTCTTCCCACCCTACAAAGGCAGGACACTATATGAAAGGCTATTTTGATGGCCAGACTCCATAATCAATCTCAACTATAATCCTGACCTGGGAAAAAATTGAGTTGATAGAGTATTAGTAGGACACCTGGGTGGCTCAGTTGGTTAAGCGTCTTCCTTTGGCTCAGGTCCTGGGGCTGAGTCCCAGCATCCGGCTCCTTGGCCAGCAGGGACCCTGCTTCTCCCTCTGCCTACCCCCACTCACCTCACCCCAACCGAGCTTGGGCTCTCACTCTCCGACAAATAAATACATTAAAATCGTTTTTAAAAAATAAAATGAATATTAATATTTACATGTGACAGCACTTTTCTGAGTACTCATATAATAAAAACCAGTACTACTAATAATATAAACTCATCTAGTACTCATTACCACCCCATGTGGCGGGTACTGCTATTATTTGCATTTTGCAGAAGAGGAAATTAAGGCACGGAGGCACTCAACAATCTGCTCTAACTTCACTGGTAGTAAGTGGCAGCGCTCCAAGTTAAATTCTGGCAGTCTGGCTCTAGAGTTCATGGTCACAAGGACAAAATTACAAAACCTGTTCTGATAGAACACTTTCTTGTTCTTTTCAAACAGCTTAAAGAAATTAACAGTAATAGTACTTGATTGTGTTGATGATGAAAATATTAAGCCAGAGCATTCTTAACCCTGGCTTAGGAGAATCAACTTGGAGAGCTTTAAGGAAGCACCAGCGCTTCGGTCCTATCCCAGAAATGATTTCGTTGGTCTGCTGGGCCCAACCTTTGGATTAAAAAGAAAGAACTCCCCAGAAGTTGGTAATGTACAGCTGGAATTGTGTTCCACTGGACCGGCTCCTGGAGGCATCTTGCAATGCCTAGGGTAGAGCTTCTTCATTATCACCCCTCACCTGGCCTCGGGTACTTTGAAAATCAGAAGGAACTGGTGTCATTTAACATGTTTAAATACTCAGCATTTCAGGCCTTTGCATTTCAAGCTTCCACATACCCGTGCCCACACGCACATAAGCACACACCCCTCACTGGCCTGTTCAGAGCTGATATTTGCTATCTGTCCCCCTCCCAGACAGTGTCTATTCTGTCTCTGAGTAGTTGTATCACTGTCTCTGTTCAGTTTAAATCAAGTCACGCGGAGTGTAGATCCTTGACCTAACACATGAATAATGTCCGAGGATGTAAGTCAGCAGCTAAGCTGGGGTATCACACTCTTCTCAGGGATCGTTCGGGATGCCGAATTCATTCTTCCTCTTTTCCAGGCCCTAGCACTCAAACAAAACTTGAAGAAGAAAAAGCATATCACTTGGGTTTAGCCCAGGTTGGTCCCAGGGCCCACCACCCCTCATCTCTGTATCCACCGTTAACTGTCATTACGTCCAATTCCAAGGTCTTTCAGCTCAGTAGAAGGCCCAGCAGGTGACACAGAGCCTTAACTCCAGGGATTGGAGGGACTGTCCCAGGGACGAACATGCTTGCTCACAAGCCAGCCTGCGCAAGACCCCCTTCCCCCACCTCCCAGCACAGACCCTTGCTGCCCATTCCCCCTGCTGTGAACCTGGAAACACCAGCAATGTCTACAGCAAGGTCAAATAAGACATTGCCCACCGGCTCGTTTTTTTAATACTGCCCCAGGGGTCACGGAGCTGTTTGTGGCCCTGTGTGGGATTTAGGGGAACAGACGTTTCTGGGTTCCAGACAGCCCAGCCTTTCTCATGGACCCCGACAGGAGTCCGTGGGGCTGGGCTGGGCCGGGCTCAGATGGTCAGATGCAGGCTGCTTCATGACCCCCAAGGCCTGATGCGCCCATCCAGGGGCCGAGTCCTCTCGCTGCAGCCCCCTCTGCCTCTCCTGAAAGTGGGCTTCTGAGAGCCTGCCTCACCTTCCCTCCCTCCCCAGAGTTTGCCAGATGTGCTGCTCTGATCCCAGCCTCCCTGTTCAGGCTGCTGCTCCTCTTCTCGGTGGCTCTGGGCTCTCACAGCACATCTGTGCAGTTCATTTGTTTCTATAAATACCTTCCTGGGTGACCTAGAACTTGGATTTAGTTATTTCCCTTCTAATGATAGGGCTGCAGCCCAGCAGGCCTCTGGGCCACCTATACCTGTGAGGATTCCAGAGCCCCTCCTTCAGCACTTACTGAGCACCTACAATTAGCCAGGCCCACCGATGACGCGGGTGCAGAAATAAACATAAAGCCGACTTCCCAGCCCTTGAAGTATCAGCTTCCTTTGCAGATAACAGAGTCATGAACCAACTTATTGCAATGCAGCCTAATAACGTACATCGCAGTTGAGGAGGACAGGAAGCCCAGAGAGAGGAAGAGAGGTGTCTTTAGAAATAAATGGGAGTGGGCAGTGTAAACGCACTGTTTTTTTCCTTTTGTGGCAAGTGCCCGACTTAAGCTTTGATTGCTGAGGGCAGCCACTGCAAAGACTGGAATCACTATCTCGAATAGCTATCTTGAATAAACACGTTTTTTTTAAAATCCTAGCCACAGGGTCTAGATAAAGAGCAAGGCCACCTTTCCTCACTGAGTCTCCTTTGTTTTAAAGATACTGGTTGATTTTGGTAACTGGCTATTTGGGCCACTTGCTTTAAATTCCCGCCCTCATGTTTTAAACGCACCAGAAGTGAGCCCAGAAACCCTAGGTCCCCACCCCAACCCCAGTGAAAGCAGAACCCAGGCCCATGGGCACCGTGTCTCTCTACCTACAAACCTTACAGTGGCCTGGGGTATACTGTATAATTCCCAGGTCTTAAAATTAATAAACCTTTATTTTTTCCCAAAGTTTGCTGGTAGTTGTTGTTGAAAGACATCTTGTAATCATAGTAAGATGATTACTATGTAAGGGTCAGTCCTGTTGGAGCTGTTGTTTGGAAAGAAGAGTGGTCTGTGGGAACGTCACTGGGGCCAAGGTGAGTGCCTCTGGGCCTTTCTAGCTGGTGGGATTACTATCCTAGGTGAGACCCACGCAAAACAGAGTACAGGAGTTTCCTAGGCCTGCATACAAAGTACAACATTCTGGGTAACTTTAACAACAGAAATTTCAGTGCTAGAGGCCCAAAAAAAAAAAAAAAAAAAAAAAAAATGTCAGTGGGGTGGGGTGTGGGGTTCCCTCTGAGAGCCGTGAGGGAGAAGCAGCTCCTGGCCTCTCCAGCGTCCACTGGTTTGCTGGCGATCTTCCAGAACCATCCCCAGGACCTTGGCCTTCATCTTCAAGGGTTCTGTCCTTGTTTGTATTTATGTCTAAACGCCCCCTTTTTATAAGGACACCGGTCGTCCCGAGCTAGGGCTCACTCTTCTCCAGTGACCTCATCTTAACTAACTGTAATGTAATGACCCTATTTTCAAATAAAGTCACATTCTGGGGTATTCAGGGATAAGACTTCACTAGATGACCTTGGGAGTTAGGGGAATAGAATTCAACCCATTACAAGGAGCTTGCCCATGGGAGAAGGCGAGGAGGGCATCCTGATGCTCAACAGAGGGAAGAGCAGGTGAGAACACAGGACAAGTGGCCCTGGGGGCACAGTTAGGGACCAGCACATTGCTGGTGCGGGAGTGGGTGGTTAGGGTGAGGTGGATTTGGGATGGAAAGGTAGGCTCAACTCTGATCACAAAGGGCTTTTTCTGCAGAACTTCTGGCTATAGATGCTTCACTGGGACAGAGAGAAACTCACTTTGCTGACCTTGGCCTAGCCTGGGGGCAGAGGAGGGAGGTGTGGGGTCTGAGAAGGACATCTCACAGTGTTTGCCCAGGCCTTCCCTGCACTGGAAGTGTAGACAGGTCAAGACGGCTTCGGTGGGGGCTGGAGCCAGGTTCGCAGTCTGGCCCCACACCTTTAGGTCTCTCCCCCAACTCTTTAGGCCTCGTTTCTTCCCCCACAAATTGACCGTGAAACCACCTGGCACATCACGAACACTAAGTAATAGGTGGTAGTGTTTTCACGGTGATGACTCAGCCCCATGAATTTTGACTTAAAAAAAAATTCAGAAGATTGCCATCAAACCATAGTGAAAGATGTCTGACTCCCAGCTAGTTTCAGAGTAAACGGATGGAGCAAAGATTAATGCTAGAAAATATCTGCATAAGTATCTGTTCCCTTTTAAATGCCCACTGTAAAGGAAATATCTACTGCTTCAGGGTATTTGAGTGTGGCAGTTGGAAGAGTGGGGCATCTATTTTGTATTAGCAGGAGATTCTTTTGTTGGGAACTGCTTAACCTCGGGCCTCTGTCCCTCACGGTGGATGAGTCAGACCTGCAGCAGACACGTGACTGTCCCCAAGGGGTCAGAGGCAGCTGGTGCTGGTCAGAAACCAAGGGACGCTGCCAGCCAGCCTTGGGGCAGAGCCCCCAGACACCTCCTGCAGGAATGCAATGAAGGTCACTGGCAGGACAACCCACGGCGTCTGGGATTGTTTTACCAGCTCGTTTTCAACCTGACAGCACGTGGTGGGTCAGGACGTGTTGGGGTCTGTGTGGAGAGAGAGAATGAACATGAAAGCAACACAGAGAAAATGCTGAGTGAGAGGCAGAGGGGAGCCCCAGAGTGCAGCACAGAGACCCAGAGAGAGACAGACAGACAGAGGAAAAGAAAGAAAGATGGAGAAAGGCAGAGACAAAACTCCAAGACAGGGACAATGTCTTGGCATAGATCAGAGGGGACCTAGGAAGAAAGCAAGAAAAGAAAAGAAAAGAAATATATATATATATACATATATATATATATAAAGTTACACATGTTATTTTAAAACTAATATGTAGTAGAAAGAAACCAAAGTATAATTACTATAAGGAACTATAAATAGTCTTAAATTTGTACAGGACTTAGAGTATACAAAGTCCTTTCTGTGTGCCCAAATCCTGGCCAACGAGGAAGCGAGCTTATGACTTCCATCTTGTCCCCTCTGCTTAGAGAATGTGATCATGCTTAAAAGTCAGTTCTTTCTGCCTCTGATTTCTCTTCTCTAGAATGGGGCCGGTCATCTGTGTCTGGCCGCCGGGCATCCCATTCGCTGTCTCCGTGGTTCATTCTTGGTGCTGTAAGTGGCAGTTCAAGGACTGAAGTTAGCCTCCCACCAAGTTTTACTCTACCCCAACAGGAATTAAAATACATTCTGTTGTAATTCATTGCCAGTATTTGAAAATCAGGAGCTATTGACTCTATAACTGGACGTTGGGCTTCTTTGGAAAGATTGGGCAAAAGAGGCAGGGCTGGACCCCAATCGCCCCACCGCGGCGTGGCCTCCAGCCGGTGCCAGCGAGGCGCTGTGGTTGGGCCCTCTCACTCCACCGTCCCTCCCTAAGTCCTCCTGCTACCAGCTCAGTTCATTTATGTTACTTCTCTGGCGGGTGGAGATTTTGTTTGCGGTTCTCGTTCTTCCTGACCAGCATATTTTATTGCAGTGGCCGGTCCATGGGTGAGACTCCTGTCTGTGCGGCAGAGAATGTGTCCTGTTCACCCGAGTCTGCAGCCCTGAGCACTGTGCCTGGCACATAGTAGGTGCTCAGGAAGTGTTTGCTGACGTGACCAAACATGGTGCTATGTAAGAACCACAAGCAGGGAGAGGGGCAAACAGAAGGGAAGGTGTGTGGGAAGAGCCTGTTCCCTCTGATGCCTCGGTGACTGCACAGAGGGTGAGGCGGGCTCCTGCAAGGGGGCCCCGTGTTTCATCTTCCTCTGTTGTGCCCAGAAAACTGGAAGCAAGCCAGAGTTAGATCTCCAGCCCAAGAGTGACACAGCAAAAAAGCGGGATCCCTGGTTGAGGGCCCATGAGGGGAGTAGGGGACGAAGAAGCACAGAGCACAGGGATAGGCCGGGCCCTCGGAGAGGGCTCTGTGTGGCTGCCCCAGAGACAGCAGGCCCGTTTCCCTGCACGTGGTGGCCTGGCTTCTGCAGACCTTGCCAGGAGAGACAGACCTTTGTAAAGAGGAAGGTTTAGAGGCAGTGTGGCCGGACATGTGACCCAGAACAAGTTACTGGACCCTTCTGGGCCTGTTTCCCCATCGTCTGAAGATGGAGATGACAAGCGTCCATCTCACTGGAATGTGGCAGGATTGAATGAGAGACGCGTGGAAAGTGCCAGGCACATGATGGCCCGACGCTTCACACTTTCTGTGTTAGTGTCCTCCGGCCACCGGACAAACCTGGGGACTTAGAACAACAGAAAGTTCTCTCCCACAGCTCTGGAGGCCACAAGTCTGAATCAAGGAGTCTGCAGGGCCACACTCCTCCGGGGCTCTGGGACAGGATCTGTGCCTCTTCCGGCTTCTGGTGGCTCCAGGCGCTCCTCAGCATGGGGCTCCCCGACTCCTGTCTCTGCCTCCTCCCTGACTTGTGTCTGTTACTGCTCTTCTGTCTATTAGGCACTTGCCCTTGATTTGGGGCCCATTTTCAGAATCCAGGATGTTCTTTCCTCAAGATCCCTAATTTAACAGCATCTATAAGGCGTCTTTTCTAAATAAGGTCACATTCACAGCATACCTTTTGGGAGGGTTTGCTACCATTCAACCTGCTGTAATACCTGATGTTTAAATTGAGTGATTTGTGTTATTTAATCACTTGATTGAGCTAAATCTTGGGGGAGAGAGTCCCGGGTAGCCCCCCGCCCCCAGGGGCCTGATGTTGCTTTCCCAGGGGTCAAGGTAGCCCATGGTCACAGGGCTCCATGATTAGTGACTGGAGGAAGTGGGTTGACGCACATAATTTCTAGATATTCTGGATTCTCTCCTTGGTGCTCTCCATGTGCAGTGCTCTTTCTGTTCTCTGCGGACTGTCGATGGGGGACACAAGTGTGCTGTCCAGATCCTCCGTCAAGGAAGGGCTTGTCATCTCAGGTGGTGGGATTATTGTCTTCAAACAGCCTTCAGCCTTCATCCTTTTTGGGTCAGTCTCAGTGTAGACAGCCACTTGGATCATCTTTCCTGTGTGGACCACATCCCTGTGTGACAGAAGGAGCAGTTCAAAGTACCTGGCCGTATCAGCCCAAGATGAGATAAAGTGTGTGGGTCATTTTAACTCCAGTGTAGCCCATGGGGTCAGGAGAGGACTTGTGGGGCCTGCATTGCAATGTCACTTATCCTTCAGCCCAGTCCTGCCTCCTCCTCCTCCCTTCCACACGTGTGGAGCCCAAGGGCACCCCTAGTAAGCCTCCTGCACCCTAACCTCCAAATCAGAGTCTGCTTCTCAGCGACCCCAACCTCACCACTGTCAAAAGATCATCTGTTCTTCAGATCGTGCAGTTATTTGTAAAATCAACATTTTATTCCGACTAACTTTGTGTTTATGTGTAAGGATGCGCATTCCCAGAAGTGGCAATAAGTGATATTGCCTTGAGGTCTTGATTCATATTTAAAATTTTTTGAAGATTTCTTTGTGGCTTTGATGTTTTTCATTTTCCTAAGACTTGGGACATGCAAATGAATCTAAGGCAATCCTAAAATACTGAAATCCTCAGCAAGTACCCGGAAAAAGGAGCACTGGTTTTATAGTTGCTAGAAGCATGCTTGGTTGAAACTAGTGTTTTGAGGTTTCAGGTGGCTTCCTATCTGTCTGAATTTTTAATTAAGTCATTTGATGAAATCATTAGATATTTAACATCATCTATGAGCAAGGAATCAAAAAAGAATATAAGACAAAGGAGACAGGTTACTTTACCAGTTGAGAGATGAGGTTTTTGGAATAAAGAAGATGTGGGTTTAAGTCTTCTCTTTGCCTCTTGCTATCACTGATCTCTGCACCTCAGTCTCCCCATCTGTTAAAGGGGAGCAATAATGATACTGACCTCATAGAGCCCGTATGAAAGTTAAATAAGATTTTCTATATAAAATATTTATAATAGCACATCAAATATTATTCACTATGAGCTACCACCTGAGGCAAGGCATATAAACACACACACCCTAAACAAATTTTAGGTCCTTTGAGTCACTGCTTACAGGAAACTCATGAGAATTTGCCCAAACTTATTTCACAAAGGATCCTGGGGCATTTTTCTTATTAGAGAGTAAGCTGTTGAATTTCTGATACTGAAGGTGACCAGGGAATAAAGACCTGAAGGCAGGATGGATGTGAGTCATGTGGATCTCCAGGGAAGAGCATTTCAAGCTGAAGGAACAACCAGTGCAAATTCTGGGAGGATGGGTACCTTGTGTCTGCAGACTAGCCAAGAGGGCAATGTGACTGAGCCTGTAAGCAGAACAGATGAGATCAGAGAGATGAGGGGGTGAGGCAGGTCTTGTAGGACCTAGTAGGTCTTTGTGAAGACCATTTTGTTTGTTTCAGAGAAAGAGAGCGAGAGAGAGCACAGGCAACCAGGAGGCAGGGGCGACGGAAGAGAAAATCTTAAGCAGACTCCATGCTGAGCACGGGACCCAACACAGGGCTCCGTCTCACAACCCTGAGATCATGACCTGAGCCAAAATCAAGAATCAGACGCTTAACCAACGGAGCCACCTGGGTGCCCATGAAGACTGGGTTTTGATTTGCTGATTTGGGAAGCTGTTGCAAGTCAGGAGCCAAGGAATGACATGCCACATGGCCCGATTTCTGTCTTAAAATGATGCCCCTGACGGCTGTGTTAGGAATGGAGCACAGGTGGACAAGGCAGGAGAGTCGGGGACACTGCCCTTAGGAGGCTCCTGTAGCCTCCCCAGCTAACGATGGCCATTTAGATGAGGACGGTCGCCACGGGCAAGGAGTGTGCTCAGCATCTGCTGTGTTTGGAATCCTAAATGGACGGAGTTTTGTAATGTCTTGAGAGAAAGAAGTCAAGGACAACTTGAAGCAAGTGGGGGAGAAAGCTTCCTTTTACTGAGATAAAAACACAAGAGGAGGCAGGCTCAGGGAAGACTCGAAAGTGTTCATGTTGGGACCTGTGAAGTGTGAGGTAGCTATTAAACATCCAAATGCAAATGTTGAGGTGGCCATGAGGGAGAAGAGTTTGGAGTCAGTGAGCAGTCTGAAGATTAGAAAGATTAATTTGGGATTTATCAGTCTATATAGTTGGTGTTACAAACTATGAAGCTGGATGGAATTATGGAGGGGAGAAGAGCTAAAAGGACAGAGCTTGGAGGCACTCCAGTGTTCGGGGGGCAGATAGACAAAAAGAAACAGCACAGGATATGGAGAAGGAGCTGCCATTGAAGGCCGAGGAAAGCCAGGAGAGGCTGGTAACCAAGTGAAGGCATGTGAACAGGGCTTTGATGGTTGAAGAGGAGTGCATTAGACCAGGACTCCTCAAAGCATGGTCCCGGACTAGTAGCATCAGCATCTGGAAACCTGACAAGAATGTGCAGAATCTCTGGGACCCAACCCACTTCTACCAAATCAGAAACGCTGATGGTGGGACCCTCCAGGGGGTTCTGAAGCACCCTCAAGTTTGAGAACCATTGCCCTAAGAAAAAAATCCCTGCACAAAATCGTAAAGACCATTAAGGAAAAAAAAAAAAATCACCCCTACGTCCTTTCTTGTCAGAGAATATTTTTAAAGACCCCCTTAGTGCTCAAAGCACTCACAGTAACCTCCTACCTGACATCACCACCCCTCCCCCACATGCCAATTTAGAAAACTACTAATTTATCATGGCTCTTTGGAGAGGAGGAATGCCCCCATTTTACCGGACAGAGGGAATGCTGAGCACCAGGCATGCCAGACATTCCACTGCTTTAAAAAAAAGGGGGGGGGGTACTCCAGGCTTAGCATTACTGGGCCATGAACGTGCCACTCCTGAGATACAAAGCTTATGTCACCAGTTTCCAAGTTCTCTTCTAGGTTTTCCTAGGAGAATTCCACCCTTTTCCATTCTGGGGAGAAGTTAAAATTAGGGCCAGCCCTTCAGTACTGGTGTGCCAGATGCGGGGAAGCTGTCCCCAGAAATAAGCTGGTTCCCACCGCCGATGGGCGGGGCGGGGCTCCTCCAGTCCCGGCCCATCGGAGGGGCTGCTCAAAGGCCTGCCCCCTCCAAGTGTCTGCAAGGGGTCTGGTCCCAAGCTTTAAAACCCTGAGCAGAGGCGCTGCATCCCGACCTCTCCTCTCCCGGCCAGTCCTTGCTGGTTTTTCAAAAAGTGTGCAATTGTCTCCTTCCCGCCCAGCCCCATCCTCCCCGGGACCAGCTGTGCGCCGAGCCGGCTTCACTCGGGACGCTCTCTGACCCGCAGCCCGCGCTCCAGTCAAGCACCCCCAGCTTTCTGCGCAGCTTCCCGAGCCGCTTCGCCAAGTTGGGCAGCTCCAAGTGCACGCTCAGCCTCTCGACTTCTCCCTCCCCGGGTCCCCGGCGTCCCCGCTCCGGTACCGGAGCCGCGGGTCCCAGCGGGCTGGCAGCTTGCACCCCTTTCCGGTCGTCCTTCCCTGAAGCGCGACCATGCTGCTAAGCGCCGTCCTCCTGGCGATGCAAGGTAAGTGCAAGGACCCAGGGGGACCCCCGGGGGGCGCCCTCGTGACCCGCTCCCGCAGCCCCCATGCCCGGGGCTCCCTGTCCTGGGCCGGGCCATCCGAGGGTGCCTCCGGGAACTTTTCGATAGCCGTACCCCCTTCCTGAGCCTGGGGTGGCAATGGGGGTGGTCGTAGGGCTGTGCATTGGCAGCGCCAGGGAGGGGAAGGGGGTAGTAATGCCTCCTTCTCCAGCCATTCCCGCCTGCATGCCTCTCACTTTAACGTAGGGCCTCCTCCCCCCACCCCCGCCCCGGGCGCCCCGAGTTGGTGCAGATGCTCCCAGCCCTATCCCGAACTGAAATTCGTCTTGTGCTCGCAGCCCTGCAGCTTGCTGGTGCTCTGGACCTGCCCGCCGGGTCCTGCGCCTTTGAAGAAAACACCTGTGGCTTTGACTCGGTATACGCGTTCCTGCCCTGGATTTTAAACGAGGAAGGTAAGGGGGCTCCCGGGCACACGGGCCTCGGAGGTGAACTTTCTTCCTTGCTGGTTGGCCTTTTCTCAAGGGCAATGTTATCTTGGAGTTAAATCCCCTCTGGAGGAAAAGCGTGAGTCATGGATCCTCCTTCCAGCCCTCAACTGCGCTGCACACATGGCCAGGGAGGACAGGGAGGGGGGCCCAGGGCGTCCTTTGTTTACCTGACCTGCGGGGCGGGGGCGGAGAAGCTCTGAGAATGTCTGCCCTCCCCCACCCCCAGCACTTCGGGGAGAAAGGGGACGCTGCTACTGATTGTCACCCACCAGCTGCGTGCAGAGGGCCTGTCACCAGCCCCTCTTCTTACTCAGTAGAATCTTCAGGAGCTGGGCAAGTCCCATGGGGGCTAGTCTTCACCCCACACTGCAGAAGGGGTTCCCAGTTCTGAGAACGACCTGAGTGCTAAGCCCTCGTGTTTGTGTCACGCCTAAGTGTGCTAAGTGTGACTGCATCCTCTTGCTGCCCGTGTATCTGTCATCCAGCACTTGGCAAAAGAGGAAACCAAGTCCGTGACTGTGCGCCTGAGGTCACTGGGCTGGCGGGTGTTGGTCACTGTCTCACCACTACATACTGTTTGGGTTCTGGTGACAATTTAAATGTGGGTCTTTAGAAGTTTCTTCTTACCCTTCATTATATGGGGAAAAAAAAAACAAGCAGTTCTCAGCGCCCAACAGCAAGTCCAGGGAGCCCCTTCTTTCCTTTCCCTCACTCTGTGTTTTTAGAAGCTTGGTGCCCCAGGCCATTTGGGCTGGGGAATAGCCTTTTAAAAATGCTGTAGCTTAAAGGAGCTTGGCTAACCTCCTTCCATTCCGAGCTGTCCTCAGTTCCCAAGGCATCCCAGCCGGCTCCCTGGAGGAGGGCGGAGCCCAGAACCCCGGCTCAGCGTGGAGGACCTCTCACCAGTCTGCTCTGCCCCACACTTGTGTTGGGCTGCGTGTGCACTAGCTTCTCGGCCCCTCACATGTGGGTGACGGTAGCCCCATTTACAAAGGAGGGCATCACAGTCTCAGAATGTCTGAATGTCTGGCCCCTGACACACAGTGGCACTCAGCCGCTGGCTCGGGGCTGCCTGGCTAAGGGGAAGCCATGGGCAGGGTCGAGCTCAGTAGCAGCCTTATTGCCAACAGTTGCCAGGTCTTTCCTATGGACAGTTTTCTTGGGGAACGCTGGGGGGAAAGCGGTTCCTGATTTATTATCTGAGGGATCCCTACCCTGCCGATGGCCTTAGGAAGGTCCCTATCATCTTGCCACCCCCAGTCTTTCCCTGCTTCTGCTGTGGGTGAAGCATTTTGAGAGACCACCCCCCACGGGTCGTGGGGCGGGCTTCGGAGAGCGTTATTCTCTAGCCCTGTGCTTGGCAGACTCAAGCCACTTGGGAGTTACCTGGTGTTTGAGTTAAAGACACAGGTTGTTGGGAGTGTCACATTCTGTGGGTCTGGGATGGGACCTGAGAATGCGCATTTCAAACCAGTCCCTACCTGTGGCTGCTGCTGCTGGTCCAGAGACCGTGTTTGAGAACCACTGACCACAGTGCACATTCACACACACACACACACACACACACATCCCCCAGCGCTAGGGGACCTGAGCAGGGCTGGACTTAGGGGACCCTGAGAGTGAAAACCTCCTTTAATCTTACTGCCTACACACCTCTCCTGCCTCACCCTGGTCCTGGCCCCAAAGAAAGAAAATCAACATCACCCTTCATCCAGGAGTCTCAGTCTCTGAGCCCCCACCCCCCAGCATGGTGGCACTCCCAGGCTGCTCCTGGGTCAGGGGACGTGCCACAGCCCGCCCAAGCTCCCTGCCTTCCAGACTTCCAGACTTCCAGACCCACAGGAAGCGCTGGGCTGCACCTCTGCCCCAGAGTGGCAGTTAACCAGTGCCCCTTCTGGGAAAACAGGAAGATGATTGTAGGAAAAGGTGATTATGGCTTAATATTATAATGGGAGCACTGTTGCTTTCCTTTTTGCTTGCTTTCTAACTTCTAACGGCCACTGCTTTCTGGCTCAGGATCAGGACTACTGGCTTGGCTGGGGAAAGTTAATTCATTCTTTGAGCACTCCAGGCAGAAGAGGCCGAGTTGGTCTCGGTCCCTCTCATACAGTGTTTTTCAAAGGCCAGAACTTGGATATAAGCAAGTGCCCTCCAGAGGGGCAGTGTGGTGTGTGCTAGCAGCTCTGGGTGCGTGCTGAGAGGCCAACACGAAGAATTTCCGTTATAAACCCATTTCCACGTTGGTAAATTAAAGATGATGAAATCATCATAGGCGGCAGGCAGTGGGGCAAGCTGTTCCCCAGCTTCTCTACACATTTCCCTCACCTTGCTGCAGAGACCTTCCAAAACTGGTTCCGTCCTCCTCTGTGTGTCGGATCCACCGTAGAAAGTTGTAGGTTTCAGAGACTTTTGCTCACGAGTATTGGAATACAGATGGCACTTTCTCTGTTAGGTTAACATGCCCGTGGAGAGAACAATGCTACAGCCCAGTGCAGGGACTTAAGTAGGGGAACAGACCTGCAAATTAGAATTTCATCACAAGAAAATCAAATCTGGGGGTAGTTACATAGGTCCCCTTCTTGAAAGGTCTCCTCAGCTGCCCCAAATTATATTTGAGGTCCGCTTCTTGGCTTATGCAGAGTATCAGGTCTCTAACAATCTCCAGTTTCAATTCCAGTGTCTGTAGTTTACAGCCATCTTGAAATACGCTTGATCTCCACTGGACACAGGATGGCTGAGCTGCGACCATGGCGTTTGCTTAGGCTGTGTAGCAGAGTGGAGGGCGCCCCCAGAAACAGGGGGTGAGAGGTGACTGGGAACAGCAACCCAGCCCCTTCTACTTTCTAGATTTGCCAACAGTGGCCCAGTTGAATATTTTATCTCCTCTGATTTGTCATGGGAAGTGAGATTATGTTAGACTCAAATTTGAATTCACTTCTAAATTTTAGGATTGAATGAAGTCCGGGAAACAAGAGGTCCATTGAAACCCATGAAAATCTTCTTTATTCTTTCATTCATCCTCAGAAAAACCCTTGTTTGTCCATTCACAGTTCAGAGACTATGGGAAGCCCTTTGGGCAGTAGTCCTCAGGTGAGATCAAGACTGTGGGTTCCATTTCCCCAGTGCCAGCTGTGGGGGCAGAGGCCCTTGGGCTGAGAACTCTTGGAGCCCATTAAGTTGACCTTATAGTGCAAGAGTCACCATCAGATGAGTCATCGGGCAACTTGGCTCCTCTCTTTAAGTTTTGGACACCTTGGCCTGGCATCTTCAACCTGACTCTATATGGAAACTGTTGGAAGAAGCGAGGAAGGGAGGGAGGTAAAAACCCAATGCAGGTAGTAGTCTTTAATTGGCAGCTTGGCACACGAAAGCCACCTGGAAGAGGAAGATAAATACAGAAACGTGTCCGGTGACTGGGCAGGAACCAAGGACATTCAAAACACTTGTGGTAGAGAATGTGGCTTTTTGTACAACGGTGGGGGCTGGGGTTTGAGAAATTGCCTAATACTGAAGAGTCCGGATGGTATTTGTACCTTGGAGCGAGTGATGCTATCTGAGGCAGGAAGGCTGGCTATGAGGTTTGGCACAATGAGGGGGTGAAGTGGGGGACATGGTGGAGAGTGCTGAAATCACATAGATATGTCTTTCTGAACCCCCTTTCTTTATCCAAACCCATTCCTTCTCTCTCGAAGACACTTTTGGTTACTTGGCCACCTGAGTTTTGGTTCTGTGCTCTGTCTTGAAACTGGTATTTCAGCGAGAGCCAAAAGGCTGGCTGGGATCCCAAGTGGCCTTCCTGGAAGAGGGGGAACAGTCTTCCCTACTTGTGAATTATAGCTCCTTTCCTGGCTCTGGGGGATTGATCGCCTTAGCATCCCACCATGACGTCACAAGTTCATCAGGTCGTTCCTGCCCGCGTGGCCGGCCTGGACCTGCATTGCTTCTGCACATTGGTCTCCCGGTGCTCTCTAAGGAGAAACACACCCCTCTGTTGTGTAGAGACTGGGGAGCAGCACTAACCTGGTCATGTCAATGTCATGTCAACCCTTGCATGTCAACCCCAGCGAATGGCTGAAGATACTCCTGCAGTATCCCAGGCCATTCCCGGGGGCTGTCCTGGCTCTTGCTTTCAGGTTGACCAGAGCTCTCATGGGCTGAGCCTGAGCCCAGTTTAGCTCTGCCCTGGCCCTCCCTGGGATACTAGATCCTAGAACTGGGCTTTGGAAGTGGTTCAGTGCAAACTCCTCATTTTACGGAGGAGCACATGGGGGCCCAGACAGGCTGGCAGTCATGGTCATGAACCAAGGCAGTGCAGCCTGGGGCAGGGCCTTGTGTGTGGCTCTCCTCTTAGCCTTTGCTCCAGCTTTGCTGCCCCTCTCCTAACATCCCTGTCTCCATGGGTCCTGGACCCTGAGGCTTTGCTGTATTAATTATAAAATGTTGGAAAGTCTCTATCAGAGAATTAATTATATTTCATACATATGGTAGAAAACGAATTCCAAAGGTACATTCTTTGGGCCTACCAAACCCACAGTCCACGATGTTTTACACCATACTGCGTATTGACTCACTCTTTCAGATGTGTCAGTATCCTACCTGCCTACAATCTTTAGCATATAGAAAAGGGCCTGGCACATAGTAGAAGCTCAATAAATATTTGTTGAATGGATGAGTTTGCTGTATCTAGTATTGGATGATTAAAAAGCCCTTATCCATTTTCATGTGTGCTTCTGGTTCATTCTGCCCCCTTAGATAAGTATCTGTCTGATGGGTGGCATCAAGTCTTTAGAAGACCCCTAGCCAAATGGATCTCCCATCCCCTAAGCTTTTGGGCTGGGCCCTACCCCTTGGCCTCCATATCAATCAGTTTGGGTTCTTGGGTTCTCTTACCTTGCCCCTCCACTTGGGATTTAACCTCCCTGGGCTGGTTATATCTGCCTACTCCTCCATGCCTTGATTGACTTCTTTGGACAGAGGCTCTGTCTGGCCAACCCCCTTCCTGTCAAAGCCAACAATGCATCTGGGTTTTTCCCTACTCAAATTAGAGTCACGCAATAGGAAGTGGCTACCCTGCTCCTGCCCTCATCCCCCACAAGGCACCTAAGGAGTTTTAGGATGCTTCCCTTCTCATCATTGTGCAAGTCAGCTGTGGTTACCATATGTTGGGAGAAAAAATTTGATAATAATTTTGATTATGAGTTGCCCACAAGAAAATGCAGACTGCCTAGTGTGGCACTCAAAGCCTCTCGTGATTTGCCCCAAATTATAAATCTGCTCTTTCCTCCCATGAATCCCCAATGTGCTGTTCATCATCATGCCATTTACTTTCTTGCCTTTTGCTCTATCTGCACTGTTCTTCACATCCGTATTCTGCTTTTGATTCCCTGCTCCATCCGGGCCTATCGAAATCCTACCCTTACCCATGCCTGAAGGTCCAGCTCTTTCTTGAAACATTCCCTGAGTTTCTCTGGCAGATGAACATCTCCCTTCCCCTGGCCCTCTTCACTCCCCACCATGTGTCTCCTCATTAACAATTCCTTGTCAGGTCCCCACGCCTTCACTTGGCCAGGGTGTTATGTCTTTGAGAGCAGGGATCACATCCTCCCCACAATACCTGACAAACAGCTTGTGCTATCAGCAAACACTTAGAATTTAATCAATCTCTAAAACCCTTATTGAGATTGATAGGAGAGTAACAGGGGGAGAGAGAGAACCTTTGACATTTTCCCCTGTAGTAAAAGAGGTTGTGTTAATACTCCTTCCTGCCATAGGACTTCAAAGACTTTTGGAAGCTAGTGTTGTCATTTCCAAGTATAACGGGGAAGCAGTGTCTCAGCTTGCCTGACCTACAGGTGGTCTGTTCCATCTCGGACATTCCAAGGAACAAATCACCCTTGGATCATTGGCTCATCAGGGCTACCTGAGTCCTTGATCCTCTGCCATCACAAACAAACACAATGCAACCTTGGGAGGGAGGCTGCTTGGTCTGTAAAGTACTTTTAGCAAAAGATTATCAGACTTCGAGCTAGCTTTTGGAAGCTGTTTTTTTCTAAGGAACTCAAGTGTAAACCTCCAGCAGTAGATGGATAAAAGCAGGTAGAGATATTTGTCTGCTCTTAGACAAAGCCCTTGCATATGGCTGTTGCTAATGAGAAAACCAAAGGATTGAGCTTGTGATTGATTTGGTGAGATCTGTCAGAATATTTGTCTTCTCTACTTTGTCTGAATGTTATTTGTGTTTGGAGGGGATTCTGAGGCTAAGAATAAGACAATAAAATAAAATGTACTATAACTTCAGAGTATCATGAATGAATCATACGTTTTACAGAAAACTCATCTAAGGATATTCATTCTACTAATGCACATTTGAGTAACTAAAATCCATCAGGAATTATATTAGTAGTTGGTGTACATAGAGGACTGGGAATACATACATGGTCGTGGTCATGGTCCCTGCCCTTGGCAGCCATAGACCCATAGGAGGGAACACAAATCTATAATTATGGTAGAGAGCAAACGGAATTATACATTAGCCAAGTATCTTCACTGCAAAGAGGCTAGGTTGGCTATTTAAACAAAAAAGGAATTTATTGGAAGGTTACTGGCTTTCTGAATCATCAGGAAGTCTAGAGAGCTCTGTTTGGACAAGAATAAAGAGATACAAAGTGTAGTCCAAGACCCTTCTGGAGGAACCATTTATGTGACTTCGTTACTCGCCTGCTGGACCTGCCTGTCCTCTGGAGTGTGAGTACTGATGCGGCCAGCTGTCCAGTCTAGTAGCTGTGAGGAGAACTGATTTGAGGGAAATAAGATTGGCAATGGGGAGGCTGATTGGGGGACAGGCCAGTGGTCCAGCTGAGAGATGATGAGGGCTTGAAGTGGGACCGTGGTAGTAAGAATGAAAGGGAGTAAATTAAACACCAGAAAGGAGACTCAGTTGGCAGGACTTGATGATTGAGGAGGCTGGGAATGATGAGTCAGAGGGAGAGTGACTCCTGGCTTCGGGTTGGGCTGCTGTTTGGCCGTGCCTATAGTTGAGGGATTTCAAGAGTGGTATCACAGTAGGGCAGGAGATGTGTTCCATTCTGAGTTGCATGGGAAACACCCAGGTGGAGGTCACTGATGCCAGAATTGGAAGGTCAGGTACAGTCTGGGCAGGACTGCGGGAGAAGACAATGGTTGAAACCTTGAGCAGGAGTAAGATCACCCAAGGTGAAAGTACAAAGCGGTTAACAACAGCAGGCTGAGGGCGGGGCCTAAACTCGCTGTGAGGATTAGCCATCTGAAGGGGGTGGTGGAAGGGGAGGCACAGGGGGAATCAGGCACATGTGAAGAGAATTAGGGAAGTACCGTCACAAAGGCCGAAGCAGTTGGGGGTTTCAGAAGGAGCATGTGACCAACGGGGCCCAGGGCAGCCCTGAGGTGTGTGTCGCAAAATACTTTGACCTAAAATACTTTGTCTGTTGAAATCAACATATTCATGGAGTTTCCATGCAAAGAGGAGGACAGGACCAGAACACCGTGGTGGAAGTGTGAAGGGGAAATGCCGAGAGCAGGGAAATCTCAGCAAAGAAATTTGGGTGTTCTCCCTTTCTTAGAGGGAAGTTCAACCAGACCTACTGAGAAATGTGAGATGAAAGGTTTTTGTGTTTTGTTTTGTTTTGTTTTGAGTTTGCTTATGGAATGAGAGGAAAGGACCAGTAAGAAAGACATTTCTGGAGAGAAGCAGGGTGGGGAGACATCCTCACTAGCCCTGTGTTAGACTCAATTCCAACTTTGACAATTCAGAAATGTTGAGAAGGTGGAAATCTCCAGACCCATGCTACCCAAGAGCCCTCCACCCAATGGCTCAGGAACACTTGAGGTCAACTTCAAAATGTGTAAAGTTTTTTTTCTACTGTAAATGCAGAGGATGTAGGAGCTTGGGCTGAATCTGTGGGATTTATAATGCATCCTGGAATGTACTTATTAAAACACAAAAGCAATCCTTTTATAAGTGATAGGGGAGTCTTTGGTTATAAGGGAATTTTAACAGCATCTCATATTCGCTTTGTGTTATAAGAGTGGTTCCTGTTGAGCAGTGTGGCATGAAATCTATTGGAATAGTTAACATGGTAGCTCCCTACATAGCCCGGCTCTGTGATCTGCAGGTAGCAGTTCATGGTGCCTGCCAAGGACGTTTGTTGGCCTTATCTCTGACCTTCACAACAATCCTGAGGGTGGATATTGTCCTTTATAACCACATTGTCTGCAGATGAGAAGGAGTGAGGTACAGAGAAATTAGGGTCACAGGCCCAGGGAAACCCAGTTGGAGAATCAAGATATGGAACCCAGCCTACCTGGCTCTGAAGACTTGAGCTTCTCTTGGCCATGGGCTCCCTCCTATCAGAGGTGGTGCCTTTGTACATGCAGAGGTCAAGGCCAAGGAGGACAGACTTGCAAGATGCATACTTTTCTAGAGCTAGTGGAAGACCTGTGCAAATAGTGGCGATGTCCCAGCATCCCAGCTCCGGGGGTCCTGGTCTCAGCTACCTCTTGTGCCCCTGCCTTGTGGTGGTGAGCCTTTGGCATCAAACAGGCATCAAGCAGAGAGATGAGGAGATGGGATTTTACTTCTTTTTTCCATAGCAGATGAGAGTTTACTTTTGGAACCATTTTAAGGATTCTCTTCTCAGTCCTCAGCGTAATCTTGGCAGAGAACGTCAGGAAAAATTTATAGCTTGACCTAAAATACTTTGGCCGTCTTAAGGAGTACTCAACTTCGGATTCATCCATCCCTACAGGGAAGAAATTGAAAGAGTACAGATAAATGTGTTTTTGAAAGCCAGTTGCCCTGCCAGACGAGCCAGTTGGTACGTACTTGTTCTATGACTCTTAACAGAATGGCAGTGTTGCTGTATGGTGGTGTGATAGAGAACTTAGCTCTGTGCTAAGAAAAATTTCCATTCCTTATTTGAAACACTTTTGCTTCACTGCCAAGGAGAACCAAAGTGTTATTTGGGGCCACGCTTATAATGAAGATGACTTTAATATGTTTTAACTTCACAGAGACACTACCTTCTTTGCTTACTAATATTTTATGACTAAGACCATCTTGTCTGAAACTATAACTGAAGATTTCTTTTTTTTTAAGCTTCAACAGGTTTCTTCTATGTTTGTGACTTTATTAAAAATGGATAATAAACTAGAGCATTTTCTTTTGATGGGTGCTAGGACCATGCATGAGTCCATTTTAAAGTACAAGCTTTGCAGAAGCCCTTTGGCTTTCCATTACAAATCCCGAATCTGAAATCACACTGTTGTCCCTGAAGACTATTTCTCTTTTCCACAAGTTCTGATGAGGACAATGTGAGTTAAACATGAGTATCTTGTTTTGTTTTGTTTTCTAAAGAATCAACACTGAAGAACAGACCCTTTGAGACCCTTTGGAACTCACATTTGATACTTAGGAATAACTGGGGGAAAAAATCCAAATATATCCTATGTTATATATTAGTTCTGCAGATTTCATCTTTGTTGTCAACAAACTACATATACACGGTTCTCTACTAAATGTTGTATAATAAAATAGAAATGATGTTGGAGATAACCTATCTAAACATGCATAGTATTGACATGAAGTATGATTCATTTTTAATTTGGGGCTTGTGGACTAGGACTTCTTTGCTTTCCATATATATATATATATGTATTATATATGTATATATATATATATATATATGTATATATGTATATGTATATGTATATGTATATATTATATATGTATATATATATATATATATATGAAGCATATATATGGGTGCTGAATTTAAAGGGGAACTCAGGCAGTTGTAAAGCATAAACCGTAGGCTTTTAGAGCATCCCCCATCTAAGAAGCATATCAATAATTACCAACAATGTCATGTTCAAGTTTGAGCCAGGGGGCCCTCTTGTCTGTCAAGTATGCTATTAAGCATCTTTTGAGACAGGATGAAGGTGACCTGTTCATGTAGCAGCTGAAAGTGGAGAGCTCAGTTGCTAAGAAAGTTTCTCTGTCCCTCCGAATATCCGTCAAGCCTCTGCCTCCCCACAAACACAGCTGCTCCCACTAAAAATTGCTGGAAGATAGAACAGGGTGCAAATGGCTTATATTTTTAATCGACTCCGTTCATTTGTCGTCTTGGTTATCAGGAAGTCATTCATAATTTTGTGACTATGTCCCTGTCATGAAATAAGTTGAGACACATTTATGAGGGACAGCTTGCAGAGCGTAATATTAGCCTAGGAGTCTAAGAATTCTTAGAAAATTAATAAGTCTTGGAAAAACAGTACTCACTGTTTTTCTGTTCAAATGGGCAGTGAATCACGGTCATGCACAAAAGATGCTGCATTTGAGCCTCCAGTGATTTAAGAACTTTTCCTGGTAGACATCTGATGAAGGAAAAGGACTGCAGAGTGAACGGCAAGGACTCAGTGTTCCAGTGTCCTTTGAGTCTCTCCATCACCAACCCATGGGTGCACTCCAGAGTGACTTGCCATCAATGTACTAACCCTTAGCCAGAAGCTGAGGATGGTGCCTGCCACATATTATTTAAATCTTTTAAGAATGGACACATCAGTGATCTTGTTTTATTGTTATCCTTAGATCTCATTTCAGAGTATTTAAAAAAAAAAAACCAACAAAAAATCCTCATAGACCAAAGTGGTATTTGAAAGCATTACTGAGCACCGGGTGATTGTGTTGGCCAAGAAATCTAGTAGAAAAATGAATAACAGCAATTATTTTATGTAACATTTATTGAGCAATTATTATATGCCAAACAATGTGCTGGATGCCTGCATGGGTAATCTCACTGAATTTTTACAATGACCCAATGAGGAAGATACTCATGACAAACAAAGTGGGTTTGTAGATTTTTGTTTACATTCCAAAGTCATAGAGCAAGGAATTGATGAAGTCAGGACGCTCACCTCCATTTGTCTCCAAAGACTAAGAAAATAACCACTCTGCTATTTTACTTTTCTTTTCCTACTCTCTCTTGGTCTGATGTCTTAAAGAGACATCTCTATCTAAAGAGATAGAAATGATAATAGTAGTTATAATAATAGCTAACTCTTATGGAGGAATTCTCTCATGTATTTACTGTTCTATATGTTTGATGTTATTCACTGATTTAATTCTCTCAACACCTCAGTGAGTTGAGCCTTATCTTGACCGTCGTTTTAGGGTTGAAGAAAGTGAGGCAAATTGAAGTCACGTAAATTACAGGTCACAGAGTTCCTGGGTTGCAGGGCCATTTTTTGTAACAGATTTTCTGGTTCCCATCTATGTTCTGTGAAGGAGACAGCAGTTATATATTTATTCGTTTTCACTACATTGTGAGGCTAGAAACCTTTCTACTTAAGTTCTGATATGAATGACCAAGGGAACTAAGTAAGGACATTATTTCTTCTAGAATCTTCCATACACAAGGGCCCTGCCACCAAATACATGCTAATTTGAGGAAATACAAAATTAATCTTTTTCTTTAGAAATGGCACAGGGCCCTGGTACAGCAGAACTCCTGTCTGGTTCCAAGTTCTAAATGAGATTACTTTGGGAACTCCTCTGAGAATCTCCCACTTACAGCATCCCCACGGCTGCCCGGCATTCTCTGGACAAATTCCAGCAGAACTTGTGTTTCTTGATAACCTTATTGGTCTTGTTTTGAAAATGAGTCAAATATCTTATGCAAAAAAAAAAAAAAAAAAAAAAGGAGAGAGAGAGAGAGAAGCAAAGAAAATGTAGTATTTGCCTGGTTGGGGTTTACAAAAGACATTAGGGACTCACATTGGTAAAGATGTAAGCAGGAGACACCATACAAATTGAATGTCAGTGAAACCCTTGGGATAAAGGCAGATGGTGAGCTCATCTCTCTCTGTCTGCTCATTCTATAATGGGTGATGTCTGTTGACCTGAGGGATAGGAACACACATCTCTCATTTAATTCTAACAACAACCCAGTGACAAAGAGACTGTTAACAGCCAAGACACTGTGGGTCAGAGAGTTTGTTTTAACTTTTCCAAAGTCTGTTCTGTGGGATGTAAACACGTGTTTTAAGACACCACCGTATAATGAGAGTCTATGGCCTATTATTCAGAGTGAGTCCTTTAGCTTTATTTTATTCATTTGGCATTTGTCTACCTGCACTAGGTGCTTGCCTTCCAGATACCACTAGAAGAAATAAGATACACGAACAATAACTATCTCATGTGTTGCTCAGTCTAGAGCATGACCAGGAAAACGTAAACGACCCGAGGAATTCAGAGGTTAACAAGAGCTGGCAAGGATGACATCATGTAGGTAAGAGGAGGTGACAGATGGTTTCCTGGAGCCTGAGGGAGCTGTGATCAGTCCCCTTCACTGCT
Source organism: Neogale vison (assembly GCF_020171115.1). Classification (NCBI taxonomy): domain Eukaryota; kingdom Metazoa; phylum Chordata; class Mammalia; order Carnivora; family Mustelidae; genus Neogale; species Neogale vison. The sequence continues at coordinate 90,568,154 of NC_058099.1, read as the reverse complement.
CTCTGGACTCCGCAACCTGGCACTTTGGGCAAGAACTGAACCGTTGACAAAACTTTCTCGCTTAGCCAAAGAAAGGCATGCTTTTCGGTCTTGAGCTTTGACTAAATAAAAACAGGATCCTGAGTAGCCAACAGTCAAAGCACAGCCCTAGACCAACGATCCTGTATCTGTCTAGTAAAATGCAAGGGCCTGACAGACACCATGCTGAGTGGGTTGGTATTCAACTCTGAAGTGATCAGTCACTTACTTCTGCAGAGCCATGAGACTATGGTATGGAAATTACTTATCAGTCAGAAGCTCGGCCAGGGTATAGGAATAATGACCATTGGTTACTATGTCACAGGCACCACACCCATATTATCTCTGAACCAAACTCGTTACAACTTTGTATGATTTCTGAGGCTCACTGTGTAAGTGGCGAGGTTATTCAGCCTGCCCAAGGTCACACAGCCAGAGCAAAGATCGGTTGGATCCAGGTCTGTGTGCTCCCAAGCCAGTGCCTCCCTGTTCTGCTGGGTGCCCTCTAAGAGTAACTAGAATTCCAATCTCTCATATGAGGCTGACTGTGACCAACTTTTTACCCAAGCCAGCCTCTTCACCTCTGTCTTTGCCAGATGCGGCTCACCTGCTCACTTTTGCCATCATCCATATGAAATATTTCTCCCAAACTCCCTTGAGGCTGAGGATTTGTGTCCCCAGAACCTGGTCTCAGGATGATAGACATTTAGTAAAAGCCTGTTGAACTCTACTCCCCCCATCTTCCTCCCTCAATTCCTGTTCATCTCATCTAGCATCATGCTGGCCCCTTGTTTCTTCTCACTGGCCCTCAGTCTTCCATGACTTGCTCTTCCAAGCCTCAGGCTAGATGTTCCTCATTCATTCAGGGGACTGAGGGCCATTATCACAACACTGATGCCATGTCCCACTGCCTAAGCCAGCTTCCGTAAAGTAGAAAGAAAGAGAAAGCTCCCACCACTATATTCAGCTCTTCTGGTCCTCAAAACTTGAAGGGTAGATTTCTTCACCCTTTCCCCAAGAACCAGCAATGAGCTCACGGCTCTGTTAGCTGGAAGAGATGCTAATGAGGCTAAGATCAAAGCCATGTCCCTGTGAAGCCTTCCTTGTCTCACCCAGTACCCAATTCTCAAGCTCCGTTTACTGGAGCCCAGGACATGATTCATGGTAAATGAAGTAGGTGAGGATGTGTGGTACCCTCTTCCCTAGACCTTCACCTAGCTGTCTCCTGCTTGTCATCCCAGCCTCAGCTGAAACGTTGCCTCCTTCCCTGAGCACCCTATCTCAAGTTTGACCCCTCACAGTCACTACCACTTTGTCTGATTTTAATTCTCACTAGAGCACATTAGCTCTTTGATATTTTTCTTGTGTATTTCATTGTGTGTATATTGTCTGTCAACTGTTAAACTGCCAGCTGTGTGGAGAACAAGGAGCCTGTCCTGCATGTGTCCCTTTGGATTCTCCCATGGTCAGCAATGTCTGCTGCCTGAAAGGCACTCAATAAATATTTAATGGTTGGATAAACAAATCTTAGTCAGTGTGAAGATGCTGCCTTAGAAATGTATGAAGGCCAAATGTATGAAGGACTGTTAAGTGAAAAGAGATACCAGATGAGCCTAAGCATCACATTCCCCATAAGTGATGTGTTTTCCTCAAGGACATGTTTAGGCAGATGCGTCCGACAGGAAAGGTGAATTTTTCAGTTATTCATGCTTTGGTTCCGCTGTGATGGAGAGCTACCAGCTTTCCCGTTGTCTGCGGCTTTGAGGGAGTGTCTTCTGGGAGATCGGAGATACATTAGCAGACATGGGATGGTATTTTCTTCTTTTGACAAGTGTAGAAAGCACTTCCTGCAACAAAGAAAGGATAGAGAACATTTAGAAATGAAATTCTAAGTCTCTGCCCAAACAGGAGTAAGAAGGTGTGAGTGTATGCGTGTGAAGCGTAAATCCTTCACTGGTCTCTGATCTGAGAGTGATTTTCCAGAAAACTGGCTATTTCCTCCTGCTACTGGTTGGGCGTGGATTATTCAAACGCTTGTCTCAATCTTCTTCTCTTCTGCTGAGATAAGCCAAGCTGCTCCCTGAAATCCGTCATGGTGATCAAACTCCAGATCACACGGAAAACGTCCTCCCATATCACAGATTTTTTTTTTTTTTTGTATACCATGCGAGTGACACAGGTCTAGTGTGGACCTCTTGAAGAAGTTTGAAAAGAAGCTTCTAGATCATGGATATGACTGTCTGGCCATAGTCCTCATGCATCCTTGTGAAAATACACGTAACATTGCATTTCCGTAGCCTTCTCTCTCTAGAGGTATGTGATGGCCAGTGTCGTAACCAAGACTTTAAATCTGTGTTTCCAAAGTCCACTAGACCCACAGTTGCCATTTTTTCGGGAGTCCCTGTGTGGGTGACATGTGTTGCTTTGTCTCATTACACAACCACCCTCTGAAGTGGAGGGCATTCCCTCCGGGTCACAGATGAGGAGACGGCTCTCTCATGGTGAAGTGGTTTGCCTGGTGTCACCCAGCTGGACATGGCAGAGCGGGGGCAGCAAGGCTCGGTGCGAGGTCCGTCCTGCCCAACCACTCTCGATGCACCGTCACTGTATTGTTTCGAAACTTCTCTTAAAGCGCTCACTGCTCTTCAGCTTGATTGGCCTTATTTTAGAACGTGTGTTTCCCCTCCTGTTATACTGTGGTTCTAGATGTTTAGCCTCCACGTCTCTTCCTTCTTTGGATCCCCTGTGTGCCCTCGCAGAGTGCTCCCCACATCATCCACCAGGGCCTGGCGTCAGGCTGGGGCTAGTGAGGCCCCCCTGCCTAGTGTGCAGAAGTCAAGAAAATATCATAAAAAGCCACTCATCTAGAGACATAATATTTATTATTTTATAAATTTTATATTATATAAACATAAATTACTATATATAAAAATATATATATTATTTTATTTGTGCTAAAACCTTTTTTTAGCTTTTTGCCCCCCTTCCCCCATTCTCCCTGCCCTGCCCCCAGCCTCTGGTAACCACGAATCTGTTCTCTGTATCCGTGAGCTTGTTGTTTGGTTCTTTTTTAGAAGTGCAGTCACATGGTATTTGTCTTTCTCTGTCCGACTTGTTTCCCGTAATGTGCTTGCGTTCCATCCATGTTGTTGCAAATGGCAAGATTTCATTCTCTTTTGTGGCTGAATAATATTTCATTGTGTGCGTGTAGGGAGTGTATGTGTGTGTGTGTGTATACCATAATTCGTATATATACACACATATGTACATAAATAATATTTTGTGTATGTATTTATATACATACATCATAATTCCTTTATTTATTCATTAATTGTTGGGCACTTGGGTTGTTTTCATATCTTGGCTATTATAAATAATGCTCTAATAAGCATAGGGGTGCAGATAAGTTGTTGAGTTAGTCTTTTTGCTTTCTTTGGATAAATACCCAGAAGTGGAAATACTGGATCGCAGGGTATTTCTATTTTCAATTTTTGGGGGAACCTCCATTCCGTTCTCCACGGTGGCTCCACCAACATTCATTCCCATCAACGGTGCTCCCTTCGCTCCACACCCTCGCCAACACTTGTTCTCACAGGTGTGAGGTGATGCCTCATTGTGGTCTTGATTTGCATTTCCCTGATGATTAATGACATTGAGCATCTTTTTACGTACCTGTTGGCTATCTGTCCATTTTTAGGAAAATGCCTATTTTAAAAACATATAGAAGTAATGCAAAAATTCCATGGTGAACAAAATATCAAAATTCTAAATAAAGGTAGTCTTCGCCTGCACTTGGACTTTCTTGCCTGATCCCAGCCCTGTAGGACCAGTTAAAACATGCTGAGCAGATGGACTATAGATTTGGTGTGTGGCTCACGTAAGCTAAATCTGCCATTAATGATCCAGTGAAATGCTGCTTTTCAGAGCTCATTGATGAATCAGATGGACTAAAGCTCTTGTCCTTTCTTGCTGTCAGTCCGTCTGTGAAGGTGTTGATTCAGCTGTGCTGGTCACGCCGCAGCCCCCCTACCCCAAGCCTGGAAGAGCCACCAGAGTCCAGCTTCCCTATCAGCCTCAACAGCGGTCTCCCCACCAGGGACAGTTTTCTTAGATGCTCAGCTCTAAATTTAAAACTGCCCTTGGTTGTCCAAGAGTCTAAGGTTCCTGGAATTGCTCTTTCATTTTGTTATTTTCTCCCCCTTCCTTAGTTTTGTTGTTTCCAGAAATCAGAATAGTTGTTTTGAAAAGACAGGCTAGAAGATATATTAATCTGTGTCTATGTGTATAGATACCTCCTTGCTGTCCCCACCGGGGCAAGGTAGCTAACAAGAAGCCAAGCAAATATTTGTGAACCTATTAATTAGATTCTGGGAGATGAACTATGGGAAGAAGAAGGGTTTGATTTTGAGCGTGCTATATTTATATCTGAGGTCACCATTATGTTTCACAGCCAACAAAAATCTCTATGCCCAACAAAAAGATCGGCAGGTCAGATTTACTTCTATTTCAGCTAAGCCCGTTTTTCCATGCTGTTTTCAATCTGTGTATTGGGACATGGAAGACTTAGCCAGATGAGGAATATGTTACGTGGAGGACAGTCGCATTGTCACCCACAGGAGCAAGGAGACAGGAGTCCCGGGTCTGAGTGTGTCCTGGGCAGCTTCTCTTCTTGGCAGACGGGCTCTTTTATAGAATAGTCACCCCTTCCGGGGGAACTTTCATCTCTCTCTGAAGACAAAGACACGTCTCTCCAAAGTCAACAGAATTAAAATGTTGAAAATGAACTTCAGGTCCACAGTGGTCAGACGGACTAGAAACTGAACCTTCAGGGACCCCCCCTGCCTTGGTGCCATGCCAGTGAGGCACTGGGCAGAGGAGACTCTCTTTCTTACAGGTGTGGCCTCCGGTGGAGAGAGAGCAGAGAGAGGAGCAGAGAGGGAGGGAGAAGAAGGGGGGAGAGAATCCCAACCACACTCCACGCTGAGCAAGATGCGGGGCTCGATCTCATGACCCCAACCCAGATCATGACCTGAGCCCAAACCAGGAGGCGGACGCTTCACCGACCGAACTCCTAGGTGCCCAGGCGTGGCCTTCTTATCTGGGGCACAGACATTGCTGCTCTGGGCCTAGACTGTTGAAAAGAGGGAGCAATTTCCGTCAGAATAATCTTTCCTGCTGCTTGGGTACTTCGGAATTTTCAGTAAGACCGGACTTTTCATTCATTCAGCAAGAATCTACCCTACATCCACCAGGGGCTGGGGATTCAGCAGTAAGCAGAATAGTCTTCTGTCTCCCTTGGAGCCTGTATTCTGGTGGGGAGAGCTGGAGGTAAATGGTACAACAAACGGCAGTATGATGTGGCACATGGTCGAAGTGTTTATGGTGAGAAATGGACAGGGTGAGGGTGGCGCCTTGGGCTCAGGTGGGCAGGAAGGACGTCTCCGGAAAGGACGTGTTTGACCCAGGCCTGCAGTGAGAGGGAGTGAGTGCAGCACATGCTGCGCTTGGGGAGCAGCTGGGAGGTCCGTGTAGCTGCAGCTGGGTGAGGGAGAGGCCCTGAGGTCCCGCAGGACCCCCGGGGGCCAGACTGCATCAGCCAAGGGCAGGCCATGGGAAGCCCCTGGAGGCTTTGAGCAAGTAATAAGCTGATACACATTTTGTTATGTAAATGTCACTCTGACTTCAAGTGGAGAAGGGCTAGTGCTTTGATTCTGGGAATCTAGAAGCTAGGCATTACCCTGCTTTTGTAGAGCTTATAATTTGGTGTGGGGAGTTTAGTGATGGGCACATAAAGAAGTCAAGTCAATTCGGGTCTATTATGAATAAAATGAAAGGATGATAGGAAAGCAGGAGGGATGGGACTATGTATTGCAGTGAATGGTTAGGAGACGTTTTCTAGAGGGGTGGTATTGGACTGAGAATAGAACAAGGAGGAAGGGCAGGCATGCACCAGTGAGGCAGGGTGGGCAGTATACTGGGGGATGGGCTGCAGTGCAAAGGCCCTGAGGTAGGGTGAGCTGCATGAGGTGGAAGGACACCAAGAAGGCCAGTATGGCCAGAGCACAAGGAACTGAGATGAGAGATCAAGAGGTAGTCAGGGAGGTGCCTAGGTGGCTTAGTTGGTTAAGCGACTGCCTTCGGCTCAGGTCATGATCTCAGGGTTCTAGGATTGAACCCTGCTTTGGGCTCCCTGCTCAGCGGGGAGCCTGCTTCTCCTTCTCCCACTCCCCTCTCATGCTCTCTCTCTCTCTCTCTCTTAAGTAAATAAATAAAATCTTTAAAAAAAAAAAAAAAAGAGGTAGGCAGGGCCAGACCCTGGAGAGACATTCAGGCCATGGTGAAGAATGTAGATTTTAATCTAGTTGAAATGGGCAGCCATTGAAGGGATTTAAGTATGAATTCTATTCCAAGAGGATCCCTCTGCTGCTTTGTGGGGAATAAATTTGTAGTGAGAATGGATGTTAGGAAGCCAACCTTTGTAGTAATGTAGCTGAGAGAAAACCATGGTTTTGATTCTGTTAGAGGCTGTGGAGAGAATGGGTTTGAGATCTATTTTGGAGATAAGCCAACAGGATTCATTAACACAGTGGATGTGGGAAGTAGGGGGAATCAAGGATGATTTCTGGGTCACTGGCATAAGCACGTGGATGGATGGGATCCCATTTTGTACAGATGAAGAAGAATGAAAGAGGCACAGGTGGGAGAGAGCCGTAATGGAGGTAGAGGAAATCAGGAGTTCTGATATGGACATGGGACATTTGAGGCCTTTTATGGAGTTTTATTTTATTTTAAACATTTCCTTTCTTTATTAGAGAGAGAGAAAGAGAGAAAGACCACAACTGGGGGGAATGGCAGTGGCAGAAGCAGACTCCCCACTGAGCAGGGAGCCCAAAGCAGGGCTCCATCCTAGAACCCTGGGATCATGACCTGAGCCAAAGGCAGACGCTTAGCCGTCTGCCCCCCTTTTATGGAGTTTGAAATGCAAATGTCCAGTAGATTATTTGATATGGGTATCTAGAGTTTGGAGTAAAGCCCTAAATTTGGGAATTATCAGCATGCAACTCGTATTTAATGCCCAGGACTGGATAATATTAAAAAAAAAAAAAAAAGAGGAGAAGGAGGGTAGAGGACCAAAGTGGTATTCCAGGATGCAAGGTGGAGACATAGAAAAGATGCCAACCCGGAGGACTGAGAAGAGGTGGGCAGGTCGGTAGAAGGCAAGTCAAGACAAAGGGATCTGTAAAAGCCAAAGGAGGAGAGTGTCTCCAGGCAGGAGTGTCCAACTGTGTTGAATGTAGCTGAGTTCTTGAAGACAAAGAGGAATCAGTGGATTGGCCAACTGGAAGGTTTTTGGAGACTTTGGCAAGGGCCGACCAAGTAGAACTGAGGATAGCAGTTTTGAGCAGTGTCCCTTTGGCCAAGGGAGTGAAGTTTCATGACCTCTCTGTGAAGTCATTTGTGAATTTCTGTGTCTTGAAGGACAGAGAAATATACTGATCTCTTCCACTGCTGAGCACACTGAAAATGGCGGCATTCTCTGGCATAGGATTGCCAGAGTTCTTAGTGTCCTCTGGTTCACTGAACAACAAAGCAGAGTCTATTTCTTCACTTGTATTTATTACCCCCCCCCCGCAACTTTTCTTTTGCCTGTTGCTTTTGAAATATTTGGAAACGTGGAATGGCCCAGATAGAGGGATCTTAGTCATCCCTTTATTCTGTGGGTAAAGAAACAGAAACCTGGAATAGTAAATTAGCAAAGGCAGGCTAGAATCCAAGAATCTTTGAATTACATCATATTTAGGCTTTATGATACTTCTAATTCATCCTCTCCCCAAGAGCTCCCAGCTGAAGATTAGGAGTGTGATCCCAAACAGCTTGAAGTAAAGAAATTCTGCCTCCAAGACTGCTTCTGATCTTAGATTATACCTGTAAAATGGAATCAGCATCATCATTTAGGTCATGTTTTCGATTTGCAGAAGACGCTATTGAGGAAGGTCTGAAAAACTTTCCATGTCCTGTGTCTGCAGCACAGACACCACTGTGGTTCTCTCCTGTGTGCTCAGATCCAATGTCCAACAGGTGTCTGGGCAGCTGCTGACCCTCACTGCCATGGCCATGCAATGAAACCTCTTTGCTTTACATGCTTCAGAACGAAGTTGCCCATGCCCCAAGCCTCAGCGAGCTTAGAGTGCGCAGAGGCAAAAACTGTACATTGAGCTAACGAGTAGAAAATTCAGAGGTGTTTGATCTGACAGGTGCTCACGTAACCCTCAGGGCCAGTCACTGGCTGACCCTCACGGTCTTTACATGAGTTTATTATCTAAAGGTAAGATCCTTCGCAGCAGTAGATGAATGAGTAAGGAAACGTGATACGAGCACACACGTATGCACACAATGGAATATTACACAGCCACAAAAAAGGATGAGATGGTGCCTTTGAGACAACGTGGATGGACCTAGAGGGTATTATGTTAAATGAAATAAGTCAGACAAAGAAAGACGTATACTGTATGACTCCACTCATAAATGGAATCTAAAAATCCGAATGAACTAAGCAAAGTCAGAGCTGTAAATACAGAGAACAAACTGGTGGTTGCCAGAGGAGAGGGAGCTGGAATATTGGGCACAACAGGGGAAGGGGAGCAGGAGATACAGGCCCCCAGTTTGGAAGTGAGTAAGTCACAGGAATAAAAGGCAGAGAAGGATACAGTCGGTGAGATTGTAACTGTGTTGTAATGGGGCAGATGAGCATAATGTATGAACCTGTCAATTTGCTGTGTTGTACACCTGAAAAAAACCCCCACTTACTATAAAGAAAAAAAAAGAGAGGATCTTTCAATTTGATGATGAACGTGGGAAAGTCAAGTAGGAGATGCGGCTCTTTTGTGTAACTTAAGAAAATCACATCGTTTTTGAGGAGGGCTCCTCCTGAGACCCTCTCGGTGGCTGTCGCAGGCCTGCCTGGCCACGAGGCTCACCAGCATGCTGTCGCCGGAGCAACAGCGTCCTGCCCAGAAGACAGATCTGGGGACCAGGCCTCAACCTATCCCAGCCCCACCCATGGTCGGCCAGTGTGAAGCAGACACATATGGTCTTAGACCAGATCTTTACAACAAATCTTATTTAAAACATCTTTAAAATGAGGAAAATTCCCATAAAGGATGCTGTGAAGTTTCACGTGAGCTGCTGTGAGTGGATGCACGTTATAAACCGAAAAGCCCGTACAACTGTGAGCTGTTAGAAGACTTATGAAGAGAATCAGGAGCCAAGTTCAGCCTGACAGTTTGCAGTCTTAAAAGTATGAAAGACTATAGGGCCACCTGGGTGGCTCAGTTGGTTAAGCATCAGACTCTTGATTGCAATTCAGGTCAGGATCTCAGGGTCCTGAGATCGAGCCCCGAGCTGGGCTTCACGCTCAGCCGGGAGTCCGCTTGAGATTCTCTCTCTCTCCCTCTGCCTCTCTCCACCCTCCCCACATGTGCGCTTGTGCACTCTCTCTCTCTCAAATGAATAAATAAATTATTGTTTTAAAAAGTGTGAAAGACTATAAAAGTAGGGAAAATATTTATTTTAGTTAACTTGTGAATCAGGCAAAGGTCTGTTTTATGAATAGACAAGACACATATCCTATCTCCTGAAAGAAACAATAATGACTCTGCATCTGGGGCAGCCTGTATTCCAAGGCATTGCAGCCGGGGGACAAGAAAAGCTGGATTTATTGTGATCTTTGCTGTGGGGATGCAGGAGATGGGCCGGGTAGGATTCAGCCATGATGGAGACAGGATCCCCTCTCTTGGAGGATTACAAGCCAATAGGGGGCAGGAGGCAAATACCAAATCCCAGAACAGAATGTGATGTTTGCAATAGGACAGACATAAGGGTTTCATGAAATCCAAAGAATAAAGGGGTTTTATTTGGGAAAAGAGGGCAGTAGAGGAAGTTTCTTGAAGCAGAGTTTATCGTTTGCGGCCATCGATGGGTAGGAATCTGCAAGTGGGGTAAGGCAAGCCAGGTGCAAGACAAAGGCTCACACATAGGTTTGGGCCAGTTTGTTCCTGTAAGATTGTCTTTGTCATTGGAGCAAAGGTCCATGTTTAAGAATGACCACAGTCGGGGCGCCTGGGTGGCTCAGTGGGTTCAAGCCTCTTCCTTCGGCTCAGGTCATGATCCCAGAGTCCTGGAATCAAGCCCCGCATCGGGCTCTCTGCTCAGTGGGGAGCCTGCTTTCCCCTGCCCCCCCCCACCTGCCTCTCTGCCTACTTGTGATCTCTGTCAAATAATTTTTTTTAAAAAATTTAAAAAAAAAGAATGACCATAATCAACATTTATTGAGTGCTTACTGCATATCAAGCACTGTCCTAAAAGACACTGAGTGTATTTCCTCAGATGATGATCATAATGACCACGTAGGACAGATGCCGTTGAGGTCACTGTGCGGAGGAGCAAAGTGGGACGCAGACAGGAGGGGTCGGTTGCCCAAAGTCCCCCAGCTCGTAAGCGGCTGAGGCGGGAGTTGAATTCCAACCCTTTCATTCAAGAGTGCACACTTTGTGGACGGCTGCCTTCCCAGGGATCTAAGAGGTGAGAGGCTGAGAGAATAAAGGTGACAAGCCATGGGGGGCTTTATACTGATCACCAGTTTTTTTAAGTTAAATATTTAATTTAATATATATTGGAAAAATTGATATTTAGCATATTAGAACCTTGATCAGGGACATTTTTACTTAACATGCTGCTGCATTTTTCAAAGTGTGTCAAATTAAGTAAATGTATTGGAAAAAAAAAACGAATAGTGCAGTTGTTAAACAAAGATTTGTCAAAAACCGTGAAGTTAGCCTTTGAATGCCTAAAGTTGGACAGGGCATTGGATGGGCTATGGAAAGCCAGGAATTTTTGCCAGAAAAGAGGGGGGATGTTCAGATCCAATCTAGGAAAATTAATCCCTTCTCAACATTTAGGATCCAGCAGAGGGGCCAGCAGTGAGATATGTGGAGTCCCGTTTTAGTGGTCTGTAGGCATCTGTATTCAACCACGAAAACCGACGTTCAGGTCTTTCCAACAGGGGGATTTGGTGGAGAATAGGTGTAGGTTATGTAGATGATGGAAGAACCAAGCTAGAGTGGGTACATCGAGGCAGCCCAGGAATCTGCTTCTCCCCTTGGCTGGAGAGATAAAGAGAAGAGGTCTTGTTGGAGCCGAGGTGTTAAGGTCACTGGCAAAAGCTGGAACTGCGCTAGAGCCAGGGGGCCAGGGAACCAGGGGGCCATGCTGGAGCTACACAGGGGACATCAGGAAAGGCAGGGAAGGACCCCGCTGCTGCCTCCTGCCTCCTGTGCCTCTCTTTGGCTCAGCCTCACTTGGGAAAAGCAGCCCTCTGCAATACAGAGCAGGGGAAGGGGTAGAGCAAAATTTCAGATATGAACCAAAGATGCTCGGGCCCAGTGCTGGGGCTGTAGCCCTCCTCTTCAGAAAGTAATTTTGGAAGAGCCAATGGAACCAGGAGGCAGAGGGAGCCTTCTAGAGACATCTACAGACAGAATGGGTAGGATCTGGTAATCGCTTGGAGGGGACAGGGCATGACAGAAAGACTGTGTGTGACCGAGAAGGAAAGATAAGCTGAAGTAAACCCTAGATTCAGCCTTTGGTTTTGGGTCTCCTGGATATGGCTTTTCTCTTTTTCCACAGATTTTCTGTCCTCAGCGTGGCATTTCATTCCCACACTGGAAGAATCTGTATTCTTGTTGCTCCTCTGTGCATGTGTGTTTTTTTCTTCCCCCGTTACTGCAGTTGTTATTGGTCAAGGTAAAGACCCATATCATTACTGAAAGTAATTACATGTATCATACCCGCAGGCATTTTTTAACGTTTTTCCAGTCACAGCACAACTTTCTTGTGTAGCTTGGCTAATGTATGCTAACATAAGCCCAAGGATCCTCAATGTTCTTGTGGGTCAAATGGCCAGGGCTTGTCTTTGTAAACATCTCATAGATGATGAGGTCAAAAGCAAATTGTGAATTTACCGGCCTTCTGGTAATTTGTTTAGAATAGGATGCCTGACAAGTTTTAAAAGTCAAAGCTACTTTGTTCCAAGTGGCCAGCAGAGGCTAAAAATACACCCAAAGCTGTGCTTCAAGGGAGAAAAGTGTGAAGGTTTCCAGCTCTGGAGATGGGGAACTTTTTGAAGATGAACACATTTAGCATTAATGCCAGTCCACACGGTGGCACCTGGGAGGGAACTGCTTTGCTTTCGGGAACTTTTTGTTCCTGAAGGATTACAGGAAAAGTTGGAGTGGAATTTCAGCCAAAAACATTTGTTATTTTGGTTGTTCTCCCCTTGTTTCCTAGGCCATCATTTTCATGTCAGCATGATCTTGGCCAAAAAATAATTTATCCCTCTTAACATTTCCCTCAACTAAGAACAGCATTCTTAATGTGCCTTTTGGAAGCCTTGTCTGACAGCTCTGGTACCCCTCTCCGAGGGAGGTTCATTCAAAAGGCGGGGGGAGCTGAACTTTGGAAAGAATTGTAGGGTGAGTGAGGGCTGCTGGTAGTTTGTGTTTTCATTATGTATTCCTAGAGAAAGGAATTCCATTTGGGAGATCCACCAAAACCCAGATCCTTTCTTGACCCGTGACCCCTCAGTTTCTTGGGGTTCCTGAGAAACGTGCCTGTCCAAAGCAGTCATGGGGCCGGCTGCTTCTTGGGATGGAAGAAAGTAATGTTGAGTCTCATTCTGTGGAAGAGTAGGCCTGGGTCTTCTTTCCCACCATGGGCACGTGGAAGAAAGAGAAGAAAGACTAAACCCATGTGGGCTTATGGACTGCTAAAAATAGAAAGTGTGGCCCAGTCACTATCATCAATTTGAGGAGTTGCCTCCCCACCTCCCTTTTATTGACAGTGGAGTTTCTCTCTCTTTTTTTAAATTATTTTTACCTTTTTAGTAAGTAAGGTAAGGGGAGGGAGTTTGAGCCTTCAGCTCTAAAAAACCCCCCACACTGCTAGTGCAGTATGAATAGTTAGAGTATTGAGCAATATCCAGGACTTGAGCCACTGGAAATATAGAATTAGAAGGCTACTCTAATTTTCGTTTCCATTCAAGTAGAAATAATTAGCTGAGGAACCTAACGTGACTCCTAAGTCTATAGAGTTTTTGGTGAAAATGTTCTTTCTTTCATGTAATCAAAATGCCTGCTTATTTAATTGCTCTGAGCTGAGTTGTCCTCTGCCCTTCCTATCTCCCAGGATTCTTGTGAGGTCAATGAAGACAGTGGAAATAGAATACATTTTGTAAACCTTAATATTCTACACACACTTAAGATATTATTATTTTTATTCTTACTGACTAAGACAAAGCCAAAGATAAAATAGGTATCCTGCGGTTGTTGGATAATCTTTTGCTTTAGGGCTGGTTGAAAGCATTTGCATTTGGGGAGGTGCTCAAGCCAGGAGAGAATCAAGAGGCAGGAGGACCAGAGCAGAGCACCTGGGCTTGGAGAAGATTGCTTATAAACTGATGAAGAAAGAGAATGAAGGAGGGGTGCCTGGGTGGCTCAGTAGGTTACGCATCTGAGTCTTGAATTCAGCTCAGGTCTCAGGGTCCTGGGATTGAGCCCCGTCAGGACCCATGGTCAGCAGGGAGCTGGTTTAAGATTCTCCCTGCTCCTGACTGTGTGGACATGCTCTCTTTAAATAAATAGACCTTAAAAGAAAAAAAAAGAAAGAAAAATCAAGAGACTGAACTGAGATCTCTGTCTTTCTTCAGTTTACTGAAAAGTTCCGGGAATACATTCCAAAGTGAGCTTAGGCAATATGAAAGAGGTAAACTATGCTGGGAGGCTGAATAGAACAAAATAAATGTGGAATATTTAAAAGAGCCCTCATTTTGACTATTTTAGGAACCGTTTAGGATTAAAACCTCATGGTGTTTATTAAAGCTTGGCTGCCCTAATATTAGGTAGGTGCCACCAGTTTTGTGACTGGTAATAATAATAAGTTAACAATCATTTATTTTTAGGAAGCGTTTAGTGTTATGGCAGGTTGGGGAGAGTGGAAAACGCTGACCTCAACTAGATGTCGATTCTATTTCATTTTACTTCTTTGCAATAAAACAAAATATCAAGTTTTTCTGCCCAGCAGCACTGTCCCCATATAAAACCAGTCTCAAAGAAATTTGATTCCCAGTTACACTGGTGCCATCACTGTGGGACTAGTTTTCCTGGAGCCCGAGTTCCCAAGGAGTAAATGTCTGCTTCTAGTTGAGCTCCCTCCGCAACCTTTCCTCGGGATGAGTAAGTACCTGACCCTGAATTCTAGTCCCTTCCAGAGGTGACTCTAAGTTCTCTTGATTTTAGAATTACGACACCGTGTATGCTAGAATAATAGAGGTAGCTTCATGCTTATCAAGCATTTTCTACACACCAGCCATAATTCATTTAATCCTCCCAAGAAATTGTGAGCTGGATGCTGGTGCTGTTACTACCCCCGCTTTACAGGTGAGGAGATTGAGTGAAGAAGTTAAGAAACTTGCTTAGATGATAATGAATTGGATTTGAATCTAGACCATCTGGGTTCTTGACTGGGTTCAGACCCTAGTCTGTATCGTCTCTCCAAAAACTTGCATTTCCAAACCTTCAAAATACTGTAAGATCAATAGATATTCATCTCTATCTCTGCCATATTAAAAAAAGAAAACCAGAGATCAAAGAGAACACCAAAAATTAAAGGTCAGAGAGGTACATTTCAAGAGGAGAGATGAAAACGTGTTTTTTAGTACTTCTATTTAATGTGCAGTGGAGATTTGTGTAAGGAAATGAAAAGATTGTCTGCAGAAGAGTGAAGCCCCTGGGCGGCTCAGTTGCTTCAGCATCCGACTCCTGATTTCAGCTCAGGTCCTGATCTTGGGGTCCTGGGGTGGAACCCCACATCAGGCTCTCTGCTCAGATAGAGTCTGCTTGGGATTCTCTCTCTCTCCCTCTGCCCCTCTCCCCACTCTCTCAAGCACACTCTCCACTGAATAAATCTTAAAAAAAAAAGAAAAGGGTAAACAACACATTCCCAAGCTTAAGTAACCATAAAAATATGGTTCAAAAGGGAGAAGGCTTTGACTTCTAACCAGCCAAGTTTGTTTCGATTTGTGGTACTTGTACATCTTGTACCTGAGGAGCCCTGCATATTTGTAAAAAGTGTTCCAGCTGGTTTAAACCCAAACTAAAACCAAGAGCAGGTGTAAGAGGCTGATGGCCCCTCGCAGGGAAGAGTTCCATCCAGGCAACAGAAAGCTCCTGTGGCCGCGGATGACTGACTTTGTCTTGTCCAGATGCTGGCTGGCCAGTCCACACGGCAGCATGCAGACACCTTCCCGAAGGTACTGAGGGGGTTCCTGAATGCTGGTCTTTGGCCAAGAACACTGAGAAGACGAGTTGGAAAAGAACCTCTGCTTTGTAGTGATTTATAGACTGTATGCAGCAGCTTTCCAATAATAAATTACATACAGAGTCCTAGCAGCTTTCAAATCCTGACCAAGACTACGTCCTTTATATTTCTGGTATAAACCATGAGTCTCATCTCGTGGGACAGTGCTGGAAGGGAGGGGGTCACTCTCTCTCTCCCGGCCAGGCCACAGTCCCCCTGACTCACGTTCTGTTGGTGTCTTACCCGTGTCGCACACTTCTCCACCTTCTCCTGCTCCGGGCATGCCTGTTATTACATGTAAACAACTAGAGAGAACTCTGAAGTCACTCAGAGCTCGCTCCTCAAACTCAGAGCGGCGGGGCCCTTTAAAAATCTGGTGAACACGCGAAGGTTCTCCTAGCAAAATATTTCAGACATGCAATGGTTTGACTGCAGTCATGAACTTTGGAAGCCATCCCCGTGCCCCAGGGTAAGAACCCTGGCCCCGCCAGCTTGACATGGAAGGCTGTTGTTCGAGATCCAGTGTCCTTCCTGTTCACTCTGGCGTCCCCGGGTGTGGCCCTGATCCTCGGGGTCGCAGGCAGCGGCATGTGTGCCAGCCATTATAATTGCGTTTTGAGCAGGACAACGTAAGGAAAAGATAACGTTAAAGTGTGTCTCCCAGAAGTTGCATGAACAGCTTACCGTGTGTGCAGGATTGGCTCTGTGGGCATGCCACCCATACACACACACACACGGGACCTTCTGCTCTGGGTTTAGGGCTTGTAGTCGCCATATAGAAATTCTTCATGAATTCCTGTTTGAATCTGTGTTTTGTAAGTGAAGTTTAATGGAACCGTGGAGAATGTGCTCGGCCTGGAAGCCTCAACCCCTGTAGGAGTCCCACCCCCTGGCTCCTGTTCTCTCCCTGGGACTAGGTGTCCAATGCTGGCCCCTCTCCTCTGGGAGAGCCGGTGTCAGGGCATGCAAAGAGGGGGGGTCCCCACCCTGAGCTGCCAGTGTCCCAACACACAAAACAGGCAGCTCAGTTGGGGCCAGCAACTCCCTTGCCTTCAATATAGACGCCGCCTATGTCCCGGCTTATGGAGGTTGCCATACGCCTGAGGCTGACCCATGTCCAGTGGGTCGGGGCAATGGGACTCTGGAAAGAGAAGATGCTTGGCTTGACTTCCCAGCCCCCAGAGGGGCCCTGCACACAGGTCTGACATTCGGCAGAAGGGGGAGCTCAACAGCCCCCCGGTCTGGCCTCCTGGTGCTTGTTGTCACTTCCTCACGAGTATCGGTGTGCCCGAGGGAGCAACAGCAAACAGCGGATAGAAATCATTATGACAGGTCAAGAGAGAAATCCTGGAAGAAATGAAAAAGCTTTATATATAATACCTCTAATAGCTCCTTTTTCAACAAGAAGCTCTGCATTTTCATTTTGCACCTAATCCTAGAAATTATGTAGTCAGTCCCGTTGCGTCTCCCTGGCCAGCCACAGACGGCCGCAAGAATCTGTGTTCCGGGTGACTGTGCCCAGCATCATGTTGGGAGTTCCGTTACCACAGAAGATGGGGACAGTGGATATCGGGATAGATAGCTGGCAGTTTCTACCATATATGATAACACCTTTAAAGTAATTACCAGGCACCAAATGTTATTGAAAGCGTTCACGACTTTTAGCTCATTTAATCCTAAAGACAGTAGTAGTAGTAGCCCAGTTGATGGGTAAGAGAGCAGCACACAGATGCGAAGTCACTTGGCCTACAGCACATACCTGCCAAGGGATGAAGCCAGGACCCCAACTTGGGCCGTCTGAATTGGGAGTGCAGCATCCCTGCCTCGGGCTCAGCACCTGTGCCAGCCCACCGAGTCAGGATAGCAGAGGGAGGCTCCCCAAAATCTTTGCTTTCAACAGATTCCTTTAGGTGGGTCTTAGGAACTTTAAGAGATGTTGCTCAGACGTTTCGGGGTACCATCAACTTCTGGAGATGAGTGTTGTGAGAAGTTGCTAGGAAGTAGGTCCTCCTCATAACACATTGGTGGCGGGAGGCAGAAGTTTACATCCCAGTGAATAAGGCATTTGACGGCATCTGTCAAGATTACAGGTGCCCTGGCCCCGTGACACAGCAGTCCCACTTCTAGACATTGACCGTGCAGACTGACCTGCACGTGTGTGAAATGGCCCATACCAAATGATAGACAGCGGCATTGTCGATGGTAGACAGTGTTGGTAGAAAGTCTCCAGCTGAGGAGAGCCGGCCGAGCCTATCCACGCAGGAATGCGCGTCCAAGAATGAGGAGGATCGCTGAGTACTCATGCAGAGACTTCCCCACGACATGTTGGGAGGTGAAGATAGCGGGGTGCCAACCGTGTGCAGAGTAGAGGCAGGTGTGAGAGTCACCTCTCCCTCGGAACAGCGTGTTCCCCTGAACTCCCAGGGCTGGCCTGGCGGGCGGGGCCGGCGGAGTCAGCTCTGGCCCCTCTCTACACACCCTGCGTTGTTGCAGACTCCCCGACAGCTCTCTTCATAATTAATGGGGGTACATAGGGCCCCTGCGCCCTAGGCTTTGGGTCCTGTTCCCCAAGTCTATGGCAAAGAAAAACACCCTTATTATAGATCTTTCGAAACAGTAAACAGAGCTCTTGAATGTAGCATGATTGTGGGATGCTTTCCTTTACTCAGTATTTCCGGTGGAAAAGCCTGCCGCCGCCTCGGCCGTAGGCTGGATTTGGGGGTTGAACTTTATGTATTTATTTTTTAAGTGCGTTCGGTGATTGGTGCCCTTCCTCCAGCTCCGTGTGATGCCTCTCGCCTCCTGAATTTGGATGGCCCGCTGCTGGTAGGATGCTTTCTTTCATACCTAAGGGAATGCTTACACTCTCGAGGGGAAACATGAGGGAATTTCAGAAACAGATCGTTCTCTAAAAATAGTCCCGTCAGCCTTTCACATTAAACTAGGTGTCAAGGCTCAGAGTTAGCAAGGCAGCTTGTTAGAGCAAAAGCAGCACGGACTGTTCCCTTGGAGATTATCATATGGCTGTGAAACCCTAGGAAGGCAGACCTTGGAATTCTTCATGAGTTAAAAGGAGAGAAACCCAAATCCCAGGTCAAATTTTTTTTCTTTAGTTAAAAAGTAAGGATGAAAAAACACTACAGCATCAGAAAATAGATTAAATAATAGACAGTCCATTAGCACAATAAAAATTCCATCGCTTCCTGTGGTCTGGGCCTCGATTAATTTATTCTGGGTTTTGTCTTAGTCAGTAGTGGTTCCAGAATGTGGCGTGGGGAGGGCTTGAAGCTGCATTTCCATGACCTTTTATATAAGATCGAAGAGGTGTAAATGGATCGTGTCAATGAATAAAGGGGTAGTGAATGGACAGGAAGAGGTGAAGCTCTTCTCTTCCCTCTCGGGCCTCACTTTGGCGCTTTAGCTGCTCTCACTTGCTAGATGATTCTCATCACCAAGGCCCAAGCCTGTATCCAAAGTTAATTTGGACCAGCGATGTCCCACAGAACTTTCTGTGATGGCAGAAATGACGCGTAACACTCTCCAATGGCCGCTGGCCAGCATGGCTGTTCAGGAGTTGAAATGTAGCTCGTGTGATTGAGGAGCTAAATTTTTCATGTATTTTACTTCAAGTGGTTTAAATGTAAGTAGTCACATTTGAATGGCTGTCAGCTACCATTTGGACCGCTCAGCTCCACACGTGGAGTGGAAGTCAGGAGTTCTAAAGTTTTTTTGTTTTGTTTTTTTAAGATTTTATTTACTTATTTGACGGACAGAGATCACAAGTAGGCAGAGAGGCAGGCAGAGAGAGAGAGAGAGAGAGAGAGAGGAGGAAGCAGGCTCCCCGCCAAGCAGAGAGCCTGATGCGGGGCTCGACCCCAGGACCCTGAGATCATGACCTGAGCTGAAGGCAGAGGCTTTAACCCACTGAGCCACCCAGGCGCCCCCAAAGTCAGGAATTTTAATTTCTGAACTCTGTATGTCAAATGAAGATGGAGTTAATGTCATTTTAGTGCTGTATGGTTTAAAGGTCCATCTTATACGACAGATATAATGGACCCAGGCCTCCCCTTTGGGTACTGTGAGAGGTGTGGGCCACCCAGACTTCCTTACGAAGTTCCATGAGCCAGAGATGTCCATGTCAAGCTGTTCTTCGACTCTCTTGGTCCATTTGCAAGAACCAAACCAGGGATCCAGTCCCTGGAGAGAATAGGACTTGCTGTTTAGAAGTACTGACTAAACAGCAAAAGTTATGAACTCACAACATCGCAGCTGATATTCACAAGCGAGAAAACTTCATTTGTGCGTATTTCTTTAAACTCAAAATCAGTCCATTAATTTCAAAGCCTTGACTTAACTCACAGAAGACTCCACACTACACATTATTGCTTTTTTTTTTTTTAACCAGAAAACAGAAAAGAATTAATTGCTGTAGTGCATACTTTGTGGGATTGTGACAATAAGGGGATAATTTAATGTTGTAAAATAGCCCTGGGTACAGTTAAATACCCAAGGCGGCTTTGTAGGAGCAGACACCATTCAACCTGGGTATCTTGCTAACCCTCAATCAGCCTGATAACCCTCTCCTACTTCCCAATTCTCCCTTCAGAGTGTTCATGTTTCCACTTTGCTCCGTTCAGTGGTATTTTTCAAATCACCTACTACCTAATATTTTTCATGCTGTTGGTTAGGAACAATATATAGTTGAGCTTCGCATCGTAGAACCCACTGCATCCCACCAACAAAAATTCTATCTCCAACTCTCAGACACGCCTATCTCTAGGCTTAGGACAGACAGCTCCAGAATTTGTTAGAGATGGGTCTCGTCCTCCTTTCCTTAGGAATTCCGACTCCTTAGCAACTGGGAAGTTGAGTGGCCCAGACCAAAAGTAGGCTGAGTCAGGTCTTAAGCTCCAGCTGATTTTTTACCCCTAAAACTGTCCCTCTGGGAATCCCAAGACCTCCAGGGTAGCACAGAGGAAACCACCTTCCAGTATTAGTCTTCACCCCAGCCTGCACTTAGCTGGTGTGCTCTGTAGTCAAGGCCAAGAGGCGGGTCACCATCTCTTGGCTTCTGATACATGCCCATTGGTAATAAATCATGGTGTCTTGGACCCCGTAAGAAGAAGCCCTGAAAAGCTGTAGACTGCTGACTATTAGCCCACTCGCCCTCCACTGTCAGCCCAACTCTTGAGAGAGTGAACCCCCTTGGCATAGGCTGTTGTGTACAACTCACGTATCTAAGATGAGTTTGTGCACTGGGACACAGAAGCTCTCCAAAGGGCTCATTCGGGGAGCAAATTGCCAACATATAACCTGCTGTGAGAAAGACCTGAACTCCTCTCCTACGGAGCAAGCCACCAAGCAAAGTGTCATGAATCGGAACAGCCCCAGCATTTCAGATCTTATTGTTCCATTGACGAGCACACATGGTCCTTGAGCACGCCATGCGGGTGGTCTGCTGGGAGGTGGTGAATCAAAGCCAAGAGGTTTTGTTCTCTGGTCAGCCTCTGCATGTTGTTTGTGAGCACGTGACTAATTGCTCCTACGCTGCTGCACATTTAATGACCACTTTAGGGGATTTTGACAGGAAAATGGCCACTTGTTTATGCTCAGATGTCATAGGACATCTGCCCTTTGCAACCCAGTGCCCCCAGTATGGTCATGTGACTGGATTGTGGGGTGAGATTCAGAGGCCTTCCCTCTGTTCCGCAGCCCATGCAGGACCTTGGAGAGGCCTCAGACAGGTGTGGCTTTGGCCTCTGCGATGCAAGCAAAACACACCTGCCCTTTATCTGGCTGAGTGGGAATGGGTGCAACTGCAGTAGATGAAAACCAACGAATTGTTGTCTGCGGAGAGAGCTTCTTGGTGGTTAGATGTTATGCAATTACGAGTGTTACTGCTAAATATTATTCTTACTTTGTGTGTGTTGAAACATTTAAAATTTATCATGCATTTGGTAGGTTGGAGAATATTTTCCTAGTCTCCTGTTTGTGCTTTAAGTAACTATTGATTATGTTAGAGGATCCTAACATTCGTGCTGTTGTGACGCTTCATGTCATACAGAAATGTGTAAATTCCTAATTAAGTATTTCTCATCTGCTTATCCCCTCACCTTGCGGGATCCAATGTGACCAGTGTCATGGGCTATGTGTACTTCCCACAATTCCCTACGTGTTTAGAAACATAAGGTCTTATCATTTATAAAACAGGTATGCCTTTATATGCACATGTATACATACTCCAAGTCAATATGCAGCTACATCATTCTTTTTTCAAAGATTTTATTTATTTGACAGAGATCACAAGTAGGCAGAGAGGCAGGCAGAGAGAGAGAGAGGAGGAAGCAGACTCCCCGCTGAGCAGAGAGCCCGATGTTGGGCTCGATCCCAGGACCCTGGGATCATGACCTGAGCTGAAGGCAGAGGCTTTAACCCACTGAGCCACCCAGGTGCCCCTACGTCATTCTTTTTAAGAGTTGCCCCAACAGTCCATAATGTGGACTATAATCTTTTTAAACATTTCCCCATTGCTGACCATTGTTGTTTTCCTCTCTGTTTTAAGATGTAAAGACAAAAACAAAGACTGTTGCTTTTGCTTGTTTTTTTTTTTTATCATACGCTTAATGTTGACCTTCACTGTCTTTTAAGCTACTCTTAATTAACTTTTTTCCTAATTAGGTAACTTTTCCTAAAAGTCATAGCATGAGTTTTTTTTTAAATGCATATTTTAAGGCCCTCTATTAAGAAAAAAGGAAGAGAAAATGCCTTGCTCTACAATGGTAGGCCTTGCTGGGGTAGTTGTCCGGTCGCATGAGGGTTTGGGAGGATTGTTTGTTTCCGTGGTCAGTTTCCTAGGTTCCCTGTGTCATCACCAATCGGTGTGACTCGGCGGCCAAACAGCTCTTCCTACCCAGTGTCTTGTGGCCAAACAAACCGAACGTCGAGGAATGGAAAATATTGCGAAGTTTCTAAATGGCCAGGAAGTTTTCAATTCTGAGACAGTTCCTTTTTTGTGATTAAGAGGGTTGAAACGCCTAATTTTAAAGAATTCTTTTGAGTATTTACATTGCACACGAGAAATGACAGTATGTTTCACTTGGTGTTGAATGAGAGAGATTTGCAGTCACTGGTTTGATGAGGTACCCCAACGCTCACACCTTCCTTTGCCATAAGGGTTCTGCACGAGACCGTCAGCTCACAGAGGGAGGTCTTTTTATGTATTTCTGTATCCTGCCTGGCAGAAAGTACATGCTTGATAAATGTTGAGCATGGACTTGGGTTTATATAGGGCTGAAAAGTACCACTTTCTACAGGAGTCTTGCTGAAGAGGGACTCTCACGTTTGTTTGATGCAAAGGGATGACTCAGAGAGGGAGAAGCACTGGCCAGGCATAAGATTCAGGAGTAGGAGGAGACCAGGAAGATGAGGTAATGTGGTTTTCTCTAGTGATAGATGCTAAATCAGATCTTGAGGGTGTTTATCTTGGACTTGAGAGGAAGGGAAAACCACAAGATCCTTTCTGTAGGGGAGGGGATGGCCAGCTTGGTGAATGGAGAAGCTGACTTTGGCTCTTTATGTGTCATTGTGATTGACGACCTGGGGGGGGACTGTCCTTTCCTGCCCTTTGCATGGGATGAGCTGTTATACCTTATTTTTTGTAGTCGTCCCACTGGGTTCCTATATGCACCGGAGAATATTCAGAACAATAGAAATAAAACTCCAGATGTTCATATTGTGAGTTTGTCTGTAGTATGATTTTTTTCAACTCTTTATATAAATTCCACTTAGTTGGGGCGCCTGGGTGGCTCAGTCGTTAAGTGTCTGCCTTCAGCTCAGGTCATGATCCCAGAATCCTGGGATCGAGCTCCGCATTGCGTTCCCTGCTCAGCCGAGAGCCTGCTTCCCCTCTCCCACTCCCCCTGCTTATGTGCCCTCTCTCGCTATGTGTCTCTCTCTGTCAAATATTAAATAAAATCTTTAAAGAAACTCCAGTTAGTTAACATACAGTATAAGAATAGTTTCAGGAGCAGAATCTAGTGATTCATCACTTTGACCAGGCGTTCTTCCCAGTAACTGCCATCCTTCATCCCCATCATCCATTTAACTCACCCTCCCACCCCCCTCCCCTCCAGTAACCCTCAGTTTGTTCTCTATAGTTGAGAATCTCTTTCTTGGTTTGCCTCTCTTCCCCGGCCCCCAGTGTTCTTCAGTTTTGTTTCTTAAATTCCACCTGTGCATGAAATCCTATGGTATTTGTCTTTCTCTGACTGACTTCCTTCACTTAGCATTATACTCTCTAGCTCTAGCCACATCATTGCAAATGGCAACATTTCATTCCTTTTTTTGGCTGAGTAATATTCCTTTGTGTGTGTGTGTGTGTGTGTGTGTGTACCACATCGTCTTTACCCATTCATCATTCAATGGTGTAGTATGATTTCTGTGTATGTAGCCACACAACACAAATTTCCATAGGTCAATAAATAAAAATATAGTTTGGATACAATTTAAAAACCTTCAAAAACGGGATGCATGGGTGGCTCAGTCAGTTAAGTGTCCAACTCTCGATCTGGGCTCAGATCACAATCTCTGGGCTGTGGATCAAGACCTACCTTGGATTCCATTCTAGGTGTGGAGCCTGCTTAGGATTCTCTCCTTCCTCTCCCTCTGTCCCTCCCTCCAATAAATTAATAGATTGATTGATTAATTTAAAAGTTTCAGAAACAGTGAAACTTCCTTGCAAGTCCTCAGTCCTCCTAAGTCTCCAGGTGGCCTTCAAGACTTTAGCTATTGTCCCGGAGGCTGGAGAAGCGCTCAGATAGATCTGGCAAAGTGGAGGCCTCCTAGTCACCACATGAGCTGGCCCCAGGTCCGATCTGCTGAGAGAAACAGCTTTCAAAAGGTCGTCTTTTCCTGGAGGAGCTTGGAGACTGACACCTGCTCCTAGGAATACCTAAGTAGGCTGAGCGACCAGAATTGATTCCCCTAATATTTGCCTGTTGCCTGCTATGCCTGTGCTGCCTGTTCCTGCTTGCGATGATCTCATTTCCAGGCAAAATAATAGGGATCCTGCCTGAATATAACAGACTGTCCCAGCTCTGGTGAAGTGGCTGTGGCTCAGTCTAATGGGCGGGGCAAACACAAGGACATAGATAAATGGTTATAGGACTTTCCGTCTGGCTTCTGGATACAGACCATGAAGTGTTAATCTCTAAAGCACACGGAGAGGAAATGATTGTTGCGAAGCTCGGATAAGACAGTGTGCGTGGCAGCTGTCTACAGAACGCTCTATGAATTAGAACTGTTACTTGAGGGTGCCTGGGGCGCCCAGTCAGTTGAGCGGCCGATTCTTGTTTCAGTTCAGGTCATGATCTCTGGGTCGTGGGATTGAGCCCCGTGTCAGGCTGCACACTTAGTGGGGAGCTGGCTTGAGATTCCTTCCCTCTCCCCCACCCCTCCCCCTCCTCATGCGTGTACACAGGCATGCTCTCTCTCTCTCTCAAATAAATAAATAGTCTTTAAAAAAAAAAAAGAATTGCTACTTGTTCCAAAATGTGAAATTTGTTAGGTTTAAACTAGGAGAATAGCTTTCTTCAAAACCTAGCTTTACTCTCCTTTAATTTTCTCATGGAAGTTAAGTCTGTAATTCACACAGGAAGTTGGGGGAAGCATGTTCTCTCATCTCATGTTAACTGTTGTTGTTGTTGTTGTTTTTACATTCTTTTGCCTTAGTAGTTTCTCAGTTAGAGTATTATCTTTTAATCTCAAAAAGTATTGGGGCATTTTTTTTTTTTACATATATTTTCTGTCTTTAAATCTGAAAGTTTAGATTGGAGACTGGCTGGGCTGCTCTTTTCTTTATCTGAAAGGCAAGTCCAGAATTCAGCTTTCTATCTGAGGAGCCTGCTTGGCGGGCCGGCTGGAGAACAGTACCAGTCATACAAGTTATTTTTCACTGAACAGAGGCAGCTCCCTTTCTTTCAGACCCGCAAGCTTAAGAAGCAATTTCCTCTACCTGGTTCACTCTTGGCACTTAACTCAGCACCCGCAGCCAATCGGAACTTTTTAATAAATGCCAACCACCCTCCAATAGAGGAATGTTGAAAATGGCAATATATATATATATATATATATATTTTAAAAAGCTACAATAGGAATATTCCAGGAGACACTAATGATTATCGATAAAATTTGGAAGCATGTTCATCTTTGCTCTTAACATCTCCTGCCAAGTAGTAAGTGGAAAAAAAGAAAGAAGGAAAGAAAGAAGGAAGGAAATAGGGCATTTTATTTTATTAGTAAGGTCAGAATCCAGAATAGCCAATGTGACCATGTTTTGAGAACTGTGGAACTGAGGAGTGGCTGCAATTGTTTTTCCCCAGGTAGGAGAACAATTCAGATACAAATGGGCAATTTGTCCATTATGGCCTCTCCCTCTTTCTTGCACGTGTGTGTGTGTGTGTGTGTGTGTGTGTATTCATGTTGTACCACTGATGGTTTAGCAGTAAAGGATATACTTCAGTATTTTCATTTTAAGGTGTATATCTAAGAGATTCTATAATTCTAGTTTTATAAAATTATACTTGTTTTGTGCTGAATTTTTGGAAGAGGGTGCACATTTTAGGGTTTTTACCAACTTCTCTTTGTTTTATGATCAAAGCAGTAAAGGGCTCCGTCCTTCAATGAACATGTTCCTGCATGGCTCTAATGTCCCCCAAACCAGAGCTCCTCCTGTCTAGTTGATCACTTATGACAGTGTGTTATGTTGAAGAGCAGTAACAATCAGCAGGCCAGAAGGCACCAGTAACGGAAGATGAGGAGGGTGTTTCTCAATGAAAGACGCCAGTAAGCTCCAGGTCAGTCCTTGCGTTCCATTCCCTTGGCTTGGTTCCCCTTTCCTCCTTACCCACAATTTCCTCTGTCTTCAACCCCTCATCCCAAGCCAATGTCCATCTTGCTGGGGACTTGAGGAAACCACTAGGATAACTTCCCTGTAGTCCCTCCAATTTATATTTACTGATGGGAAATCAGTGATCTATTGTTATTACGGAGAATCTTCAGCCGACACAACTCGAGGGTGGAAGGCACACGGAGAAACATCTTGCTTTCATTTCGGGACAGCTGAGCGTGTTCTGGCTTTCCTGCTAGTTAGCTGAGAGACAGAAGAGGATTTGAAAGAGGGGGTTGTACTCAGACTCCTCAGACCTTCTCTAATGTTAATGTTTTGTAACATGAAGGAAAAAACCTACAAAGAAGCCACGTAGGTGTCACTTATGTCTCCTCTAATACGTCAGATCCTCCTTGGCTTCAAAATAACAATAGAACCCTCTTTTCCTCTCCTGGCACATTCTCAGCTTATAAAACGTGAGGCTAGTTTTGTGAGGTGGGGGGCTTGCCACCCTGAATCCTCTTACCCAGCTGTGTCATGTCCCTCACTGCCAGATCGGACCTCCCCACCTCCTGTTTTGCTACCTCCCTGTATTGTATCTTGGTCATAGTCTTTGAAAAGTTGTCATGCAGACATTCTCAATCATGGCAGATGTGCCTTTAGAACGTCAGAAAGGAGGAAATAATGCCATGAACATCTGTTTTGTTTATAGCTCTATCTCCAGGACATTAGAGCACCGCCTGGTATGGAGTAGATGCTCAGTAAATATTGTGGATCTCAGGGCTGGTGCCACATCATCTTGTCTTGGGCTCCCTACAGTCACACTCACACTTTGGACAGGTGGCTCTAGTTCTCTGTCACCACTCCTCCCCATGCCCAACCATAACCCACAACTTGTTTATTTTTTTTTCCTCCTTCTACATGATTCCTTTCCTAGGTTAATCTATAAAAATATCCTATTCACTAGATTCATAATATTTTTAGAAGATTTTATTTATATTTTAGAGAGAGAAAGGGAGAGGGAGAGAGTGAGGGGAAGGGCAGAAGAAAAGGGAGAGGGAAACTCAAGCAGACTCTGTGCTGAGTGCGGAGCCTAATGCAGGGCTTGATCTCAGGACCCCAAGATCATGACCTGAGGTGAAATGAAGAAGTGGATGGTTAACTGACTGAGCCACCCAGGCACGCCTAGATTAATAATCTTAATGTCACGTTTCACATTTCATTTAGTGGATAAGCCATTTGAAATTAGTTTGGTTTTCCAATTATTATTATGACCTACTGATACCAAAAGAAAAAACAGTCAAAGAACTTTGAGGTAAATGATAACACTTGTCTTTGAATCCAAGAAACTTTGGGCTCTTCTAATGAGGAGTCAATGAAAGCCAAGTTTCCTCCACTAACAATAGTAGTTGGTCAGAAGGTAATAAAGTCTAAAAACAGATGCCTGCATGAAAGTCACACCAGAGATTTTTATCATCATGAACTCTATTTCAAGTGGTAGTAATAGGAAGATTAAACTTGTTTTAATATAGGACTACTTTATTCCATCTAATAAATACATAATTCACTCTATCTCACTTTTTCTCATCTATAAGTATAGGTACCCTAAAGGGACAATATGAAATCAAAGGTCAACATTAACATATGAAAACTGCGCCACAGAGCCCCTTGTTGTTCCCAGCAGTTTTGGCCCTGGGATGAACTTCTGTTCCTCAATTAAGGGGGACAGGCTTTTGGAAAGCAAATTTTCTCAAGTTTAGAAGGACAATACTTTCCATACCCCCCCACTAGATCACCAAGGGGTCTATTACTGCGGGGCACAGATATCATCCTTAGGGTTTTAAGTCAAACCTTCCAGTGGAAAATTGCCACTGGTTCCCCCAGTCTCCAAGGACCAACTTCATTCCATCTGGGGTGGTACCAACTGGGAATTTTAGGGTGTAGAAGGTAAGATGCTTCGTTTGTTAGGATTTTAGCTTTGTTAAAGCACCTCTTGCTTGGGGAGCTATCCAAGGTGCTGTCTGAAACTCCCTGTCTATTTTGTCCCAAGTGTTGACATATATTTCTATCTTGATCCTCACCCTTTTGCATTTGTCTAATCCTGAAACCATTTATCTTTCCCAATTTGGATTCTTCCTGACCGTTACTTCTTTCCAAATCCTGAGATGTGTTGTGTTGCATTCATACCTTGCCCTCAGCTGGTCCTTTGCCTGCATTTTGTCTTGACACTGCTTCGTCTGACTTAATTCTTAACCCTCTCTCACCCCTTCCTCGCCTGGGTTTTGTGTATCTATAGCATATATCAGCTAAATGATAGAGATCAGGAGTTAATCAACAAGAAAAATTAAGCCTCAAGATATATATGATTTTATTTTTGTGTTAATATAAATTGCCTGCATTCCATACTATTGGAAAAAAAATAGTTTTCTAATAAGAAAACCATTAGTTATACAGTTATATACATTAGTTATAACCATTAGTTATACAGAGCCTAGAAGGACAAATAGAAAAATTATTTTCATTTATTATCTTTCAGCATGTTTGTTAAAGTAAATTAAATATTCAGCTACTGTTGGCAAAATCAATATTATTTGGGGAACATATATTTGTTATGTAGATTTTAGTCATATTTGTAATTTTTACCTGCAATAAAGCAAAGAAAATTGTTTTGACTATAGTAGTGGATGACTCATTCTGGCAACTGGTGTTAAGGTGTATTTTTTAAGATACATTTCTTCAAGATTTGGAGCACCCCAAATTTACACAGAGTGCCAAAATTGCCTGCAAGTGAATACATTTTAATGTAATCATAACAATTGATGTTCCCATAGAAATGCTTTTATATGCTTTCAGAGAAATTTTTGTTTCATCTGACTTCCACTACAATGCATCTGTTGTCTCTATAAGAAGAAGGAAATCCACGTGAACTTTGAGCGCTGTGGATACACATCAGGTGTTGTGCAATTGATTGTGTAACAGCAGGTGCCCTCTGTTATTTCAGCTTCTTCTCCAATGATCACATTGTCTTGAGAAAGAAAAAAGCAAACAAACCTCTAAGCACGCTACCCTCTGTTCTCTAGCTATGAAGAGATCGCCTGCCTTGAGTGTTACTAGTGGTGTTTATACTAGCAGTTAGGGTAGAGGGATGTCTGCATGGACCCATCCCCATTTTTCTCCCAGTCCCCTTATGACCACTGACCCACATCTCCGAGACAGTTCTTGAGATTAGGGGTATAGATCATTACCATTAACAATTTTTTTTATGTCTGTGCGAAGCTAACAAACTCTCCCGGGATTGAGCTCTTGCCCTTGGCTCCTAACCAACTCTTAGCATGGACGCACCACATTTTTACTGGCCTGAGATGAGTCTTGACTCAATTTAGACTTTAGTATAAACAGAACTGGAGCAGTTGACAGATCTATTTTAGCAGTAGAACTTGTTCTTCCAACAAAACCTATAAGAGAGCCTGACAAATGATCTAGATAAAAAGAAAGTGAGTTGCACAGTTGGAAGTCTGGGAACCTGGTCCCCAGAACTCTCCCATCACCTGAGGCGCCTTGGGGCTCCACAGAGGTCTGTGTGAGAGCTACCGATTGTCTAATTCCTTTACTTTACAGATGGGGAAACTGAGGCTTGGAGAGGTTAACTCACTGCTCATGAACGCGTAGTTCATGAGTTAGGGGCAATGTTGAGACAAGAGACTGGTCTCTGACCCCCTTCTGCTGCCCAGTTCACAGTCTCTGCCTCCTGTCCTCCCCCTCCCCCATTTCCTCATGGTTGAAGGGAACAGATCGTGTACTCACTCTGACTTCTGTATTGACAGCCCTTCCCCCTCCGCAACTAAAACATATTCTAATTCAAACTGGCTTAAACTAGAGGATTTCATCACCTACTGTAAATTAAAAGTTCTGGCTTCACGTGCAAGGAAGGGTTTAAAAAATGCTCTCCAGTCCAGTCTCCTTCTCTTCATTTCTTTTGGTTCTGGCTTCTGCTGTGCTGGCTGCATTTTCAGGGGACTTTCTTCAGGGACTCCGACAGGTGGAAGCATCCAGCATTCTTACAGGGAATGGTTCCTAGGGAAAGAAGGCTTCTCCCAGCAAAATTCTCCGAATTGAGCCTCATTTACCTGAGTAGGCCCATGTGCTCACTCCTGAAGCAACCTGCCCGGCCAGAGGGCAGGGGCGACCTGATTGGTCAGACCTGGGTCCATGGCCACCCCTGAAAAGGCAGGGTTGGTGTTGGGGTCAGTGCCACTCAAACCATTTGGGCTGAAACTAAGGAAGGGCAGGTTCCACAAGGGAAAAACAGGGTGCTGTTAACCAGAATGGTGAGGAAATGAATGCCCGAAGGTAAAAACAACACTCATCTCCTGCAACGGTCTTCAACTCTTCGTTGGCCTTTGAGGCTGATCCGTGGAGACAGAGGCGGGAGGGCTCGTCACAGAGCTGCCTGGTCTGTTGCTGCTTCTGCAGGAACCCAGGCACCTCTCTCTTGTGGACTCTTCCGTTGTATTATTGTTCAATTTGGGAACATACAGGGATTTTAAAATTCTTCTTTAAAAGCACAGAATTTTTTTTTAAGATTTTATTTATTCGTTTGGTGGAGAGAGATCACAAGTAGGCAAGAGAGGCAGGCAGAGAGAGAGAGGGAAGCAGGCTCCCTGCCGAGCAGAGAGCCCGATGCGGGGCTCGATCCCAGAACTCTGAGATCATGACCTGAGCCGAAGGCAGAGGCTGAGCCCACTGAGCCACCCAGGCACCCCGAATTTATTTATTTTTTTAAAAGATTTTATTTAGTTGTTTGACAGAGGGAAAGAACAAGCAAAGGGAGCAGCGGAGGGAGAGAGATAAGCAGGTTCTCTGCTGAGCAAGGAGCCCAATGGGGGGCTTGATCCCAGGACCCCTGAGATCATGACTTGAGGCAAAGGCAGATGACCAACCAACTGAGCCAGACAGGCACCCCCCCAAAACACAGAATTTAAATGTACCTTCTATTTTTGGAGGCATTTGGTGGAAATGTCCAGGTATTCCATGAGAGGGTTTGAACCAGCTGGATATTTGTGAGAGTATATAGTCAGGAGTGGGTGAAATAAGATCAGAAAGCTTCCAGGAAAGTCTCTAAACAGCACACAGTGTTGACACTCCCTGGTTGCTCTGCTCTCCTGCGTCCCGTTTCCGCCGGGGCAGTTTGTTTGTACGTGCACGAGCAAGGATATGAACTGAGCAAGGTGCATAGCCAGGCTAGCTCAGATGCACACTGTTAGGCATGTTCTGGAAGGAAGAATCTACCTTTAGGTTTCCTAGGTGAAGAAATAACATAGACAGTGGTGAAAGAGATTGGCTGAGGGTATCACAGTGTTCATCCTGTAATTTTGCAGCAGGA
Organism: Neogale vison; assembly: GCF_020171115.1. NCBI lineage: Eukaryota > Metazoa > Chordata > Mammalia > Carnivora > Mustelidae > Neogale > Neogale vison. Next base: position 90,536,457 of record NC_058099.1, on the reverse strand, counting down.
CAGAATTTAGGCTCCAACTAGAGGTATTTTAGGAGACTAGCTAATGGAAATGTGGGCCTGGAAATCCAGAAACTTGCATTCTGTCTCAGTTATAGATTGGTTGACTTTGATCCAATTTCTCATTCTCTCTGGGCCTTAGTCTCCCAGTCCTGAAAAGTAAAGTTGGCCAATATAATAGCGGACTTTCACGTGAATCAGTGTTTCATCATGTATGCATACCAGGGTGGTTCACAGGTCTATTTTAGGTGGATATTTCTTAAAACAATTATGCATATTTTCCCACTTTTGTTGAGATATAATAACATTATATAATAATATACTAATAAATAAATGTTGTACGTATTTTTAATGTACTAGACTAACCAGTACAGTAGTTCCCAAATTTCATGGCTACCACAGCTAAAGAACTAGGTAAAGTAAATATTATAATTTTAGAGATGAATATGGCTGAAGAAAAACATTAAGTAATTGGTACATAGATAAAGCAAAAGCCCAAGGGTGGGGCATAAGTTATAGAATTTGAGAAAACTCTGATGTGCATGACCTCAATATAAAAACATTTTTCAGTAGAATAGTGTAATAATGATTTGACAGTTAGGGAGTCTAAGACTGTGCTTTACTGAGAACCTATATGACGCCAAATGCTGTACCAGGGACTCCCCATGAGTGAGATTACTCCATTTTTAAAGTAAGAACTACCTGATTTTAAAACCGTGTTCTGTCCACCAGCCACACTATCCCTGCAGGGCTCAGGGCTCACACAGAGGTAAAAACAGAATGGTTCAATATTTGTGTATACTGTGGAAGGATCACAAGAGTAAGACGAGTTAACATGTGTTACCATATATAGTTACAGTGTTTGTGCTGTGATGAGAACTTTTAAGATCTACTCTCTTAGCAACTTTTAAATATGCAACAGAGTATTATTAACTTTAGTTATCATTCTGTACATTACATTCCCATGACTTATTCATTTTATAACTGGAAGTTTGTACCTTTGGCCTCCTTCACCCATTTCGTGCACCCCCCCCACCCCTGGCCTCTGTCCTCTGTCAGCCTCCAATCTGTTCTCTGTTGCTATGAGCTTGGGTTTTCTTTGTTTTGTTTTTTTGTTTGTTTGTTTGTTTTTCCTCCAGATTCCATACATAAGTGAGATCATATGGTTTTTGTCTTGTCTTTGTCTGGCTGCCTTATTTCACTTGGCCTAATGCCCTGTTTTTCCATAGTGGCTGCACCAGCCTGAATTCCCAGCGGCAGCGCATAAGGTCTTCCTTTTCTCCACATCCCTGCCAACACTTGTTATTTCTTGTCTTTTTGATACTAGCCATTCTAACAGATGTGAGGTGATGCCTCATTGTGGTTTTGATTTGCATTTCTCTGGTGATGACTGATGCTGAGCATTTTTTCACCTGTCTGTTGGCTGTCTTAATGTTTGTTTGGGAAAACGGCTTTTCAGATCCTCTGCCCATTTTTCATTGGATTACTTGTTTACTATGGAGTTTTATGAGTTCTTATATGTTTTAGATACGAATCTCTTATCTAATACATGATTTGAAAGTATTTTTTTTTCCACTTGGTAGTTTTCCTTTTTATTTTGTGGATGGTTTCCTTTTCTGTGCATAACCTTTGCTATATCTTTCAATTATGTACCATTCTGTCTTCAAAATAATAATAATAATGAAATTTTTAGAAAGTTGAGTCTACATGGAGAGTGTGATCCTCAGTGATCCTCAGTGATCCTGAGAGACCGTGTTCGTGTCACCCTTTGCCACCCCTTTCCTCACTCAGCTTGGACCACTGCTGTGCTGGGGAAAGGCATACATCCACAGGCTAGCATGTGCAGAAACTTCTGGAAGGCCGAATCACAGAGGTTAGAAAGGAGAAGGAACCACATCTCTGCCCTTTGTCTGGGAGGGTCTGCAGTGATCCTCAAAACCAAATAGCCTCTTTTCACAGAAGAATTGGCCTGGAGCTTGGGGTTGCCAGGTATAATACATTTGAATTTCAAACAAATGACAAATCATTTTTTTAGTATAAGTGTGTTCCATGCAATATTTGGGTGTATGCTTGGGTGGTATGCTTAAGGACTTGGAATTACTTAATCTGGCAATCCAAGTGGGATCCAGAACCCGGCTTCTCATCAGGCAGTGTGTTTTCTCTGAGCCTGGCTTTCCTGATCTGTGAAATAAAGGATAATGATTATCCACCTGTACCTTGGGGTTGCCGTAAAGCTGAAACAGACCCCCACACTTTGTAAACAGCTGCTCTAAAATTAAAAGGAGTAAACACAGTTGCTCTCTGTGTTCTTGTCCTTAGAACCTTGATCTCCATAGCATACAGCTCATTGAAACCCACTGCCTTGTTTTTCTACCAAATTGGTTATGATTTCTTATATGCCTTGGGCACATCGTCATACATTTATTTTCATATTTATTTGTTTATTTTTAAGATTTTATTTATTTGACACAGATCACAAATAGGCAGAGAGGCAGGCAGAGAGAGAGAGAGAGAGAGAGAGAGAGAAGGAAGCAGGCTCCCTGCTGAGCAGAGAGCCCGACGCAGGACCCGATCCCAGGATCCTGGAATCATGACCCAAGGTGAAGGCAGAGGCCTTAACACCCTAAGCCACCTAGGCGCCCCTATTTTCATATTTAAAGAGGATTTCTGAAACATATTAACAGGGACTTCATTTCTAATATTTAATGTTTTTGGCTTTAAAAGTGTTGCCTTTATTTTAAACCATCTTTATTGTGAGTGAATGAATGGCAGGTTATCCCGCTGAACTCACTTAGTCTATATTTACTGAACATCTAGTATGTACCAGACCTTGGGGCTAAAGGGGAGAGTAGAATAGACACAGCGCCTGCCATCATTGCGTGCATGGTCAGCAGGGAGAGAACCAAAGGAAAAGAGCAAACAGATAAAGAGAGTCCTTCTCAAGCCTCGTTTGACGTGAGAGCCACTGGCGAGGAGCCTACAAATTCTCTTTATAGCCGGGTAACTAACCATCCCAGTCTGCCCAAGGTAGAGGTGTCTTCCAGGATGTGGACTGATGTCTGGGCTTCCCTCAGTGATTCCAAGATGCCTCCAAGACTGAGAACTGCTGGGTTAGGAGGAAATGTAGAACATGTTGGCTCTTGACCTCAGGAAAGGCTGTCTGGCAAATAAGGCTTTCTCAGGCCATGTGTATGTGGTTACTTACACAGGCAGGGAGAGAGTGCATTCATGGACTAGACCGGGCATCCCGCTAACTGGGGCAAAGTCTTGGAAGGAGCAGGGCTCTGGCTCAGAGTGGACAGGGAGTGGCCCTGGTTAGTATGTCAGAGAGACCCCAGACTGCCCAAGCCAGGGGTGTCGCAGCTACTCCCAGGTCCACAGAGCAAGCCGCGGGGGCCCGGTAAACAAGATTAATTGGGAGGGAACAGATCCCAGAAGCAAAATTTCCCCAGACAACAAAGGACAGAATAAAACTTGTTAGCCCACCAGGCTAACCTCCACTCTTCTTTGCTCTGTTAATAGATGAAGTTCTGTGTTAATTATGTTTGAAAAATAAAAAGTTTTAAAGCCACAAATCTAAAGCAGCTCACTCATTTAAAAGATATTCTGGGGTTTTCTATCATTAAAACCCTTCTTTCTGTTATGATGTTCAACCATTGTAAGTTACATCTTCTCCATAATGCAGCAACAAAAAACTGTCTTCATCCCTGTAGCTATGTTTTCTTTTTACGTTGAATATTCTTATTCCTACTTGGCTTCATACTTTATAATAGGTATAAAATGCTGAATTTGAAATGAGAAAGTGCAAATAAAAGTAAATATGTATATGTATCCATTTTTATGTAAACATATATATTTAAAATATATTTTAATTCAGATTTATTTATTTACCTGTACTGTGGTGAAATTTTCATAGGCACTTCTATCTCATTCTGGTTCATATGAAGCTGGAATGTGTACAACTCCTTTTGTTTGATGAAATTGCCTTGCATAATGCATGAGCAAAAATAGCTCTGCCTCTGCTCTCAGCAGCATTATTGGCAAAACTGGTAAGATAGGGCTTAGAATCTCTTATAAGTCAAAAATAAGAAAATTTCCTTGTCAATGAACAGGTATTCCATGGGAGAAGAATCCTTTTCTCCCTTTAGGTGCACCCGGGGGCCCTGTCAGTGTGTTTGTTTACCTGCGGTTTCCTGAGGTCATTCCCCTCCACATTGCCTAAGTTTCCAAGGAATATCTTCCCTGCCTGGCAAGTCCTGTAGTGGAAAATGTGTCCCAAGAACTGACTTTTTTGATAGAACAAAATACTATCAGATAATGCGGGCTTTTCTGCTGTTTTCATACTTTTTTGTGAAACATTGTATCAAGCGTGGCTCCCTTTCCAAATACCCCATGACCTTTCACTGCGGGTTCATCATTTGGTTTTCTGTTGATGGTTACTAAGGTAAACTTCTCTTCTTCATCTGCCACTGAGGCCAGCAGGGTTTCAGCCTGCACCCTTCCCAGGCCCTGCAAAGGAGGGTGGAACCGACATCTGCGGTAGTGGTTTCGAATGTTGGTAGATTGTTTACACTGGAGATTGCCTGCTGCCGTTTGTTTTTACTTTTGCCAGGCTTAATGCTTTGTAATCTTTTAAGACTACTTTCGCAGTGTTAGCCAGGATATGAGAATAATTTCCCCGTTGTCGGGGGAACGAAAATGGCATTCGAGAAGTCTAAGCAATGCTGACCTCATCACTTCCCGATGTATCGCTGATCTCTGCACTTTGGAACTCCTCGAAATTTGAAACTGATAAAACTATAGCTCTCTTGAATCTGGAAATGTCACACACTGAAGTATTTTCTGAATGCCTTCCAGAAATTCTGCATTCCAGAAAGGCAAAGAATTGTGTATTTTAACAATCCTTTGTGTATCTTGACTTAATGAGAATTTGAGTTTTGGGAAGTTAACAGTGGGAGCATACATGAAATATTAAGTATAGTGTGGGTTCCCGTTGAAATTACATTAAATGCCACATTTCCTAGGATAACAGTGCATTGAATTGAAACTGAAACCTAATGAGAAATCTCTGTAATAAAGAAGACTTTTAATGCATCCTTTATATATGGATATAACAGAAAAAAATCTATCATCAGGAAGTTTATTCATTTCCTTAAAAATACAGAGAGCACCTACCAGGAGGAAGATAAATGTGATATGTACCCTTATTTGTTTAAAACCTAGTGAGGAATACAGATAAGTATATTGCATGGAAAAAGCAATATCTAAAAAGATCACCATGTACAGTTGTCGAGGTTGTGTACTGCACAGTGGTACATAGTGGCTCTCTTGAGCTAAGACCCAAATAAAGTGTAAGAGTGAGCTAGGAAAGGAAACAAGAACTAGTAGAGTGGAATGTATGAAGGAAGGGAGATGAAAGACTATCCTAGGTAAAGAAAACACCATTTGAAAAGGCCAAGAAGCAAGAGAGAGTGTGGCACCTTAGCATAAAGGAGCTAAAAGAAACTCTGTGCTGCTGTAGACTGTGACAAGGATGTGGTGGTGAGCCAGAACAGCCAGAACATCAGGGCCTTATAAGTCAAGGACAGTGGCAATTCTCCCAGGTGTTTTAGGCCAGAAAGCATTACAAACACTGTGGCTACTGTGTGGAGATCAGATTTGAGTAGGGCAAGGTTCCCTGCACAAGCAGGAAGCCTGCCTCAATACTCCAGGCAGAAGCTAGTGTTCTGAAATGGAGCAGGACAGGAGACCTGGCTTGGAGAGGAATTTAGGAAATTAAGTCATCAAGACTGATAGAATTTTGGGAAAGGAGGAAGAAGGGATATCAGTGAAGATGCTAAGATTTCTTAATTGTTCATTGGGTAGTCAGGGGCTACTCATATTTGTAGTTAGAGTCACTCATATTTGGAACCCAGAGGAAGAACAGGATTGGGGGTAAAGAGAGTGGGTTTGGTCCAAGGCGAGAGGCCCACCAGGAAGTTGGACACATGGGTCTGGAAGACGGGGAGGGATCAGGCTGGCGATACAGATTGGGGAAGCTAAAAGTCAGGGGGTGGGAATCAGACAGGTATTTGAAAAGCCTGTTGCAGAAACAACTAAATCGCTGGTTTAAACTTGTACTTGCTTTTCTCTGTCATGATGGAAAGTACAGAGCTCAGAAGTCCAGACTGGTTGGAAGACTCTACAGTATGGGCAGGAACCAGCCCCTTCGACGGTTCTGCCAGGGCCCCAGCAATGACTCCCAACCTCAGGCCACTTGCTAGAATGACCAATTGTGTCAGTTTGTTTGGGACTCAGAGGGTTCACAAGATATGAGACTTTTTGTTTTCAAGCCAGGAAAGTCCCAGGTTAACTAGGATGAGTTGGTCACCCTAATGAGCCCCTGAGTTTAACATGGCCACTGCAGCTCCGGCTCAGATGGGAAGACAAGCCAACTGCATCAGGCCCATGTTTAAAGTGGCTTTCCTGGAAACCCCATCCAACAAGGTTCTCTTTCATCTCTGCGTGGAACTTCGTTACTGGCCACCTCTGCATACAGGGATGGCCTAGCAGGGCGCAAGGGGCCTGGCTCAGTGTAGTCCCAGCCCCCATCAAGCTAGCCTTCTTCAAAGGAAGCAAGAGAGAATGGATACTGGGGAGGCAATTCCTGCTACGGGGAAAAGACTCATCGGAGTACAGAAACCAGACCCACAACCACTTAAAACAAACACTTAAAGAGACAAAAGAAGGCGAGAAGATCCCAAGGAGAGGTCTGAGAAGAGCAGGTGGAAAGTAGGACCAAAACTAGGAGAGAATCACCCCAGACATGGGAGAATCAAGGAATCCAGACACCCCAGATATGGGAGAAGTTGCTGAATCACAGAGAAGAAGAAGTGAGACCCCAGCAACCCCCATGGCCTTCTCCCAGGACGAGGACCCATGTTGGCAGCTTCTGGTCATACTCTGGTCATTGGGTCTGCCCTGGGCCTCCCCGTTGTTTTTAATGTTGATGCAAGTGGCAGTGGAGGGAAGTTTCCAGGCACCAGTGCACAGCAAGGTGGCTTCCAGCCCTTGCAGGCACGCACGCAAAGTTTCTGCAGTTCTACAGTCCAGGGCACAGCCCTGGCTTCACTGGTGAGCGGCGGCAATTCCTCCTGAAATGGATACCAAAAAGCCCATTTCCACAGCAGGAAAAGGGATCCCCCTGCCCGCAGCCCTATGAGCTAGCGTGGTCCTGAAGCCCATACATGGCAATCTGAAGCTGCTCTTTAAATGCAGACTTTCCTTTATCCTAAAGCAAATTGGTATTTGAAACCTTCCCCAACAGGAAAGCCTCTGCTACACCAGAGGGTTCATTCTGGCAGGGGTTTCTTACTACTCGGGACCAAAATCGGACTGCAAATGCCGGTTACTTCTTCTCAATTATAGATCATTTCATCTGTTACATTTCTGAAGTCCTACCTGTGTAGTCACCCTACAAATCAGCCCTCCTCAGTGCATTGCTTTCTGGCGGGATTTAAATTTCAGTGCCTACCTTTCAGAGCTCATTCATCGCTTTATCCGTTTAGACTAACTAAACATCAGGGCTTTGGAGCAGTTTTATTGAGTGGGAATGACAAGTTTCTTGGAACTTTGTCATGTTTAGGGAACTCCTATGTCAAGGAGAGGCTAGAAGAGAAGCCATTCCCATCAAAAACATTTACTGAAAAGAGATGTGCCTTATAGGGAGCCCCTTTTTAAGGCCACAGGGAGGTTGGAAGTCTGGCAGACTTGCTCATGTTGGATAACACAGAGGACCCTGTTGTCTGACACCAGGGGCCCAGTCCGGCACAGACACTGATTACACACAGGATGCACACAGAGTGCCTTCTGCTCAGTGCTCACGAGTAATTACTTACTAGGACATTGGACCGACATGCTGGGCTGTGCCCTGTACCTACGAGTCTCTGCCGGTGTCGTCCTCATGCTGAATGGTTCTTTGTTGCCCCAGTACCCCCTCCCAGCAGTAACTACAGAGGATAATGGCTGGGGTTCTCGGAGCCTAAGATTGTGGAGTCTCTGTCCACTGTCACTAATCCAAGTGCAGGTGCAGATGTCTTACTCTGCACGCGTTGACTCTGACCTTTGTTTTGTGACCATCCTTTGTGGGTGGTGGGGAGATATACTACTGTAGATCACTTATAAGGCATACCCTAATTTTAGAAAACTCTGCGTGTTTAAAAACCTTTTAAATTTGAGGCAAGATGCTAAAACGTTAATCTGGTTATCATGTTATCAATATGAAGAGTATGTGTAGAAAAGCCAAAAGGGGCTTCCGCACAGAAACATCGGTCCCTCCAGGAGTCCTCCATCAGGGAAAGGGTGAAAACTTTGCTCTCCTGCTATAAGAAGATGAATTCAAGTATGAAAGATAAATGAATAAAGAGACAGGCAAGGAAATATTTGGAGGCAGCATGGAGCAGGGGGGAGGCATGGACTCGGAGCCCAACCTTAGTTGACCGTGGACTTCTGCATTAACATTCCTGGATCTCTCTTTCCTCCCTCGTGAACTGGAAGTCCCGCCTGATGGGATCATCTGTCAGGACTGAGAGGGAAGAACACAGGTCGAGAATCCCGTGCCTGCAACACAACAAACGTCAGTTCCCTTGGAATCTTTGTTTCTTCTCCATATATATTCATAAATTGTTCAGTAAACTGCAGAGGATACTGGTAAATCTAGGGACAGAAGGTGAGAACACCTTATGCAAACCATAGAGATTTTTCTTTGATATTTCAGAACAGAACATTCTTCTGCCAGAGGTCATCAGTAGATTTATTAATGATTGTGAGTCTAATTGAGGAAAAAAGCAAATATTCACAATCCCAAGTATTTAATACAGTGTTTTTCACATTTCAGAAACGCTATGCTATTTATTTTCCAGCAATGTAGTCAATTTTTTGACATCTCGGTTTTTGAGAACCCCTACGCCCACTGCATTTTGTATGCACTTGACTTTTTATTTAATTTTTTGGAAGTGTTCGATGTGCAAAGAAAGCAAGACTCCTTCCACAGGCAAGCTGGTGGCTCGTACGTACTGAAGATGCTGCTCTGTGCAGGCATCCTCTCCCCACAATAGACCAAAACCCTTATGAATGTCTGGTAGGTCTTTGCGTGCATTATTGTCCGGGCTGCTTTGATCAGTTGGTAGATCCGGGAGATGATTGTCATAGCAGAGAATGCAGCTGGGCGGTGGCATGGGACAGACTGCAAGGGGCCGAGGTGTGCCCACAGCCGTGGAGCAGGCACGGGGGAGAATGGATGTGGGTGCAGATGGGTCTCTCGGGCAGCGGGCAGGAGCTGGTGTCAGAAGGACGGGACGATGGGCTGCAGGTAGAACCCGTGGTATCAGTGAGGTCCACCACGAGATGATGAGATGGGTGAGCCATTAGTGAGACTATGCTGATCAGATATCGGGAAAAATAAGAACTAACATTTATTAAGAGTTGACCATAAGCCCTTGAGCGTGGTGCTAAGAGCTTTACTTATGTTTTACTTATGTTTATGTTTTATTTTTTTTTAAAGATTTTATTTATTTATTTGACAGATCACAAGTAGGCAGAGAGGCAGGCAGTGAGAGAGGAGGAAGCAGGCTCCCCGCTAAGCAGAGAGCCTGATGCGGGGCTCGATCCCAGGACCCTGGGATCATGACCTGAGCTGAAGGCAGAGGCTTTAACCCACTGAGCCACCCAGGCGCCCCTATGTTTATGTTTTAAACATGACTTTAATTATGTTGCCCTGTTTAATCTTTGAAAGTCTGCAAAGTCTCTATTTTAGCACACTCATTGCACGAATGTAGGTAGCACTTGTCCGATAGCGTACGTAACTGGCTCGAAGCGCCATGATTTGTGGTGGGTTTGGGATTCGAACCAAGCGTTCAGCTGGAGCAATAATGACCTACCCACCCTGCCGTGCGCCTCTACAGGCGGGACCCCATCCAGGGAGGCAGGAAGTAAACCATTCGGGAAATCTGGTGAGGTCATCACCTGAGTTCAGGGGCTGGACTTCAGCCCCAGGAAGGAAGCTGCCAAAAAGAAGGCCGTGTCCTTGTGTTAGATGTGTGTGGTCCTAAGAGCTAACAAAATAAAGATGTAGGCGTCATTATCAGATCCAGGATCACACCAGGAGTAAACGTGCTGACCTCCACTTTGGATGTTGAGTCACCCTGGGTGAGAGCCCGGGGGGCTTAGCTGTGAGGACAGGTGCTACTGAGGCCGGGCAGCCAGGAGGGGCCCAGCACGGAAGAGCAGAGCTGTAGACGTCCACCTGGAGGGTCAAGTAAGGAGAATGGAGGGAAGACTGTTGTCCCTCCCAGCACTGAAAAGGTGTTCCTGGTCTTCTACCTGAACATACTGGCTCTGAACCATCCTGGACAAATAGGAGGCAATGTAAATTTCTCACTATCTCTGGAACAACTAAAGGACCCCCCTCACCCCAATGATAAGAGAAATAACCAACAAGTAACATTACAGTGTCCAAAGAATTTTTATAGACATCATTTTCATCAGGGTCTTATAAGGACTATAGATGGGAAGTCATATCTCACTTGAGCTTGAATTTATGTTCTTAAATTAGCACAAAAGATGGAAATCAGATACCATCAAAACTGCCCTTGGATCTTCCTTAAATTATAGAGGAAGTTTCTATGTATAGTTTTCTATGTATTACACTATTTCTGTGTACAACACAGCCTATTTTCCTTTTTTTTTTTTTGCCCCGATTTTCCTTTTTAGTGTTGAAATACATAAATAGATTTTATTTATTGGCTATTTGTATGAACTTATGTGAATGTATATGTTACAGTGGTTCGGTCATTTGTAGTTGGTTTGGGTTTTTTGGTTTGAGTACATCAAGTGCTTTCCCAAATATTGAATGTATACGTAATAGGACTCCTATTACGTTGTGTTATTCCCATTTTGCAAATAAAGAAACTGATGACACAGTAAGCCCATGCATGATGGACCTTTAAACAAAGGTTATGCTTTAGAAATCCCAGGTGGGGTCCATCACATGGTCACCTTGGCATGACCATCACTCCTGAAGGACAGTACAGTCAGCAAACAGAATTGCAGGGATACCAAGAAGCCCCCCCCATGATTTCACATCCTGGCCATACGGCCATAGCGATGGCCTGGGATTTAAGTCCCAGCACACTGCACCGGCTATTAGAAGTCATTAATACATTGAACTCTAGCTGCACAGATGTGTTGAACAATTGAATGTGACCCTGGAACTCTGTTTGTGATGTCCGCCTTCTCTGAAATAGAACAGATTTTTCTGTTGTTTTCTGATGCGTACATGTGACTAGAAGACATTCATACCCTGAGGTTCATGGAACCCGACCTTTCTGGCAGGGTGGTTTAATTATTGGGCTTGATTGCTGACTTACTTTTTTTTTTAATTTTTTATTTTTTTCCCCCAATTTATTTATTTTCAGAAAAACAGTATTCATTATTTTTTCACCACACCCAGTGCTCCATGCAAGCTGTGCCCTCTATAATACCCACCACCTGGTACCCTAACCTCCCACCCCCCCGCCACTTCAAACCCCTCAGACTGTTTTTCAGAGTCCATAGTCTCTCATGGTTCACCTCCCCTTCCAATTTACCCAAATTCCCTACTCCTCTCTAACGCCCCTTGTCCTCCATGCTATTGGTTATGCTCCACAAATGAGTGAAACCATATGATAATTGACTCTCTCTGCTTGACTGATTTCACTGCTGACTTACTTTTAAAGAAAAAATTCTATTTGAAAGTTTATGGCCCTTTTCTGACCCATCGTAAAGATTTTATCATTTCTAATAAATATCTTATAAATCAGTTCAAACTGCATAAGCAATAGTATTTGAGGAGTATCCTTCGCTCCCCTCCTGTCATCATGACCCCAACACTGTGGCCAATAAATCTTTCCCCAGACCCTTGACCTGATGCATCAGTCTGCATGTGATCTCTCCTGTTCTTTGCCTTTTTCTTATTTGTTTGTGTTTAATGTCCCCAGAACATTATTTTCTTTTCTTATTGGTTAAAAAAAGGTGAAGAAAGGGAATGATGTTAGCAAGAATGGTGCAATGACGACTTCAGAAAATCCTGTCCCCATAAAAGCCACAAAAACAATCAACAGTTGTGAAAATCGACTTTTTAAGAACTTGAAATTACTCAAAGACTTGCAACAATGGGAGTGTTTATTTATTATATAAATGAATGGAATAGAATTGAGAGTTCAGAAATAAATCCTTATATCTATGCTCAGTTGATTTTCAACAAGATGCCAGAACAATTTAATGGGCAAACATGAACTCAAAATAGATCAAAGTCCTAAATGTAACAGCTAAAACTATAAAACTCTTAGAGGAAAACATAACTGTAAACCTGTATATCTTTAAATTAGACAGTAGTTTCTTAGCTTTGACATCAAAAGCATACACAACCAAAGCAAAAATGGGAAATTAGACTTTATCAAAATTAAAAACTTTTGTTCTTCAAAAGATACCATCAAGAAAGTGAAAAGAAAAAATACTTGCAAATCATGTGTCTCATAAGCTCTAGAATATATAATCTCCTAATTCAACAATAGAAAAAGAAGTAACCCAATTTTTTAAATGAGCAAAGGACTTGAATAGACATTTCTTCAAAGATGATATGCTGGGGTGTGTGGGTGGCTCAGTTGATTGAGCATCTGATTCTTGATTTCAGCTCAGGTCATGATCTCAGCGTTGTGAGATGGAGCCCCAAATCCAGCTCTGTGCTGGGCGTGCAACCTGCTTAAGATTCTCTCTCTCCCTCTCCTCTGCCCCCACTGCTCTAAAAACAAACAGACAAACAAACAAAGAGCAAATGTCCAATAAGCACACAAAAGAATGCACTACATCATTTGTTATTAGAGAAATGCAAATCAAAAACAGAATTAGGTACCACTTCACATCTACCAGGATGGCAATGATAACTGACAGTGACAAGCGTTGATGAACACATGGAGAAACTAGAACTCTCATACATTCCTCGTGGACATGTAAATGCTGTTGCCATTTTAGAAAACAGCTTGGCAGCTCCTCGCTGTTAAACATAGAATTATCATTGACCTAATAGTTCTACTCCTCCATGTATACCTAGGAGAACTGAAATTTATGTTACATAAAAACTTGTACACAAATATTCATAGTTGCATTATTCATAATAGCCAACAGGTAAAAAATACCCACATGCCCATCAACTGATGAGTTGTTAAATAGCAGTATATCCATAAAATGGAATATTATTCAGCCTCAAAAAAGAACAAAGTTTTAATACGTGCTACAATGTGGTGAACTTTAAAAATATGATGCTAAGTGAAAGAAGCCAGTCACAAAAGCCCACGTTATAGAATTCCATTCATTTGAAATTTTCAGAAAAGGCAAATAGACAGAAAATAAATCTGTGGTTCCCAAAGGCTAGCAGGAGGGAAAAAATGGGTATGAGATTTCTTTTTTGGGTGGTGAAAATATTCTGGAAATAGGTAGCAGTGATAGTTGCAGAACTTTGTGAGTATACTAAAAACCACTGAATTGTATTAAAAGGGTGAGTTTTACTGTGTGTAAATCCTGTTCAAGATTAACTTCCAGATGTTAATCCAGATAGAATGAACGAAATGCATCGCTTCTCGGCCCTTTAGCTAAGATTGAGCATAGAATAAATGACATATTTCCCATACAAAGAAGACCTCATTGACTCAGTAGCAAAATGATTCTTTTGAATAAAGTCAGAAGAAACAACTCACCAAAAACATTATCAGTTTGTTCTAGAATAGCGATTTTATTAGTGGGAGTCCAGGGAAGGGCACCATCTCTGATACCAATATCTTTTTTATTCTCTCTTCATGTTCTAAAACTTCTTCAAAATTTACCATGTTCCTTCTGCCTGTTTTCCCTCTAACATGATGACAGCTAGTTCAGTTTAACTCTTTATGACACTGAAGCCACAAACAAGGATAAATCACATAGTTTCATCACAAGTACTAACAAACTGATGGGTAAGTGACCCCATGGAATACTGTTTAGAAGGATTCTGGGCTATATCCAGGCAAGGTGGGGTGGGGGTGGGGGACTAGTAATTAGTTAAGAAAATCTGTCTTGAGCTTGGCGGTGTTAGTAGAGGTGGGTGGCTCTTGAGCTCATTCTTTGATCTGGGAAAATGCATTATTCTGCTGAGTGGATCCAAAATCAGGTAGATAAATCTGGATGCACTGTGATGGCTAATGGGCACATTCGCACAGCAGGACTGAAAAGAAATTCGAGGTCTGCAGTTCACACGCAAAATCCCAATATTTTGAAATAGCCAACATTTACGACTGAGATACCAAGATCTCTCAATAAGTAGCACCAACTTTCATACTGTATACTATCAAGATATTTTTAAATAACTTTTGATAGGATGTGCTCTCAAAGGTTCTTCCTATGAGAACATTAGCATAGGCTTATAATAAAATCGGATACAGTGAGAAATTCCATCAAGGAGAGATTTTTTTTTTTAAAGTTTTTATTGAAATTCCAGTTAGTGAACCCAGTGTACTATTAGTTTCTGTTGCACAGTGCAGTGATTCAGCACTTCCATACGTCACCTGGGGCTCATTACAGCAAGTGTCCTCTTTCATCCCCATCACCCATTTCCCCAGTCCCCACAGGCCCTTTCCCTCTCAGAACCCTCGGTTTGTTATTCATAGTTAAGAGTCAGTTCCTTGGGGGCGCCTGGGTGGCTCAGTGGGTTAAAGCCTCTGCCTTCGGCTCAGGTCATGATCCCAGAGTCCTGGGATCGAGCCCCGCATTGGGCTGTCTGCTCAGCAGGGAGCCTGCCTCCCTCTCTCTCTCTGCCTGCCTCTCTGCCTACCTGTGATCTCTGTCAGTCAAATAAGTAATTTAAAAAAAAAAAAAAAAGGAAAGAGTCAGTTCCTTGGTTTGCCTCTTGCTCTTCCCCTCACCCGCATCCCTGGCTCGTTTGTTTTCTTCCTTAAGTGACACATATGAGTGCCTTCATATGTGTTTGTCTTTCTCTGATTTATTTCACTTAGCATAGTACTCTCTAGCTCTAAGAGAGATTTTTTTTTTTTTATGGCAATCACTAAAAAATCAAGATAACCACCAGTAGATGGGCTCTTGAGCCTGCTGTAGCCCACATTTACTTAACTTGGGAGTTTTACCTCCAAGTGGAACTTGGTATCTCAGTCTCACTGTCTCCTCCCTCCCCTATGTGCTCCAGTAGCCAGATCTTTCTTTGAGAGGTGTCTCAAGGGGGCTCCTGGGTGGCTCGGTCAGTTGAGCCTCTGACTCTTGATTTGGGCTCAGGTCATGATCTCAAGGTCGTGGGATCGAGCCTTGCATTGGGTTCCGTGTTCAGTGAGGAGTCTGCTTGAGATTCTCTCTCTCCCGCTTCCTCTGCCTACCCCATGTGCCAAATCTCTACGTCCTCAGGAAAGGTTTGAGGTGCTCTCAGGAGCTCCCCTGGTCCCCATGCCCACCCCACTACCAGCCTGCTTAGAGTCCCTTCTGTGGGGACAGTAGCGGGGAGCGCGAAATGAGGATGGCACTTACACATTCCCTCATGTCACAGAGAAGCTGCCATTTCTGTTTAAAAAAGAGTTGTCCTCAAGAGCCCTGGCCTAGTGCTTCCGACCCCAGCAGGCCCCACAGCTAATAATTGCGTGTGAAAGCCTTAGACTAGTACCTGCTTCACAGTGAGAGTTCTCTCTGTGCGGGGAGTGGTGGTGTTGGCGGCGACGACAGAAGGGGCCAGATTTCCCCCCAGGGGGCCTGGGTTGACCTCTAGAAGCAGTTGCTATTTGTACTGGGTGGGTGGTCGCTATGTTTCAAGACTGTCCATCAGAGACAGATGTTGATCTCGAAACCCTTTGCTGGCTAGTGAGGCTCCCTAAAGACAGCATCCTAACTGCGAGGTTGGCCATCAGCCGAGCCTCTGCTGGCCCATCAGTACTCACCACAAAGCCCTGGGGCCTGCCTGGGGTTGGCGTCTGGGGCAATGAGCAGGGGAAGAGGGGCCGAGGAAGATCCAGCAAAGCAAGGAGGAATTGCAGAGCCTTTCTAGTAAGAGTTCGGTGTTGGGGAGCCTACAATGCAAGGGGTGGGGAGGTGGTCCCAGGATGGAAGGCAGCAGGTGAGATGCTGGCCACGAATGTGGGTACCTGTGAGCGTGCATGGGAGTGCAGGTCCCACAGGCAGTGGGTCCCCAAGACACACAGGCGGTGCAGGTCCCTGCTGGAGGAAGCCACTGACCAGAGTCAAATTCAGGGCTACCATTCTTGCTTCCAATCCGTTTGTTCTGTCCTCCACGTTTTTGCATACGCTTTTCCATTTAGTTTGCAGAACTATGAGATTTCGTTGTGGAAGAGTATAGAGGAGGAGAGTGTTACTCCTAATCTTAAAAATTAGCTGACAATGAACTTTGCCTAGTCCGCAAGATCTGAGGCAACCAAATAAATTCAGTCTACTCTAATGATGCAAATTAGATGCAGATCAAATCATTGAGTATGAGGGGAGCTGTGGAAGGAGAAGGTTGAGTCCACCATGGTATTCTGACTCCAGCAGAGGCATGCTGCTCTTCTGGGTTCTGAAGTTCTTGAAATCTCATGAGTATGGAGACCAGGAGGACGAATGCAACATGCTCAATAGGTCTGATGTGAGATGATAATAGGCAACAGACACCTGGCTTCAGTGTCGGGGGATAATAGGGAGTAGTGGGGATTATGGCAAAAATGGAGCACCCATGCTACCGTCTGAAGAGGCAGGACTGTGTAGCTCCAGCCTGTTGTTGTCATGGGACTGTGGTCTCAGTGTTGTGGGACCTTCTAGTTTTTCACCAGATGGCAGAGATCCCATGCTCAGGCAACATTCGGGAGGCCACTGAAATGCATTGGCAGGCCGTACCTGCCCTTAGCTTCACTGGACCACAGTTGTGTACTTCCTTGAGTTGCAAACAGCAGACTAATGCTTTCCTGGTGCTCCTTTCTCTTTCCAGGACACTACATTTATGTGGACACCTCCTTTGCCAAGCCGGGGGAAAAAGCTGTGCTGCTGAGCTCTGACTTACAGGCTGAGGAATGGAGCTGCCTCCGACTGGTCTACCAGATAACCACGTCTTCGGGGTCTCCATCAGACCCCAGCCGGCTGAACCTCTACGTGAGATTTCAAGATGAAAGCTTTGATCGCTTGCTTTGGTCAGCAAAGGAACCTTCAGACAGCTGGCTCATCGCCAGCTTGGATTTACAAAACAGTACCAAGAAATTCAAGGTAGGTAGAATATAGGCGCCTGGCTTATCACACAGCACTATGCTACTCTGAGATCTTGTGATGATTTCTGCCACTGAAGTTACTTATCTCCTGTGCTAGGATGCACTGCTTTAGAAGAGATATGCCCCAGGAGATATTAGTAATTAATAATTATTAAGTTAATATTTTGTTTATTCTTTAGAAAAGCTTCTTCCCAGATTTCTTTCTTGTGTATTTAAATGGGATTCTGTGAGGGTCTAAATGGAGCCTAAACCAGCCCCTTCAATTGAAATTTATTTTTTAACGGGCTTTAGAGAGTGTTCTCATTTCTAATCATTTTGTTTCACCTTTCTGAGTTCTGTGTTGTATCTTCCTAACAGTCTGTTTGCTACAAATTTTGAATAAGACATTCACTATAGTTAAAGGAAGAGTGGAGATACTTTGAAGAGGGAAAGGTTCGTAAAGGACATGTTCTGAGTCCTTTCCAAAGATGGAGGTCGTTGCATCAGAAGTGGTAGAAGAGGAAGATCGACCATGTGACATTAGGCTGGATGTTGTCTAGAGCAGGGAAGGAGGATGGGATCTGGACTCATGTGGCCAGATGCGAAGTGTGACGTGTTGAAACTGTGTCGTGGAGGAAAGAATGGGGCCTTCATAAACACTTTCTCCATTCCTGATTCCCCTTTCAATTCTGTATCCCATCTCTCTCCCTGACGAAGCATTGAAACGCCGTCTTCTCCTTCCCTCAGGCAGGATGCGGGATTGAGGGAGGGAGCACTGAAGTCCGAGCTCTCTAGTCCACACTGTCCACCCAGCAGTACGCCACATCCTAAATCTCCCAGCGTAGTTGCCAAAGACTGGGCCGACGTCATGTAAAGAGAAGCAAAGACTTTCAGAAACGGGGTCAGAGATGAACCACAACAGTTCTTGAAATCAGTCACGTAAATTGTCATGCTTCCCTTGGTTCTTTATTTAAAATTTTCAGATTTTTTTTTTTTTTTTTTTTTTTTTTTAGCAATATGGCAACTACAAGTTGATTCAGGAGCTACTTCCATCTCGTGTGGGGGTCTCCCCCCACTGGTCAGATTGTACTTCCTGCCTCCTCCACCTCCTCCTCCAAGGGTTTTCCCCACCGAGGCCTCTGTCCTGAGTCCCTGGCAGCTCTCAGAATGCGTTTCCCCAAGGTCCCCAGCCCTCCTCTCCATCCATGGCCAACTGGTGTTGTCACAGCTGCTAGAGGAGGGGGTGGTTGAGACAACAGTTGAAGAGAGTTGGCTCCAAGCTTTTACTGGACATCTTGCTCACCTTGTACACACACACACACACACACACACACACACACACATTCCTTTAGAGCCTGCTGTGAGATTGCTACCCCATGCAATTGCCAGGAATTAGCTGAGACCAGCAATCTCGCCTTGCCTTGAGCTCCTGAACAGCTCCTGACTAGTCTCTGAGACACCGAGCCAGGAAAACACGGTGTTGGAAGCCTAACTCCCTTCTTCCTCATGTGTCGTGCAGATTTTAGTCGAAGGGGTGCTGGGACAGGGCAGCACGGCCAGCATCGCCCTCTTTGAAATCAAGATGACCACAGGCTACTGTATTGGTAAGTGGGTTTCCTTCTCACTGCATCAGAATGTGAATTGTGAATCTTTTGAAATCTGTTGCCAGAAGGAACGGAATGAATCCTACAGGCAGGGTGTTTCATGGAAGTCAGTGCACAATGCACCGTAGCTTAGCCGCTTCTCGGGGCTCTCTTGAATGGGGTGTGTTGTCTCGTTGGAGTGCGCCCGGACTGGCTGGATTAGCACAGGGAAAGGAGATGCAGCAGCTAGAACCGGAGCTGCTGCCCGAAGGTCCACGTAGTCCAATAACGGTAATTTCCGGTTTGCTGTGAACTCCGCTTCAGCCAGAAAAGCAGGCTCCGCATTTCCTTCTTTCCTCATTTTCTCCATTTCTCTCAAACACACCTTGGCCCCTCGGTGGCCGCTCACCTTCTGCTTGTCTGTGATTGGTGTTATTTCTCTATGAGATGGGCACTGCTCTGGGGGTGCAGGGAGGAGGAGGACCGGACATCCGGCAGCACGCAACAGCAGAGCTGCATTTGAGTTGGGGTTTCAGGAAGCGGGGGCGTTCAGTGATGGGCAGGTCCAGGGGAAGAGCATGCAGAGCCCAGTGGGGAGGAAGCGCAGAGCCCGCTCAGGCACTGGCCAGGAGCAGAGGAAGGTGCTACAAGTGCTCATCAGGACCCAGGCGAGGCTTTGGGAAGAGTCTGGATCCCGGCTGAAGAGTGTGGATGGTTCTGTGGTCAGCAGGTTCTCCAAGTCAGCGGAGGAAGGGCCTGCAGGCTGTGTCCTCACCTGGTGACTCTGTCGGCCCCGTGGGAAGTGACTTGGAAACAAGGAAGATACTTAGGAGAGGCAGAGCCCCGACGTGGTTGTGACCTTACAGACAGGACATAACAATGGCCCAACACTGGGCCTGAATAGGGAGAAAGTGGGAGACGGCCAGATTTTCAGCACTGGACAGCCTGGGAGGTTGAACAGCTCCGGAGAGGAGGAGGAAGGAGAGTCAAAGGCGATTCTGAATAAAAAAGAGCTTTTGCTAATTCCCTCTCACTTCTGTTTTGACCTTCCAAGGATAATACTAAGGCAAGTGAAGGAAAACAGGAGGGAAGAAAACAGTGACCATGTTCTGAAGCTGCAGTGGGGTTAGATCCAGGCTCCCCCAGTAGCTCCCTTTGGGCAGCAGGTGCGCCAACGGCAGCCCGCCCACCCATCAGACGCCCCTGCTGGCTCCTCAACTGCCGGCGCCCCGAGACCTCTGTTTCTCCACCTACAAAATGGGTATAAAATGCTTTCCTCCTAGGAATCGTGGGGGGGCTGATGCGATCATTAGGGATGAAGGTGACTGGCCCAGGGCTGAGCACTTTCAACACGTAAATTTCCTCTCTTCAAATCACTCAGTGGCTTCTGGTTTGTTTAAAAAAACAGGAGTGCCAATACTTCCATTTTGTTGAGACGCCTTTTCCACCATCCCCTCACCTTCCTTTCTGTGCTCGCTCTTTGCTTGTTTCCTCATCTGTAAAATAGGTTAATAATAGTACCTACCTCGTGGGATTGTTTTGAGAATTAGACAAGTTAATTCAGTTAAAGTGCTTAGAATAGTACCTGGCACATTCAGGACTATTTTGCTATTTTATTCTCGAGCAGCCTTTGGCATGGAACTTGGGGTATTTTTTGGCAGACGCTGCAGTGGGAGAGTTGCAGATGAAAATCTTAAAATTTTTCAGTGGTTGCTAATGTAAATACACTTTATAACTCTGTCAATTGGGGTCCTGGCAGGAAAGTGGAAAGAGAGGGTCCATTCAACCCGAGGGATTTGAAGAAGACTCATTAGGGGCTACAGAGGTGTGGTTGCGTGAAGGAAACCAGCAAAAAGCATTGGGGGTAATTCAGGGCTAGTAAGAGTGATGATTCATCAGCCTTGAGGGCAGTGGGGAAGGGGCCACAGAGCCTGGAGCCAGTGGCTGTGTGGAGAGGGCTTCTTGTCCAGACCCTGTCCTCAGGGCAAGGACATAGCCAACTTATGAGAACCTGGCAGGGAGGGAGCTGGAGGAATGGGCAGCAGCCTCGTTCTCCTACTTTCCATTGGTCGACTCCAACAGGAAGACAGAAGGGGAGGCCAGTGACACAGTCCATGCAGGTCTACCACTGGAGTGAAAAAAAAAAAAAAAGCGGGGGTGGGGTCTGGAGGGGCCATGGGAGATGGTCAGGACAATCAAATTTCATATTTGTAATTGATGATTATGGGGGTCCATACAGGCACTGGTTTGTGAGCTTCTCATTCCCATTAGAGTAGTTGCTGACTGGGAACAGTTTATCTGTGCACACATGCAGTCTACTAAAAGGAGTAGGGCGGTAGGTGAAGTTTTTCTCTCTCTTCTCCACTGAGGAGCTGCAGAAGGACTCGGAGCCCAGGATAGGTCTGCGCTGCCTATTCTGAATGCTTCTGGTTAATAAGAAAAACAGAGGCTGTTAGTACCTAGGAGACATGTCCTTTAGCCCTGGGTATCTCGTCTACCATCGGGAGAGAAGGGGTTGGAGACATGGGCTACCAGAAGGGTGGCAGATACAGGTTCTGGAGCTAAGAGTTTCGTCCCAAATAGAGCTTTGAAGCAGAGCTGGCTGAGGCACCGAGCCCTAACCACATGCCCGGCTCTGTGTTTTGACAACCCGTGTGGTAGGACCGTTCCCTTGTTTCACAAATGAAGGCACAGGGCCCGAGAGAGGTCATGCTGCAATTCACATGGCTGGTCAGTGCAAGGACCGTCATCCAAAAAAGCAAGGATGAATTACAGTTTCCAGCATTATCCAGGGATCCTAGTCCAAAGCTTCCAGTGGTCAGAGGGAATGGGAAACGTATCTGAATACGGAAGCAAACTGGGCAGTGAGTGGGGGTATATTCCTGGGTGTGACTGTGTCTCCACAAAGTGCGTCTTCATTTCTCCTTTGCCAGAATGTGACTTTGAAGAAAATCATCTCTGTGGCTTTGTGAACCGCTGGAACCCCAACGTGAACTGGTTTGTCGGCGGAGGAAGCCTTCGGAACTCCCCTTCCGTTCTCCTGCAGGACCACACGCTCAAGAGCGAATTGGGTGAGCTGGGGACGGGTGGAGTCCTTTTCCCTGAGGGAAGAGTTTCCACCTCCCTCTCCTGCCCCGTCCACTGACCCAATTACGGCCCTGTCAACAGGGAAGGGAGAAGGGAGGGTGAGTAGGGACTGGGAAGCCTGGCGGAAGAGCAGGGAAGGACGACGGATCACAAGACCGAGACTGGCTGCAGACAGGAGCTCTGTAACTAAGGCTAACGTCACCCAGTTCAAGGCTTTTCTTCACCTGTGACCTGGTCTTGCTCTTTTCACCTCTCCGTGTTATACTTTACTTTCTTATTGATTCGTTGTTTTATATTTCTTATCCCTAAAGGCAAGCCGGGAATAATCCGAGGTTGCTTTTCACTAAAAATAGACCTAGTGATGGGAACCAGTCCTTAAGAACTTCCCAAATGGCCCGGAGGTGAGCCTCAATGCCCAATGGTGAATCTTGAAAGCAACAGGGCCACCTAGTGGCCAAGGGGGCGGACTCTGCAGGGAAATGGGGAGGAGAGGCTCTTGGTGAGGAGTCCGCTTTAAGGGGCCTGTTTCCGCAGATGGGAGATGGAGATGTGGGTAAAGGCTAACTTCCTAAGGCTTATGACCAGCCTTCGCCTGGACCCTCAGAGGCTTCCTGAAAGCCGGGGTCTCCCCATAGTTGTAAGACGCTCTAGTCCTCAACCCCAAGGGCTTGTTGACTAATGAGAAGATTCTGGTGACTGACTTTCCATCAGGAGCCAGAAGGAATTTCGGTTCTGCTGCAAACAGTCCTTTTTTCTAGTTTGATCCATTGCCATGTGGATCCTGAGGTCATCTTCTTAGTCCTAACACATTGTTGACAATGACAATGTGTCCCCGTACCTGAAGACAAGGCAACTTTTTTTGGTTCTTTGCATTACTCCTCTTTCATGGTATTTCATGGGAATATTTGTAACCTTGTCTCTGACTTTTCTTTAAGTGCCCATCCTGCAGCTTATCTTGGCTCTGGACAGTCTCCATCCTGAGACTGCTTCTAGTATATCCAGACTCTCACACCCAATTTTCTGAAGGAACCAGGCAGATGTTATGAAGGGAGTGACACGTGGGATGGGTGAGGAGTGTGGCACACTAGGGAGCACAGACCCTGTACAAAGCTCTAATTAATTGCTGCTATGTGAGAATGCAGGTTCGGAAGGACAGATCTTTTGACTTCATAAGATAATCAGGAAGACAGGGGTTTTGTGTGAGATTTCCCTAAATTTTTATAGTTGGTAAATATTTTCTTTTTTTTTTTAAGATGTTATTTATTTATTTGAGAGAGAGAGAGGGCGCACGCGTGCACACACACACACACACACACACATACATGAGCATGAGCACAGGGAGGAGCAGAGGGAGAGAGAGAAGCAGATTTCCTGCTGAGCAGGGAGCCCAACTTGGGCTGTATCCCAGGACCCTAGGATCATGACCTGAGCCAAGGCAGTTGCTTAACCTACTGAGCCACCCACACTCCCTGGTAAATATTTTCTTTAAAAACACTGCATGGGCCAATAAAACACATCTTTAGGTCAGGCCCAGTTAGCCAGCTTCTGGTTTGCAAACTTCATTTAATGTGTTCCTTTTCTTTTTCAACATGTCCAGGCTTCTTGCAACAAAATGTTTATAAGTAACTATATTGTAAAAGGTTGGAAACTCCTGGGCTCACCTGTTTAAGACAAATCCAACTTTGGATCTAGCATTTTCATTCATTTGACCCCGTATTGGGTTTGGTTGGGAAAATGACAACAAAATGGCACATTCCCTGTGGCCCAGGTCCAAAGAACACACATTCAAGAAAGGGAAAAGGATTTCTGTCACACATGGATGTAAGGCAAGGTAGCTTGTGCCGAATGCTCCAAGAATGGTCCCCCCACTTCCCTCAAAAAAAGAAAAGTGCTGGGTGTTCAGAGACCAGAGAGATCACTTACTACTTGGACGTTCTAGAAGACATGATGAAAGAAGTCAACCGAGTTTGAGAGGTGGTTGTGACTTTGACAGGCAGAGGCAAGAGAGGGCCAGAGCAGTGATACATGGTAGCGATCCCAAGGGGTACCCCAGGGAGAGAGCGGATTGGGAGAGCAGTAGAGCGGCAACTTCTAAAGGGCCTCAAATGCCGGGAACGAGATTTTAACTTTAATCTGTGGACAGTGGGAGGCCCTTGGAGGTCTTTGAGCAAGGAGAGATGCCATCACAGCTGTGTATTTAGTTTGGTTAATCAGACAGTGGTTATCTCAGTAAATGGAAGACCAAATGGTAGAACCAACGAACAAAAAAACACCCCAGAAATGATTTCTTTAGATACATCTAAGGTCACGTACATGAATAACATGTAAATAATTAAGATTAGAAATAGAAATAATTGAGATTGAAAAAGACAAAACATTTTCACTTCCTTTCTTCTAAAAGTAAGGGTTAGCACTTTTGGAAATGACGAAAGATGGGGGATATATATATATCTCGTATGTTGGCCCTGCAGACACAGAGCCCATCTCCACTTGTGGCCACTGTAGGAAGCACACTGTAAGTGTCTCGTGCTGAGTGTGTGACTACCTAGTGTGGCAGACTACTCCACGAATCTGCATGAGTGTTTTAAATAATAACTGGGTTCATTCGAAACAAGAAAATGTTACCAATTCTTGAAAGCTTTGTTTCAAGGAGTAGGACAATTTATATAACATTCTGCCGTATCTTAGTATAGGGAATAGAGAGAATCTTGAAAGACTAATGCCTTAAAATTGTAATAATCCTCAGTGTCATTATCGTAGATGTCCAAACTTAAAAGTGGGGAAGTGTTGGATAACTTTTCCCAAATCACTTAAAAATTAGTTCCAGAGTCCGATCCGCTGGGTAACCAATATCATGATTTAATGATTACTTGTTCGGTGCATCATTTTTCTTTCTTTCTTTTTTTTAAGATGTTCTTTTTAAAGTAATCTTTACATCCAACGTGGAGTTTAAACTCAGAACCCCAAGATCAAGAGTTGTATACTGCCCTGAGTATACTCCACTGAGTATCCACTGGGAGCCAGCCAGGCTCCCCGTATCATTTTTTATCCTCAAGGATGGTGAGGACCACTTGGCTAGGGAGAACATGTATTTGTGAGGGAAGGCAACAGATCTGTGTCCTACAGTCAGATCATCCATTTCACTGAATCACTTGAGTACCATCTATCCTCTGAGGAGTGCATCAGCCCTAGACCTTCCTCCCTCTCATTTGTGACCATGGAACATTCTGCCTGCATCTGTGTCAACAAGGGACAGAGAAAGAGAATCATGCTAGGAGTTCAGCAGTTGTGCTCCAGACCCAGTTATCTGAGTGCTGGATTGCTCTGGGCAATCCCTTGACTTCTCAGGGTCTCCACTGGCCTGTTTGCAAATGAAGAATTTGAATTCCATAATCCCTAAGATGCTTTGCGTTCTAGTGTTTTACTCCTCATGCTGTACATCAAAATTCCCAAATTCACCACTCATTGTAACTGGGGGGAAAAATAAACTGGGGAAACCCTGAGCTAAAGAAAGCTAAACAGAATTCTTTATTTCAGGACTTCTCAGTGCCTTTAATACAGTCCTATGTTAATGTATATTATGGCATTTCACAAATTAATCAAATACCGAAATGCTCTGTAAATATGCGCCGTGGTGCATGGCTAACAGAGATGTGAAATAAAAGATAAGGGACCACAGGAAAGTGAAAGATCACCTAGGTTTTGGGGTTCAGGAAAGCTTTCTAGAAGAAGTCATCACAGCATTTGAATTTGACTAGATGGATAAGAAGAACAGCATATACTCAGGTGTACAGGTCTGAGAGTGGATACCTTATTCTGTGGCTGGAGAATATTTGAGAATTCCAGGATGTAAGATGATGGCAGAGCAGCCCGTAGACCTGGGTTACGTTCCTGCTCATGAGCTAGAGCCTGGGTGCCTACATTCTATTCGCTTCTCCCAGCTCTCTGCTATTTCTCTCCAGTTCCTCTTAAACTTTACACTGATGTTTTGACCACTTTTAGCCAGACATCTATTTCCTCCTCACCCAAAAGATGTACACACAAATGCACGTGCGTACACACACACACTCACTCTCCCACTCCTCCCATGCGGACTCTTACATAAGACTTCTTCCTATGTGCGATGGAGCAGAAACAGATGAGTTCCATAGAATCTCAGATATTTTCCTTGAAAAGCCCATAGGACTCAGAGTTTTGACCAGAATTGCTCTTGGGGAACACGAAACCGAAACAAAACCCTCCAGTGCTCTCGGGAAGAGAGGGATCGCCTTTCTTAGTACATTTGCCTTCTGCTGGGTCTATCAGTCTTTCCTGAGTCTACCAATGTAGGTGGCAAAGTAGAGATTGAAGGCTTTAGATGTCTGCCCACAGCACCAGATTTTGCTCAAAAAGACTCATCTCATGTTCATTCATATACTGGAAGTGGCTTGTGCCTTTGCTTTCAGGGAAAAGCCAGGGAAGTGCGCGCAGAGGTGCGTGAAGCCATGTGCCTTCTTAGACACTTCAGGAGGTTGAGCGACATTGTCCCAGGAGGGCTCTGGCCTTGGTCGGAGAAGAGGGAAGAGTGAATGGGGGGTCTGAAAAATGTGACACGTGTGTGAATTTTCCTTCATTGGCCACGTACTTTTAACAGCCCCAAACCACGAGCCCGGTTTTTCAAGTGAGCAGTCTATCTCCAAATATTGGTCTCATTTGGCTAAGAATGTAGTCAGAACTCCCATGAGACACCTTGGGAATATTGGAGGGGATAGGATTTTGTCCTGATTTTTGTCACCTAATTCTGATTCGTCGTGTATGGATTTTTTTTCCTCTGTTAATATTTTATGAACTGAAACAAAATATCTTCCACGAGGTAACCTACTGACAGCTCAGATCGTTACTGTTTCCTACCTGCCTTGGCCAAAAGAAGGTAATTACTGGGAAAATAATGAGGGAAATCAGTTTCTTTGCTGAGATTTTTAGAATTGCCTACACTCAAGGTGCCGCTCTGGGAGCTGAGCAAGGTTTCAAAGCCTAAATTAAGGTCAGAATGATTTTATTGCCTCCAAGACCGTGAGGTGGATGGAGCATCTCTCCATAATTCATGGCCCTCTTTTCTCCTTTCGGTTCAGACTGAGCTCAAGCATCCTCCTAACAGTGCTGTTCATTTACTCTCTGCATTGATCCGTTTGGTTCCTTGTGTGTGCTTTGGGTAGGGAAGCAGCTTCATTAATTTTCTCACCGTCGCCTTTGTCCAGGCTCTGTCGTTCACCTTTCCCTGACTTTGGGTGACTTACCTTAGCTTTCTGGGCACCGTCAAGTAGAACTAACAGCCCTCCTTCTCAGGGGTGTTCAGTTCAGTCCAGTCAAAACTTCAGCATTTCATCTGATTCAAATTTCCCCCAGACCAAAGCACGGGGGAGCCATGGAGAGAAGGGTTTGGGCTTTATTTCCCTTCATTTTGCCTTGGCTCTTCCCTTCCTCTTTACCCACTCACTGTGCTGCGTCTGGCTCCTGTGGGGTTGGAGGAGGTGTGACAGGGGAACAGAAAAGGAAGGGAAGGGGACAGATAATTTTCTGTGACCAGCGCTGTTGAAGCTGGAGCTCATGACCTTTATACTGCAGGTGGGCACAAGCCGGCCGTTTCTCTCACTGCCAGTGTGGAACCCCATTTCCCTGCTCGGAGACAGGGGTGAGGCACTCTCCGCTGGCCATCTGTGGATCCACTCTGGGACTCAGGAGCAACCCTACACCTCGCCAGCCCCTGGTGGAGTTACCACCTGCATCCAGTCCTTTTGAGATGAGTCCTTCCGAAACATTCTTGTCCCTTCTGAGTTGCCCATTTAGGCTAAGGGAAAATTCAAATCTTCGCCCCACCACACTCTGGAAGCTGCAGCTCGCTGGCAACAAAATCCTTTCTGCTCTGCCCGCACAGGTCCTTACAGACATCTTGCTTCTAGATACATACAGTCAAGAGTCAGGCAACCAGTCTGTACCCCGCAAACCCCAGTTATCACCCCAGTTTCCTCCCAAGAGGAAAGCTTAATGAGGACCCTCTTCTCTTGAGGCCCAGAACAACTGAAGAATTCAGGAATTTCTGCAAGCCTGGGTCAGGGCAAGGTTGGAGGGTGGTTTCCCTCCTCCACTCTCTCCAGGCATACCTCCGTTAAGCCTCTTCTCTTGGATCAAGACAAGAAAGGGGAAGCCATCCCTAACCCCTCCCTGGGGGTCCAAAAGAAAACACATGGCAGATAAGCTCTGGGCTATCTGTCTTCAGAGAGACTCTGTCTACGATCTCTCTGATCTTTCTCGGGCCTCTCCTGTATCCCGGCTGGAGCAGGGAGATGGGGTCCGTCTGGTGGCCCTGGCTTAGACCCCAGGGATGCCACAATGTGGCCTATGCTGCGGGACTGGTCTGGGACCACGGAGTGGCAGTACTTGTCACGCTCGCTCTTGGCATGAGTTCTTAGCAGAGACAAGGGGACATCCCACTTCGTGTTCATTTATTACGTTTATGTCATCTCTGAAAGCTGTGTAAGAAGACCAGAGCCTGACTCTACCTACTGTAGTCAAACTTACCTGAACCCTTAGAACTAAAGATCCACAATGTCTGTTGCATCTGAAGACGGGGAGGACAGGCATGGGGACCTCCTGACTTGGGAGCCGTGTCCTCACAGCGGCAGCAGACCAGCAGGGCTTTCCAGCCGGCCTGTGTTTCTTCAGACCACGCTTTCTGCCTCACCCGGGAGACAGCTCGTCCAGACAGCAGGACACGGACGTGGACGTCGCACCAGGGGCACAGGTGTGGCCACGGAGGCCGAAGCACCGCGGGTCAGAGGACGCCTTAGCATCGGAGCCAAGCCCAGGGCCGTTTCAGGGGAGTGCTGGTCCGCCAGACTGTTTGAAAATAGAAGTTCAGTAACTGCCCTCAAAAGTTTTTTCCTAAATCAAGGGAAAGTGGCTCTCCGAAAGGGGTCCCTGATTGCCCAAGGACCATTGAGCTAACCTACAGGGGGCTGTGGCCTGAAGGGAAGCGGGTAACCATGTGTTGTTAGAACAGGCATGATTTGGAGGAGGCCTGTGGCCAGCATCTCAGAGGTTTTGATCTTTCAACAGAATTGGAAATTGTTTTTTTCCCCCTAGAAGCTGCAGCCTCTTTGTGTATAATCCCGATTTAGGGAAGGACAGACCAGCTCCGCGTCCGAGTATGGCAAAGCAGCAATGACTAGGGGAGTGGCCCTGAGCGTCTCAATGTTTAATTGTGTGGGGAACTCATGGTCCCTCCTGGACTCTTTCATTTCCAGTTAAAGTCTGAATACTTACAGATCTCTGTGACCTGTAGGATCCCCCCAAGATCTGGTTAATTATAGGATCTGTACATCCAGGGTCCGTCAATACTTACTTTCGTCCTACTCAAAGGATCAGATAAATTGCCTCTCGCAGGTATTCTGGAGGCCCTAGAACCCTGGGCCAGGGAGAAAGGTTGGCCTCATTGAACGGGGCAGGAACATTCCCGTAATGCCAAACACGAGAGACATAATTTCCCAAGAATGCGGGCCCCCTTCCTTCTCCTCGGGAAGGTGCACAAAACGGTGCCTGCCTTCACCCAGACCCCTGCTCTTCTTCCTCAGCGTGGGTCGTGCCCGACGACACCGAGCCTGGGCTGGGGTCGTCCCTCCAGCCTGGCCTCCTGTGGCGGACGCCTGGTGATTTCTGAGTCCTCCCCACCCCATCCGCAGAGATGTGCCAGCTACCTTTTGTTTCCCAGTGAGAAACAGTCTTACTCAGATTGTCCGTAAATAGCACTGAACTTGGGCAACAGCTCAACGATGGGGTACGGGGAGGGCAACAGAGTGCGGTCTGGCCTAGTGGTTCCCGAGGAGACTTGATGTCGGCACCGGCAGCCTCTCTGGCTCACTGAGGTCAGCACCGGCAGCCTCTCTGGCTCACTGTGGGCACGTCACGTTGTGTTCGCTGGGTGGTTTTGGGATCAGCAGTGTGACCGGGACTCCCTTGGCTGAGTGTGTGGTGCGTGAGTTTTAATGAAGCACTTTAAGGGCGAATTCAGGGATTAAAATATCAGCCACACAGCAGGTGCGTAACTGGTCTTTAAAGAAGACTGTCTGCTCTCTGCCAGCTGTGAGGAAGATGGGTTCCTAACGGGACAGGGGGTGAGACCTTTCTGTAAGCCCAGTTAGCACGCAGCCCGCAGGCAGAAGGAACGGCTCCAGGTGGATGGCGAAGTCTCACGGATTCACCGAGCGTCTCCCAGAGGCCTCGGAGGTGCCCCCACCCTCGGCGGAGTGAGTTCCCGCCTCATGGTCGTGTCACTTTGGGGCCTCCAAGAAGTCCCTAAGCGTGGGTTAGGTGAGGAGATTTATCAGCCACGAAGGATGAGGAGGAGAGAGCAGGAAGCACTGGGGCCCAGGTCAACATATCCATTAGGCATAGTAACCACAGTGCCTTGGCACCATGACATTTTTAGGATCCATGAGAATGTTTTTATTTATTCTAAAATCAGAAGGAAAAAATGAATGCGCTAATAACAAAATAATCAGTCCAGCCTAAATTATGTTCATCTTTATACCAATGCAGTCATAAATGAGAATGTTTAATATTTTTTGAGGAGGCATGGACCCACAGCAGCCAAAGGGGCTAGGGTCCACAAAAGTCGTAACGTGGCCGTGGCTGGGGGAGGCCTCCAGCACGGGCTAGAAGGCTGGTGCCTGGGGGAGGGGAAGGCCAGGCTGATGGGGAGCTGTTAGACAACACCTGTCAGGCGGAACGGCCCCGCTCTGGAACTCCTGCTCTGCCTAGTCACCAGCTGTGCTTGAGCAGCCCAGTGTACTTGGCCTTGGCACAAATGCCGACGTGGGCCCAAAGGCGAGGCAGCTGGAGGCTGTCAGTCAGCTATGGTCCTTGCAGCAAGTTCGCCGGAGGGGTATCAGAGGCGCCTCCGTGGCCCTCACGGAGAAGAACCAAGGAAATAAAATATTAGGTCTCTCCTCCACCCAGACCCCTCACCCCCCACCCCCCACTCCCAGTATATGTTGGAAAAGTGTTCATTTCACTGGGAGACACGTTCCGAAAAGTATTTAACACTTCCTCTCCGCCTTTGACCCAAGAGCTCTCAGTGAGCAAAGGTGTATTGCAGAGGCTGGCATGTGTTCTCTATTAGTAAAGTATTTGGGGGGGGGTGCGGCTGGCTGCTCCCCCCTCCCTTCGCTGCAGTGCATTAGGATGGGGGGGCATGGCCTTCCTTCCAGTTTAGAGGTTCTCTGATTCTGTTCAGTCTGACATGCGGACTCGTGCTTTGAAATCCCTTCCCAGAGTCAGCAAAGTTGGGAGCCCATCAGCTGTCTCCGGCCTGCAGATACGCTTATTTGGCATATACAGAGTTTAAAAAATTGCGGTGGTGGGTGTTATGGGTTGAAATGTATTTCCTCCAAACCATATGTTGAAGTCCTAACCGCCACCGACCCCCCCCCCCCGCTCAGTCCTTCAGAATGTGACCTTATTTGGCAGTAGGGTTGTTGCAGATGTAATTACTTAAGATGAGGTCATACCGAAGTCGTTTCCTAATCCAATATGAGTGGTGTCTTTATAAAAGCAAGGCAGGCCGGGGGGGGAGGGGGACAGATTTAGACATACAGAGAGACCTGTACAGAGAAGGAACGTTGTGAATACGGAGGCAGAGCTCTATTAGCCAAGGAAGGCCACAGATTGCCAGCCAGCCACCGGATGCTAGGAGAAAGCCTAGGAGCAGATTCTCCTTCACGGCCCTTGGGAGGAACCAATGCAGCTGACGCCTTGGTCTGGGACTTCCAGCCTCCTGAGCTGGGGGGGTGGGGGGAATATCAATTTCTGGTGTTTAAGCCATCTAGCTTGCAGTACTCCATTATAGCAACCCTTGCACATTCAGACAGGGGTTATTATTTTTAAAGGATAGATTTGCTATGAAAATTTAGATTTTGAGCTTCAGTGGGAAAAGCCTGAAGTGCCAGGCTGGATGTCAGGGCAACAGGTTGGGAGCAGAGGGAGGGGTGCCCTCAGTCCTGGGCTAGAGAAGCCAGCCCACACGGGAGCTGCCACCCTGGGCCACCCGCTGGTGGCGGCTGCTCGAGACCATGGGCTCAGCGCGACCCAATTTTCCGATGTTTCCAAGAAGCTTCGTTGCTGTTTCTCAGTGCGGATGAAATATGATTTCAAACATTGGCAACAAAGGGATCCCTCGATTTTCTCCCAGGACCCAGTTTGCTTCGGTGGTATACGTGATCAGGCTGGTCCCTGCCGTCATCTGAGTTTGTGATCTCTACGTGTTCATGGTTGGCACGAGGCTAAGAGAAATCGTGGTTAAACAAGGGAGATGGTTCAGGGGGTCGAACAAGTTTGCCGCCAGGAAAAAGCGAGCCTTGCTCGAGCCACCTCTCCCCTCTGCCACATTGAGGTGAGGTCTCTGCAGGTATAAACTGTTCCTAGGACCCTGACTGCTAATGTGCTGAGGATACAAGGCCCTGTTATTGGTCAGGTACCGTGCAACAAAGCAGAGACATTAGGCTGTAATTGTTCCACACTTACCAATAGGAAGGTCATTCTATTGAAGCTACTAGGCATAGCCCCGTCTGTCCCTGCAGCTTCAATTGCCAATAATGACAACGAGCCTTTACACAAAGTAGACAATGGGGAAGGTCTGGTAGCAGAATCATTAATGACATTCCTTTCATTTGTTGTAATTGCGTTAGGCAGTTATAATGTGCCAAGTCCACACTAAGCCCATCACATGTGTAACCCCATGGAATGCTCGAACTCGCCCTAGAAGGGAAGCACTTGGTTCTTCCTGTCGAGATCGGGATACTCAAGCCTGGAGATACTCGGTAACTTGCTCGAGGTCCAAGCAGTACTCGACCCCAGGTCTCTTCAATGCCAAATCCAATGCCAATTCTCATTCTGCCTCCTGGTTCCTCTCTTCCACCAAAATGCTTCTAACAGAGGTCGGCCTCCGGGCCCAGAGCCCACCAAGGCCTTGCCAAGTGTGGTGTCCCAAGTCTGACCTCCAGAATCCCAACCCTGGCTACATGTTCTGTTAAAGAGGCAAAGCTTGTCATCGAGTTTGAAGTCAATAAATCTTAGTTTCGCTCAAAAAAAACTCGCTGACATTTTGTGTATATTGTAAAGATATATAGGCAAGTCGGTCCCTCTGTGCCCCTGTAGGAACAGACGGTATGCTTGGTATGTTCTTAGAAATCTTGTAACTCATAGAAGGCTTGGGAGAAGGGGGAGCCTTCTGGGGTCATGCCCGGTTTCTTTCCAGAGCTGCGTTCAGCTTGTGAAAATCCCAGCACTTTGCAGCTGACGCGTCTACTTTTGTGTGTGTGTGTGTTTTACTTCACCCACAAGTGAGGTGAGGAGAGAGGACGGCTCTTGGCCTGGACTTAGCAGAGCACCTTGAACTCCTGGCGCTCCCCTTCCAGCCACAAGACCCGTCCACCCCTGGCCAAACGTCTTGCGGCCATAACTCCTCCGGGTCCTTGCCACCCTCCCTCTAGATTATGTTGAAGTCAGTCCCAGCATCAAGTGTGTCACCTGCGAGCCACCACGCCCCTCCCCAAGCCAGCCTGTCTCACGCTGTGTGTTGTGTCCTTGTGATTTTCAGGCCACTACATGTACGTGGACTCGGTGTACGTCAAGCACTTCCAGGAGGTGGCGCAGCTCATCTCCCCGATGACCACGGCCCCCATGTCCGGCTGCCTGTCCTTTTATTACCAGCTCCAGCAGGGGAATGACAATAGCTTCTCCCTCTATACTCGGGACGGGGCCGGCCTTTACGAGGAACTCTGGAAGATGGACCAGCCGGAGAGTGCTGCCTGGAACGTGGCTGAGGTGGAGTTCAGCGCGCCGTACCCCATGGAGGTAGGTGTGGAGGGAGGAGGGCCGTGGCTGGACCACTGTGCACGGGGCAGGGATGCTGCCCGCAGGCTCACCGGCTGATCAGGAGATGCTGGGCCACACGCCTTCGTTCTTCTCTGTTGTGTGTCCATCCTCATCCTCCCTTCCTCCCCCTGGGCTCCCTCTGTGTTGCCCTCTTCCTCTCTTTCCCCGTAGTTTTCCTGCTTTCTAACCAGACTCTTTCCCCTGAGGACAAACAGGGAAAACCCAGTCCATCAACGACCTTTCTTGGGCACACGTCCCCTTTCGGCCTCGCCCTGTGGTCCTGGTGACTTCCACAGAGATGAACCCCCTCGGCTGAAAACCCACTCTTGAACTCCCAATCCTAAGAGCAGGGCTGAAGCTTTCCCTTACTCGAGGGAAGAGTCTTTTCTAGAGAAAAAGTGAGAAGGAGAAGAAGAAGAAGAAAAACCTACCTCCTTCTTTCCACCTTTACAGTATAAATAATGTCCTAAAAATTAGAAAGATTTGTGACTGTGGCCCCAGTTGGAAACAAGACTGTGTGCTTTAGTTTTAAAGCTTCTTATAGTTATGTGACTGATAAATCTCCAGTGCAGAAGCATTAGAAAGTTCAGGGAAGCAGAACAGACAAAGCACCCAAGCTGAACCTGCAGGGATGAGAACACTAACCTTTTGGTGTTCATCTCTGCGGGCCCGTTTTCCAAGCATGTATAGTGATGCAGATCTCTATTTACGTGTGCATTCCAGTACTTACAACAATCCAAAGTACATAAAATTATCCCCATGTTGCAGATAAGGAAGGAGAAGAAGGCAAGCCCAAGCAGTTTGGTACTTCTTATCTAGGTCACACAGCTGCGGAGTGCCCGGCGCTTAGGAAAGTCCTGGGCTCAGATCTGACCTGGAGATGAAGGCAGAGGCCCAGCTCTGTCAGAGGAACCCAGAGGACCCTTACAATCGGTGCAAATTGTGGTTTCAGATTTGGGGCTATACATAGGGTTTTAGAGACCCCAGGTTTGTCAATATCCCCTACTTCGTGCTTTGTGCCTTTTGTAATATGTCCCCGGGTTCCCTTTAAAGTGCAGAAGAGGTAGATTCTTCTCCTGATGTGGAGCCTCCCAGAACGTTGGGGTCGGATTGGTCTGTGACCTGTCCTGTGTACTGAAGACAGGCCTGCCACTCCCCGTACCCCCTTCAGACCCCCTGCCCCCCCACCCCACAGCTCCACGGAGAGCACCATGACTTTTGCAGGACGTGCATTCTTTCCGAGCCCCAAGTCTGATTGAGGCCTTGGTTTGCTCTTGCAGCCCAGTGGAAAATTTTCTGAGTTTGAGTTATAAGGAGGAAAAGAAATGCACATACTGTTTCAGAAATTTTCCCTTCTATTAAAGTCCAATGAGTCACACACACAGTTGACAAGACAGTCTCTTTGCGAACCCCTTCCATCCGACCATGAACTCCCCGGGCAGCATTTGTACGAGTGAGACTTGGCTGAGTTTTCTTTTACATCAGTGCCTTAAAAAGTCACAATTCTGGACACTACCCCCCCTCAGTGTGTATCCTTTCGGGTCCCATGGGCCTGCTTTTGCCCCCGCAATCTGATGCACGATGCTGCTACTGGAAATCCCGCCAAAGGAACTCACCCTGCAGAGCCCGGGAAATTTAATGTCACCATATCCTCCAATGAATTCTGAAAAGGAAAACAGACCTCTGAGACCCCATTTTCCAAACAAGAGGGAAGACGCTGGCACGTGCGCTGTGACTTCCACATCCTGATGGGAAGCAGACTCCTTCCACCTGCTGAGTTATATCAAGCCCTGTCCTGTACTCGATCAGCGAGCGCCCTGAAAAGGAAATGCCGCGGCCCTGGGCTGTGTTTGTGGACTCCATGGCCCCTTCTCGCTGGTCCACATCTGTTCCCTTTGTTCCCAGCCTACCCCCTCACCTCTGCCAGCAACCAACTTCCAGGGCCTCTCTTAGATTTTGCAGAACCCCAGTGTCTGTGGGACCAGCGTTAAGCTGCGCTGGACCATCTCCTCCACATTCTTTCTTTGAAAACCAGAGACACTAAGGCCTGGAAGAGGGAAGGAACCTGCTTGAGCTAATTAGTGGCTAAGTAGGCTCAAGCCTGAATATGGGTTGAAGAGGGGGTCAGCCTGGAGAAATCCGCATAAATTTGATACAGAACTCGGGATGCATCTGACTACATGTTAGGGACGTTCTATACCTCATCCCATTTAATCTCAGTAGTCCGACCAGGTAGGGGTTATTATGCCTGTTTCATAAATAACAAAGGCAAAGCTTTGGTCGTCTAGTTTGAAGTCAAAAATCTTAGTTTTGCTCAAAAAAGACTCGCTGATATTTTGTGTATATTGTAAAGATGTACAAGCAGGTAGATCCCTCTTAGCAATGTAGTCGAGGTCAACTAACTAGTGACAGAAATGGGACTTGAACCCTGGTCTGTCTGCCTCTTGAGAAGAGCTTGGAGAACTAGGATCCTAGAGGTCAGATCTCGCCCACTGCCGTTTGCCTGGCTGCCGCAGTGGTGGGCTGTTTGTTCCTTGTTTTGCCATGTTGGCTTTAGTGTTTGAGGAAATCACCAACACGGAAAAGCCCAAAGATCTCAAAAAAAAAAAAAAAATAGAGATCCAGGTCCTCTTGATGATTTGGTAGGTCCAGACACTTTGGGCCTGAACTCCGAAATGGAGGGAGCTGAGTAGCAGGCGCCCCTATAGACCAGGCTTGGGTTCCCCATTTCAGGACCCTCTGCACCCTGTCCTGCTGTGTCCCACCAAGCTCAGGTCATGCGTGTAGGTCACCTGCCTGGCCTGAGTTTCAGCCCCTGCCAACACTGCCTCTTGCGTTGCTCACCGGTGGGCTGCCCTCTGGGCTGGTTTTTCCACCGTGCTCCCCGCTGTGTGCAGTGCCGTGTGCGCCCCTCCCCATCCCCATGGGCTCAGGCAGAAGGGAGTCCCTTGACCTCAGAGTAGAGCTGGTGGCCCAGAAGGAAGAAACACAGAAGGTCTGAGCCCCTTAACAACCTCACCTTCTTTCCGGCCATTTGGACGTGCCTGGGCAGGCTGGACCCTGACATCCATACCTTGGATATGGGGCCCGATTTTGCCTGAGCAGACAGGTCGTCCTCTTTGATTCTGCGTCTTTGTCCAGAACCCTCACAGAGAATTTCATATGTCAAAAAGGGAAAGAACCCTGCCGGGGCTTAGTTCTCTGGGAAGGGCAGTGGGAGAGCCTGGGCTGCTTTCGGCAAGAGGCCTGTTGTTCCTCCAATCGAAGGTCATCACTCAAACTGTCGAGTCTATGGTTCTCTCAGAGAGTGACATACACTCAAGCGAGGGGGACTCCACCAATAAAACACAACTTAGGGCTTACTAGTCCCTCCCCCTTAAGGAAACTGTAGATCAAGTCGGGAGCTGCCCTAGATTTAGGAACATGATTCCTAACAAGTACTTACAACTTGCCATCACCTGGCTTGGCGGCCACATCATTTTAAGTCATAATTAAGAGAGGGCCCTGGATGACTCAGTCCACTGAGGGTCTGACTCTTGGTTTCAGCTTAGATCATGCTCTCAGAGTCACAAGTTCGAACCCTGTGTCAGGCCCCATGCTCAGCATAGAGTCTGCTTGGGATTCTCTCTCTCCCTCTGCCTCTCTCTATCTCTCTCTCTCAAATAAATAAATAAATCTTTTTTAAAAATCCGTAGATCCTAGTTAAGGGCTCTGAAGCCTGACAGAAAATATGTAAACCTATAACAATCCGTCATCTTCCCCGGCAGGTTATTTTTGAAGTTGCTTTCAATGGTCCTAAAGGAGGATGTGTTGCTCTAGATGACATTTCTTTTTCTCCTGTTCCCTGCCAGAATCGCACAGGTAAGCATTCTCTTTCTCTTCTGGCTCCCATACGGGATTTTCCTTTCTCAGTAGATGCCTGGGGTCAGGACTTGATTTAATTCCTTCTAATTTTCTCACCTCTCCTGTAATCTCCTCCTTTAAAAAAATTATTTAATGGAATAGTCATTTTTCTGCTACGTTACTCTTTTTTCCCCCTCACAGAGTGAATTTAATTTTTCTGACAGCACAGGCCAGTTGTCATAGGGAGATTTCACCATCCCTGCCTACGAGGTAATGAAAATTAAAGAATATGAAGACATTCCCTCCCCATGTTTCTCTTTAAAGCATATCTTAGATCCATACACAGGTGGCTGAGTAGGTGGAAAAACTCTCAAACTCTACTGAATAGAATGATAAAGACTCTTTCTATTTTTAGGTACCCAAGACCTACGAATATCTCTGTGTTTAAAGTTGTTAATATTTGGTATACATCATCTCTATGACATGTTTATGATATTTATATCATGGACTTAATTTAATTTCTCTTTCTAAGTAAATCCTCAAATTCTTTCATCGTGGCCAATTTTATAATTTCCATAAACTTGGTGTTTGTAAGAGAGAGGAAATTCTTACTTTCTGGGAAAATAAGTAAGCAAAATCAATTTAAAGTACATTAAAAAACAAATGTTCTAGGGGCATCTGGGGGACTCAGTCGGTTAAGCGTCTTAAGTCTGCCTTCAGCTAGGTCCTGATCTCAGGGTCCTGAGGTCGAGCCCCAAGTCAGGCTGCCTGCTCAGCGGGGCGTCTGCTTTTCCCTCTCCCCACCTTTGCTCTTGTTCTTTTTCGCTATCTCCCTCTCTCTCAAAGAAATAAATAAAATCTTTTAAAAAAATGAGAAGTCGACAAATGTTCTAGAATAAGAAGGATAACACTATATTCATGATAATCCACATAAATGCAATTGACCTTACCTTTTAGTGAATTTTTTTTTGAAAGCCCCCAGGGAAACAGTGGTTGTCCCAATCTTATTAATGAGCCCTCATTCTGATCCTCAGAGCATGAGAAATAAATTTCTGAACCTGGCCTTTGAAGTCTGACTTTCACTTAAGATAGAGTTGGTGTCTAATTTTATATGGCTTAAGATATATTCTACAAGCAAGGGGACCGAGAAAAGTAGTATTTTCTACTTGAGCTAAAGTGCTAGCCCCAAATTAGAAACACTGTAATGTGCTAAAACTAAATATTATTTTTTACTAATTCTAATTTTAAAAAAGAAAAAAAAATGCTAGTGAGACAGAACCAGACAAGCATATTTACACATTTTCATTAAAATGATTTAACCCAAACTTTAATCCCAAGATTAAAAGAGCCTCTAAATTGGACAGAACTCAGGAACCAACGTTGTTTTGTTTCTCTAAGTTGGACTGTTCCCTAATCTTATCAGCTAATATTTCAGTGATGTCAATACTCGTTTCACAACCTCTTCATCATTATTTTTGGAAAGGTTCTCTTCTTTGTCCCCAGGCATTTACATTGAACTTTTCTATTTCCAAGTGATACATACAGGAGAAGAGGTGTTTGTTCAGTATCCGCAGGGGACAGAGGGTGGGGTGATGAAGCAGATGGGAGGTCACAGTGTCTACCGAACCACCTCACAAGTAATGTTGGGAAACACTCTTCCTTTTAAAAAGACAGAATCTGTGTGAGCGCTTTCCCACTGACTGGGGAAGAGAAAAAGATTCCAGCCAAGTAAGGACTATTTATTAAAAGGGCTGATGGCCCATCGGTCTGCAAAATTTGGCCCACAAACAGACCCTTCCTCTGCAGGGACCACCAATCCACATTGTCCTGTAATGAGGTTAGCCAAGGCTCCATGATGGTCTTCAGAACTTCCCAACCTGGCACCTTGGCCTTGAAATGGTTGAATGGTGTGATCCTAGCATTACGCTCCTGAGTCAGAACTCTGGATTCACATCCCTACTCTGCCACTTACAAAATGTGTGACCTTGGGCGTGTTAATTAACCTTTCTGAGATTCTGTTTCCATATCTGTGGGATGGGGTTAGAAGACTCTGTTCCATCCAGTTGGGAAGGTGATAAGTTAATGTCCGTGAAGGCCTTAGCAGAGTATGGCACTCAGAAAATGCCTGGCCATGAGGCTTCATGTTATTTACTTAACTTTCAAAATACACCTGTCCCTTCCCTGGGGACCAGAGAGTCAAATTGAAGCTGAAGAGAACCAGCAAAGGGTACTGCCTTGGTGAACGGGTGAGTGGGAGCCTGCTTGATGCCTTTCCTTCAGCAGCTGTGGACCAGATTCTGAGTCTTAGACACCAAGGCCTCCATTTTTCATACTTCGTCTCACATTTCACAAATAGTTTATGTCCTTCTGTTTCCTAACAGGTGCCAACATTTTTTTCCTTATCTTGGGTAGCTCCAGACTTGTTGTCTCTGCTTTCCCCAGCTGTATCTAGCATTTTCTTCCCTCATCTCCCCAAGTAGGCTGAGACAGGAATGATTTCAACATATGAAGCATCTCGTTCCCACCATCTGGTTGGGCTTAGAGTTAATCCAGGCTCCCTGACCTGGGACCCACTCTCGAGTCACAGGTGTTAAACAGCAGTGTCGTGTCACCCCCCAGTACTCCCTCAGGACGCTGCCAGAGGACAGACCTCCCCACTCCCCCTGCTTGAGTTAGGGCACTTGCCTTTCCAAGGCTCTTGCACCCACGACTTCTCTGTCCACCACCATGTTTGGCCCAGTGCCTAGATCTTAGGAATAAGCTCTCCTCTTGGGCTGTGAATCCTTGAAGGGCTGGCAGGTGATTCCATGCACTTGTAGAGATCCCGTCTTAATGCCCAGCCCCAGACTGAGAGCTCCCACTGCTTTGCCATCCACAGGCCTAATCTCCTCTCAGGGCCTGGGTCCAGCACACCCCCAGGCCAGGAACTGGGAGGGGCCTGACACTCACGGATACAGCCCTCTAAGGACATCTGCCTGGGCCTAAATCCCAGCTCTGCCCATTCCCTAACAACACACTGCCCATTTGATGTCTGGTGGGAACCTGGCTGTCGTTGTTGCCTTGGTTACAGCTGTCATTGCCTTAGCTCAGACCTCAAGTGTCTCCACTGCCTGGTCAGCGGCCCGGCCCCTGCTCCGCAGGATTGCTCAGTCTGGCGCCTGGTCCCCCTCACTCTGTCTCCAAGCCAGCTTTGAGTGGTCTCAGCCTGCTTTCGGGCCGGCTCATGCTACATCAACCCCCCGTGCCAGTTTAGCAGCCTGTGGAGTCCGCCGTACCCGGTTCTCTCGAGCGAGGCAGGGGCTGGGGATGGAAAAGGCTGCTGATGGGCATTCAGATCTCTCGGGCGGACGCTGAGTCCAACTCCATGAACTTCAGGATGAAAAATGCTACCAGAGACTCCTCAAAGAGAGGGCCCTCCACTTGATTAAAGTATTTCAAAGCCTCTCATTTCTAAAAAGTTCAAATGTTGGAAAGGAAGTGGTTATGTACATCTTAGATTGTGATGGTACCTTTTTGCTCAAAGGGCCTTTCTTCCGCACCCTCCCCACCCCCCGCCTTTTTTTCTGACCAACTGATGTTCAGGTGCTTCCAGCTGCCTCTGAGTTGTCCCTGCGTTTTGACCAGGTCGTTAATGCTCGACTGTCATGGGTGCTCGGCTCAGACACCCTGAAACAAGCCTTAAGCAAAGGCTTTCCATCCACCCCCGATCTCTGGGGAGCTCATTTTGGGTCACAAACAGGCGCTCTGGCCCAGGCTTCAGGAATAAGACACTGTCTCCTAGCAGAAGCAGCACTCTGGTTGAAAAAGATATAGGCTCTCAGCGATGCTTTTGAGATTTTCTTTTTTATCAGACCTTCTCAGGACCCCAGACAAATCCACTTCGAAGGTATTTAGGTATTTAGCAAAAGACTATAATCACATTCTCAGAAACATCTTTTCCACATGACTCCGTTGGTCACCATGGAGAGAACTGAGCTGTGCTTACTTTTAAGTTTTAATACCACCTCTTGCCTCTCCTGGAT
The DNA here is from genome assembly GCF_020171115.1 of Neogale vison. NCBI lineage: Eukaryota > Metazoa > Chordata > Mammalia > Carnivora > Mustelidae > Neogale > Neogale vison. The sequence continues at coordinate 90,494,745 of NC_058099.1, read as the reverse complement.
GCCTCGTAAATGGGTTACGGTTCTCCTGTGACTGCCCAGGGGTATATTCCTTGGGATTGACCCCTGATGAGTGATTTCACTGACCTGCTATTCTCTTTGTGCATGGCTCTTGGGAGCCAGATAGGCATCTGTAGATTGTGGCTTTTCATCTACTTTTTCATGACCGGGTAGCAGAGGGGTAACTAAGAGTGGAGACCAATATGGGGTTTCCCCTGGTTGCAAATCTGGGAGGGGGGGCTGTCAAAGGCTGGTGTCAAAGGAGCCTTGTCTGTGTGACATCATGCTCAGTTTTCAAAGACTTCATCTTCATTGCTTAAAGATACTCCCTGGTGCTCCCAGAGACTGTGTGGGCAAACAGCAGTGTGTGGGTGAACCCACCAGCATCAGAGCACTGAGAATGGTCTTCATTTACTTTTCTCCTCTCTGCTTCGTCAGTCAGGGTGCTCGCTTTGCACCCTTGCAAGGCCATGTCACCCAAGATGTGATAGGGATCCAATTATCTAGGAACCTTTTGTTCCTATTCTTTTTTTTTTTTTTTTAATGTGCTGTTCGTGTTTTTTTTAGTTTAGTGTTTTTAAAACTTAGTTTTGTATCATTTTAAACTCAGACAAAACTTGCAAGAATACTCTCAAGAATGCTTATAGACTTGGGGCACCTGGGTGGCTCAGTGGGTTAAACCTCTGCCTTCAGCTCAGGTCATGATCTCAGGGTCCTGGGATCGAGCCCCGCATCGGGCTCTCTGCTTGGCAGGGAGCCTGCTTCCCCCTCTCTCTCTGCCTGCCTTTCTACCTACTTATGATCTCTGTCTGTCAAATAAATAAATAAAATCTTAAAAAAAAAAGACTCTTCACCCAGATCTAAAAATTGTTACCATTTTGCCACTGTTGCTTTATCCACCATGTAAGGGCAAGATGTAGACGTTACGCCCCTTTGCCCCTAAATACTTCAGTGTGTATTTTCTAAAACCAAGCACATTTTCCATGTGTTAACAGGTAATTATAAAGTTCAGGAAATTTGGTACTGATACAATATTATCAACTAACGCATGGCCCACATGCTAATTTCACCAGTTGTCCCAATGCTCTCTTTTATAGCTTTTTGTTTTCTTGGACCAAGATTCAATCTCAAGTGCTTTACAGCATTTGGTTGTCATGCTTCTTTCTTCCCCTTTAATCTGGGCCATTTCCTCAGCCCACATCACTGTAAATTGAGGAATTGAGAGTATAGTGACTTTTTGTCCATAAACAGCTCCCTGTTTCATCAGGTCACTGCTCCCAGAACTCAAATGTTTCTCTAGAGGTGATTTCCCAGTTATTTAAAACAGTGTCCTCTTTCTCTGGCCCTAAAAGCTTAGACCAGAGTATGTCAGTATGTAGAACGGATCACAGTTGGCTACAACGAATGTGTCCCAAACTGTGGCTGTCACATCCCCTGTGGACACAGACAGTCTGAACAGCGAGATTTACAATCACTTGTTGCTATACCAAGTTATTCTCAAAAGAGCAGAAATCTTTTATGTTCCCTTCCCTACAAGCAATCTGGAATGAGGTGGTATTTATAGACCAGGGTAAATGATACCAGAACTCAGCAAAAGCCAAAATAATAGCAGTATGGGTGATGAAATTGGTGTGACTTTTTGAACAGCATGGTTTATCCTGAGCAGTGATTTTCTTCAAGCAGATCCGCTGTACTGCTAATGTCAATTATAAATAGACAGCGGCTGTGCCGGTGACACAGCGATCAGTTAACAAAGGAAAGTTATTTCTGGAAAATATTATTTCTAAAATACCTGTCTGAGAGAAAAATTAAGAGTTCCTTAAAATCTTTACCATTTTCTTTCTTTTAATTTTCTATGAATGAGTTTTGAGTTGTAAAGAAGTACGTAAATAATTGCTCCCCGTCTTTACATTTTGAAAAGAAATTTCTTTTGAAGTCTGGTACTTACTTATTTTTTATAGAGTATGAACAGGGCTCCTTCCCTCCATCCCTTAAGGGAGGAAAAGAGCAATCTGCCTGTCATGAGGAGATGTTAGTTTGATGCTAACCTGCCAGGATACCATCAGGGGAGAGATATTTCGTTGTGTTTTATGTGTTCAGTCTCCCTGGCACAAATGTGTACGTATTTGTCAACCAGTTGAAGTAGTCCTTTGAGACCCTAGGGTCTGGCTCTTTAACTTTGCTTCTCCTTTCTTCAGAGCTTCCTTTCAGTGCTGTGGAAGCCAGCTGCAATTTCGAGGAAGATTTCTGCAACTTTTATCAAGATAAAGAAGGTTCAGGCTGGACCCGGGTGAAAGTAAAACCAAACATGTATCGGGCCGGAGATCACACATCAGGCAACGGTAAATCAGGAGTCTGTGCTGTGGGAACACTGAGGCTGGGCGTAGTATTCATGCTCCATCTGCCATTCTTTTTTTTTTTTTAATTGTTTTTTATAAACATAAAATATATTTTTATTCCCAGGGGTACAGGTCAGTGAATCGCCAGGTTTACACACTTCACAGCACTAACCATAGCACATACCCTCCCCAATGTCCATAACCCCATCCCCCTTTTCCCAGCCCCCACCCCCAGCAACCCTCAGTTTGTTTTGTGAGATTAAGAGTCACTTATGGTTTGTCTCCCTCCCAATCCCATCCGTCTGCCATTCTTACTCCATATCTCTCAAGACGGCCACTTAAAAAAAAAAAAAAAGGCAACTGTAAAGAAGTAAAAACAATGGGTAGTCTTGTGTTTTGCCACTTAAAAAAAATGGCATTTAATTTGCTGTGCTAGCAAGACTGCCTGCCAGTTCTTTAAACAGCCAAAGCTTCGGAAATTATCTTGCTTTTCCCTTTAGATAGAGAAGTGCTTTTAAAAAGCTAGTAGATTCCAATTACAGGAAACATCCAGAAAAGGCGAATCCATAGAGACAGAAAGCCAGTTCTTGGTGGCCAGGGGCTGGGCAGTTACTGTTTAATGGATATAGAGTTTCATTTTGGGGTGATGAAAATATTTTGGAGCTGGATAGGGGTGGTAGTTGCCCAGCACTGTGAATGTACTAAATGCCACTAAACTGTACACTTTGAAGTGGTTAAAATGGTAAATTTTATGTTATGTGTGTTGTACTCAATGAAAAATACTTTGTGAGGCTATAAAATCTATTGGAAAATATGGGGGGGGCACTTGATGGTTATGTCTACTAGGAACTGTAAGAAACAAGTTTGAGTTCCCGTGTATAAGAATTACCTACCTCGGGGCAGCTGGGTGGCTCAGTGGGTTAAAGCCTCTGCCTTCGGCTCAGGTCATGATCCCAGGGTCCTGGGATCAAGCCCCGCATCGGGCTCTCTGCTCCGCAGGGATCCTGCTTCCTCCCCTCCCTCTCTCTCTGCCTGCCTCTCTACCTACTTGTGATTTCTCTCTCATAAAATCTTTAAAAAAAAAAAAAAAAAAAGAATTACCTACCTAATCACTTTGATCGCATCCCCTGTGAAGCCCATTCATGTAGAGACTGGTACAAAGGGCTTGTTTTCAAGGGGTAGTGTCTAAGTCACTTTATTCAATGGTGATTTTTACACTGGGCACTGGGGTGTGCTTACCATACACTGAGGAAACTTACGTTTCAGAGCATCTTACTTGCACAGGCCCTGGGAAGGGCCTTGAAAGGGGCCCTCACAGTTTTCTACTTGTAATCATAAATTCTTTTCTTAGAGGCGGCTTAACTTGTAGAAATACAGGTACTACAAAAACCTCTGGTCATTGGCCAGACTAATCAATCAGGCCCTTCCCCCACTGGCTAACAATCATTTCAATGGGCAAAAGAGATGTTAGACAAATATATACACAAATAAATTTATAATTACCTATTGTGGCACATGCCATGGAAGAAATGAAGAGCAGGGTCCGAGAGAGCTGTGGTGTGGCAGACCAGAGTCCGCATTTGGGATTGTTTTTGTTTTGTTTTTTTTTTTTATAAAGGAAATGAGAAACCATCAAAAGGTTTTAAGTAAAAGAAGAGTAGAATTAAATTCAGGTTTCAAAAACGTTTTTCTGACTGTGTATAGACACCTATATTAGTCTGCTCAGCTGGCCAGGGTGACCTGAAAAGCAGAAATGGATTTTTCACAGTTCCAGAGGCTGGAAGCCCAAGATCGAGATGCTGTCAGGGTTGGTTTCTGGGGAAACCACTCTTTCTGCCTTGTAGAGAGATGGCGCCTTCTCACTGGGTCCTTCTGGCCTTCACTGTGTGTACCAGTGGAGAGAGAATGGGGGCTCTGGTGTCTCTTCCTCCTCGAGGACCTATAGGTTCTATAGGATTAAGGCCCCACCTGTATAACCTCATTTAAATACCTCCTTAAAGACCCAATCTCCAAATACATTTACATGGGGAATTAGGGCCTCAACCAATGGATTTGGGGGTGGGGGTGGACACGACTCAGTCCATGTCACCAATCACGTGAAATAAACCGAGAACCCTTTGCCAGATGAATTAAATCACTGGGTAAAACCCAACTACACACCAAGACTGACGCGATCAAAGGAAAATTGATGGCGGAGGAGTAGGAAAAGGCAAGAAAGCAAAGTAGGTATTATTTTCTTCCTTTCTACCCAGGTTTTGTAGGATATGTGGGTCTGTTTTACATTTACTGTGGAGGGGGGTGGAGGAGCAGGTGGGAGGGAGGTCCTTGACCTTCTGTTTCTTTTTTGTTATTTAAAAGAAATAATTATTCTTCCTTGGATCCCTTTCTTGCACAGAAAGGGTACTTGAGAGATCTTTTCTTGTAAATGACAGACTGAAACCAAATAGATCTGGGGGAACCCTGCAATTCAGTCCCTAACAATACTTATGTGAAATAATCAAAATCCCAAGGACTTCCAGACTAGCCTGTGATCTCTCTATCTCTGCTGTTTGCAGCAGAAATGAGAAGGAAAAACCGGTGTGGCCCTAACGTACGTTAGGACCCGGTACTAAGTACTGGATTGATCCAGGCAGCTGGGGAACCAAGATGATTTCATCCCTTTTGTTTCATGAGAAACACAAATCCTAACTGATGACTGGCATCTGAGCATATGCAGATGGGAATCTATACTGGTTTGTGAAGTTTAGTTAGAACTGAAGAAGTTTTATTGGTAATAGAGCCACATTATGTAATCTGTCACTTAAGCCACAGATAGTTAGGTACAAAATGCATTCTATCATTTAAAGCCTATGGGAATAGTCTCTGTTGGCAAATCCCACTACATTTAAGCAAATTTTCGCACTTGACCCTCTGGGCTAGATGATTTAAGTTTGTCATTGCTGATAGCCTCAATGTTTTGTCCTGTTTGCAGGGTACTACTTGCTGGCCAACACAAAGTTTACATCCCAGCCTGGCTACATTGGAAGGCTCTACGGCCCCTCCCTGCCAGGAAACTTGCAGTATTGTCTACGTTTTTATTATGCCATCTACGGGTTTTTAAAAATGAGTGACACCCTGGCAGTTTATATCTTTGAAGAGAATCACGTAGTTCAAGAGAAAATTTGGTCTGTGCTGGAGTCTCCAAGGGGTGTTTGGATGCAAGCTGAAATCACCTTCAAGAAGCCCATGCCTACCAAGGTATAGTAGACCCAGGGCAACCCTTTGACCCGTTGTTCATCTTTGGTTTCTGGGCTAGGTTAGTGAATATCTGTTTAATTATTTTCAACTGGAGATGTGTTTATTTTTCTTCTGACAGCCCCACTGCTGCACTCTAGCCGAGCCATGCACAAATTATATTATCTACAAGTTGTTTTCAGTTTTCTGTGTCTCAGAATCATGGCCACCTAGAGTGTTTGCTTGTTTATTTCTTAGATTCCCTGAGAACAGACCAAAGACAGGGAATGCAGGAACAGTCCAAGTTCAACAGCTGAACTTTTATTTGAAGCCCCAATTACCTCTCTCCTCAATCTGCCACAGTCACAAAGACACACGCACGAGCCCACACACACATAGGAATACTAATTACTTTACTATAATTTATAATACTAAATGACTTTAAAAGGATGAAGTCAGTGAGCCTGGTTTTACTTTGAGGCCTTAAGGTCTCTCTTTGTTAACAAGAGAGAAGCGTCAGTAAAAAATGAAAACCAACCCAGATGGAGAGAGTTTATGTAAGGTACCATCAGCTGCTGATTTTGACAGCAATAAGAGGACAAAGAGATCTTGACTGCAAAGGGAATATAAGAGAAAACTATAATCTCTCAACTTTAACAAATCCTAAACTTAAGGAAGGTTTACAGAAGTAATAAATTCGGTCAACTGCAACCCAGATATGAAACCAGTATGGAAAAATCCATTTTGTTTCAGCCCATCATTCAACCAGAAAATGTCTTTCTACTTGAGCCAATTCACTCTGAGTAAGAAAGGTCTCTTTCTTCAAACAGATGACCCACAGAGTGGGAGCTCAAAAAATATTGTTGGATGAAAGGGAAAGGATCGATCAGTTGATCATGTTTATTAACCAGGAATACTCAAAGTGCAGGCTCCTTAGGGGGAAGATACAAAACCTGGAGGGTTTGTAGAAGGTAGTAGAAACTTATTTGCAAGTGTTAATGGCTGAGCTTCTCTTAGTTGTAGCCATCCAGACAGAAGATAGCTTCATCCATCTGTAGTTTTCTGCTGAAGAAATTTGGCACACCAGTCCCATCATAATGATGCGTGGTTACTTTTAGTCCATTAGAGTACCCACCAGGGAATGATTAAATTTTCACAATGATGAATCAAAGACCTTTGAAAATCTTTACAAAGTTCTTTTCCATTGTTAGAAATTGTGATTATAATAATATGGTAGCCTCCATGACTTACGACTTTTTTTAAAAATTAATTTATTTATATCTTTGGGGTAAATACCCAGGAGTGCAATTGCAGGGTCGTAGGGAAGCTCTATTTTTAATTTCTTGAGGAATCTCCACACTGTTCTCCAAAGAGGCTGCACCAACTTGCATTCCCACCAACAGTGTAAGAGGGTTCCCCTTTCTCCACATCTTCTCCAACACATGTTGTTTCCTGTTTTGTTAATTTTGGCCATTCTAACTGGTGTAAGCTGATATCTCAATGTGGTTTTAATTTGAATCTCCCTGAGGGCTAATGATGATGAGCATTTTTTCATGTGTCTGATAGCCATTTGTATGTCTTGATTGGAGAAGTGTCTGTTCATATCTTCTGCCCATTTTTTGATGTGTTTGTCTGTTTCGTGTGGGTTGAGTTTGAGGAGTTCATTATAGATCCTGGATATCAACCTTTTGTCTGTACTGTCATTTGCAAATATCTTCTCCCATTCCATGGGTTGCCTCTTTGTTTTTTTGACTGTTTCCTTTGCTGTGCAGAAGCTTTTGATTTTGATGAAGTCCCAGAAGTTTATTTATTTTAGAAAGAGAGCACGAGTGGGGGGAGGGGCCAAGGGAGAGGGAGATGGAGAGAGTCTTAAGCAGACTCCCTGCTGAGCTGCGCAGCACGGAGCCCAATGGGGGGATTAGTCTCATGACCCTGAGATCGTGACCTGAGCTGAAATCAAAAGTCAGACGTTCAACTGACTGAACCACCCGGGCGCCTCCATAACTTACCGACTTCTAAAAAGGAGTGAGCCAATTTACGATACTTCTCAGAACATAAGCACACAAGTTTTGTCACAGTCTCACAGATATAGCTCGTATTATGGTTATGCTAATTAAACAGGTAGTGTTATCGTAGGTCTCGCCTTCTTAACTCCATAACACTTGCATCACATGACTAAAGTGAGATGCTTCGTACCTCCCTTGGGTAGTAGAGGAAGCTAGTTAATGTTTCTGGAGCCAAGTCCCTACTCCTTCCTAGTCTAGACTCCATGCCCTTTAATCTGTTGCCTCGCCAATTCCAAACATTTCCTGAATGAGCCCGTCTTTCCATAAATGTCATCTGACCTTTGCAACATCATTGAATTTCCTCTTTGATCTGTTAGTCCTGGAGGTAGCCAAGCCTCTCTGCACCTCTTGGGGATCCCAAAGGCTTAAATTGTTTCCCCATTACCAATTATAGTTTGGTAAAACACACACACACACACACACACACGCATGTACCGGATTCACATAATCAGGGCTGCACCGGAAAGTAAGGAAATTTTTGTTATACTCTATACCCTGTTTTGCTAATGTTTTTTTAAAGGTAGGGGATATAATAAGCATTTTATTCATGTGGCTTTCATTTGTTTATTCATTCCCCTGTCCATTCCTTTATTTAACTAGAATTTACTAGAAACATGCTCAGTGCAGCAGATATAAAGACGAATGAGACTCAAACCCTACCCTTGAGGTGGAGATCACAGGTGATAGAAGAGTAAGAGGCAGATACATACGCAACTAACCATGTACAATCTCACTACCTCACAGAAGGGTCTCAGAGAGAAAAGTAGAGTAGTTCAACTAACCAGGCACATAAAAGATAGTGACAAGTAGAGGCCCACTGGGCTGGTGTGTGGATGGTTAGTTTCAGGCCGTCTGGATTCTAATTCTTGCTCGTGCCCCCGTCCACCCCACGTCCCCTGTCCCTCCACATCCTCTCCTCACACACGTGCTCCTTTAGAGTGCGTCCGGCTCTTACCTGACACCCGTGGGTGACAGCAAGCCCCCCGGCCAGTGGGGAGGCCCTGGACCACTTGCCCTTTTCCTCGTTGGCTGGCTTCCACCCGCTCCCAGCAGTTGCTCAGTTCCCTCCCGACCACAAGACGAAAAATGCATCTGGACCCGTGGGGGCAGGGAAGTTCTTTCCGCCGTGGAAGGAACTCACCACGGATCTGGCCCCAACACTCATGAGCAGAAGTTCCAGTTCAGCACCAGAAAACTCGGGACACATGTCTGAAGGTGGAGTGTGGTTTCTGGCAGGTCCCTGCTAAACAGAACAAGCTCCTTGGAGCGTGAGGGAGCCGTCTGACGGCCACCGCAGGGACGTGCATTAAGGCAGGAAGCTATAGCTTACCAGTTCATGTAACATACACGGGAAATAAGGGCAAATGGTGTTTCAGGGAAGGGATCCAGTGAAAAATCAGAGTTGCCCTTACGACTCCCTTCCCCCGAATTCAAACTCCAGTGGCATTTCTTTTTATGGTGGTTTTTCTTCCTGATTTGGGGATACTTTCCTCTTTAATTTAATTTAATTTTTTAAAGATTTTGTTTATTTGACAGACAGAGATCACAAGTAGGCAGAGAGAGAGAGAGAGGAGGAAGCAGGCTCCCTGCTGAGCAGAGAGCCCTATGCGGGGCTCGATCCCAGGCCCCTGGGATCATGACCTGAGCCGAAGGCAGAGGCTTTAACCCACTGAGCCACCCAGGTACCCCTCCTATTTAATTTTAAATATTGTATTTCCACCTCTGTTTCTTGATTCATTAACTTGAATCGTGTTTCCTGTTATGAAAGATAAGGACTTTAGCTTATTTAATACTATTCCTTTTCCTTTTCTCTTGTCTCACAATATTTAGTTATATTTTGTTTTTAACTTTTGGTGCTTTTTACAACTTGAATACACTTAACTATACACTTAACTATTTGGATCCATCAGCTCTAGATAGTGTCTCTTAACAGCCTCGTATGTGAGAATGAATGAATCTTCACCTCTGCATTTCCCTTCGCGGCTCTTGCCCCTCCCCTGGTCCAAATCTCTCAGGCTTTCACATTGTCACGGCTAATAATATTTATGTTCCTGCAGTGGAACCTTCTGGTTTTGCCAGTGGCCGGATTTCCCAGTGTGGGCTGCCTTGGCATTTGGAAGAGGACAGTTCTGCCTTTGGGGAGGGGTGTCCCTCACAATACCGGTTTTTTCCCATCTGCAATTAATGCAACCCCAAATTATTTCCACACATTTCCAAATGGCCCCAGAAGTGCCAAACCGTCCTTGAATGAGAACCATTGGTCTGTAAGTTGATTTCGAAAATCGAAATGAAGTCCTAACCTTACCTGCTGTCCACTCTTGCCCTGCTCCCATCTCTGCTCTGCCTGGCAGCAGAATTTTCATGAGCAAACCACCCCCCTCCCTGACCACCCCGAATTAACCCTTCGGCTTCCTGTTGCTCTTAGGAAAGAGACTCTGTGTGCCCCGACGGCCGCCGCCTCCCGCTCTCTCTATTCTAACCCTCCTTTATGGGCTTTGCAATCTTAGGACTTTTTAGAACTGAGATGTAATTGACATATAGCATTGTATTACTTTCAGGCATATAGTATGGTTCAATCCTTGTACATACTGTGAAATGATCACCACCGTACATCTAACATGTCACCACCACACGGTTACAGATTTATTTCCTTGTGATGAGATCTTTTAAGATCTACTGTCTTAGCAGCTTTTAAATTTGCGACACAATATCGTTAACTCTAGTCACCACACTGTACATTACATTTCCAGGACTTCCTAATTTTATAACTGCGAGTTTGTACCTTTTGACCCCTTCCATTCGTGTCAGTCACTCTCTGCCCCTCATGTGTGGCGATCACCAATTTGTTCTCTGTGTCTATGCCCTCGGGTTTCTTTTCTCTTTTAGATTTCACTTATGAGAGCACATGACTTTTTTTTTTTTGTCCACTGCAAAGGGGATGGTTAACTTTATTTTTTAAATTTTTATTTATTTTTTAATTTCAGTGTTCCAGAACTCATTGTTTATGCACCACACCCAGTGCTCCATGCAATACGTGCCCTCCTTAATACCCACGACCAGGCTCACCCAACCCCCCAGCTCCCTCCCCTCCAAAACCCTCAGATTGTTTCTCAGAGTCCACAGTCTCTCACGGTTTGTCTCCCCCTCCGATTTGCCCCAACTCCCTTCTCCTCTCCATCTCCCCATGTCCTCCGTGTTATTTCTTATGCTCCACAAATTGCCTTTCTCTTTTTTCTTTTAGCCTTCATGCCCTCGAGGACTGTGTTGTTATAAATGGCAAGAATTTGTTCTTTTTCATGGCTTCAGTGATATCCTCTTACTCGTAGAAATCTGTTTCTTCCTTACTTTTCACACTAGGAACCCCAAACCTAGCAGCTACTTGGGTCACAATTGCTTACTAATGGCTGTGGGACAGCTTTCAAGTTCTGACTTTTGGGGCCGGGCTTGTTGACCCTCATCATGAGCGCCTGCAAAGCTTTTAAAGTATCCATTGTCCATCTCCCTTCCTGTAAAAATAGAACCTTCATGAGGACAGGGACCTTATCAGTCTTGGTCATTTCTCTATCTATAGAAATCTGTGTCAGATGCAGAGTAGATCACCAGGGACATTTTGTCTATGTGGACAATGTATAAGTAGATGAATAATGAAAAGAACGATGAAAAATAATTTTTTAAAAAATGAACGAGCAGACTTTCTAAGGCTGGTGAGCTGCAGAGCAAGGTTTCACCCACGTCTGTCCAGTTCTGAAGCCTGCCCTTGGACAGAGGTTTTTATTTTTTTAAATAATTTTTAGATTTATTTATTTATTTGAGAAAGAGAGAGAGATGGGGAGGTTGGGAGGGCAGGGGTGAGAGCAAATCCCAAGAAGACTCAGCACCAAGTGAAGAACCCAATGCAGGGCTTGATCCCATGATCTGAGATCACTACCTGAGACTAAACCAAGAGTCAGACTCGTAACCCACGGCGCCCCTCAGAGTCCCCCAGCATAGGTGTGTTGAGATGCTCGAGGTTTCTACCCAGTCTGTTCAAGTGTGAGTAGTTGTGGCCCAACTCAGAGAGATCGAACAGCTATGTTTTTACCCCTGTTCCCTGGCTTGAGAGCTTTGTCTTTGAGTTTTGATTATACATGGGTTGATTCTGGTCCTAATTCTCACCGGTGGAAGTATTGGGTAGGTGTGTTTGAGTCTCTATGCTACATATTTAAAATAATGACAATGACCCCTTACATTTGCATTGTTAGTGTAACCTGCTTTCGAGAAGGAGTCATGTGAGCTCAGAGCTGAGCTGAGAGGCAGCGTGGGCCTCAAAGAAGTCAGAACTGTTAGCCGCTCCCCATGTGTTTCTTTTTCGTCACTCCTAATATGGACACACTGGCCCACCTGTGCCTTCCCAGATGCCTTCCACTCTGGATGCTTCCGTTCCTTTCCTTCCCCTGGTGGTTCTCACCCAGCCTATGTTAAGGACAATGGGCCGGTTCAGTTAATAACTCCCTATTTTCATAGACCGTCTAAAGTTCGATGGAAACTATAATATGTAGCTCTGTTTAAGGAATGGTAGGCCATTCTAGCAAGGTAGACCGATGGCAGATTCTGGCTAATGTTGTCACAGCTGCCCACAACAGAAACTTCCACAGAACGCTTTCCATGTGCTGGGCATGGTGCTAAGCATTCAATGTGTTCTGCTTCGTTTAATGCTGTGGTGCCCTAGGAAGGAGGCAGTGCGGCCCCATTTAATAGATGAGGAAAGTTCAGGCAGAAAATTAAGGACATTGTTCAATAGCATGCAGAGCTGGCAGTGCTGAGAGGTAAACCCAGACCTTTTGAATTCAGAATCCATGGTTTCTGTGCCAGGCCATTTTGTGCCCCTAGCCCTCTCCTGGCAGAAGGCAGATGACCAGGCGGGAAAGAGAACCCGGCCCTAACTCAAGATTGATAAAAATTCTTAGTGCTTTATCACCAAGGCTCAGTTGTTCTATGTTAGAAATACCTTTGGCTCCTACAAGGGATCAGAATTCATGATGGATCATTTCAGACTAAGGAGAGCTGTGGGGTAGAGGGAAACACAGCGTGATGCTGAAGGGTTCTCCTGCGCGGCTTCTCCGCCACTTACACCTTCATCATTTGGGCTAGTCGTGTGACCTTGCGGAGCCTCACTTTTCTTCATAGAATCAGGACACTAGTGGTACCTTCCTCAGGCAATTAAGGCGGAGAACGAAGGAAATGTGTCGAGTAAAGGCCTTAGCGTCGCACCTGGTACATCATCAGCATCTGTTAAATTAATTGAACAGAGACAGAGGGAGAGACAGTGCATGCCAGAGACTAAAGAGTATTTTCTCCAGGTCCTGATCCCCAGCAGATTTCACAGGCAACATGTCTTTAGCATGTGGATAATTCTGCACCTTGATTTTTGCTGTGAAGTATTCTTCAAGCTAAAAATCGGGTCAGAGTTACATTTTTATTTTAACAGTACTAGGCTTTCTTCATGACATGGTTGCCTTTGCAGTCACGAATGCCTACAGGAGATTTTTTTAATGTCTTAGAAACATTTTGAAAGGCCTGAGTCATGAAACAGCTTTCTCGATCTGTTTTTCCCCAGCACATTGCTAAATGGAGGGCAGGTAGTCAAGAGACACCTTGAGACTTTTACACACTAGGGATGATAATGAGGAGAGGGAACAATTCACTCCAAAGTGCTTTTCCTAAAAACCAAATGTCAGGAGAGACTGGAGGGCCATTGTCAGAAATTCCGTAAAGATGGAACACAAATTTTAGCCTTTCTGTGTTCAGATCCTTAATTTAAAATTATTCTTGGTTTCTGCAGCCTGTGTATTAGGTCCTGCAGTATCTCCTGGCCTGAAGCTAGTTTTCTCTTTAACAAAGATCTTCAAGAGGTCCATTAATTAGAAGTACTGGGAGCAACTCAATATTGTGTTCGTTAAATATTTCTTTTGGAAAAAAATGTTAACTGGCCCATTAATGAGGAAATGACCAGGCATTCTGTTTCATCCAGGCCCAGTTTAATCATCAGCGGGTTAATGGTCAAGCCTTCTAATCTACATCTTTACTCTCTTATAAGATTAAAAAACAGATAAACTTTAAAAACATCATTTATGGATGTGGAGAAAACCCCCATCTGGCCAGTCGGAGAAAATATAAATACATTTATTTCTTTACTAGTCAAGAACCTTATGTCATTGTTTCTCAGGATATGTCCCCGGAGTACAGATCTTCTGAATAGTTCCATTGAAACAGAGTTCTGTGGTCCAATGAGTTGGGGGAAATTTTCCGTGCTCAGTCTCTTCCTTGTACACACCTGAAGATTCACAATGCACAGTAAACATATTAGAAACTCTTGTAAGTTCTACACTAAAGGATCTTGCTGACCCTCATGTAAGTAAGGTGGTAGTTCCTTTAGAGTATTTAATGTAAAACCCTTGTCTTACGTGGCCCCTCTTAACCATGCTGCTATCATAGCATTTAAGGCGTTACGCTGAAATTGTCTATTTGCCTGCCTATCTACATTAATCCCACCGTAAGGGTCTGGAGAACAGGGAGCCTTGTCTCCTTCATTCTTGTCTCACATTCCCACAGTGTGCACACCATTCGGTAACAGGGTGGGTATTGAACACAGGGTTGGAAAGGGGAACCCAGCTGGTAATGAATACGGGTTGGTGGCAAGGACGAGCACAGAGGTCCAGGGAAGAAGCAAGACGAACTCTTTCCGCCCTCGGATCATATGAAGCACCATCGCGTGTAGCCCAGCACCTGAGCCACTGTCCCAGGGGCATATGAATGTGAATGAACACTTACAGGCAGGACTCTCCCGCCGGGGCGGATGTAAGGACACACCTAGACACGTAGCTGCAGAGTCTGGTTTAGGGCTTTTTCTGATGATATTTATTAAGTCCAAAAGCTGCAACTCTTCTCTGGGAGACAATGTCCCCTCCTCACGGAATCATTTCGCTATTCCCAGTGACCGGTAGGAGGTTTTACGAGGCCTCTGGATGTTCTGGAAGCCTTTCGTGTCTGCTTCTCCAGCCTCCGTCCTGCCTTTGTGGTCAGTGACGTTCCCACCCCCAGACGTTCAGGTTCTTCTTCACCTTCTGGTTTCCAGCTTCTTTCTCCCCGCCTCCGTCTTAGGCTGTGAGCTCACAGGTTCATGTCCCATACGGAAGAAGGCTTTCAGCACAAACCCCTTCAGCTCTATTTCTCTCTGAACCCTCACCTCCCTCTCTTGGTCACCGGGGCACATGACAGAGGAGCTGTCACCCTTGTCCATCTACCCATAGGATCTCACCATCCTGCCACCTCTGGGGCCTTATATCCTGAATTGTTCCTCACTCTCAAATTTTCAATACCCACGAGCCCTCTACACGCTGCCCGTGTATGCTGGCCACACACACGAACAAACAACCTTTCCTTTTGCATTTTTATCCATTTAAATTGCCACCCAGTCCCATGTTTTGTGTTCAGACTTTTCGGAAAGCACATCTTCTGTCAGATGCTGCTGCGGGTTCTCATCCCCGAAATCCTCACCTTCTTACCGCTGCCGTCCCCCCACACAGTGTTTATCAACAACTACTGTTTCCCATGCGGGGCGCTGCAGGAATCATGCCTGAGAAGAGCCTACCCTCCCGTTCTCTCCGGGTCATCTCAAGTGCCCCTTCCTCTTTGAATCTTTAATAAGTCGTAGCTTGTTAGAGTGAGGCTTGTAGAGCAGGAAGACTTGGCTTCAAGTCTTGACTCCGGCATTAACGATGGAATTCAGAACGTCACGTCACCTCTCTGTGGATAAGGACGTGTTTTAGGGTGCCCCCCCCATGTCTCTTCTACCATGTATTTTCTTTTTGGGCATCTTAAAGTCAGCAGCTGTCTTCACACTGTGTAGCTCAGCCCTCGTGGAGGGCTCTCCGTAGTGCCTTGTTTCCTCTTGTGATAATCTTCTCTTTTTAGTTAAAAAAAAAAAAAAATCAATGAAATTTAAGTCTGTGACTTGGATTCGTGATTTTAAAATCTTCCTTTTAGGGGCGCCTGAGTGCTCAATAGGTGAAACCTCTGCCTTCAGCTCAGGTCATGATCTCAGCGTTCTGGGATCGAGCCCCGCATCGGGCGCTCTGCTCGGCTGGGAGTCTGCTTCCCTTCTGCTCTCTCTGCCCGCCTCTCTGCCCGCTTGTGATCTCTCACTCTCTGTGTCAAATAAACAAATAAAAATAAATAAATAAATAAAATCTTCCTTTTAATTTTGCCCTTTAATGATGAAAAGGGGAGTAGGTGTTGAATATCTAGGCTTCTGCAAGTTTTAAAGGCAACACTTGGAAGTTCATTCAACTAGAAGAGCAAGTCTAGTAGGTTTCTGGAGAGATTTACACGTAGGCGGCCCTTGGATAACAAGACACCTGCCGTAAAGGAGCCAGATTAAGGAGATTAAGGAGCCAGAAAGCCAATGTGTAGACAACATGCGTGAGAGGAGATAGATTTCCTGTCAGTTTGATGATGTTCGGGAACACTGAGAAATGGCTACCCCAGGATATTAATGTCACGGCATAACTAAAGCAGGGCCGCTGAGTGCAAAGTAGAAATAGCAGGGTCATTAACTACTGACAGGATAATCAGCACATTATAGAACGGATTAGGGGGTTTCCGTACATAGAGTGTGGAAAATTACACAGTCAAGTGGGACGAGTTTTAAGGTGGAATCAAAGAGAGGGGCTAAGTATGGAAAAGGAGCCTCTCTGGAGTTGTCCAGGCTAAACTCAGTGTCAGCTGCCAATCCAGGAATCCTCAGGGACTTGAAATATGAGCAACTCAGGGTTGAGGCATCGGGTTTTCCCGTTCTCTCCTTTGAGGTATGTGTTGAAGGCTTCTGCGTTTCATGTCAACTTCCAGGGGAATGAATGGAAAGACTGGTTTGCACAACTGCTGGTTGCTGACACAGCTTACACAATGTAGCATTTGTGTCAGTGCATCCTTCTAGAACTTTCCCAAGGAATTAATCTCCTGGAGTATTGCTAGATTACTACAGTAGTCTTCCTGGCACTGTGGAGAAATCTGAAAAGGCAGCACAGGCATTCTTCTGCCATGGTTTTATTAATAAGCTTAATGAAGCAAGCATTGACTCCCAGGATTATTCATAAACCTGAAAACACTACCTCCCTCCGCACTTTCAGATTCCTATTCTTGGGAGTATTTCCAAGTCTTGAAATGGCTACATTTTTAGGGAAACACTTCCCAAGTTCTTATGAGGCAACCTTTTTTTTGATGTTCACGTTGAGATTCTCTGGGGATCCTCTGGTTTTCTGAGCTCTTAGACCAGCTAAGTATTTGCTGGCCTCTGGAGTTGTGAACTCAGTTCAGTTGCTTAAATTGACAATGCGTACATTAATAAAAACTCTCTACTCTCACCCAGGGAAGAGTACCTTCTTTCGTTTGCATAGACGACCCTGGCTTTTCCTCACTCTCTTGTGTAACTGTCTCTGGCAGTTTCCTGCTGTATCTCTTAGTACCCACCTCTAGGAGAAGCCTCTCCTCACAGTCCCCAGTCTACATGCCCACGGCATACCCCACCACACTGCTCACGGGCCCTGATTCCTATCTTCTGTTTAATGTCAGGTGACCTGTGTACTTATACAATACTCAAGGACACACTACCATTTGTGGCCCATCTATTTCGTCTTTGTCTTTAAACCAGGATGTTTAGTTCTCTCTTAGTTTCATTCCCCAGATATGGATGGCCTAAAAAATGTATCTGAAAGGCAAACGCCAGGCCAGGAAAAAAAGTTTACAACATATATGACAAACTCTTAGGATATATGAATTTACTCTAATAAATCAATAAGTAGAAGGTAAGCTAAGCAGTAGGAAAGGGGGCAATGGATATGTACAGGCAAGTCAGAAAAAAGAACTATTGCTGTTTCAGTAAATACTTAATTGATAGAGCATGCAACTCTTGATCTTGGGGTTGTGAGTTCAAGCCCCGTGTTGGGGGCAGGGATTACTTGAAAATGTTGAAAGAAAGAAGGAAGGAAAAAAAGGAAGGAAGGAAGGAAGGAAAGAGAGAGAGAGAGAAAGGAAGGAAGGGAGGGAGGAGCTACCAGAAAATAAACGCACACATATCCAACCTCATTTGTAATCAAATTTAAAAAAATATAAAATAGCACATTTGTCTATCAAATAGATAAAAATATTTTAAACCTATAATCCTCTGGAGTATGCTGTTTCTTTTAATAATTATATTCCTACTGTATTGTTCAGTTTATCAATTAAAAAATCTTTCAATATAGGCCCCAAATATGCATATATATGAGTAATATCTCATGTCTCATATTATAGAGTGTTATCTCTGAATACTTAAAATACAGGGACACCTGGCTGGCTCAGTCGGTTAAGTGTCTGCCTTCAGCTCAGGCCATGACCCTGGGGTCCTGGGTTCGAGCCCTACATCAGGCTCTCTGCTCTGCAGGGAGTCTGCTTCTCCCTCTCCTTTTGCCCTCCCCCACTCATGCTCTCTCTCTCATGTTCTTTCTCTCAAATAAGTAAATAAAATCTTTAAAAGAAAACACACACACACACACACACACACACACACATATTTAGTTAGTTATTTACTTACTTACCCCAGAGAGGTAACGATGTAAGGAAATAAGGATTTTCATAAGCTCTAGTGTGAAGATAAATTGATATATCTAGATGACAATTCAATTACATGTCTCAAAAATAAAGCCTCCAAACATGAATACTTTTTGTGGGAGGACATGTGGGGAGGGACAGAGGGAAAAGGAGAGAGAAAAATCTTAAGCAGGCTCTATGCCTAGCACAGAGCCCGACACCGGGCTTAATCCCATGATTCTGAACTCAGGACCTGAGCTGAAATCAAGAGTCAAGACACTTAACTGACGGAGCCACCCCAGCACCCCACAGCAATACCCTTTGATGCAAAATTCTACTTCCCAGGATGCATCCTAAGGAACTAATAGTGGTTATGCACAAATATTTAGACACCAATATTCATCCCAGCAGGTTGTGTAATACCAAGAAATTAGAAACTGCCCAATTATCCATCAATAGGGTTCGGTCAAACAGCTCGTGGCAGGCTGCAAGGGCATAGTGTTACACAAACCTTCGTCCAGTCGAGGATCCACACTTTGCCTTGGGAGTCAATGAAAATCAGGCCAAAAACTGTCTCTCTGTCTCAGACATGAGTAGAATGAAGGCAGTATTCCTGCGTGGCTACCTGCTGTCCTCTCTTGACCCCAGAACTTTCCGAGCCCAGATGAAGGTCGGGACAAAGACCTAGCTTCTTCCGTGTTTGCTGTTCAGTGACTGCACTGTGCCTGTGTTCTGGTAGAACTGACATTCTATCTCCATCCCAGTGAGCTACGTATGGCAAGAGCTCCATAGTGTGATGTCTGTCCTTGAACGGGACAGTTAAATTGGTCATTACCTTATATTGCATGGGTTAGGGAAGGGTTCAGCCAGGGAGCTTCCTGAGGGAGGTGGGCCAGAGAGAAATGGGCATCGACTGATGGGATAAATATACACAACAGCGTCCTCTTCATTAGCGTGTGAATTAGACTCTAAAGCACTAAGAATCATTTTTATTTTTTTAAGATTTTATTTATTTATGTGAGAGAGGGAGAGAGGACACAAGTAGGGGGAGGGGCAGAAGGAGAGGGAGTAGCAGGCTCCCTGCCGAGCAGAGACCCGGATGCAAGACTCTATCCCAGGACCCCGGGATCTTTTTTTTTTTTAAGATTTTATTTATTTATTGGACAGACAGAGATCACAAGTAGGCAGAGAGACAGGCAGAGAGAGAAGAGGAAGCAGGCTCCCCACAGAGCAGAGAGCCAGATGTGAGGCTCGATCCCAGGACCCTGGGTTCATGACCTGAGCTGAAGGCAGAGGCTTTAACCCACTGAGCCACCCAGGCGCCCCAGGACCCCAGGATCTTGACCTGAGCCGAAGGCAGATGCTTAACTGACTGAGCCATCCAGGCTTCCCTAAAAATCATTTTTAGTATCACTACCTTATCTTTGTCTAATGTTCGTTTTTCCAGAGCCTTCTCACATTTTCCATTTGGATCCTCCGTATTAATTGTGTCGATTGGGCATTGTGTCCTGCAGTGTCAAGACAGGAACTTAGGAGTCAGACAGACTTTGCTCCCAAAACAAAGGGAAAGGGAGTGAGAACAGGTGCAGATAAGAATTAAGGTGGGGGGTGTGGCTGTGGGAGTTGAGAACATTCTTTCCTGTGGGCCTACCTGGATGCAGAGTCATAAGCTAAGGCAAAGAAGAGTGTCGCTGAGATGAGGGAAGGTGGGCAGGAAAGGATACTGGCTGGGCCAGCTTTTAAATGTAGCCACAATTCGTGTAGGATTCGGGTTCTTGTGCCAGGTTACCAAAAACTCCTTATAAACAGACATAGGGCAAAAATGTCAGGAAGCTGGTTGTAAAAGGAGGTCAAAGACATGTTGGGTCCACTGCTATGAACTGAGGAGTTTCAAAATCATACCTTTCAGGATTTTTTTTTTAATTGAGGTATAATTGACAGATAACATTATACTGGTTTCCGGTATACAACAGAATGATTCAGAATCCCATTTTAAATACCCACAGCCAAAGGGAGAAAAGAGGCAGGTCTGTATAATGAAACGTGCTCTATCGAGGCTTTGGCGCGTGATGTCTCTTGCCCGGCTCTGCGGCTCACCCTGGTGTGCCCTTAAGTCGATACCGCAGGGTCTCTGGGCCTTCCCGGATTCTACAAAGTAACCGATTCTGAGGTCTCTCCCGGAGTTTCTGTTCTCTTTCCAGGGACCCAAAGATCCCAAAATAGTGCAGATTTCTGAAACCAGTGAGTCAAGAGATCTGAGTATTTACCACGGAAATAGCAATGAAAAAGTCCTGCTGTTTAGCCGCAGGCTTCCCGGAGCCCACCCTCCAGCCCAGAATGGAAGGTTCCCGGGAGCGGACGGGCTCAGGGAGGGAGAAGCTGGAAGCCGCTCAGTCTTTGTTGCTTGTCACAGCCAAGAGTTGAGTTAAATCAGATGGGTCTTTTGAAAAAGGAAAAACAAAACAGATGGGTCTTTTAAGAAGAAAAAAAAAAGTGTTGGTCAGCTAAAGTCTTGTTTAAAAACACATGGTCATCCAGCCTCTTGTGGGATCTGAAGACCAAATATAGTGTCTGCAGGAGGCATGCTGCCACCATTCAGCAACTATTTCCCAAAACACGGCTGGGATTCTAAAAATGCTAGTCCCGCACTCGTTGCTCTAAGAGGAACCTCCTCTCAGCCTGTCTTTGGGGGTTTGTGAGATTCCAACCCTTTCGCCAAGTGTCTTCATGTTGGAGCTTTTGTTTTGTTTCGCTTTACGGTTCTGTTATGTTTAGAATTCTGTTACAGCTCGTTGTCAAGCAGGGTATGAATCCGACGGCGGTAAACGGAACATCCTGCCCTTGTGCCCGTCGCCCCGTAAGGAAGGGCTCTGGGACTTCCGTGACGGGTTTATAGTCATTTTATGAATAATTATTCCACAACTCTGAAGTCACCATACCCAAATTTATGTGCCCACATGATTGCAAAGCAGTTCAACCTCAGCGAAAGAAAAGCTAAATTTAACTCAGAATCAGACACTCTGGTAAGTTGTCGAGGTCCACCGCTGGTAACCCGAACCTAGCTAGGCTTGTTTTGTGAACACGGGTCATTTATGGTATTGTTGGCATAGGGCTGAGATGCTGCTGTGTGAAGATAGAAGGCTGTTTCTGGAAACTATCATTCACATACTTCTTATAGGCCCAGCCGGGGCTGTTCAGTGAGTGAAGTAAGTGGTGGGTTAAGCCAGCAATCTGGCCGACTGTGTCTCCTGAGCAGGCCACGAAGACTCCTTTACAAGACCGTGAAAACCCAGTTAATTCAGCCAGGGTTTAGCTGTTTAATACAAATAATCCTTTTTAACTGCTCAACAAGGATTTGTGGTGATAGAGTCTACGGCTCTCCAGAAAGCTTTATTTCCTCCCCTCAGCAAAGTTGGGAAGTCCTTAAATGATGGCACCTCATAAACTTGAAATCAGTAACCCCAGTCCCTTTCAAAATTTAACCTGATCTGGTTTGGGAAAATACGTTTCTGACATGCTTATTTATCTACTTTTCCCTTCTTGGGTGCTTTCACCGAGAACTCGCGTGGACTTTTAAAAGCCTGGGGATAGGCTCGCCCTCTGATGAACACAGCCTTGTGGCTGAATTCCCAATGTCCCTCTCCCCACCCTACTGCCCCTCCTTCCCCCCCCAGAATAACTGTAGAAGCCAATTAAAAGTACATGCAATGAGGAAAACGTGCTCAGTTGTTGTTTACAATCTGCTGCCCATTATTATGTTGTTTTGAGGGAGTCGATCATCCTTTTCGGAAAAGGAGAAAAATGTAAACAAAGAAAAAATTCTATCCCCTTTGACAATTTGCAGGAAAGCGGGAAGTCGGAACAGCTGAGCTTTGATAATCTCAGGGATGACTGTGTAGCTCGAGTCTTTGTCCATCGTTCTTGTCTCTTGGCTCCTTTGCCTTCTGTTTCCAGGGCTGGAGGTGGTTGGAACCACCACCTGGTGACATACAGAGGCAGAGGAAACTAACTCCCATCTAGTCGGCTCTTAAACCCGCAACAACTGTCCTGTTCTGACGCAGGACAAAAAGGGAGGTTTTGTCATCCACACCGCAGTGTTCTACCACGCCCCAGTAGTTCTCAGCCAGAGGTAATGTTGCCCCCCCCCACCAAGGGACATTTGGCCATGTCTCGATGTATTTTTGATCATCTCGACTTGGGGGTGATGTTGTTATCCAGTGGGTAGAGACCAGGGTTCCTGCCTGACGTCCTGCAATGCCTCAGAGAATATATATTGGTCTGTTTGAGAGGGAGACACGAGGGACACAGGGCAGTAGTACCTCCCTTAGACAGGTGCTCCTGACTTAGTGCAAATCTCCTAGAACTTAGGGGCAAATGGGATTTTTATAAATCACACTGTTTCAGCGTAGTAAAGGTCTCAGTCCTTAGGTGCTGGTGACACTTTACAGTTTTTGTGTCACTAGAGAGCATTCATTGCTGAGGAACCCTATCTAGACTCACTTTGGAAACACAGTTGGGCACTAATGGGAGAGCTATACAAACAGATGGGCAAACAAGTAATTTTACATACAGTCAAGTCAGGATCAACAATATGATTTAACTGTTGGTCCTCCTTAAAAGAGACATTGTGTGTGCTCATCTATCTCCGATCTCGGCACTATGGACACTTCGGTGTTTCAATATTGTTATTGGTAACTGTCGGTTGCGGAGGACTCTGTGGTGCATTGTAGGAAGTTAAGTATATATTCAGTGGCCTAGGAATTTTTTTCCAACCCCTAGAGGTATTCTACTGGCTTGGAAACACTGCCTAAAATGAAATAAACACTCTTTTTAAAAAGATTTACAGACAAGCAAGAGGTTAATCCCTCAAGAACTTAGATTATGACCAGTTCCCTTCTTGTTACATTCTTAATTGGACCTAGGGACCGAGTTCTGAAGAACAGACCATGAGGTCTGGCTTTTCCTTTTCCCTCTCTCGACCAGTCTTGGTCATTAGCTGGCCCCGTCCCAACTACCCTAGAATAACCTTTCCACTTCAAGGAGCCCTCAAAATGTAAGATGGTGGCCCCAGAATAGGAACTGATATTATCAGCATTATTAATAGCACAGTGGAAAATCTTGTGTGTTCCGCCAAACAAGCTGATCTTGTCATGTTTCTTTTGTGTGTTGGAACGCTAGTAGGCAAGCGCCAAACCGATCTAGGGTTTGAGGCCATAGTTTGAATGTCGGCTCATAGCTGACTGCCCGTGGGTTTCTCACAAGATGGAACAGCTTGTGGTCTGGCGAGAATTCTAAGTGCGGAAAGAGTTCTAAGCTAGGACGACCTAGTCGGCCGCTCTTGTCCAAAGCAGCTTTAGCGTTTCACCTAACCCACTGTGGCCGTTCACAGCTTGTTCAGAATCCTTGACACGAGCCGGGAAGTTCTATCCGTTGGAATTTCTGCAATGAGGAAACGCTATGTATCTGCGGGGTCTCGTTTGCTTGACCACTAGCTGTGTGTGGCTACTGAGCACTTGAAATGTGGCCAGTGTGCCTGAAGACATGAATTTTTGATTTTTACTTAATTTTAGTCTAAATAGCCAGATGTCCTCGTGGCTGCTCATAAACGATACCAATCTAGGAAACACTAGCTCATTCCACATCTTAATTATGGAGGTCCTTATTCTTTTTCTTTTCTTTTTTTCTCCATTATCAATATAACAAAATTAAAGGATGGTCGGAAAATAAGGAGGAATTCTGTTTAATACTCATAATTTCATGAGCCTAACGTAACTGTTCTATATTTGGTAAATTTTCAAGGTTTTTTTTTTCTAGGTACTTTTAGATGAGTTCAGTGTGATTTGTCGTAGTTTGTTTAATTTTTACTTTATCTATTACAACCAGTTTTTTTCTCCACTTAACATTATGAGAGAGATAGACTTTCATACTACTTAATAATATTCACAAGCTGTCAGGGTTAATGTTTGCCTATTTCTTAGCTTGCTATACCATAGTTTATTCATTTCCTGTATTTTTGTGTTTTGGGGTTGTTTCATTTGTTGGCTGCTGGCTTATTTGCTTGCTTGTTTGGTTTTACGATCATCATAAAATAATGCTAAAGTAAACATATGAGAGCACATTGCCATTTCTCCTTTTTAGAATCCGTCTGCTTGCCAAATGATGGACTCTTACGTAGGTCATGGTTTATACGGTGAATCATTTCGGCATCCCAGATTCATTTTGGAAAAACTACTTTTTCACCATTCAGGTGAAAAATAGACTTGAAAATTGCCAAAAGGCAAGAAAGCCAGGACTTATTCTCTCTACAGCACCATTTATTCACTAAATTAAGAGACAGATTACTATTCTTTCCCTCATAACAATAAACATTGCTGATAAAATATAACTGCATTTAGGGCTGATGACATAGACATTTGGGTTTACAAATGGAGAATAAGTTCCCAGGCAAAAATCCTACAAGTAGGAAACTCTGCAGATGATCTCTAGAATCTATAAAGATGAGAAAATTAACAGAGATAAAACAAAACACCCTCTTCTATCTTGTCCCTTGTAAGTATATACATAGTTCTATATTGTTACATCTCTAAACTAGACTTTTCATAATTTAAAGCAATCTGAATACAGTCCAAGTAAACTTTTACACATCTTATTCTTAGTAATTATTCTGAAGATATAAGCTAAAGACGTTTTATACTTTGCATGGTGGTAAACTGTCACATCATTTTAAAATTTTGAAATAAATTTTGTATGCTAA
The DNA here is from genome assembly GCF_020171115.1 of Neogale vison. NCBI lineage: Eukaryota > Metazoa > Chordata > Mammalia > Carnivora > Mustelidae > Neogale > Neogale vison. The sequence goes on along the minus strand of NC_058099.1, from coordinate 90,469,771 downwards.
TGGTTCTGATCCTCAGAGAGCAAAGAGTTCCTGCTGATAACACAGATAAGTTGAAGACACAATAAAATATTAGAATCCAAAACAATCAAATGCTCTCATTATTCCCAACTTGAGTCTTAGTTTCTGTTCTATCTCGCTTTGTTTTTGTTTGGATTAAGATTTGTATTTGAGGGATTGCACATGGACTAAATGACTTCATATTCATTACACATCAGGCTACACATGCAAAGCAGTTTTATAAACCACAAAGCAGGGGCGCCTGGGTGGCTCAGTGCGTTAAGTGTCTGCCTTGGACTCAAGTCATGATCCCAGGGTCCTGAGATGGAGTCCAGCCTCGGCCTCCCTGGGCAGTGAGGAGTCTGCTTCTTTGCTCCTCCCCTTGCTTGTGCTCTCTCTGTCTCTCTCAAATAAATAAATAATATTATTTTAAAAAAAAAACACAAAGTACAGTGAAAATCTAATACAAATGTTTGGAAAAGTACTCTTTGCTCATCCTGTCTATGAAAAGGAGACTTTAAAATAGGTCTGATGCAAAGAAATGCAAAACTTCCCTCCCCCTTATCCCCCTTTCTCCGGTGCAATGAATTAAATAATTGATGGTATGGATCTGGTTTTGTTTCACATAGAAGAGTAAAAATGTTTGGCCTGATAAAAGAACGGCATTTAGGGCTTTTATTAGTGATACGGTCTAGGGACATATATCTTCTCTTTGGAAATGGAACATAAGTCTCCAGATGGCAAATGACGGGGACTTTGTTAGCAATATGAACGAAAGCACAGCGCCAGAAATTCATTTCCAAAAAATCAATACTGTTTGTACTGGAAATGTTTGTAAAAATGCCTGGAATACTGTCAACTCTCTATGCACTCTGTGGATTATCTGGGGGAAACATTTAAAACTTGAGAGGTTTTCCTCTGCCATCTGGTTAACCTCTTGTTTTCCTCTTTCAACTCTCGAAAGAATGAGCTGATCCTGGCATTAAAATACACAGCCTATCATAATGAGCTTAAGTCTGTTAAAAAAAGAATGGCGGTGATTTCAAGGTTCTCTGTAAAGGCTTAGCTGTCACTCCTGCCATGTGACCTGTAGTTCATGTGGACGAGGAAGAGAGACCTCTGTAATTTGCTTATGCATGCTTTGGGCTGAGTAAATCCCAGGGTGTAAGAATTTCTAATGTGCAGGAAACCAAATTCATGGTTTTATTTTTCTAATTTACAGGTGGTTTTCATGAGCCTATGCAAAAGTTTTTGGGACTGTGGCCTGGTCGCCTTGGACGACATTACAGTAGAATTGGGAGGCTGTTCATCTCCAGGTAAGACGGTTCGGGATTTAAGCTCTCTTTGTTTCCCGAACCTATGCCAGCATACCCTGTTTCTCTAAGATTACACCCAACACATTGAATCTGGGCTGGCCTCTTAGTTTTGTTTTTCTGGCCAGAAGTGCCCCCCTCCAGATCCGTGTAGTAAGTTTTGGAATTTAGAAATTTTTTGGAATTTAGAAATTTTTTTTTACGCACAGTGTGACAGCGTGCGTATGACTGGTATCGTCATCTGCAAGAGAGGTAGTAATGGTAATACATGCCTGAATAGTGGGGACAACACCTGCGAATTCCCCAGCCTAGGACCCGGCACAAAGCAGTATGTTAAAAAAACACCTTCTATTGAAGTCACTGTTGTTATTTTTAATGTGTCTTACATGAAGGCAGATTTTCCAGTAATAGTGATGAAATCATTCTTATACAGACATTACACTAAACACGTCATTTTTCTTTTTTTCTCTCTCTTTTTTAGAGAGTCAGGGAGGGGCCGAGGGAGAGAGAGAATCTTAAGCAAGCTCCATGCCCAGTGTGGAGCCTGTAAACATGTAATATTTAAATGATAATAAAATAAATATTTTCCAAGTGAATTAAAGGACAGTGGAAAGTGGACCAAGCATTGACGATAGTGACAAAACCAAGATGGTGGCTATGTGTTGGACATTCTTTTTCTTTTTTTTTTTTTTAAGATTTTATTTACTTATTTGACAGAGAGAAAGAGATCACAATTAGTCAAAGAGGCAGGCAGAGAGGAGGAAGCAGGTTCGCCACTGAGCAGAGACCCCGATGCGGGGCTGGATCCCAGGATCCTGAGATCATGACCTGAGCCAAAGGCAGAGGGTTAACCCACTGAGCCACCCAGGAGCCCTGGACATTATTTCTTACGAGAAAATGGTGCATACCTCAATCTGGATCATTGGTCCCTGTCTCTACTAATTACCACGGCATGTTAAACCACAGGGTATCTCTTTCTTTAACAAACGAGCAAACTGTGGAATCCATGTGGCGCTAGAAGAGAATCTCCTTGTTTATTTATTGAAAAGATAGTTTGTTTTAGTCTTTGATTTGTGATGCACTGCAAGGACAACACAAAGAGAAAACAAGAATCTACACTTGAGGCAGAGAAGAGGGAACAAGGCTTCATTGGCTTGTACCGTATGTGAAATGAAATGAAGTAAAATCATTATTATGAAAGAGATGTAATAAAAAAAAAACAGGCTATGTGTTAGAGAAATTTGCTAAGAATCTGGGTGTGAAGGTACAACCAAATTTAGGCAAAGAAGTTTCCAGTAAGTGGGAGGTGGCACCTTGCTAATATTAAGAATTGGAGAGGAGAAGGGAGTTGAGGGAAATTGGAAGGGGAGGTGAACCATGAGAGACTATGGACTCTGCAAAACAATCTGAGGGTTTTGAAGGGGCAGGGGGTGGGAGGTTGGGGGAACCAGGTGGTGGGTATTGGAGAGGGCACGGATTGCATGGAGCACTGGGTGTGGTGCAAAAACTATGAATACTGTTACACTGAAAATAAATTTAAAAAATTAAAAAAAAAAAAAAGAATAGGGGTGCCTGGGTGGCTCAGTGGGTTAAGCCTCTGCCTTCGACTCAGGTCATGATCTCAGGGTCCTGGGATGGAGCCCCACATCTGCTTCCCCCTCTCTCTCTGCCTGCCTCTCCGCCTACTTGTGATCTCTCTCTCTCTGTCAAATAAATAAATAAAATCTTTTAAAAAATCATCATCATCAAATTTATTGAAGATGGCATCTGAAGACATAAATATTTGTTTTTGGAAATGGAAAATAAGGCTCCAACTGGCAAAACACTAAGTCCTAGTATTTGTTTAGGTAATATTTATTTGAGAACTTCATGTTCTAAATACTTTACGTACATGATCTCATTGAATACAGTCCTGTGAGGTAGACAAGAGTATGGAAGTACAGGGGGGCGCCTGGGTGGCTCAGTTGGTTGAGCCTCTGCCTTCGGCTCAGGTCATGATCCCAGGATCCTGTGATCGAGCCCCGCATTAGGCTCTCTGCTCAGTGGGGAGCCTGCTTCTCCCTCTCTCTTTGCCGCTCTCCCTACTTATACCCTCTCTCTCTCTCTCTCTGTCAAACAAATAAATAAAATCCTAAAAAAAAAAAAGAATATGGAAGCCCAGAAAAAGCCAGTCATGACATGCGTTCTCCACACACGTCAAACTGTGTTAGCTTTCGCACCTTCCCCGCCTCCCCCGACGCAGCTCTAGAGTTGTTCTAAGGATTCCCTTCGCTCACCCTGAATTTCTGAAGAAACCTCCTCCATTAGGCAATTTTCTTATTTTCCATATTTCCATGAAGACAATTTCGTTCCAATTCTCAGAGCCTTGTAAGCTCATTCAGACAAATAAATTGGCCAGTCAGAGGAAGTTTCTTTCTTAGATTTGTCCCAACTCTTCTGAATCTAGATGTCTGATGGCGCCCCGCCTCCGGGCAGGACTCGCGGTCCAGTCCTGGCCCTGGCTGGAGGCAAGAGCCTGGCGTAGGTGGGCGGCCAGTGTGGGGGGGTTGCCTCTCCGGATGCCCTGGCGTGTGGCCGGGTGACACGGCCCCATGCAGAACGGGCTTCCCGGGGAGCCAGGGGCCGCGTATTCACTGAAGGAGCCTCAGTAATGACACCTGCTGTCTCCCCGCAGAGAGGCTTCTCCCTCGCCCTGGAGAGTGTACTTTCGAGCAAGATGAATGTGCATTTACTCAGGAGAGAAGAAACCGGAGCAGCTGGCACAGGCGGAGGGGAGAGACGCCCACCTCCTACACGGGGCCCAAGGGAGATCACACTACTGGGGTAGGTGAGTTACGCCACGTGGTGCTGTTCACCAAGGAAGCCCGACTTAGCATTCTAGAGGTCATTTCTTGCATGTTGAGGGGTGCCGAGGTGTGTCCTGTGTCTAGGAGGAACGACACATGCGATTCTGCACACCTGGGAGAGACCATGAAACGTGTGCACGGACGAGCGTTCTTCCTGTGTATACACTGCTTGCGCGTCCTGAGCAAAGACGATTCAAATGGGCTTACACAGAGAGGCACACAGAAATAATTTAACCAGAAGTGGGTTTAAAAATAAAAGACAGAGGGACAGTGCGAAGGGAAAAAAAATGTCGTGATCGAAGCTGGAGCCAGGACTGAGGCCTCGTATGGAAAAATGTGCTGGCGGACAAGGGAGAAAACATGAGCAGGGGAGCGTGACTCTACATTTCCTAGCAGCTGCAACAAAGATGAAAAACCTGATTCTCCGTATCCTCAGGATAAAGAGGTAAAGCACACCGCCCAAGGGTGTAGGAAGTAAGAGGGTGCATTTTCTGTAGAAAATAAAGTACAATGTAATAGACTAAACGTTGATTTACTGTCACCACGTGTAGCCGCTGTAAACAATGTCAGGGATCAGATACTCCACGCAGAATAGACCTTTCTCTCCTGACACTCTTCATTTCGCCTGGCGTATCCGTGGGATGCAAGCACGCTGTTTGGTCCGGGGAAGCAGAACTTGCCCTGATAGTAAGCCTGACGAGATCTATCCTCAAGGCTCCTAACAGAGAGGTCGTTATGATGGTAAACACAGTGGTGAAGGCATCCGGGTGGCTTAGTCAGCTGAGCACTGGATTCTGGATTTCGGTTCAGGTCCTGATCTCAGGTCCCACGTTGGGCTCCACGCTCAGCGGGGAGTCTGCTTCTCTCTGTCTCTCCCTCTGTGCCCCCCCTACTCCCACTCACGTGCTGTCTCTCTCTCAAACAAATACATAAAAATCTTTAAAAATATGTACATACATACATGCAAAGGTGAGTTAGCTACTGCTGTTTCCTGTGGCCTACCTCAAGATAAGCCTGTGAGTAACTCCAGACAGTAACCTACCATGGGACCTGTTGGGACTTTGCTAAACTTGGGGTGGCGTGCACTCAGGAACAGCTTTATTCTTTCTTCGGATGCTTTCTTCACATGGATCCTAAAGCATCTTCCCTTCCCCATGCCTCGGCAGACCCCATAGCTTTGCAGTCCTCTTGAGGTATAAGAGCAGTTACGTATTTATGTATGTTACCAAATCCAAATCTTCCATTTCACATTTGATTGAATCACGTCTCTTTCCCTCAGTTTGGGCCCGACTCATAGTTTGGGGATGATAAAAGGGAAGAAAGTTCTTTCGTTTTCTTTGTTTTACTTCCTCCTCTGCCCCTCACTTCGTGATCTTTAATAGGATAAGTGGGAGAGAAAGTGAAAGAAAATAACTTTTAAAATAGGTGGTGCTGTTTCAGATTCTGCCTTGGCTGTTGAATATCCTCTGTCCTAACAGATACCTGAATACTGGCTCTTTGGAGAAACACTGCGTCTTGCAATTTCTGACAGTGTACTTCCTGGCTAATCTCCTCTGACCACCTGTTCTTTCCCTAGCCCCTGCCTTACAAGGTACAACCCACATAGATTCTCCATTGGGCTTCCACCTGGTGGTTTTGGCTCCAGTCCCTTCAAGAGCTCTTGGTTCCAGCCACCTTCCCAGTGACTGTCCATTTGGCCTCGTGTGCTAATGCACTCTTGCCTAAGAAGAGGTTGTGCAGGCTGGTCCTACCCCTGACCTTCCATTCTGTCTTACTGCTTTAGCTGGCTGAATCTGGGACAGTGTTGCTTCCATAAGACAGGATGTTGCAGAGATTCAGCATTGGTCCAGTAGAACAGATAGGCACTTCCAGCACGTAATAGAAGATTCTAAGGGGGCTGTAAGAGTCTGTGAGGCTGTCTCTGGAAGACCAGGGGCTTAAAAAGATAATCCAAAGACCTGTGTGTTAGTACCATTTTGGTTGGGAATAGTTTATTGCCCTTTGTCGCAGGCAAAATCCACTTAGGGCTAGCTTTAAGAACAACTTGATGCAGAAGACGAAACTGTGCGATCAGGAGCCAGTTCCTCTCCTTGTCCAACCTTCTGTCTGGTTTTCTTGGTTGTCTCCAGTCGTAGGTAAGCTTTCGTCTCATGGTAGCAAGACCGCTGTAGCAGTTGCAGGTTTTTCAACATTAAATCGAGTGGAAAGAGATAACTCAAATAAAAACATAAAACTGAGTCTCAGTGGCTCTGACCTTCAATGCCTTAAGGGCAAGGTACTGCCAACCTTGTTTTTTTGTTTTTGTTTTTGTTTTAAAGATTTTATTTATTTATTTGACAGAGAGATCACAAGTAGGCAGAGAGGCAAGCAGAGAGAGAGAGACAGAGAGGAGGAAGCAGGCTCCCTGCCAAGCAGAGAGCCCGATGTGGGGCTCGATCCCAGGACCCTGAGATCATGACCTGAGCCGAAGGCAGAGGTTTAACCCACTGAGCCACCCAGGTGCCCCTCAACCTTGTTTTTGAATCCCCATAGGGCTTAATCTTCTACCTCATATACCGCAGATGCTAAAAAATGCCTTTAGAATGAATAAATGAATATAAGTCCTCCCTGACACATATGAATAACTAGCCGTGGGGCGCCTGGGTGGCTTAGTTGGTTAAGCCCCTGCCTTCGGCTCAGGTCATGATCCCAGGGTCCTGGGATCGAATCCCGCATCCAGCTCCTTGCTTGGCGGGGAGCCTGCTTCTCTCTCCGCCTCTGCCAGCCACTCTGCCTGCTTGTGCGTGCTCTCTCTCTTTCTGACAAATAATAAATAAATAAATAAATAAAATCTTTAAAAAAAATAACTAGTCATTTATTTAACGAAACCCCTGGAAAACAGGATAGTGGGAAGGTATCTTTTTATTACAAGAGGAGTAGAGAAAGGTCAAGAACGAATCAGCTTGAATTGGAGCCCACTGTAGTCATGATGTGGTATCTTTGTGCTGTTCTCTTCGGTGGGAGGAGGGTTGATAGTTTTTCTTCCTTTTCCCAGGGACACCAAGAAGGCTAGTGGTAGCGGATCTAAGAAGAGATACTCTCAAAGGGAGCGATGCTGTGGTATTGCCACAGGGGAATGTTCAGGGCAACAGGCCGTGGAATGTCTTGGACATGGATGAGAAGGCAAAGCAAAAATAGTAAGCAGTGGAGGGAAGGGGTCTTTAGAAAGGGCAAGGAGGGTCACCACACTCCAGGAGGTACAACAGATCAATGAACTTTGGACTCATACCCCGCTCACTGGCTATGAAACCGTGAGAAAGTTATGTCAAATCTCTCCGTTTCATTTGTGTCATCTCGAAAATGAGAATAATTATAGCTCCATGCCTCCCTACTGCGTTATAGGCTGGTTGAGAGGTTTGGGACGAGATTGCTGCCAGGGTCCAAATCTTAGTTTCACCTTTGAATTTCTCTAAATCTCATTTCCTTAGCTATATGTGGAATAATGAGTACCTACCTCACCGATTGTGGTGATATTTGCGTGTGTATCATTCATATTTGAGACAGTATCCAAAACATACTTAGGATGTGACCTGGTATAGAATAAATGCTCAATTAATGCTCAGTTATTCACTTGTTCCTTCACTCAGCAAGTATTCATTGAGATCTACTATATTCCAAATCTAGTTTAAGTGCTTGGGAAACACGGATGAACAAAACAGACAAAGCAGTCATTTCCCGTCACGGAGCTTCTGTTCTTGTGTGGTGTGGTGTGTGTGTGTGTGTGTGTGTGTGTGTGTGTTAAAAAGACTTTCTTAAGAACGCTTTGCAGTCCAAAAATAAAACTCCTGATACAATTTTCTGAAACTTTAAGTCAACTCAGTAAATATATAATCAGTAATTTAGCTGTATAAGATTAAAGGTCTGTTACTTTATTTAAAATAAATATTACCTCTTAAAATTTATTCCATAAAGTACATATTTCCCTGTAAATCCCCTACATATACACAAGAGGTAAAAAGTAAAAGTTTTTTTTAAAAAGCACAATTTAAAAAAAATTAAAAACTGACAACAGAAACCACAGCAGGAGGGATTACTAATTAAAATCAAAAAGTTAGAAATTTCTGGTCGGGCTCCCCTTTGCCCCCACCCCACTCCTTCCAGCCTGTCCCCTGTCAACATATGAAAAGGTAACTGGTTAGCCCCTAGAGGGAGTAAAAATATCACCATTCTATTCTAGTCTAGTAGGTGGGGACAGACAACAAAGACTACACTTAACTATAAATTGTATAGTATGTTAAAAAGTAAAAATAGCTATAGAAAAAGAAAAGTAGGGCAGGGGAGCTTGGAAATTGGGAAGGGGAGATGAGTGGAGTTAGCTTATCTAAATAGGAGAGTCACAGCTGACCTCTTTGAGAAGGTAACGTGGAAAGAGCTGGGGTAGCTATGCTAGTGTGTGTCTGGGGGGAGTGTTCCAGTGGGAAGCCCCTTAAGTGGAAGCAGGCCCAGTGTGTCCCCCAAATAGCAATGAGGTCAGAGAAACAATCGTCGGCCAGGACTTGGCCTTCTCGTTAGTTAGAAAGACCTCAGGTTTTACTTTCCCCGAAACGGGAAGACGCTGGAGAATGTTGAGCATAGAACCAGACCTGGCCTGGTTTTGAGGGGATCGCTGTGGCTGCTCTGCTGAGAAAAGACTAGAAGTGGAAACGGGGCAAGAGTGAGGTTGGAGAGCCCTGTGAGGATCTGGCGAGGCATCCAGGGGACCGGCGGTGATGATGATGAATTTACAGTGAGGGTGGGTGTACCAATGACAGTGGATCGGTCCAGAGGGTCAGAAGGGGTGAAATTCTGGAATGTTTTGAAAGCGGAGCCAGCAGAATCTCTTGATAGATGAAATGTGAGTGAAGAGCAGGAGAGGAGTCAAGGATGAGTTCAGTGATTGTTGACCTGAGCAACTGGAATGTGAGCTGTTGACAACTCAGTAGAGGAGACGGGATGGAGAAGTTCGTTGGGAAGATCAGGAGCTCAGTCGTAAATATGTCAGATTTGAGGTTCTTGATGGATATTCGAGGGGAGATGTCGAGTGGGCAGTCAGGGGGGCAGGCAAGAGGGCTGAGCTGGAAGTTTTTGGCATATGGATGGGATTTAAAACCATGTGACTGGGAGAGATCTCCAGGGGCGCCCTGGTAGACCCAAAGGTGGACCAAGGCATAAGCGTTGGAGACTCCAAAGTTCCGAAGTCAGAAGAGGAAGAACCACCAGAGGAGACTTGAGAAGAGTGGCCAGTAACTCTGATGACCCTGTATGGAAGTCGCTCCCACAGTGTCGTGGGAAGTAGGGACTCAACAAGGAGGTCCCTGCCCCTCCCTTCCTCGTCTCCATGACTCCTCCTCCCTTGGCTCTCTCTTCACTGGTGGCCGTGTCTATGACTGCCCCCTCGTCGCTCTCATGCCAGCCCAGTGGTACTTACCTAATCCTTCCATCCTTCCATGGGTATGTCACTTTTATCTGCTCCACGGGATTACAGATAACCTGAGGGGCATGTATATGGACTCAGCATGGCCTTGCTAATGCTGCCTTACTAAAATACCCCGAATACACCTGGGCAGCTTCATTAAACAACAGAAATTTATTTTCTCATGTTTACGGAGGCTCAAAGTCCAGGCTCATGGTGTTGAGAGGGCTGGTTTCATTCTGAGGCTTCCCTGATGAGCTTGCAGATGCCCTCTGCTGTGTCCTCACATGGTTGCCCATTGGCCCTTGTGTCCGTGTCCTGAGCTCTCGTCGTTGGATTAGGACCCACCCGAACAACCCCGTTTCAACTTCATTACCTCTTGAAAAGCCCAATCTGCAGACACATCCACAGCCACAATCCGAAGTACTGGAGTTAGGGCTTCAGTGTGTGAATTTTATAAGGGCGCCATTCAACACATAACAGAATCCCTCCCCAGGGTTAGCTCAGAGTGCTGAGCACTGAAGGAGGAGACACAAAATGGCCTTTGTCCTGCCACTTGACATCCTTCTGCTGAGATAACCTGAGTCTGTTTAATGTGTATACCGCATTCTACCCCCACCCCCTCTGCCCAAAATGTGACAACCTAGCAGAAGCACATTCAGTGGAGAGTCAATGACTCATAAGTTTTCTCCTTTATTTGCCTTTTGCCCAGTTTATAGGGGCATGCATTAGTTAACTTGGTGTGGCTTTGTTCAAAGAAAAATGATATGATAGTGTTTGCTTTCTCTCTGTAAACGTTGAAGGACATTTCAGCTGGCTGGATGTTCTGCAAAGATTACAATACAAAAACATCTTTTTTTTTTTTTAAGATTTTATTTATTTTTTTGACAGACGGAGATCACAAGTAGGCAGAGAAGCAGGCAGAGAGAGAGGAAGAAGCAGGCTCCCTGCTGAGCAGAGAGCCGATGCGGGGCTCCATCCCAGGACCCTGGGATCATTGCCCAAGCTGAAAGCAGAGGCTTTAACCCACTGAGCCACCCAGTGCCCACAATGCAAAAACATCTTAGTGTGCCCAATATTCACTCCCAGCAAATGCTTTTTAAGCTAAATGAAATTCTCTGGTGCACAATCAAGAGAATTCTGATTTTCTTTTTCCAGCACATTGCTGCTAGGGTCTGCCTTCTTCTTCAGTCTTTATTTCACCTGTTTTGATGCAAATTTTTAAAAGGTTCTCAAAGCGCCTTTCAGTTTTCTAACTAAAGAAAATCTTTTACAGGTTCGATTTTATCATGCCTATCTACAGCAATGCAGATGAGGCAGCACAGTTTGCTGAGCGTTACCTCCATATATAGAATTAGATTGAAGGTGTTTTGGTTTTGTTCTCAAAATTACTTTAACAGTTGCTTTACTGGAGAAATGATGTTAGCTAATGATCATTTATGGAACATTTACCATGCGTAGGCACTATGCTGGGAACTTTATATCTTGTCTTAGTCCATAGGAGCTGGTTTAACAAAAGTGCTACAGGGGCACCTGGGTGGCTCAGTGGGTTGAGCCACTGCCTTCGGCTCGGGTCATGATCTCGGGGTCCTGGGATTGAGTCCCGCATCGGGCTCTCTGCTCAGCGGGGAGCCTGCTTCCTCCTCTCTCTCTTTCTCTGCCTGCCTCTCTGCCTACTTGTGATCTCTCTCTCTGTCAAATAAATTAAAAAAAAAAATCTTAAAAAGTGCTACAGACTGGATGGCTTAAACAACAAACATTTCCTTCTCTCACTTCCGGAGGCTGGGAAGTCCAAGATCAAGGCACCAACAAATTTGGTGTCTGGTGAGAGCCTGCTTCACAGATGGCCATCTTGTCACTCTGTCCCCACATGGCCAAAGGGGCAAGGGCTCTCTCTGGGCTCTCTTTTAAAAGGATACTAATCCCACTGAAGAGAGTTCACCCCTCATGACCTAATCAGCTCCCAAGGGCCCTGACCTTCTAATATCATCACCTTGGGGAATAGGATTTCAACATATAAATTTGGGGGGGCACAAACATTTGGTCCATAAACACATCCTTACCACAAAGTAAGTGGAAGTAAAGTGAATGGATGGCCTATTTTTCACATGAGAAAACCAAAGCTCAGAGAAGTTAAGTGTTTTTTCCGGGGCCACACAGTAGTAACACATAGAGTAGGGACAGAATCTCAGGACCCCAGTCTCTAATGCCCATATTCTTTTCACACACGCAGTCTCACTGGAATTTCCCTGCCTTGTGTGACACTAAGAGACCACAGACGACCTGGAAAGCTGTGACAACTAGTATGTGAAAGGCACAATTCTTCACATAGCACCATGGTCTCACCCCAACACCTTTCAGTCAAAGAGGGGTATTTTCTGTTGGAAAGGATATATTCAAACGGATGGTATTTTTAGATCTCTATAGAAAAGCATCTAGCAGAAAGTAAATTCTTCTTCGAGCTATTTCTGATGTCAGCGAACCCCTGTTGTCAGTTGAGCCTGCACACCTGTTGCCTTTCCTCAGTCCTGAAAGGGTGGCTGCTTCTTTCTCTGGAGTCCAGTGGCTGGAACCCATATATAGGTGGATATATTGGCTCTCAGATCACAATGGGTGACAAGCATCACCCATTCAAACATTGAAGCAAATAAAGTCCCCTTTATCACATTGAGTTGTTCCAGCCGCCAGTGTCACAAGCTACATGTCTATAAGGTGAAACATCTTAGAACTGGGAGCAGTCCTAAATCTAGAGACCTTGATTTCTTCCCTATTTTCTGAGCTTCTACATGCCTTGTGCACCGAATAATTGCCCCCAAATTATAAGTAATGTAATAAGGGTTAACTTCGAGAGATATGGATCCACATAGAGAGAAGCAGCTAGCTCTCCTTGGGAGTGTCTTGAAGGGTGACTGAGAGCTCACCACGAAGAATGGCTGGCAGGATGAGGTAGCATTTCAGAACCAGGGAGAGGCACGTGCGGAGTGTGGAACTGCTAAGTATCATGGCAGCTTCGAGGAACTGTAAATGATTCTGCTGGGCTGGTCTACAAGCACACTGTCAGCCGGGGTTCCCAAGACAGTGGAGTCCAAGGTACAGGTTTGTATTCAGGTTGTATTTTTGGACGTGTGGTCCCAAGGAGCAGAAGTGTGCAGCGTAGGTAGCAGAGCGAGGAGGGAGGAAGAGCTGCTACGAAGATGCCTCATGAACTTGGCCACAGCTGTGTCCAATGGGCTGCTTGATCCTATGGGAACCTCTGAGAAGCCAGGGAGGTTGCCAAAAATATTTTGGTGCTTTGCAAAGCCCCTCCCTGCCTCCAGCCCCCACCCCCGCACCCCGCCAAAGATCTCCTATGATCTAGTCTTTTTCGTTAAAAATGTTTGGTTAGTCTTTTGTTAGTTTCAGTTGTTAATACTACCTCAGATGGCTGAAATGTTAAACAGTTGTTTAACTGATTGCTTTTGACAAATGCTCTGGAGAGAAGGCTGGTCTACCTTAGTCAAATTACATCCAAAGTCAGGTCCGCTTCAGTCAAATTAAATAAAGAGAAGCCCTACAAATGGAACTTTCTGGTGCTTTGCCCAAGAAGTCAAATAATGATATTTTCTGGGGATGGGGTTTTGGGTAGCTCCAAACCAGTTGTGCCCCTTGCAGAATTGCTGTAGGCTACTGCTTTTTCCTGATATCTCGTTTGGAAAGCTCCTGGTTTTCAAGTCTGTCTAGGAGTAGGAGAGAGGAAGATGGGATTAGTGCGGGTACAAAGCTCACCTTTCTTTGAAGGATCGTCATTTTTCTTGAATCAACACTCTTAGATTGTTGGGTCCCTTTAGTTAATTTCCAGAGTTTGGAATAAGTTGAATTGACAGGTTGTTTTTTTGTTTTGTTTTGTTTTGCTTTTGCCAGTGTTCCCATTGCTTTGGTAGAGAAACACATTTTCAGAGGACCTTTCTCTGACATTCTCAAAGCTCCACATCCCTCCCCTGCCCAACTTCTTTCTTTTTAACAGATTCAAATTCTTTGATGAAATTCATCTCATCATCTAGTTCTTGGCCGTAATACTAAATGCTCCTATTATTAAATTATTACAAAGAGTTTTTCTGCACTCCTAAAAAGTCTAATAGCTCCATAGCTGGGTCCCCTGCGGTTCTGTTTCTATTGTCTTCCCCCGCCCCCCCCCACACATACTTTGGCCAGTTTCTTGAAATATCTGGCATTTTAATTGAATACTGGATGTTGGGAATGAAAAATTATGGAATCCTTGGTGGTGATGTTTTTCTCTCCAGAGAGGATTCAATCTATTCTTGAGTAGAACAGGTCACCTCGGTCCAATCAGAACTGGGCTAACTTGAGAGGGTGTTGCTTTGCTGGGTCAATGTCTTGCTCTCCACTACGCCTGGGGAATATGCTCTGAGAGCATACACTAGGGTTCTTTGGGGAACCCTCCTCTTTAATGTGTTGTCCTAGACTTTAATTTTTATCTCTCTAGCTGGTGAGATTACTGAAAACTGTTTTATGTTTGACTTTCTGGCCCTTGCCCTCTGTAGCTTAAGTATTTGGCCCATGACTCAAGGGAAGATTGCCAGGTGATGGGCTCACTTTTCTGTGCCTCTCTTTTCTCAAGAAACTTGGCTCTAAAGCCCTGGCTGTCTTGGCAACCCAGAACTCCAGTTACTATCTTCCCAACCCAGCGAGTGCTGTTGAGTTCTCTGTCTCCTGTTAGCTGCTCTCTGCTAAGCTTCTAAACTGAAGGGGCAGATGCCCCATGGGGAAACGGAGAATGTTGAATTCACTTTACTGACCTTCTCCTTTTCCTAGGATCTTGGCCCTCTTGAACCTTTGCTACTTGGGAAGTCCTCTGCTAGCTCCTAAACAGGTGTTTTCTAAGATATAGAGATGTTATCCATTGGTTTTCCAATTCTTCTCAGCAGGAGTGTAGGTCTGCTACAAATTACTCCACGTAGGCAGAAGGGGATGTCTCTGGTATTTCATTTTTTGGCATCATTTAAGAACGTGATTATTATACTCAAAATTTGAAGGTATTTGCTTTTCTGTGCCAACCAATCATAGTGACTTGAATGAGATCTTTGTGTCTCTGGCCTCTTTAAACTGTATTCTTTAATTGATGCTTCTGCCTCTTCTACCCAAGGTCTTGCTGTATCTGAGATTATCTTGTTGTAAGATATTCTGTCCTTTAGGAAGGGGTAGTAGGAGGAGAATATTAAAATTTACATTTTACTGCCTTTGGCTATAAACTGCCTGAGAGACTATAATTCTCTACTCTTTTCCCTTTATAACTCTCAACCCCGAGTAGTAAATATTGGAGACAACTAACATAGTAAGAAAGTACTCAAATGTCTTTTATTTAATTATCATGGAAACCACCTGATGATCACCTCATATTTTTAAAAGGTCATTTTTATAGCAAATGTAATGTTGCTTAGATGAACATCACCAGAATTTCTCTCCAGCAGAGAAAGAATAAGAAATAAGAGTAAGAAAACTTTAATTGACTCAATAAATTATTAATAGTTCATTGATTTGTAGAATGCTAGAGGTAGATAGGATCCTATAGATCATCTAAGGCAACCTGGTCATTTTTAATATTAAAACACTGAAACTCACTCAGAGGAGTTTTAATTATTATCTGCTGGGATCCTAGGATAGCAATAGCAAACATGTCTATGATTTAGATATACAACTTCAACAGTTATGGAATAACATCCGAAAAAAATCTCCTACTGCCTGCTTTGTTAATTTATTGCTATCTTTGCATTTAGGTCCTAACAATATTTTCTTTACATCTTTTTACATTACAGGCAATTAAATAATGGCAGTATACAAAATGGCAGAACTCCCTAACTGGTACATGAGTAAAATCATAAGTTCAGTCTCTGGGCCAGCAACATAGTATCTTTCTCCTTAATGACTGGAGGGTGTTGGTTGGTGTTGGTGACAACAGAATCCTTTTTGAATGCAGTGCGTTCTGAGACTTTCAGAGGATATACCTGTACTTGCAGAATGCAAGTATTCTACCTTTTTACTTTCCACCCTTAAAGTCTATCCATTTACACTTGGAAGAACACGCACAAGAAGAAAGTAGGAAGAGGAAAGGTATACAAAGCTGTTTACAGACAATGCATTGGACAGGCAGTAAATATAGGCCCATCAAATAAAAAGAGAAGCCCACAAAGCCACATGACCGGATGGACATGTGGGTTCACTGTGTGTTTACTAGACTCAGTACATGGTCATACACAGCAATTTCAAGGGAGCCGTTGTTCCTGATTCACTATCCGGCAATGCAGTAAATCTTTCCAAAATCTAGTGGTGTCATCTAGTAGAAAGACCAATGAAAGTGAGCCAGCTCTTCCACTTGTTGCCTGCCTAGGCTGGGGCGTGGTCATCTAAGTTCTCTGAACCTCAGTTTCCCCAGATGTAAAATGAAGTTAACAGCAAATGTTTTGCTAATCTCTTAGGGTTGCTATGATGACCACAACCAAGTAAGAAGCTTTGATAGTGTATCAGCTCCACTCAAATGAATCGTACTGTTATTTTTACAATTTTAAAAAATATTTTATTTATTTGAAAGAGAGAGTGTGGTGTGCACACACCAGCAGCAGGGAGGGGCAGAGGGAAAGGGAAAGAGACAAGCAGACTCCCCCTGAGCAGGGAGCCCAATGCGGGGCTCCATCCCAGGACCCTGGCATCGTGACCTGAGCTAAAGTTACCCCTGTTATTTTTATGATTAGTGGAACTCTTATAAAATGTGATGTTCATCTCTGGGATGATTTCTTGGGTTCATTGTTCTGCATCATCATGTGTGCTTTTATAAATAGAAAATCATGGCCTATGACTCTGGGTACAATGACTTGGTAGTAACGAGAACACTTGGCAGACCTTAAAGCAATGTTTTCCAAACTGCCACTGGGTAATTTAAGTGGTATGTGTATGAATATTTTTTAATTTGGTACTCGTATCCATGTATAGGAAAAATACCTAACCAGTCCATCAAACCCGTTATTTCCCAGATAATAGATGATTTTCCTGTTTTCATGCTAATGTGAAGTTTCCTATTCAAATAAATGTATTTATAGAATAAAAATGGAAACTATTTGCTGAAGAATATTAAGGAGATAATGCTGCAGATATGTAGACAGACTAAATCAAATCGTGAAGTTGGTATTTGTTGTATGAAAAGTTTGGGAAATATCTCCAAAGATTAAGTCAGTCATGTAGCTCCTAGAAAAGTAACAACCCAAAACTCTCGCCGTATGATTTGGCTCCTCCATAAATGAAATAATACAGACATTTGTGACAGATGACTCTGGACCCGCCTGGCGAAGGGAGGGTCTCCACAGGAGTTGTCTTTTCTGACGCAGGTGCTACTTATTTACAAGACAGGAAAGACAGGTCTTAAAGTTCGCAGGGTTTTATTGGCTATTGGAATTTTATTAATATTTATGTGCCACCATGCTCTCAGAATCTTCCCAAACATTAGTTTTAGTTGCCCTGGAGTTTACAGGGATTTTGTGGCCCAGAGATGGTGGGATAAAAACATAGGTAACTATCCAGTTAGGTGAGAAAATGCCTTCAACTGTAACATTTCCTAGCTCACGGGAGTCTACCAGCCAGGCCCTCCTGCCTACGGCTCTTTCTAGAAAAGCAGCTACTCTTCATTTTCTTAATGACTTCCAGAGAGGGACAGCATCCTTTTCTTTTGTGATATTGTTCAATGTTCCAGTAAGTCTTCCAGATTTCTGATAATTAAGGGCGAAGTCTTTATTTCTAAGAACACTCCCTCTTGTGTGATAGAAATATCAAGGATGCACTAAAATACAAATAATGACATGTATTTATAAAATTATGCTGTCTGACAAAAGAAGCTCACAATTATATATGTAATGTGTTTGTTATACAGCTGAAATTTATTAGCAGTTGAATTCTGGTCCTTGTCTTTTTTTTTTTTTTAAAGATTTTATTTATTAGAGAGAGGGAGAAGGAGAGAGCGTACAAGCAGGGGGAGGGGCAGAGGGAGAGGGAGAAGCGATCTCCCCACTGAGCAGGGAACCCAATGCAGAACTCAGTCTTGGGACCCTGGGATCATGACCTGAACCTCAGGCAGAGGCTTAATCAACTGAGCCACCGACTGAGACACCCAGGCACCCCATGGTCCTTTTCTTTTAAAAATCATAGTAGTTGATAGCCAGACAAGAAAGAAGGCTACCCAGCTAGTCTGTAACCATCTGAGAAGTTAGCTCCCGATTATCAAAATCTCCAGTGTCCTCCAATCCTTCTCTGATCTATCTTATCACACTAGTTCCTGATATTGCCAGATCCTACTTATATAAAGAAGGCTTCGATGGCGAGCTGCTGTTAGAAATTGACATATACATAACACAACATTTACCATCTTAATAATTAGCAAGTGCGCATTTCAGTGGCGGTAAAGTCCATTCACACAGTTGAGCGACAGTCACCATCATTCATCTCCAGGAGTCTTTCTTTCCCTTTTCCCCAGACTGAAACTCCATCCCCCTTAAACACGAACTCATTCATGACAAGCTTTAAGAATCATGTAGAAGGTATAATAAAAAGCATTTTAGACGGACACATTTAGCTGTGGTTCTGCCCAAAGTTCTGATGTCTTCCTTAATTTCCTGATTGTTCAAACTCCTCTTCAGCTTAACGAATGGGTTTAGCTGTTCAGTTCCTGTGGCTCATACAGCCCCCTCGAGCTCCTTCCCGGCCCTGGTGAGAGGAGGCAGGCACCAAGACTGAAGGAACAGCTGCTTTACTGTTCCAAATTATGAATATGGTGTGTGTCTCAACACATCACAGTTGCTGCACAGAGAACAGATGGGACCCCGATCTCCCCATAGACCCACTGGAACCCCGTCTTGAATGTTAAACAATGACCCACAGAGAGAAAGTGATTTCAGTTAATAATCTCTTCCACAGATTGGAATCCTTCATGGGCACGAACACGTGAGCTGGTCTGAGGTTTCAGCACTGGGGCTCCCTGGCTCCCATCCAGGGCTTTTGTTTGCTGAGACAGACAGCATTTGGAGTTATAATGTGGCAAAGCTTGTCAACACATGGGGCTTTTCTCTGCTTTCCAAACACATGTGAGACAGACTGGCTCTCTGTGAAGCTCTGATCTTTTCTGGGGAAAGGAAATGTCACATGCAAGTCAAAAGGAAGAACATATTTGGCATCAAGAAGAATAATCAGTCTGTATCAGAGAGACAAATTCCGATCAGTTGACAAATATGTTAAAATTGTTTGTATGTATAGATGTTGATCTAGATTGGTTTAAATCGGTATTACCTCATGGAATATATGTATGTGCTTAACATAGAAATGATATCAAGGATTTTGGGAGAGGCTATCATCACTCCAGAAAAATAGACTGGTGTTAATACCCTAGAAAGACACAAGGTGTTGTACTCACATCCCCCTGGATGTTACCTCTGTCTTCCCAAAGTGGAATAATCACATAGCCCCAAAACCTGGGAGATTTCCTTTCATACTTTATGGTATGAAACACAAGGATCTCAGGAACCAGAGATGTGAGAAAATGATTTCAGCCTAATACCTGAGACCCAGAGGTGTACCCGCTGAAAGCATTTCCAGAGAAATGCGTCACCCATTGGATGCTAAATGGTTAGTGCATTGTACCTAGAAAAGAATGAATTTCGTTTAATCCTGGGGATGATTGGGGTTTTTCTCTCTTCTGGGATCTCAGACTAATTCTGTCTGGGGCTCATACTGTTACCAGTAGGATGCATGCTGTCATCACTAGAGGGAAGGTGAGCCTTAGGTCATCTTTCACTCATGATGGGTCCATCGCTCCCTCTCCATTCTGCAAAGATGTCCTGTCTCAGAGCCCTGATGCTCTCTACTTTCCATTTTCCCCAGTGACAGCATCTTTTAAGAAGAGCCTGCTTTTCCTCCCTGAGAGTTTCATCTTTAGCCAAGGTCCTTTATTTAGGATTCAAGTGGGCTCCTGAGAACCTGAAAGCCAGATACAGAAATTATTTTTCTGATTTTATTCTTACTTTATTGGAGGAAATCTTTTTTAGGTTAAACATGCAGTATGGTAGGGTTTCAGAGTACTACACCACTAATTTATGTATAGGATAGCGTGGGATATCTTTGTGCACGGTTAGATGTTAAACCGTAGTCATTTTCAAGCTTTGGCTTTATTCTCCATAGAATTAAATACACCCTTCTGCAGCACCTGTGTGGCACACTCAGTGAAGCATTCAACCCCTGATTTCAGCTCAGGTTGTGACCTCGGGGCCGTGAGATCAAGCTCCATATCAGGCTTTGCACTCAGCGCAGAGTCTGCTTGGAGTTTTTCTCTACCTCTCCCTTTGCCCCTCCTCACCCCTCCTTCTGGCTGTCTCTCAAATAAATAAATAAATACTACACACACACACACGCACAC
This sequence comes from Neogale vison, assembly GCF_020171115.1. Lineage (NCBI taxonomy): Eukaryota > Metazoa > Chordata > Mammalia > Carnivora > Mustelidae > Neogale > Neogale vison. Next base: position 90,449,737 of record NC_058099.1, on the reverse strand, counting down.
ACGCACACACACACGCTGTTCAATTAGGATGATGTGTATCTGTATTTGTTCACATCCAGCCTAGCTTAAGTTAGAAAATGTTAAAGAAAAGAATAATGAAAGTTCCTTTCATTGCTGAAAATATAAAAACCCCAGTTCAAAGGCCCTGGGGTGACAGCATTACCTACTATATCCCAGGAACAGCACAGGGACCAAGGTGGCCACGCAACACAGAATGAGTAAGAGGAAAGGCCGTAGGAGAGGACAGTGATACAAATCGGAGGTAAGAATATTGTTAGGCAATTATAGGGCCCTGCATGCCATTCTCGGGCCTTCAGCTTTTACTCCTAGGGAAATGCTGTATCAATGGAATCAATGGAAGGTTTTGAGCCGAGGAGTAGTTAAGATTTAGCTTCTGTTCACTGTGGGTACTATGCTGAGATGAGACTGGAGAGAACAAGGGCAGTGACAGACGTACTAGCTCGCAGGTGCTGGATTAATCCAAGTGAGAAATAACAGTGGTTCGGGCCAGGCGGTAGCACAGAGATGGTGAGAAGAGAAATGACTAGATTCTGGATGTGTCTTGAAGGTGGAGCAACAGGACTTCCTGACAGCCAGGTGTGAGAGTGCGGGGAAGAAGGGGCGGCTCAGGACTTGGGGTCTGGCCAGCCAGAAAGGTGCAGTGGGTTTTAGGGTGAGGCCATTGGGGGATAGTTTTAGACATGTTCAGCTGGAGGTGTCTATTTGAGAAGAAGGGGAGATGTCCACTAGACAGTCTGAATAAGCACATCTGGGTTTCAGCGAAGGAGCTGGAAATTTAAATTGGTACTACAGTAACATACGTAGCATTAAAAGCCTGGAACAAGATGAGATCGCTTACGTAGTCCGTGAGAATAGAGCAGTTTGTATCGCCAAAGGCAAGGGAAGCAAAGGCAAAAATGAACTATTGGGATTTCATCAAGATCAAAAGCTTTTGCACAGCAAAGGAAACAGTTAACAAAATCAAAAGACAACTGACAGAATGGGAGAAGATATTTGCAAACGACATATCAGATAAAGGACTAGTGTCCAAAATCTATAAAGAACTTAACAAACTCAACACCCAAAGAACAAATAATCCAATCAAGAAATGGGCAGAGGACATGAACAGACGTTTCTGCAAAGAAGTCATCCAGATGGCCAACAGACACATGAAAAAGTGCTCCATATCACTCGGCATCAGGGAAATACAAATCAAAACCACAATGAGATATCACCTCACACCAGTCAGAATGCCTAAAATCAACAAGTCAGGAAATGACAGATGCTGGCGAGGATGCGGAGAAAGGGGAACCCTCCTACACTGTTGGTGGGAATGCAAGCTGGTGCCACCACTCTGGAAAACAGCATGGAGGTTCCTCAAAATGTTGAAAATAGAACTGCCCTATGACCCAGCAATTGCACTACTGGGTATTTACCCTAAAGATACAAACATAGTGATCCAAAGGGGCACGTGCCCCCGAATGTTTATAGCAGCAATGTCCACAATAGCCAAACTATGGAAAGAACCTAGATGTCCATCCACAGATGAATGGATAAAGAAGATGTGGTATATATACACAGTGGAATACTATGCAGCCATCAAAAGAAACGAAATCTTGCCATTTGCGACAACATAGATGGAACTAGAGCGTATCATGCTTAGTGAAGTAAGTCAAGCGGAGAAAGACAGCTATCATATGATCTCCCTGATATGAGGAAGTGGTGATGCAACATGGGGGCTTAAGTGGGTAGGAGAAGAATAAATGAAACAAGATGGGATTGGGAGGGAGACAAACCATAAGTGACTCTTAATCCCACGAAACAAACTGTGGGTTGCTGGGGGGCGGGGGGTTAGGAGTAGGGGGGTAGGGTTTTGGACATTGGGGAGGGTATGTGCTTTTGGGTAAATTGGAAGGGGAGGTGAACCATGAGAGACTATGGACTCTGAAAAACAATCTGGGGGGTTTGAAGTGGTGGGGGGGTGGGAGGTTGGGGTACCAGGTGGTGGGTATTATAGAGGGCACGGCTTGCATGGAGCACTGAGTGTGGTGAAAAAATAATGAATACTGTTTTTATGAAAATAAATAAATTGGGGGAAAAAAAAAAAAAGAATAGGGCAGTTTGAGACCAGGGCCTTGGAGCACTCCAGGGGCGCAAGGTCAGAGAATAAAGGGTGAACTAACAAAGGAATGACCAGTGCAGTGGGAGAAAAGCCAGGACAGTATAGCGTCCTGCAAACCAAGTTAAGCAAGTACTTGTAGGGGGTGCCTGAGTGGCTCAGTCGGTTGAGATCCTGATCCCAGGATCCTGGGATCGAGTCCCGCACCTGGCTTCCAGCTCAGGGGGAGTCTGCTTTTCCTCTACACCTACCCACTGCTTGTACTCGCTCTGTCTCACTCTCTCCCACTTTCTCAAACAAATAAATGAAATCTTAAAAAAAGAAAGAAAGTACTTGTTGGAGGCAGAAGTGACATATTATCGTCAATGCTATAAATGAGACAAGAATGACAAGGACTGGGTATTGACTGTTGGTTTAGTAATGAGGATGTCATTGGTGAACACTCCAGAAACACTGCAGTATCATTTGTAATATTTTAAAGGAGATGCTGGGGAAGCCTGGTTGATGAGGCCCTGTGACTCTGATGACCCAGTTTCGCAGGGTGACAACTTTACCGAGTGGAACACGGGGGGAAGGAGTGCGTGGTGCATACAATTTGATAAGACCCACCTGAGCAGGACTATTTCTCCCACCTCTTGAATAGCCCATGGAACTTCTCAGGTCTGTGTTTGTTGAAGTGGGAGAAAGAAGGAGTGCCCTGAAGAAGCATAGATGTAGCTTCTGATCAATTCTGGTTGGGATATTTTAAGCCTTGCATTTGGGGAAATGACTAGAGCTAATTAATTAAACATCCAACTGTAAAGAGAGATGCCCCTAGAGACCATTTCACTGGCATGCAGTATTTGGGCTCTCTTTTTTACTCTCAATTCAGCCATTAATTTCTGCATAAATAATAACAGAACACTGTGTCAATATTATGTTTTACATCATGTATATTAAACAATCAGTGTTGGCCAAGAAGACAATAAAAATGCATGCAAACATTTATGCATTTTTCAGGTGGAAGAGGCATCAACTTTTATCAAATGACCCAGGGTTAAGAACTACAGAATCGGAATCCAGGGCCTTTTTTTAAAAAAATGAGCCTTGGGTCTACGGAATTATATCACTGGTGCATTAATCTAGAAATTGGTGTTCATATATTACTTTATTTCAGTGGCTGGATGGTAATTATTAACAGTAACCAGTTATACAGGGGGATGGGGGGCCATGGCTGATTTGTAGCTATGTCTGCTTTCTACAGGGCAGTTACATCATCATGGCCCATTTCAAACTACCAACATGAAGTCATTTGGACCTGTCAACCGAAGTCACCCAGTGGGCTCTTGGGAGCCAATGGAAGCTGGTTCCAGGACACCACTGTTTTATTTGTGTGCAGACAAATTAACATTAAAAGAGAGGATAATTCCTTAGACCAGGATCAAATATTAGACCCAAGATTTGAACCCAGACTTTCATGACTACAAAATCCATGTTCTCTCCCCAAAACCCACCTCTAGAAGCTCCAAAACGTTGTCCATGAATTAGTAGGATAAATTCCCATGTATTCATCAGCACTTCAGGAACATAAAGCTAGAATTATAATAATAACATTAATTGCATCCTATATATTGAACTGAATTTTAAATTATTGAGTGAAAAAAAATTATTTCGATGGCTTCGATTGGGTAGCATATCGATTCCTCTAGGATTATATTCTCCAGAATTATAAAATCCTTCATCAGGATGGTGGTCAAGTCACCCATTTACTCTAATTTGTTCCCAGCAACACCACTCAGAAGAGAAAGAAGGGAATATTCCTTGTGCGTGCATGTGTGTGTTTATGTGTGTGTATGTGTTTGTGTGTGTGTTTTTGACAGTACTCAATTTTGTGTTGCTCTCCAGGCTACTACATGTACATCGAGGCCTCCCACATGGCGTATGGACAAAGAGCACAGCTCTTGTCCTGGCCTCTGAGAGGAGTCACCGGAAAACAGTGCTTGACCTTCTTCTACCACATGTATGGAGCAGGGACCGGCCTGCTGAGTGTCTACTTGAAGCAAGAAGGTGAGAGTGAAGGGTCCCTCTTATGGAGAAGACGAGGTGAGCAGAGCATCTCCTGGCTGCGAGCGCTGATTGAATACAGCTGTGAGAAGCAACACCAGGTAAGCCAGAGGCGACAAGAACCAAGTGATAGCAGGTGGTCCTGTAGGCTTCTGCTGTTCTTTCTTCTTCTTGCTACCCAAGGGAGCTTCTGGTCCTTTCTGGGGGGTCATAGATAAAGGCAGTAGTTGTTTAAGAGTGAACATAATTAGTCTCGGCTGATTAAATCTCAGCAGTGAAATGGAGATGAGGCGTGTAGATGAAGCTTTGGGTAGTTATGCACGGAGTGATTTTTGCGACTCCGTGATGAAAGGGTGGCTATTTTTGTCTTGGCACATTCTGAGTGTCAAGTGCATTCTGTGTGTCGTGCATGTCTCCAAAATGGTCCCCTTTGCTTCTGAACATGGTATTACCTAATTAGTTGCTCCAGCTGCATCCCTACCCTCATCATTACCCACACGCAAGGGCTTCTGTTGCAAGCCTCTGTTTAACAGAGTGCATGGTCCAGAGGAAATGTTCAGCCTCTGTCTGCAGTGACATGGAAGAAGCTGAGAGTCGGGATCCTAAGTCCCGAGTCTCGTGTGCGGTAGGAGACCTCCGCCCCACGGCGTCCTGGTGGTGAGTGAGTCTGGGCAGCACCAGGAAAGCGCCTTTCACATTCCGATTGGTGAGGCTGAGCAGCCAATCCAGTCTAAAGGTGGGCGGGAGCCTCTTGGCAGCCACGGACTTGAGCCTCCTCTGAGCCAAAGCTCCAAAGGGAGAGAACCTTCAGACCCCGGCTGCTCCTGAAGTTGCTCCGTGGAATTCTCCGACCTTCCACAAAAGCATGGCTTCCCCTTCAGCGTTTGGACTAATGAATAGTCTTGGGTCAGCTCCCCTTAGCGTTAACTACTGGCTGCTTGGCTAAGCCCAGATCTTCCTGGGCAGAGGTCTTCACAATAAGGGCTGCGTGTTACACCATCGTCCAGCCTCAGGGAATTGTCTACAGATCTGAATGGGAAGGGATTGCCCCAGCTCCGGCGGGCCAGGTAGAGCAAGTGATAGCAGGAACATGAGCCATTATCTGGGGATGGCCCATTACCTTGGCACGGATAAGACTGTGGAGAGACTGAGTGAAGAGTAACAGCCCCAGGAATGGTGTGGCTAGTACTTTAATTTCTGTTTCAGAAGGGAAGTGGAGCATTCAGGAATTTACTAATGTAACTGACCATCATTCTGAGAGGGTGGATTAATTCCGTTAGGCTACTGGGGCACTCACACTGCTACCCTACTCCCGTGTTCTCCAAGTGTGGTCCTGAGGTCAGCACCAGTGCTTGAAATGCAAATTCACCTAAAATGACACGTACCTAAAATGCACATTCTTGGGCCTCACCTTGGAACTACTGAACCATACTCTGTGGGGGAGGGGACCAGAAATCTGTGTCTTAGCAAGCCCCCCGGTGAGTCAGATGCACGCTAAAGATGCAGCAGCATCTCTGTCCTAGAGTGAGGGAGTCTGAGTCTCTCTGGTGGAGCCTGAGCATCGATGTTTTTATAACTCCCAAATGTTGCTGGTGCGCAATAGTTCCGGGACTTGAGTTCAAAAGAGCAGGGGATTTCTCAGCATCTAAACCCAAGGAGTCGAGTCCAAGGCCTTGAATATACTAGACTTGCTGGTAGTTGGTTGTTTGAAATGGTTTTTTTATCCCAACGTAATCAGGCATCTTGGGTAGCATCTTGAGGTGTTCAAGGTCATTTTCAAGTTCAAGGGTACAGAATGGCCTGGAGGATTTTTAGCTCACAATGTGGAAAGAAGACTCCACACCATTCCTCTTGTCTTAAAATGGAACAGATATGAATCTGTCATGAGGAATTTCCTTCTGGATTTAGTGTTTCCCTCAGGAATCCCGAACGACTGTCTGGAGACCAGGCTGAACGAGTTTTTCCAAAACATCTTAGTGTCTAATAAAACACAGACACGCCCACGCAAATAAATCCACCATCTTCTCCGTGCCAGGCACTTACAGTGCTGGGAGCTGTACATAGGTTCTTCTGGTTGATCTTAGAGCTCCCTTAACAGATGGAGAAACAATGTCCAGCTGGTAAGTGGCAGAGTGAGAATTCAGTCCCAGATCTGATTGGTCCCAAAGTGTGTATCCCTAAGCCACGACTTTACACTTCCTCCTACCATGGAGGTTCCAAAAATACTCGTTCCACTGGGTGATCTTGGGGAAATCCTCATCCTCTCTTAGAGTGTTTATACATTTTCAAAATGGGGTAATAATTCCTGCTGTGTTGATATCACCAGAGTTAGAGGGTCACATTAGATTATGTGAAAGGGTTTAATATATTTTAAAGTCACAAAGTATAAAAGGATATTATTGTTTCTAAAAATATATTCCCTCCCAAATATCTCTGGTCTCTAATTCATGTCACCATGGCAACCATGGTATTCTCAATAGTTACTTTGGCATCCAGACTGAGTGCCTAAAGTATGAGACCAAAATATCTCATTTTAATAAAGATTTATTGACCGCTTACTATTCTAAGTGCTGGGGATACAATGAACATAACATGTAAAGCTCCTCCTCTTTTAGCTGGCATTCTAGCGGGGAGAGATTGAAAATATAAGCAAAAAATATATACTGTACCATCATGTGATAATAAGTGCTATGAAAAAAAGTAGGTCAAGCTGATCAGGTAACAAGATCATAGAAGTATCAGGGTGTAATCCTGAAAGGTCTTGGACATCATGGTACAGTTTGAAATTTATTCCAGAAGCAATGAAGAACCATCAGATGGTTTTAAGGTAATGCAATTTGATTAATATTTTTAAAGGATCACCCCAGCTACTACCTGGGGAGTAGACTGGAGGGAGGCAAGGAGACTTTGGCGCTACTGCAATAGTCCTGGCAGGAGTGGTAGCTAGGAGTATGTGGCAGGGGTGAGTGAGACGTATCAGAAGCCCACAGGACTTCTTATGTATGGCATGTGGGGCTGGAGAGAAAGAGGCAGCAAGATGACACCACGGGTTTTGGCCTGAGCAACCCCTCGAATGGAGTTACCATTTACTGAGATGGGGAAGGCTTTAGGTGGGGCATATCTGGAGGTGTGAGGGCAGTGCGCACAGGAGGGGTTTTTTGAACATGCAGAGTTTTCACTGTCTGTTAGACATGCACTTGGGTATGTCAAGTAAGTGGTAGGACATGAGTCTGAAGTTTAGGGAAAAGAACAAGGCTGGAGGAGTCCATGTGTGTGTCATCGGTGGGGGTAGTCAGGTGCAGATGACTCTCAGAGTGCTGTAGTAGTGCTGACATTTGAGATTCATCCTAGAGGGGAGGTAAGTGGGTGGCCTCCTGACGACATTCCCATCATCCGACCATCCTTGTAGAAGAAATGCATCAAGCGGCACAATATTAATCGTGCTCCTTCCTCAGGGTTTAATAAAGTGCCAAACCACCCTTGACTTGCTATCGATCAAAAACACGAAGTGATTTCATTTCCTTTGGATTCCTTGCTTAACCTTTCCTCCTCTGCTCTCTCTGTTTTCCTCCCTGGGTTCTTTTATTGTGATGCCATCGAAAGAACGAGTTCTTGTGAATTCATTCATCATCAGATGAATTCTTAGCTCATTGAAATATTTACATCATTTATATTGTTCATTACGCTACCTCACATTTAGTCGGAATAAGTACATGCTGGGTACTCATCTAACACCAGGTTTCCAAATTCTCTTGCTCGTGGTATACTCCACTTGTGTGGAGCACAAGTGATACCCAACCGCTTTCATTTATTAAGCAGTTTTCCAGACAACTTAGTGAGTATTTATGTCCTAACGACTAGGTAGCCATTTGAAAAAAATAATTGCTAAACTGAAAGAAAAAATAAATTGTTCTCTAGTTCTGAAATAACCACGATTATTTAATAATAGCATGTGAATCTGCAATACAAGGCAGATATCATAATGGTATAAAATAGTTATCCCTCAAGTATTAAGGAAATTCAAAGGAGAAAGTTGTGTGAAATCAAGTGCTTGGTTCAACTGCAGACTGTTCTAAATATAATTCCATCAGGTAATTTGTTTATTATGTTTCCATTGTAGACTTGGAGGTCAAAAACCAGATTTTATTGATGTCCAGAGAACCAGAATGCTTATTAACTGCCCTCATATATCCTCCTATCTGGATGTGTTAGGATATTTTTCCCCTCTTCTAACTCTACTTATTTGGAGTCTTGTTTGGGATTGTGTCCTTAGAATTTTTAATAACGTTATTTTGCCCATTTCTGTCATTAAGGCTTCTCTGAGTCATTAATTTCAAGATAGTTTCATATGCTTATTAATTATCCACTTTATGTTCTTTGATTTAATTTAAATCATAAACTAGTGCAATGGGGAGTCATTTCCTCATAAAATGAGTAGAACAAATGTGTCTTCTGGAAAATTTTCATTACCCACGAGCCTCCCTACAGTATTCAGTGGTTTATTAACCATTGTTGGGTCGGCTTTAGAACTGGTAATGTAATCTCTTCTCCCTAGAACCTGAAATTTTGATCAGTTATTTTCTTCTCAGGATCTAAATTTATGGAACTGCTTCTCTCCTCCTAGATTGTTCTTGGATGTTAATGTATCTAACGTGATAAGTGAACCATTGTCCTTTCGGTAAAGCTAATGATTATGCTTTGCTGTTCATTCATGATCTCATCGGCCATGTTAAATTCTCCCACCTGGTACCAGTATCACTGTAGATTTATGGAGAGCCTAAGAAAGCTTAAATTTCTGGCCCATGACTTTCATAAGCCCTATGAATGCTAGGACTGGAATATTCTAGGTGGGGAGGGGAAACCAGGTCACCACCAGGGAGCATTTCTAGGTGAGCATTTCTGGGAAATTGCATAAAGAAATCTCAGAAGAAAGGGACCAAAATCTCCAAGGCTCTAGTAACATACTGTGAATTTCTTTAAAATCCCAAATAAGTATTCTCTTTGGTACCTAAATTTGAATTTGTGATTTTGTATCACTTTTCTTAAAGGAGGTTGAAAAACAGTCTAAGCTTCCAGACCCACACAGCTTGGATCTGCCCTTGATAAATATTGGTTTTTTGTTTTTATTTGTTTTTTTAAAAGTGTTTTATTTAAATTCAATTTAGTTAATATATAGTGTTTTGTTCATTTCAGAGGTAGAATTTTGTGATTCATCAGTTGCATACAACCTCCAGTTTTCATTACATCGAGTGCCTTCCTTAATGCCCATCCCCCAGTTACCCCATCCCCCACCCACCTCCCCTCCAGCAACCCTGTTTGTCCTCTTGAGTTAAGAGTCTCATATGGTTAGTCTCCCTCTCTGTTTTTATCTTATTTCATTTTTCCTTCCCTTCCCATATGTTCATTTGTTTTGTTTCTTAAATTCCACGAGTGAAATCCTATGGTATTTGTCTTTCTCTGACTGACTTATTTCGCTTAGAATAATACCCTCTAGTTCCATCCACGTCATTGCAAATGGTAAGATTTCATTCTTGTGGGTGCCCAAATAATATTCCATTGTATATGCACCACGTCTTCTTTATCCATTCAGATGTCAATGGACATCTGGGATCTTTCCATAGTTTGGCTATTGTGGATGTTGCTGCTATAGATATTGGGGTGCAGGTGTCCCTTCAGATCACGGTGTATCCCCTGGCTAAATACCTAGTAGTGCAATTGCTGGGTCATAGGCTAGTTCTATTTTTAACTTTCTGAGGAACCTCCATGCTGTTTTCTAGAGTAGCTGTACTGGTTTGCATTCCCACCAGTAGTGCAGGAGAGTCCCCTTTCTCTGAACCTTGCCAACATCTGTTGTTTCCTGACTTATTAATTTTAGCCCTTCTGACTGGTGTGAGGTGGTATCTCATTGTGGTTTTGGTGAGTATTGTTTTGTCAGGATGACTCTATTTCTAAATTCAAACTTCATTACTTTTCAGGTAATTTTTGAAGCCATTCGGGGACTGTCTCTAAGAAGTGATATTGCCATTGATGATGTTAAATTTCAAGCAGGACCCTGTGCAGGTACCAGTATGTTTCTCAACGATATCAGCTTGATTGAAAAGGGATTTTGTAACAGTGTCAAATCATAAGAATGCAAATTAAGCATTTTTTTACAACAAAAATAGAAAAAATTACTATTGCCTATTTTCTATTTGTCTTTCCTGACAGAAATGGAAGATTTAACCCAGCAATCATCGGGATATTCTGAGGAGTTAAATGAAATTGAGTTTTAAGAAATGATCTAAATTGGATAAACTAAACAAGAGCCATACCTCTCTTCCATCAAAATGAAACCAAAACAGACGAATACTGGACAGTCTTAACCATTTCATAAGTCATAAAATGACTTCACAGTACAGCACTCTTTTTCATTACTTTTGCAAAAAATACTGACTCAGGGCTTTTTTTTTGTTTTGTTTTTGTTTTCCTTTTTGCGTATGACAACTGTTCCGAAAGTACAGGCTGTTGATTTTGCAAAGATCACGCATCTTAATTTTGGTTCCAGTTAAAAATACAAGTGTACTCTATTGCAGTCATTTTAAAGTATGCAAATGAAGGGCACAACAAAATGTGCTCATTTAGCTCTGCATTCAGTGAATGTATTGGGAAGAGACTTAAGTCTTGCGGGTTTCTTTTTGAATTTCAAGTGTCATAACTATTTTTAAAGTAATAATGTGGGGTGTCAGTAGTATCTGCAGAATGAATGCAGTTTTTCATGGTAACAAGTCAGTGTAAGAAAATGAAATCTTATTCCCTATGTTTTATTCATAGAAAGGGAGTATTCATTTTTTTGGAGTATCAATTTTTAAATATTTTTACCATATATGATAACAAAGGATCTTTTCATGAACGTCCCAGGGTAAGTCAGTATTAATTAATGCTGTATTCCAAGGCAATGCTACTTTCTTTTTTTTCCCCCTTTGAACTACTTTTGAAAATCATTCTGAACACATGGATTAGAAATTGCACTCTTTTTTCTGTAAAGCAAGCTTGAAAATGTTTATGGACACACACCCAAAAACTTTTAGGTTGTGTTAAGCAGTTTTACTGTTTTTTTGTTTTGTTTTGTTTTGTTTTGTTTTATAATAAATGTTTTGGTAAGGTTTTGAGTAATATGAATTCAAGCAGATATACTAAACTACTGCTTTTTATTTACATGTTTAGAAAATTGTACATACATGTTTGTATACCCAAACAGCTATTATAAGATTACCTAATAAAAGGTTATTTGAAAGTCTTTTCCCTAACAGTTAACTCATTTCTACGTTATTTTTCTTGTTCAGAAGCTCTCCAGTACACAACTGCTGATTCTAGTTTGGATTTCTACTCTGCGACAATTAAGTTCTTCTTAGGCCTTCTATTAGTGATATAAGCACTGGATACTTTGATACAATAATTAATTTTTAAAGTGTTTTATTTATTAAGTTATTTATTTAGTTACTAAGCTAACTTAATTTTCCACCAACTTTTATCTTATTAGAATATAAACATTATGAGCCTAGGGATTCTTGCATGTTTTGTTTACTTTTGTAGTCTCAGTACCCAGAACAATGTCTGGCATGTAATAGTTGAAACAGTTGAAAATGTGTCCCTGGCCAGTGAGGACATATAAATGTCTGTTTAATGAATGAATTAATTAATTAATTAATTTAACTGTCCCCACATTCTCCAGATTGGAGATATTATTATCCACTTTTACAGAGAAAGAAACCGAGGCTCAGAAGGGTGAACAAATTATTTAAGATCCCAGAGCTATTCACTGAAGGAACTTGCAGTCGTCTCTCTGACCCCAAGGGCCATACCTTCTCCTGCTTTGCATGGCCAAAACCCCATGGTTCTCACAGAATTGGGTGGTATTCCCACTTAAGAACGTCAAAAAACTGAAAATAAATAAATTGGAAAAAAAGAAAAAAAAAAAAAAAGAACGTCAAAAAACTCTCTGGGTGCCTGGCTGACTCAGTCTATAGAGCATGTGACACTTGATCTCAGGGTTGTGAGTTTGAGCCCCACGTTGGGCGTAGAGATTACCTTAAACAAAAAAAATCAAAACTCTTAAATTAATCTGTAAAGAGTAGTATACTTCCCTGAAGACCACATTTCTTGGAAAACAAGAAACGAGACTCAACTATTCAAAATAAACATCCCAAGGTTTATGAAGAAAATAAAATAAACTTATAAAGTAGAGCAAAATTTTACAAATAAAATCCCTAGAGTCGAAACATTGAGGAAGAGATATCAAGATGTGAACCAACTCAACAGTATACAAGACATTATAATTTCCCAACCCTGTTCTTCCTGTCCAGAGCTTAGTTGTATTTGCTGAATAAAGAAATGAAAATGTTGTCCCCAAGACCTAACACAATAGCTCCTGCATAACAAGGGGTTTGTAATAGGTAGTGACTAAATGAAGTCATTCACCAGCCTCCTTGCTCATGGATTACTTAAATCCATCATAAAAATCAGAGCTAACATTTATTGAATACTTACTGTCTTCAGTTATCATTCACTTTGCATGAATTCGCCCATTTAATCCTGGTAACAACCCATGAAGTAGATCTCGTGATATTTCCACTGTATATATAGAGAAAATGAATTTGCCCAAGTTCAGCAGCTGGTGGAGGGCTTAGGTTTGAGCCTGGGTGTGTTTCGTTGCCAAACCTGTGCTCTGATCCTAGCAAGACTGCCTCCTGAACCTGCCAGCTCTCCTGCCAACTCCACCCCCAATACCAATTTATTTATTGATTGATTTATAAAAAGATTTTTATTTATTTATTTATTTGACAGACAGAGACCACAAGTAGGCAGAGAGGCAGGCAGAGAGAGAAGAGGAAGCAGGATCCCCACTGAGTTGAGAGCCCAACATGGGGCTCGATTCAAGGACCCTGAGATCATGACCTGAGCTGAAGGCAGAGGCTTTAACCCACTGAGCCACCCAGGCCCCCCCCCATACCGATTTAAACCATAGGCAAAGGTTCCAAGTTTCTCTCACTCCAGAGGATTCATTGGCTACCAAAATTGCACCAAAGGTTGCCAAACCCGAAATAGTACTGGTGTAGCCATTCTGGAAAACAGTAATGGAAGTTCCTCAAAAAGTTAAAAATAGAGCTACCCTATGACCAGCAATTGCACTACTGGGTATTTAACTAAAGGATGCATAGTGGTCCGAAGGGGCACCTGCACCCCAGTGTTTGTAGCGGCAAGGTCCAAAATAGCCAAACTATGAAAAGATCCCAGATGTCCATCGACTGATGAATGGATAAAGAAGATGTGGTCTATATACAATGGAGTATTACCCAGCCAGCAAAAAGAATGAAATCTTTCCATTTGCAATGATGTGGAATGAGCTAGAGGGCATTATGCTAAGCAAAGTAAGTCAGTCAGAGAAGGGCAAATACCATAGGATTTCACTTATATGTGCAATTGAAGAAACAAAACAGATGAACTTAGGGGAAGGAGGGGGGAAAAGAGAGTGAGAAGTAAACCATGAGACTCAACAACAGAGAACAAACTGCGGGTTGGTGGAGGGAGGTGGTTGGGGGATGGGCTAAATGGGGGATGGGCACTAAGGAGGACACTTGTGATGAGCGCTGGGTGTTGTATTGAAGTGATAAATCCCTAAATTCTACTCCTAGAGCCAAATTTTACCATGTATGCTAGTTCACCAGAATTTAAATAAAAACTTGTAATTAAAAATAAATACTAATTGGGACACCAGCTTTGGGAATTTGGGGGCAAAAGGTGGGAGTTGGCCACTAGTTATTAAGTTATGGCAGAAAGGAAAGAAGTGATTGTTACCAGTTGTTGTTAAGAAGCAACGGGTAGTTCATATCTGAGGAGAGAGGAGGTAGAAAGTAAGAGGACTAATATACCCTTCTTCACTTATGTTCATTTGGCAGAATTCACTCTTTGGATGCTTTTCTTCCTTTCCAGGTTGCTCTTGCCATTCATTTTAACTATATTTCGCCTGGATGAAAATATGAAAGTACAGAGTAGTTTCCTCGGGTTTACAAATGCCCTCACAGAAGGCGTCCCAGCTAATGGGTACGACACGACCATTCCTGCACAGGATTTGCATTTACTTTATCTAAACCCACAAGTGCTTCAAAGACAAACTACTTTTTCCAGACAGACCGCCTTCTCTACTACAATTTGCTCTCTGGGTTGGAGATTATTTATGTGTAGAAGGCAGTGAAGCAGAAGATAGGACCTCTGAGTCAAGGTCTGATTTCACGTGGAATAAGAAGATTCAACAAAGATTTGGTGACAGGGGCACCTGGGCAGCTCAGTCGGTTGGTTAAGTGTCCTGCTCTTGGTTTCAGCTCAAGTCATGGTCTCAAGGTGTCCCAGCTCAAACCCTGGCCTTGCCACTTACCAGATTCAGGACTAGGGGCAATTCACTTACACCGTCTCTGATCCCTACTTTCAGTCTGCAAAATAGAGCGGACTACTCCTTGTTTCTACTTCTTCGGTTGCTGTAAAGATGAAATGAAAGTGATACCTACAAGCATTTAGTGTCTGACACACAAGAGCCGCCCCAGTTTATTTTAGAAGGTTTGAGTGAAATTTTTTTAATAAATTACAGTTCTTTCAATGTATTCTTTATCTCCAAAGGAATTGTGAGTTTATAGTGCCATCTTAAGGAGAAAGCAACCATAGAATCTTGTCACTTACCACGTTTTCCCTTTGTACTAACAATGCTAGGCTCATTTTAACCAGCAGCTGGGCAGTGCCTTTCCCTTTGCTCTTCCTTCTCCAGTCGCCGTTGGTGGTTCTTTTGGGCTGCTCGCCCCGTGTATACACCCGAGCAGAAGTTATCATGCTAAACCTAAATTCTTGTTCTTATGGCCATCTTCTCAAGAATGGTCACTTTCCACTTTTGTGCTCCCAACTGCCTACCACACTCAACAAATATTTCTGGACTAAAGAAACAAATGCTCAATTAAAAACATTTAGTTTAATACAAATATGTATGTGGATTTCAGAAATCACAAGGGATATAAAGATTCTCATTTGTCCATCAACATCTCGTGGTCTGGAAACCCATGCTCTAAAAATTTACCATGAAAATGTGTCCCTGGCCAGTGAGGACCCTTGGGGCAACTGGAAAAAACAACTTTAAACCTTCTTTAGGGGGCCATAACTTTCAACCCAGGCTACACACATTTCCCACATATAAAACTACACAGAAGGACTCGCAATCCAAAATTACAACACATTTGGTCAGCTGTCAACAGCAGAATTAGATAACCAAGACTTCACAGCATGATATTTTTTGACAGACACTTTAAAATAACAATTTTTAAAAATAGACACACAAAAACAAAAACATTGAGGAAATAAAAAGCAATATGCTATGAACTAATGAGCAGGCAGAATGATTTTAAAGGGAACCAAATAGAACTTCAACACATGAAAAATAGTCATTAAAATTTAAAATTGAATGGAAGAGGCAAGTAATTAATCATGCCTAACAGGAGAGAACTGGTGAACTAGAATATAAGATAAGAAATGTGAATACAATAGAGAGAAAAAAATGAAAAATATGAAGGAGGCAGAGAATGAGAAATTTCTTTTTTATTACAGAAAAAGTTCCCGAAAGAGAGAATGGGGGAGGGAAGATTCAAAAGGAGAACATTTGAGACAATTTCAGAATTGGTTATGGATAAAATGTTTCAAATAAGGAAGTCTAACCAACTCTGAGCAATGTAAATGAAAATAAATCCACACCTAGATCCATCATTATGAAATACCAAAGGCAGAGAGATTTCAAATGCAACCAGAAGGAGAAGACAGATGAATTACAGAGGAATAAAAATTAAACGAAATCAAACTTCTCATTAATGAGGAAGGTGTGAAGACTATGGAGTAAAACCTTCAACATCTGCTGAGAGAAAATCACATCACCTGGAATGTTATCATTCAGAAGAACAGAATCACAACATTTTCAGATAAAGAAGAAATCATGTATTGTTCCTATGTATGTGTATAGATATGCATGAATATATTCATATACGGATATTCCTCAACTTACAATGGGGTTATACTCCGACAAACCCATCATAAGTTGAAAATATTCTAACTCGGAAATGCATTTAATACACCTAGCCTGCTGGTCACCATAGCTTAAACTTACCACCTCAACCATGCTCAGAAAGCTCACATTAACCTCCAGCTGGACAAGATCATGGAACACAAAGCCTATTTTGTAATCAAGTGTGGAATATCACATGCAATTTCTTGAATACTGTATTGAACGTGAAAAACAGAATGGTTGTCTGGGTACAGAATGCTTGTGGTCTGTTCATGCTTGTGATCCTGGGGCTGACTGGGAGCTGTGGGCGCTGCCCGTGCCTAGCATCACAAGGGAATATCGCATATGGCTAGCCCAGGGAAAGATCTGCATTCAAAATCTGAAGCATGATTCCTCCTAAACGCGTATGGCTTTCACACCAATGTCAAGTTGAAAAATCGTAAGTCAAACCATCCTTGGTCAGGGACCGTCTGTACATCTAGATCAATGACAGTTAAAAGTACCACCTATCAAAATTCATGGGATGTAGCTATTAACATATGAAAAGAATCTTGTCCTCATAAATTATTAATTTAAAAACTGGAAAAAGAATTATTGAGACAAGCAACAAACTTAAGTTAGAATAAGAACAGAAAATCTAAAGAAAGAAGGAAAATAGAGCATAGATTAATAAAATAAAAACAAAATCTAATAGGGAAAGAATTAATAATCTGTGAAAGCATCTCAAGAATTAGACTAGCAAAGTAAACCTAAAAGACAATACCACCCTAGACCCAGGTGAAGGGAGCCCCCACCCTGAGAGCCTGTTGTGGGGGCCTCTAAGCATGGAAATGAATGGTCTCAGATTGGGCCATGAGTTGAGAATACCAGGATATCAGTATGTCTCATTCCTTATTTAAATTTTATTTTAATTAATTGGTCAATTGATTGATTAATTAATTTCACATGGCAGATGGAAGCAGCCGCAGGTAGGCCTCAAGGACCAATGGAGCTCTTGCCATGCCCAGGAAGAGGTATGGTCTTGGGGAAAAGGTGGCGTAAGAGGGGCTGTGGCCGGACGGGGAGGAACACAGCCTCCTCTAAAAGGCAGCTGTGCTCCAGTCCCTAGTGAACACAATCAAAAGGCAGAGGACAAGTGAGCCTTGATGACACAGGCCAGAGAAATCTATGTCCCAGGCCACAGAGCAGGGTGAAGAGGGGAGGACAAGGGATACAGTGGGACAAGCAGGAAAAACAGCACAGAATCTTTGTCTCTTAATGCATTTGCGCGCGCTCTCTCTCTCTTGTTCAAGATTTTATTTATTTATTTGAGAAAGAAAGTGAGATCACCAGCAGGGAGGAAGGGTAGAGGGAGAAGCAGACTCCCTCCTGTGCAAGGAGCCCAATGTGGGGCTGGACACTAGGACCCTGAGATCACGACCTGAGCCAAAGTCAGACCCTTAACAGACTGAGCCACCCAGGCACCCCGCCACCCCTACCCCCCTGCATCTTTCTTTTGATCTTAATGAGAAGGAATAGGAAGTTTCTCCGTTAGTTGTCATGTGCGCTCCAGGTTTCTGATAAGTAGCATCTCTCAAGTTCAGAAACTTCAGTGCCATTCGTAGTTTTCTAAGAACTTATCACAAATAGACACTGAATTTTATCAGACGCTTCTTTGCATATGTTAAGGTAATAGGATTTTTCCCCTCTAATTTTTTAACATGGTGAATTACATGGATACGTTGTAGATTCTTTTTTTCTCATTTGGAATATCTAACTTTTTTTTTTAATTTAAAAAAAAATTTATTTATTTGACAGACAGATCACAAGTAGGCAGAGAGGCAGACAGAGAGAGAGAGGAGGAAGCAGGCTCCCCGCTGAGCAGAGAGCCCGATGTGGGGCTCGATCCCAGGACCCTGAAACCATGACCTGAGCTGAAGGCGGAGGCTTTAACCCACTGAGGCACCCAGGTGTCCCTGGAACATCTAACTTTTATGTGAAACATAATCCAGTCCAACTGTGAACGAGTGTAAGGCATGTGTGGCCAATGTTAAAGAATAGTAATGACCACTCGTGTACCGTTGATCCTGCCTGAGAAACAGAACATTAGCAATATCTCGGAAGCAGTCTGCAGACGACAGCCCCATCCCACATCCTTCTCTTGCCCAGAGAGGTGACCATCATCCTACAATTCATGGTAAGCCTTCCTTTGTTTTTTTTTTTATAGTCCTATTTGCTATCTATGCATCCTAACAATGTATTACTTAGTTTTGTTGGTTTTATACAAAGGTAGGGTGACTGCGTGGCGTCTTGGTTTTGGCTGAGACCATGATCTCAGGGTTGTGAGACCGAGCCCCACCTCAGGCTCTGGCTCTGCATTGAGCATAGAGCCTGCTTGAGATTCTCTCTCTCCCTCTCTTTCTGCCCCTCCCCCCGCTCATGTACATGTGGCCGCACACACAATCTCTCTCTCTCTCTCAAAAGAAAAATTATACAGAGGAAATAATTGTGTGTATGCATGTATATATGCATACATATGTATATATACATATATACACACGTATACTATAAGCATATATACACATGTATACATATATATGCATATGTATGTATACATATATATATCCACCTATAATTTATCTTTTTTGCTCAAAATTATGTTTTAGACATTCAGCAATGTTGAATTTCTAGTTGTAGTTAATTCATTTTCACTGTGGTATGATATTCTATGAAATGATTATATTGCAATTTATTAATTCATTTTACCATTGATGAATATCGGAGTCGGTTCTAGTTTTTTGCTCTTGTGACAATTTTGCTAAAATATATTTTGTACAAGTACCCCAGTACCCATGTGAAAGATATCTTTGGGTTGCCTCTCGGACATGTGAATTGCTGGTTTGCACAATAGGTCTGCTATGCTCAATGAGGGAAAAGTGCTTCCCAACTACACAACTCTTACCAGTTAGATGAGTGCCAAAAATATGCGAATGTCAGATTTTAATTTTTGCCCATCTGGTAATTAGGAAACTGCATTTCATTGAGGCTTTAATTTACATGTCTCCAATTACTAATTCAATTGAGCATCTTACCAGTGTTCTGTGACCATTCATGTTTAACCTTGTGCAAAATGCCTATTTATTTTGCCCATTTTTCTAGTGAACTGTGTATCTTTTTCTTACAGATTCATAGGAATCTCTTAATATTCCAGATACAAATTCCAGAATTTGATTTATGAAAGTGATTAGTTTTTAATGTGTATGAACTCATAATCTTATTTTCTTTATGACTTATATATATTGTTTTGCCTTAAGAAACTCTTACTGTTTTTAAAGATATTTCCATATAGTTTCTTCTAGAAAAGTAAACTTTTGTCTATTTCCTTTAAAGTGTTTGATTTCTCTGGAATTATATCCAGCCAACTTGCTAAGTTCTCTGTTATTTCTCAGAACAGACTCTATATTTACATTCATCTCCTACCGTTGCTGTAACAAATCACGACCCACTTTGTGGCATGAAACGACACACTCATTATCTCATAATTCTGTAAGTTAGAGTCCTGAAAATGAGTCTCATGGAGCTAAAATTAAAGTTTCGGCAGGGCTGTGTTCCTTCTGGAGGCTCTAACAGAAAATCCATTTGCCTTTTCTGGCTTTTAGAGGCTTCCCGCATTCCTTGGCTCAGGGCCGACTTCCAGCTGTGTTCTCACTCTAATGTCTGCTTTCATTGTCACATCCCCTCTGACCCTGACCATCCTGCCTCTCTCTCTCTCTCTTTTTAAAAATATTTTATTTATTTATTTGACACAGAGAGAGATTACGAGTAGGCAGAGCATCCTGCCTCTCTCTTATAAGGACCCTCGTGATTATATGGGTTCACCTGGATGCTCCAGTAGAATCACTCCATCTCAAGATCCTTAACTTAATGGCATCAACAAGTTGGACGAGATAGACAAAAGAGAGACATTTGACATATTTCTCAAACAATCAGTTACTAAGAAATTGACCGCATGTAACAATGTCAAGAAACTGAAGGAAAGTAATTAGCATGGTATATAGTCTAGCAATTTTAATTCTTGGTCTCTATCCTAGGGAAATTCTAACACCTATACATAAAGACATGTTTGAGGATGTTCCCTAAAGCAATGTTTGTAAAAATGAAAAATTGGAAGCAATCTGTATGTCAAATCTGTAATGGATAAAGTGAGATACAGTCATACAAAACCCTACAGCACTTAAAAAGGAACAAGTTTTATATGTGTCAACATAAATATATCTCAAATATACATTTTTGCATGAAAAATAAAATTACAAAACTATTCATACCGTATTTTTAATGTTAATACATTTATCTGTATGCATGTAATATGTCTTTATGTAACACATTTATGTAATGCATTCACACTCAAAATATTACTACATATTTTCTGTAGATAAAATGCATGTAAATATAAAAATGACCTTAAAGGACATTACATTACACACTGAACAAATGTATAGGTAGGGTAGTTAACTCTGGAGAAAAGGGTCACAGCAGCAAGATTGAGGGAAAAAAATGCCAAATGTACACTAATTTGATCTGTGTTGTTTTATTTTTTAAGAGGAGAATGTATGCATGTGTTTCATGCGTAATTGTTTAAAAAGTAGATAATAGAAAGACAATAAAATCATGCCACATTGTTAAGTGTTAATTCCTTTTTAAAAAAAATCTTTTGAAAATACCTTTAATCAATCCCTTTTGGATATTTAAATTCATTCTAATATTCTGTTAAAATAAAACATGCTCTGATGAACATCTCATCTTCACACTGCTGAATATTTACTTGGGGCAAATTCATGAAAGGAAAATACTGACTTAAGAGGCATGAACAATTTTGGTGTTTTCATCTGTATTGCTAGATTATACCTCAAAACTTGTTGAACCAATCTCCTCTAACATCAGCAATTTTCCTTTTAGTGCTGGAATCTCTTTTTGTTACTCTCTCACGAACACTGGATGAAAGATTATAATTTTCCATTTTTGACTAATTTGAACGGCCAACTTTATATTTGCTTTGTAATAATTTGCACTTTTTAAATACTTGGTGTGAATATTTTTTCAAATATCTGTTGCCATTTTAGTTCTTGTTTTGTGACATTGCTTGTTTTAGATTTCTTTTCAAATTTTTATTTAAATTCTGGTTAGTTAACACACTGTGCAATGTTGGTATCAGGAGTAGAATTTGATAATCTTTCACTCACATATGACACCCAGTGTTCATCACAAGTGTCCTCCTTAGCACCCATCACCCAGTTAGCCCAACCCCCAGCCACCTCCTTCCACCAACCCTCAGTTTGTTCTCTATCTTTAAGAGTCTCTTATGGTTTGTTTGCCTTCTTTCACCTTTCTCTCCCTTCCCATATGTTTAATTGTTTTATTTCTTCAATACTACATATAAGTAAAATCATATGGTACTTGCCTTTCTCTGATGGACTTATTACACTGAACATAATACTCTCTAGTTCCATCCATTGCAAATGGCAAGATTTCATTCTTTTTGATGGCTGAATAATATTCCTCTCTCTGTGTGTGTGTGTGTGTGTGTGTGTGTGTGTGTGTATGCGGGCGTGTGTGTGTGTGTGTGTGTGTGTATACACCAAATCTTCTTTACCAATTCATTCCATTCATTAGTCAAAGGAAATTTGGGTTCTTTCCATAGCTTTGCTATTGTTGATAGTGCTGCTATAAACATCAGGGTGCATATACCCACCGAATCAGTATTTTTGTATCCCTTGGGTAAATACTTAGTAGTGCAATTGTTGGATCATAGGGTAGCTCTATTTTTAACTGTTGAGGCCTGTCCACACAGTGTTAATTCTTTTTTAAAGATGTATTCATTTACTTTAGAGAGAGAGAGAGTGGGGTTGGGGCAGAAGGAGACAGTGTCAAGCAGACTCCCCAACAAACATGGAGCCAGACTTGGCACTCAGTCCCATGACCCATGAGATCGTGACCTGGACCCAAAATCACGAGTCCGAAGCTTAACTGACTGAGCCACCCAGGTGTTCCTGTTAATCTTGATGGTAGGAATATGCGTGCATGGTTGTTGGTTTCTGTTTTGTGTTTTTTTGGGGTTTTCAAAATTCATAAAATAATAACAAAAACACAAAGGCAATTTCAATTATACAAAGAATGTTTGGCTACCAATCAAAATGGTGGACTTGAGAACTTAAAACCCACAAGTTCATGGGAGAGTTTATTTTATACTATATGGAGCGAATTTTATACTATATGGAGCGAATACTCTGACAATTCCCAACTTTCTTTCTTCGAGGAAGTAACACAGTGTGAGGGGAAACACTTGTTCTCCCCTGTGATGCCTCTGACCTAGCCTGGGCAAGGAGGACTACCCGTTCATTTGGCGAGACTGGCAGAGAGGACTGCTCCTGGTGCTTTAGTGCCTCGTTCCTGATCTTCCTGAAATGGAAGGTAAATTCCTTCTGGAGCAACGTAATATCTGTTTTCCCATTTCATATCCTCAAATGAAATGAAGGCACATTTAGCCATAGACTTTCAATCATGACACATTACAGAGAATATTTTGAAACCTCATATTAATTTCTAATTTTTTTTTCAATCTTTCAGTTGGTTTTTGTATCCAAGAGATCGAAATTTGAGAAAGATGCAAATCTGTTGAGACATTGATCCAGAATATAAACATGAATTATGAAAAAGTACTTAGAACAGTAGCTGGTATATGGTACACTTTGTTAGTATCAGCTATTACTACTAATACGGTAGCTATTACTAGAACCAATTCCAAGTGTACTGCCACCACGGTAAGAAGAAGCAGATATTTTCATTATTTAAAGCTTTTGGGGGGGGCACCTGGGTGGCTCAGTCATTTAAGTGTCTGCCCTTGGCTCAGGTCATGATCCCAGGGTCCTGAGTCAAGTTCTGCTTCGAGAGGAGCCTCCTTCTCCCTCTCCCTCTGCTGCTCCCCCTGCTTGTGCTCTCTCTCGCTCACTCTCTCAAATAAATAAATAAAATCTTTTTTAAAAATAAAGCTTTTCTATGATGTTAGAAACAAATTTTTTTAAAGTAAAAACTTTAAAGATAAAGTATCCTTATTTCTAGCAGAAGCTTGCTGTATGGGGTGTTCGTTTCCCTCTTGGAAGGGTGTTCACTCTCCTCAGAACCCCTCATCCCTCCCTACCTCTTCCCCAACCGTTTGTTCTTTTTATTTTTAAGATTGTATTTTTATTTGACAGACGGAGATCACAAGTAGGCAGAGAGGCAGGCAGAGAGAGAGGAGGAAGCAGGCTCCCTGCCGAGCAGAGAGCCCGATGCGATGCGGGGCCTGATCCCAAGACCCTGGGATCATGACCTGAGCTGGAGGCAGAGGCTTTAACCCACTGAGTCACCCAGGCACTCCTCATTTTCTTTTTCTTAAGATTTCATTTATTTAGTTTAGAGAGAGTGAGAGCACATATGAGAGTGGTGGGGAGGGGAGAGGCAGGGGGGAGGGAAAGGGAGAGAATCTCAAGCAAACTCTTGCTGAGTGTCAAGCCAGGCCTGGGGCTTGTTCTCAGGACTCTGAGAAAACGCTTCAGCTGAAGCCATGAGTCAGATCCTTAACCAACTGAGCTACCCCCGTACCCCTTCCCAACTGTTCTTTAACAAGGTTAATTAGAAAGTGTAGGTGAGGGCACCAGGGAAAAAGGGTTGTTTCGGGGTGCCAAGGACTTCAGTTTCAGCCTAGACTTTTTCCTTCCTTTCCAAGGGACAAGGGCTCACTTTTCCACTTTAAGAATCTGCCAAAAGCCAAAGTAGGATTTCCTTTCCCTTTTTCTTATCAGAAGCGGAAGAGTGAATCATCTTAGTTGATGGTGGCCTCCGCAGGGTCGGGTCTGGGTATCGTGCCCCACCCTCTTGCTCCTCTAGCACCATTATCAAGGGCGTGTGTGGTAAAGCCAAGAAGGACAACCCAGAAGATAGTATTCCAAGGGGGAGGTGAAATATACTTACAATCCTTGACCCTCCCCCTTTCTTTTTTTTCTTGATTTTTTTAAAGATTTTTTTTAATTTATTTGACAGATCACAAGTAGGCAGAGAGGCAGGCAGAGAGAGGGAGAGAGGAGGAAGCAGGCTCTGCTCAGCAGAGAGCCCGATGCGGGACTCGATCCCAGGACCCTGAGATCATGACCTGAGCCGAAGGCAGAGGCTCTAACCACTGAGCCATCCAGGCACCCCGACCCTGCCCCTTTCTGCCAGTTTTTTGTTTGTAGCAGTTTTTAAGTTTCTGGAGCATTGTAAGGCCTTCACTCGACGTAGCCCCTGGTGACTTACTCCTTGGTGAGTAGAAGGTTAAATACAGTGGCGTGGCTAGATCTCTTAGCCAGCAATCATGGCATGACGAGCTCAGCTGATGAGTGGGCTTCAAATCCCGGAAGTATAAATTCACCTGTGTGGCTCACTGACTCATTCATGAGCCGCAGCTTCCTGTTAATTGATATTGTTTCCAGAGACCGTCTCCCTCTGCCTCCCGACTCTCACCTGTTTTGAGACAGTTTTCACCAGTGAAATTAAAGAAACCCAGTGTGGCAAGATATATGTGTACAGGTTTATGGGTGCATGGAATTATTAAAGAATGATAAGAAGCACTGAGCTTCTTATAGTCAGACAGAGGATCCTTGGTTCATGCTAATACCCAGTCACACAGAATCCCACAAAAAAATATTTACATCAATTATTCTGTCTGCTTGATGGAACACTATATGGTTACTTAAAACTAGGTCACAGAAAAACATTTAATGGCATGGAAATATACTCATATTATGTGAGAAAAAGAAGGTTAAATAATGGGAGATATATATATATGTAGATATCTGTATATATATACAGATATCTACATATGTACATATGTAGATATCTGTATATATATACAGATATCTACATATATATATCTCAATATAGAGAATTTGTGCAGCATCATCCTGGATTTTGGGGGGAGGTGGGGGGCAACAAAAGGAGCATGTCATATACACAGAAGGAAAAAAGATAAAACATACATCCAAAACCTAACAGTGATTAGTCTGGGTAGGGGAATTAGGAGTAACTTTTCCCTTTGTGTATGTTTTTCTGAGTGTTCCCAAAGTTTCTATACTTAATATGTGTTGGTTTTGTAATCAGAAGCGAAAGTGATAGTATTTTCCTTTTTAAAAGGTGGTGGCACCAGTTAGAATCACAAAAATTAACAAGACAGGAAGCAACAAATGTCAGTGGGAATGCAAGCTGGTATAGACACTCTGGAAAACAGGATGGAGGTTCCTAAGGATGTTAAAAATAGGGCTACCCTAGAACCCAGCCATTGCACTCCTGGTTATTTACCCCAAAGATACAGACCTAGGGTCTTAAAAGGGCACATGCACCCCAATGTTCATAGCAGCAATGTCCACAATAGCAAAACTGTGGAAGGAACCAAGATGCTCTTCAACAGAGAAATGGGTAAAGAAGATGTGGTCCGTACTTCCAAAGGAATATTACTCAGCCATCAGAAAGGATGAATACCCACCATTTGCCTCAACATGGATGGAACTAGAGGGAATTATGCTGAGTGAAATAAGTCAATCAGAGAAAGACAATTATCGTATGGTTTCATTCATATGTGGAACATAAAGAATAGTACAGAGGACAGTAGGGGAAGTGAGGGAAAACTGAAGGGGAAGAAATCAGTGAGGGAGATAAACCATGGAAAACTCTGGACTCCGGGAAGCAAACCGAGAGTTAGAGAAGGGAGGGGGGCAGGAATAGGGCAAGCAGGTGATAGGTATTAAGGAGGACACGTGTGGCGATGAGCACACATCACATACAACTCATAAATCACTGAACACTACATCAAAAACTAATGATGTATTTTATATGTTGGCTAATTGAACATAATAAAAACAAAATAAAATAAAAGGTGGTGGCCGAGTATGACTGGCAGGCTATTTAGAAAAGAACTCTTAGCTTGTGTGCATTTGTGTGGTCATAACAAGTTCAGGGACTCATTCTCAACTTCAGGTTGATAACCACAATTTGATTAATTCTCCAAAGAACCACTAATGGTACAAAACGGGTTCCTGCGCTCAACTACCATTACTCTGCCTGTGTTATTTTTCCGTTAGGATAGATTCCCCCAAATGTTATCATTTTTTCAAAAACTTCGACTCTTCTAAGGTTCTTGAAGTGCAGTAACGAATTACTTTCCAAAACACTTGTTGCAATCTTGTAAGGAATAACAGCATAGTACCCTCCTGAGCACAATTTGACCAGTTCTAAAATTACTCTTCTGTAATTTACCCTTTATTATTATTTATTTCTAGTAACCATGGTGCATTCATATGCTTTTTTCTCATTCTATTTTCTTTACTAATAACCTTTAGAGATTCCACTGGTGTGAGAGGAAGTGGAGGGCACCTGGGAAAGGAGCATTAGTTGCAGGTGTCAGGCGTCAGGACTCTACCGCACCCGTTTTCTAAACGGCCTCCCCACTTCCACGTTGGCCCACTCCAAACAGCAACCAGAGTGATTATTTAAAAACTTTTCATCAGATATGTCTCTGTCCTGCTCAAAACCATCCACTGGCTTCCCAGCGCTTTAAAAATAAACGGCTTTGCCATGATGGACAAGGCTCTGCTAAGCAACGGTGATCACTCCACCGCAGCCACACTGGCCTTCCCTTTGTTCCTCAAGCATCCCACGAGTTCCCACTCCAGGGCTCCCGTCCCTGCCTCGAATGCTCTTTTCTCATTCATGCACTTGCTCCCTTCTCATTTAGGGCTCAGCTCAAACACGACCTCTCCGTACACCTGTTCTGTTTATTTATTTATTTTTTCCCCCCAGATCACCTAGCCCAGCCTGGGATCGCCCTGATCTTTGGGGCTTCACGGGTTCTTTTTCTTCTGTCTCCCATTCCAGAAAGGGAAGGGCTCCGACGCGCACCCTTGACTGGGGTCCTCTGGGCCGCAGCCCCAGCCTCCTGGAGGGCAGACGTTGATGAGCTGCGTGAACGAGATGCTGCGAAGCCCGGGAGGCCCTCCTCGTTGTTGCGTGCGGTTAAGCAGCTGCAGGTGGGCAGGTGTGAGTGGAAGCGCGCGCTCGCCGAAGCCCGTGCGTTCCAGCTCGCGGATCTCTAGAAACCTCGGGGCAGGAAGCCTTAAAAGGGAAGGAGGGAGCGAGGGGGTGGAGGATCGGCCCGCAGGGTGGGCGCGGTGCCGTCGGTTCACAAGTGGAAGCGCGCACGGGGCTCAGCACGACGCTTCTTCACGGAGGCCCGGGCACGGGGCCATTGCTGGGGCTTCCCTTTTCGGACCCTGCGCCCTGCCTGAAGGAAAGTAGGGAGCCAACTGAGAAGACGGAAAGCCAACGACAGGCGAGTCCGGGCCTGCTCGACCGGTGCCCGGACAAGGCTGGTCGGTCGTCGCCCGCCTGCCGCCCCGCGTGCCCCCGCCTGCCTCCGTCCGCTCTCTCGCGGGTCGGCTTCCCCGGAGCGCTTTGAAAGGGCTTCAAAGTACTAAACGCAGTTGACGTCTATTTCCGATTTTAAAACACGCAACTCTGAAAAATGCACAAACGCTCAGAGAAGAAGGTCGAAGAGCCGCCCCCACACGGAGGCCGTCGTCCCCGCCCGCTTGCGCCCGCGCCCGGGCCCCGCCCGCGCCGCCCCCTCCCCGCGAAGGGCTTCCGCGGCCTTCAGCCTCCGAGGCGCGGGGCTGGGGGGCGGGGCCCGGCGGCCGCCTGACGCCGCCGGGCCGGAACTGCGCAGGCGCGGGGCGGGCTCGCGGGCGCTGTCGCGCGCTGGGCAGTTCGCGCGGGAGCCGGGCGCAGCGGCGCCGAGGCTGCAGGTCGGTGGGAACGGAAGCGCCTCCTGGGCTGAGGAGAAGCCGGGATGGCGACTCCGAGTAGGAAGACGTCGACCCCAAGCACCCTGCCCTCCAAGAGAGCTCTCCCGAGAGATCCCTCGTCGGAGGTCCCGAGCAAGAGAAAGAGCTCGGCCGCGCCGGCGCCTCTGCCGCTGCAATCGTCCAGGCCTTTCGTGGAAGGCTCTATCGTCCGCATCGTGATGGAGAACTTCTTGTGAGTGGCCGGAGGCCGCGCCGCGGCGGGGAGGCGGGCGGGGGGCGCAGGCTGCGCGGCGGGGGGAGGCGGGAGGCGGCTGTGCGCCCGGCTGGGGGTCTGGCGGCGACTTCAAGCCGGGGTCACCGTGGGGATGGACGTCCGCGTTGGGGTGCTTCGGCGTGCGGCCGGTGTGCTGCGGGCTTTTATTCGAATATTCAGCCAACGTTCTCGGAGGGCGTCCTGCGGCGGCCGCGGACGCGGTGGGGCATCGATCGCTGCCGCCTGCGAGTCGCGGCCTACGGAGGGAGGACCCAATCTCTAAGTCACAAAAGTGCGGGCGCCGGGAACTCCGAGGAAGCAACAGTTAAATCAGGGGAGCCGTGATGCTGTGGCGGAGTCCGCGGTTGCTAGGTGGGCAACATGGTGAAGGCTGTCCCGGATGGAGGTGCAAGTGTTCGCGAACAGGAGCCGCCTCTCTGTTGTGGGGCCTCCAGCAGACCCTTGACCCCTCCCAATCCCAGCTTTTCCCCCCGCCCGCTTCCTTTTCTGTCTTTCCAGACAACTAATGATCATAGTAATCATTTTACGATTTAGTAAATACGTCTTAACACAAATGCTGTGTATCTGTCTAGCATCTTACAGTTGTGTTGTTGTTGTTGTTTGGTCGCGGTTTTTGTTTTTGTTTTTGTTTTAAGCTTGCACATGGTGGCTTAGGATAACAGAATTGTAATAATACCACCCCCCCCCCCATCTATCATGTGCCAGATGTAGAAGTAGAGGCTTTATTTACACAATACTCTGATTCTCACCTTATAACAACTCTTAATCTCTTTGACGAGACGAGCTCAGAAAGCTTCATTAATCCATGTTTCTACTGTAACAAGCAGCTGAATTGCTGTTTGAATCCAGATCAGGAAAGATAGATAAAATCAAATGGGTGACCTACCATAACAAGATCTGTGTATCTCAGGATGCCTTAGAGGCACAAAGGATGAAGCAGTTCATTTCATCCCTAACTGTGAGAAAGGACTTTGTAGAGGAGGTTCACCACAATCTGCAGGGAAGAGCACTGTAGGCAGAAGGAACTGCCTGAAACAGTTGGTCATCCTTAGGAAGTGTCTGGTATTTGAGAATGGGTAGAACGTAAGATGTGAGTGACACGGACAGAGATGATACCTAGGAGGTAGGCAGCTGCGGAGGATTCGTGTTTTCTGTGCTGAGGAATTCCAGCTTTATCCTGTCCACAACCAGGATGCATTTCAAGCAGGGCATGACATGTCATTTCCATTTTACAGTGTAAAATGCAGCAGTGTGAGGGATGATTTAGAAAGGGTACAAGTTGGGAGGCAAGACGACTTTTACAACAAGGAGAGATCATCAGAGTTTGAACCTAGGAGTGACAGTGGGAAGGTAGTGGAAAGAAGATTTGACAGGATCTGGCTACAGTTTAGGAGGCCTGAGGGTAAGAGAGTTATGCAGTAATTTTCTCAAGTTCTGTCTTGCTCTTGGTCAGATGTGGTCCTTTTTGGGACCAGGAGCAATTTGGGGGAGAGTAATAATGAATGCTTTGTGGATCCTGCAACTTGAAGTTTCCTGTGGGGGGTCTACAAAAGATCTTCCATATGCAGTATTTTTAAGGGTCTGGAAAATGTGAACAGGTGAGAGATTTGGAAGTGATGCGTATAGATGCTTCTTGAAGTTGCAGAAATGGTTGAGCTGGCCCCAAAGGAAATATAAATAGGAATAGAAGGGCAGCTACAGCGTCCTGGAGGAATGCCAACATGTAAGGGTGAGCAGAAGAGGAGCTGGGACAGAGAAGAATCTGTTCAGGGAGGTAAGAGGAGAACCGTGGGAGAGTATTCTCTAAGAAGCCTAAGGGGAAAGTGTTTCAAAAATATTATCTGCTGCATTCGAGTTGGGCGACAGGACTGTGAAGAGCCTACTTTATTCTGCATTTGGGAATTCTTGTACCCTTTGAAGCAGGGTACGCACAACATTTTGCAAGTCCTAGAAGAAGGAATAACTGTGAGGAAATAGAGCTTGGCTGGCTGTCATGTGCAGAGCTACCCCATTTATTTTCATGATCAGAGGGCTCTGAGTTTTAAGAATGAGGGAGGAGGGGTGGCCTTAGAGAACTGAAGTGGTCTGAAAGTCAGTAGTTACTGGAGGAATTCCTAGGAGTGAATCAAGTCCAGTGGGATTGGGAATGGAGGGAGAGGTTTCTAGGCTGACAGAATAGCTTGTGCAAAGGCTTGTAGAATAAATAACATAAAGATAGTCAAGAAACTGAAAGAAGTTCGTGATAGGTAGAATTCAGAGGTCTGGTTAGAGAACATGGGAAGGAGGTAGAAAGTAGAAAAAGATGATTCAAGAGCTAAATTCTGAAGAGTCCTGTTTTCTTCTTTTTCTTAATGAGTGATCTCAGAACTGGGTGTCTACTGACAGGACTTGGTGACTTGTTGATTGATGGGGGCCAGAGGGGAAGGAGTTGGGAGAATCAAAGATGAGGCAAAACTAATGCCTAGGTTTCTGATTTGGTCAATGGGATGAAGATAAGAGACCACAGGAATGGTTTGGGAGTAGCAAGATAGCGGGTTTAGTTTTGAATGTGGAAAGTTTGAAGTGATTGTTCCGCAGCATCCACATAGTGTTCTGGAAGTGGTGATTTCATCTGTAGGTCATGTGGGCTGACTTTGAGCATGTCAGTCCTACCAGAAGTCCTGGAGAATATATGAGATACCAGGCAAAGTACAGAGATGGAGAAGAGGGCAGGCATTTGACAATAGTTCTTTTCAGGAGGTGCTTGGAGAAAAGGAAACTCACAAAAAGGGAATTCCCAATAAAAATCAGTCAGACAAACTAATTTTTTTTTAAAATGCGGAGGCTTTGTTTTGTTCTGATGTGTGGGGTGGTTTTTGTTTTTGTTTTTGGTTGGTTGGTTGGTTTTGCTTTCTTGGTTGTTTTTTTTTGTTTGTTTGTTTGTTTTTTGGCAACTTTCTGTTGATAATGTATGTGTATGTGTATGTTATAGGCTAGGAGTTCCTCTCCTTTCTCCTCGCTTTTATTATTATCTTAAACATCCGTTACATCACTGTTTTGTTTTGTTTTTTTTTTTTTAAACAGGGGCACAAAGATTTTATAGCAGAAAATTAAAAAGTTGAAAGAATAAGGATTAATGTTTTGGGATTAAGAAGTTCCAAGGCTGTTCATTTTCCAGATGCCTGAAGTTCCCAAACTAGTTTCATTTTAATCATTATATTAAGGGTTTCTTTATGATCCGGCTTCCAACAGAACAAAGCATTTGAAAAGATAAAGTAGGTAGACACTTTTGAGATGTGGGGCTGGAAACCTGTCAGAAAATAACTTGTTGACTCCCTGGATTTACTTTTATTACCACATGGCACTTCACATTATTTTTCTCTGAGCACTGAAGTGGAGGTGTGCTTGACTACATTACTGACATGCCTAGCAGATTAGTAGCTGGGTCAGTTTTTATCAGGTTATTATTTATGGGTTCTAATTCAAAGTATTCAGAGACAAAGTAGAAGATTATCTGAGTCTATTTGACATTTTGCCATAGTTGTCCTTGGTGACTAATAAGGATTAGGTGCTACCTTGCAGATAGTTAATTAAAACTCTGGACAGCAGACAGCTTTCTGGTTTGAGGGAATGTTACAGAAGTGCTTGGTGATGATGCATTCTTGTTTCTTTCCATAGGAGTAACATTTATTTGAACATGGACTAAACAGTGGATATCTCTGGCAGCATATTGAAAGAAGTGGATTTTTAAAAAATTAACAATAAAATGAAACCATTGAGTTGATAGATGTTTGATTGGAATAGAAATTTGGATTGTTTCACTTAGTAAAATGTGAGGGGTTGCTATTAAGCATTTTAATTCCAGAGAAATACAAATGTAAAATTCACAGATTTAAGATGAGCCATGGTTTCTCTTGCATAAAATTTTTTGAAAAATTATTTTTACAGTGGCTTTGATAAATTTTCTCATGAAAGGGATAAATAATACCAAACTTGTTTCATTCAACAGATGTAAATTAAAAGAGCCTATGAAATCTTACTTTCCCACTGATACTCTTATTTCAGATACGCATTATCATTTTCTCATTTTTTCCACTGTTTTTTTTCCTCTCTAGTTTATTAATAATGTATAAATAACATTAAAATGTAAGGTCAGCTGGCTTTTAAAGCAATTCAAGGAAGCCTGTAGAAAACATCAGCAGAAATAAATGTTTTTGTAAAGAAAATTTTTATGTCTTAGTAATTTTACCTCTCTATAATTCAGAACATATGATATCTGTGAAGTCTCTCCTGGACCCCATCTGAATATGATTATTGGAGCTAATGGAACAGGAAAGTCTAGCATCGTATGTGCCATTTGTCTTGGATTAGCAGGCAAACCTGCTTTCATGGGACGGGCGGATAAGGTGAGTGAACTTAAGTACTTAAAAAAAAAAAAATTCAGAGTTGCGACTTGCTTTTAGTAACAGATCACTTTTTCTCTCAGTTCCTTGAGTAAAACACAAATGTAGAGCTTGAAAGTAAAGAATGGAGTTGGTAGGTAGAACTGCTGGCAGGAATTGCCATTTCTAGAAGTATTTTGGACTATATACCTAGAGAATTCTCCAAGTATGTAACACTTAAAATGCTTAGGAATAGTGTCAAATGTCTTCTTAAATGTATTGCTGGGCTTGTGGAAAGATGAAGCAAACTTACCAAGGGCAGAGGCAGAATTGTGCAGATCCAAAGACATCAGAGTTGTTCCCCCAAGGGCATTTGCTGACTTTGCACTGGAAAGGCATTTGGTTGCCCTGAATTGGGGGTCCTGAAGATAGGGGAAGACTGGGAGATAAAACTAGAAGGCAAGCACTGTGTTTAGAAGGAAAAATAGCCCCACAGAATGGGACATACGGTTACTTACTTATCTGATTGTTAGCTCTGAATATAGTGGAGTTAAAAAAAAAAAATCCTCCTGAGAATTACTACTATTTTCTCTTGAATAATTGACATATATTATTAGTTTCAGGTGTATAATATAGTCAATATTTTATATATATTATGAAGTGGTCACCACAGTAAGTCTAGTTACCATCTATCACTATACAAAGTTGTTACTATATTATTGACCGTATTCCTTAAGTTGACTGTTACATCCCTGTGTCTTATTTTTTTATAACAAAAGATTGTTAATTAATCTCTTCATCTCCTTCATTTGTTTTTTCCATTCCCCCTCTTCCCTCCCCTCTGCCAAAAATCAGTAATTTCTAGAGAAGGTTATAAGGTGTAGATAAAGTAGAAAAAAGGAATGTAAAAAAAATAATAAAGATATGTTACGGGTCAAAAACAACCCTGAAATTCTGGTTTAAAAATACAGATTAGTTCTTCTTGCTACTTACCCAGTCTAGACTGTGGTCCTTGGGTACCTAGGCTGCTGGAGTCTTCACTTGAGTCCATTGTCCTCAATGTACTCTGATTACCTGATTAACACCTAGGTAAAGGGACTGGCTATTAAAAGTTCTTCCAAAAGGCGACAAATATTTGTTCGGCTCACATTTTCATTGGACAGAGGCCATTAAGAGGCCACACCTTCCATCAGAGGGAAGGAGCAAATGCAGTTCTGCCGCAGGCTTGTAGGAGAACTGGAGTGTTCGTGAACTGCCAGGATGCCTACCGCCAGGCCATTACCAGAATGGGGCAGAGATTTAAATGATGATGAGAGAGTATTATAGGGCCCTCCTGTGTCAGCTACTGCACTACTGCTGCTGTCATGCCCAGTGCCTTGCTCGCTGGGCTCTGCGGCCACTGAGCCACCACACGCCATCCCTGCCCTCTTGTCTCAGCCCACCCTGCTGCCTTCGCCTCTGCAGCCCATGCACCCCAGGCCATACATGCGGCCCTTTGTGTGGCTCTGGGTGGCAAGGGCCCATGCTGCCTACGGTCTCCTGCGCTCTCCTGGGCCCTGCGGCTGCAGCACACTGCACACCCAGTGGCACAGAGCTTTTGTTGAATTGCTGAATGATGACATTGAGGAAGAAATGGAGATACCAAAGCGTAATTACCTCCCCAAGAGTTCTGGAAGTTGGGAGCTGGAAGTAGATGGGTCAGAAGCCAAGTTAGTGCAGAAAGTTGCTGGAGAGAAGATCACTGTGGCTTTCAACATTGACAGTAGTATCCTGCCAACATTGAATGGGGAGGAGGAGCACTCCGAGGGCAGAAGGTTGAAGAACAGCCTGATTGACATCCACTCCCAGTTTTGTGGTTGAAGTTGTGAGGACTTGTGGCAAGAAGCCCCCGGTGCTGGACTGTCCCTGTCCAGAAGATGAGGTTCAGCAAGAAGAAGAGGTCCAGAGTGATACTGTCTCCATCAGGGAAGTGAGCTTTCAGTCTGTTGAGTCTGAGTAGAAGGATCTGAATTACACAGTCAACACTGATCCCCTGGACTGGGCCTTATATGACTACCTGATGGATTTCCCGGCAGATGGATGGGTGGGTAACACTTCTGCAGATGAGTTGGTAGAGCTCCACACAGACCTGGAGCACCGGGAATACATTCCTTTAATCTACGATCACAAACATTTTGTCAAAAGCCAGTAGAGCAGCAAGACCTCGAACACCTTAATTCTCTGGCAAGCTTTGGCCAGAGAACAGCCTACTCTGAGCCAGGCACACACATATGTTGAAATGGTTTTCATCCTAATATGGAAAATTTTCAAACTTAAATTATTTCCATTGCCCTCTAATTTACTACTCATTTATTTTTTTCTGCAACTCAAATCTTTTGTTCCTAGATTTTTGTGTGACATAAGGGACAATAAAATTGGCTTATCTCCTCCCTAAACAAAAAAAATTTATGAACAACTTTATGGTAGTAAAGCTTAAATTCTTAAAGTTGTGAATGTGTAGGTTTCTACAACTATATAAATGATCAAAATGGACTCTTAGTAGAAAAAAATCAGCTGTTAATTTTCTTAGAACACCGAAGACAATTATTCATTAGTTCTTAAAGGAGTCATTTCCTGTTTTACACAAAGAATATGACTGTAACAGAATGTGATGGTACCAGAATCCATCAAGGATAGATAAGAAAAAATAGTTTTACTTACGAATATAGGAGCAAAAATCTCAAGAAAGAGTAGTCTATTGAATCTAATACATAAAATACGTAATACACCATGACCAAATAGAATTTATTCAAGGAATGAGAGATAGAACATTAGAAAAAAGTTAACATCTCCTGTTTTA
This sequence comes from Neogale vison, assembly GCF_020171115.1. Taxonomy (NCBI): domain Eukaryota; kingdom Metazoa; phylum Chordata; class Mammalia; order Carnivora; family Mustelidae; genus Neogale; species Neogale vison. The sequence continues at coordinate 90,414,185 of NC_058099.1, read as the reverse complement.
TTTATTTATTTTTTTACATAGCCCATTTTAAAGGAGTACTGGATGATCCTCTCAGTAGAGGAAAAAGCATTACATTCCACAGTAATTTGATTTTTAAAAAAAAGCTCTTAGCAAATTAGGAGTAGAAAATACCTACCTTTTAAAATTACATGAAAGACAAGTGAAAATATGCAGCAAGTTCAGAACCAAGTCAAGGGTACCTACTTACACTGCTACTCAACATTGTTCTGGAAGTTCTAGGTGGAGCAGTAAGGTAAAACGAAAGAAAGTTAGAAGGAAAACTGTCATATACAGGTTTTATGCAAGTGTGCAATGAAAACCACAAAATACTCCACATAAGCTTTCTGATGAATTAATCTGGAAATTTATTAGGCTTGCTAGTTACAAGATTCTGTAATAAAAATCTGTTGCATTCCCATACACTAACAATGAACAGAAAAATGCAATTAAAAATAGATATTTATAGTAGCATCAAAAAAGCAAGTAACATGGCAATAAATTAACAAAAGACATGTAAGGCCTATTTTTAGAAAGTTTAAAATTTTATTTGAAAATATTGGAGTTGGATTAGATGGACAGATATACTGTATATATATTAATGAGCATGAAGACCTACTATAAAAATGTCATTCTTCACATTGATAAACATATTGAGCATCATTCTAGTCAAAATCCCAGTACTGTCTATAGCAAATTCCAAGTTGCTTTTAAAATTTAGGTGAAAAAAGAAATGGCCAAGAATAGCTAAGAAACTCCTAAAGAAATTCAACAAAATGGAAAAAACTTGCCCTATCAGATACCAAGACTTAACACAAAGTTATAATAGTTAATGAAAACATTGTATAGAATATTATTTAGAGGGGCGCCTTGGTGGCTCAGTGGGTTAGGCCTCTGTGTTTGGCTCAGGTCATGATCTCCAGGTCCTGGCCTCAAGCCCCGCCTTGGGCTCTATGCTCAGCAGGGAGCCTGCTTCCCTGGCCTCCTCTGCCTGCCTGCCTACTTGTGATCTCTGTCAAATAAATAAAATAATAAAATCTTCAAAAAATATATTTTTAAAAAGATTATTTAGCCATAAAAAAGAATGAAATCCTCACATTTGCAACAACATGAATGGAGCTAGAGCGTGTTAGACTAAGTGAAATAAGTCTGAGAAAGACAAATACCGTATTTCACTACTATCTGGAATCTCGAATACAGACTCCATGCAGAACAACAAATACAGAACAAACTGGTGGTTACTAGAGGGGAAGATGAGGTGGGTTGGGTAAGATAGAGGCATAGACTTCCAGTTTAAAACCAGTCATGGGGATGAAAAGCACAGCATAGGGAATACAGTGGCTAGTATTGTAATAACTTTGCATGGTTACAGGTGACAACTACACTTACTGTGCTGAGCGTTATGTAGTGTACAGAGTTATCATTGTTGTACCTGAAACTAATCACATTGTTTGTCAACTGTATTAAGAAAACAAAACAAAACAAACCTGTGGTATTGGTGGGAAATACATCAGACCAGTGTGCTATGACAGAATAGAAAGCGCAGATCCAAAGCCGTGATGAGTAGACTCTTGATTTATGAAGACTGACATTGGAGATGAATGGGGAAAAGATGGATAAATTGCACTGAGGCAGTGGTTGTGTACGAAAAAAAGAAATTAAGTTCTATCTTCACACATGAGCACACATCAGTTCCAAGTGGATTGAAGATCTAATTGTGATTGACCAGAAAGGTTTTAGGACATACTGGTGTAGAGGAGAATATCTTTGTTAACTTTGGGTTAAATAAAAGTTCTTAAGTGAAAGTATAGGTTGAAAAGGAAAATAGTGATAAAAATAAGAAACTTCTATCAAAAGACACCATGAAGAAAAAGACAAGCCACAAAATGGGAGTGGGTATATATAACCCATATAACAAAAGATAGGTATTTAAACTTTTTAATAAGCAAAACAGTATTAAGAAAGGACAAAATATGTGCTCAGACACTTCACAGAAGAGGCAGCTCAGACAGCCAAGAAGTACAGTGGATCTTTGAACAACTTTGATTTGAACTGTGCGAATCCACCTATATGTGGATTTTCTTTTAGTAAATACAGTATGATACTGTAAATGTGTTTTCCATATGATTTTCTCAGGAACTTGTTTTTGTACTTGTAGGAATACAGTATATAGTACATGTAACATACAAAATATTTATTAACTGCTTATGTTATTGCTAAGGATTCTGGTCATCACTAGGCTATTAGTAGTTAAGTTTTGGGGAAGTCCAAAGTTGTATGCAAATTTTTGTGCAGGGTGTTGGCAGTCCTAACCCTAGTGTTATTCAAGGGCCAACTGTATTTTTAAAGATACGCAACTTCACTCTCAGAAAAATGCACACTAATGTTGGCAAAGTGTAGTCCTCAAAAATTCTGGTGATCAATGTGCTTATAAGGAAATGGAGCAATGGGAACTCTGATACACTCTTGGTGGGAATAGAAATTTTATAGTCTTGGAAAATGGCATTACCTAGTGAATCTGCAGATGCATATACCCAATCACTCAAAAATTCTACTCCTAGACAGCCCTTGTACATTAATACTAGGTAAAAGTATCAAACTATTTATAGCAGTATTGTTTTTAAATAAATCCTATTATAGTCAAAATTGAATATTACATACCAGTGAAAATAATCTTAGCTCATTGGTTAAATCTCAAAACATAATTTTAAGGAAAAATGCTATTTTGGAAGAATACTTATAATACAAATTTATATAAGGGTCAAAACACAAAATAAAGTATTTAATATTTAATATTTTAATATTTAAAGAGCTATATGGCTATATGTATATAGCAAAACTAGAGAGAAGCAAAAGGATGATCAAGTCAGGATTACATTTGTTGAGAGAGGATACAGTAGTATTGAGTTCTACAGGGAATGTCAGATACACAGTTAATTTTCAGTTCCTTAAATTTGTGGTAGATGCTTGGTGGTTTTACTGTTGCTTCAAGCAGTATATGAAGTTTATATGTCATATTTGGTGTATATTTCACATAAAACTCTGTTTAAAAAAGGAAGTTTGAGGGATACCTGGGTGGCTCAGTGGTTTAAAGCCTCTGCCTTGGGCTCAGGTCATGATCTCGGGGGTCCTGGGATCAAGTTTCGCATCAGGCTCTCTGCTCGGCAGGGAGCCTACTTCCTCCTCTCTTCTGCCTGCCTCTCTGCCTACTTATTTATTTGATCTCTGTCAAATAAATAAATAAAATCTTAAAAAAATATATATATATATAAGGAAGTTTGAGAGTTGAGTTATCCCACTGCAAAATAGTTGCAAAAGTTAAAATGATTCTTTATATTTTTCTAAAACTGCTGGGAATATTGCAATATTATTAAAATGGTATTATAGGTTTCTTAGCCAGGCTTACAGTTTAATGTAGGATTACAAGATTGATGCATATACCCTTAAGGTTATAAATAAATCTATTCAAAATACGTGTGTATGTGTGTGTTTTTCTTTAAATGCTCTTTGGGAGACATTTATGAGTTAAGAGTACTCATAGGTACTACTCTATTAATAATTAACTTTTGACCTTAGCCATTTGTCTAGACTTCAGTTTTTCTTTATTTTAAAGTTGGGGGTTGGAGTAGATAACTTCCAGAGACCAGATTTTTATAAATACAGATGTGTAGTTTTTTAATTATTAAAAATCATTTCTTAAATCCTTATCTCTGTGTAATGGTCTGCTGGACTCCAAACTTTGTACGACTGAATGGATTGGTTTGTAACAGTTTCCACCAATCTCGCATTTATTTTTGGCATGAAGAAGACAGACCTTATCCTTGAGTGGTATGCTTTTTAAAGAAGGCTGTGGAGCGCAGGGTTTCTTAGGTGACAGATTGCAGACTTTTGGGTTTCACTACATGCATTTAGGGGCTGCACAAGTTCTCAGCGAAAATACTTTTAATGTTGTATTTATAGTTAAATCTTAATAGGGAAATTTAATACTAGCATGTTCTGTACCATCCATATATACATTTTATAATAAAAACTGCTTTGTGATTTTTTTTTCTTACTGGTGCCAAATATTTTAATTGATGCAAGCTAATGAGCAGATAGCACTCCGACAAAAATGCCGTTGTTTTTCCTGTTTATGAAGAAACTAAAACAGAGAGGTTTAGTAACGTGGTCAGAGTCCAGCAACTTAGACGCTTATGGCATGACTGAAATAGGAACCTGGATGCTGTGTTAAAGTGTGTTCTCTTAATTATTAAGCTGAACTTTCTAGTTACAAGGACAGGCCTCCTTTGTCATCTTTCTGGGCCTCCGTTTCATCGTTTGTAAAATGGATATAATACATATCTCCTACAGTTGCTTCTGAGTATTAAGAAAAAATTATAAATTGCTTAGCACGGTAGCATATGGTAATGCTTAATAAATGTTCACTGTTGTGATTCTAATTGCTGTCCTAACTGCTGTTAGCACTATCAAAAGGATAATTCTTTGCAAGGTGTGTTTCCACTTTTTTTTTTTTTTTAGAATTACTTACTTAGAGCCTGACTGAAGATCCAATGTGGTATTTTTTAGGCCCAAGGTCTCTCTTCAAATTTGTGCCTGTACATGTATTCAAACTAGACTAAATAGGTCTATTTTACCATGTAAATTGTATTTACTATGTGTATTCTTCTTTTTAAGAAAATGATAATTACATCCTCATTAATAACAGGATGGGTAATATTAGAATAGTTGTTAATATTTAATCTGCAACTCCAGAGAAGTCTCCAGGGGTAATAAGGAGATTTGGTAAATCCTGTGATTAAACTGTAGAACCTGTTTTCCCGTTGGCTTTTTTGCCTCTACCAAGATGTTTAGGATAGAGGCTAAGTACACAGACTCTGGGGCCATATTATGTGGGTTTAGTTCCTTGCTCTGTATCACCTTTTGGCTTTGTCATAACCTTTGTAAGAGGCTGTCTGGCACCTGGAATGCTCGTAAATGGTAACTAATAGTATTGTTACTTATGGGAGGAAACAATGGAAACAATTTCCCAAATCTGGGAAAATGAGGAGAGTGGACAGAGAAAATAGTTACTGAAAGGATTTGAATGTGACAGTAATGACTTTGCTGAATCTGTGGTATAACATGGAACTGTCATCACTGAGTGCACTTTGTCTTTTTTGCTCTAGGTTGGTTTTTTTGTGAAGAGAGGATGTTCCAAAGGAATGGTTGAAATTGAATTGTAAGTGTCAAAACTGCTGAAACCCCTTTTTCCTGTACAGTTGCTTTATGTTCATGCTTTTGTGATGACTTTAGAAAATATAGCATTATGGTATAACTATTAGAAATAATATTTAAAGGATGTTTTATCCAGATAAGTTATTTTTTTAATGCATCTTTTAAAATCCAAATTGTAAGATTTTTCTTTCAGTAGATTTCTTAAAGAAATTACCTTTCTTGGCAGCCATTTCTGATGTGTCAGAGTTAGTATTCAAGATAAAACCAGTTAACCATCCTTAGTGTATGTACTGTCCCTCTTTTAAACACAGATAAACTCATTGTTTAGTTGATTTTTAGTGAGTGTTGTTTTTTGGAGTGTTTATAGAAAGTCCTGAACTTTTTGAGCTTAAGTAGCTTTTAAAGATCATCTGATAGCTTCATCATTTTTATAGCATGTGGGGAAATGATCTTTTTACTCAAAAAGTGGGAGAATGCTTTATTTATGTAAAGAGAAATAGGCAAAAAAAAAAAAGGCATACATAGAAATAAGAAAACAAGATTATACTCAATTTATTAAAATGTAACGATAGTGTTTTACTGAAAGATACAAAACTAAGACATGAATAAATGGAGGAGCATACTGTGTTCCTAGAAACATAAATATTCACTTTCAACATTTTCAATCCTTTCAAATTAATATATAAATTTGATACAGTTCCAACCAGAGTATCAACAGGTAAGTGAACAAGTTGATTCTAAAGTACATTTGGGAGAATAAATGTTCTGGAAAACCCAAGAAGATTTTGAAAAAGCAGAATAATGAATAAGATGTCTGTGTACCAGATGTTAAAGTGTATTGTAAAGCTGTTGATAATAAGGTCTTAGTACAGAAAATTAGAGAAGCAGATTGAAAAAAGCAGGGAGATCTAAATGTATATGAGAATTTATTATAAAGATGGCAGCTTAAGTGTAGGCTATAAATTACTGTAATTGAGGTGAACTAATTGGCTATTAATTTTTATAAACATAAATTTAGAGCTTTATCAAACATCTGACTCAGATCTAGAGGTGCTAAAGGCTGAGTGAAAAACTATGTAACTTTGAAAAAAAAAGAAAAAATGTATATTATTTTTTAAATCTTAGGATTTAAAGCAGAATAGGATACCCAAAAACCATAAAAAGGAAGATTGGAAATTGAGATTCTGTACAAATCCAATTGAAAATAATGGTACCGCAGTTAAAAATGAATGATGGGAGAAAACATTTGCAGCACAAATAACATGTACATGTCTTAAAATTACCAAAATACCAGTATCTCATGCAAGTCAGTAAAAATTACAAACAACTTACAGAATATAAGCACAGAAATTTAACACTAAGTAAAATAAATGGCCAGTAAGTATAAAAAGGATACAACTCATTAATTAAAACTCATGAGTTTTGAAGGAAATCAAAATGAGAATTTTTTCCTTTGAGTTTAGAAAAATTTTTAAGTAAAATTTAGTAATATGAAGGTGTAGAGAAGTGAATCCTGCCATGCACATGGGAGCATAAGCAGTACATCGTATTCAGCAGTAATAATAGATTTTAAATAATCTTCGATCCAGTTACTATTCTAGAGAATGTTTACTCATTTGGACAAAATTAGCTTTTTCCTAATTTTAATAGTGAAAACTTACAAACCCTCCAAAAGTGTACCATCTGATAAATGGCTGAACAAAATGTGATGTATTCATTAATGAACATCATACTCAGCTGTAGAAAGGAACAAAACGCTGATAGATCCGACAACATGGGGGAACCCGGAGAGCGTGCTTCGTGTAAGAAGCCAGACACCAGTACTGCCCGCTGTGTGATTCCACGTCTTCGGGAGGTCCAGAATAGGCAGATCCACAGAGACGAAATAGATTGCTTGGGAATGAGGGGAAGAGAGAGTGGGGAGTGACCGCTGAACGGGTTTGGGCTCCTTTTTGGGTTGGTGATGACATTTCGGAATTAGGTGGTGGTGGCAGAACCGTGTACATATGTTAAAAACTTGTTGATACACATACTCCTTCAGCTGTATACCTGAAATGGTTAAAATGGTAAATTTTATGTTAGGTACATTTTACCACAATAAAAAAGCATGGATTTATATATATAAAATGGATTATATGATAGGAGTTATATGTCATTTTTATAAAATTGCCAAAAATATTCCTCTGTTAGCCTTGGTGCTGTCCATAGCTCACAGTGGTTTCTTAGATACTGCAACTGAAACAAACTGTGCCGGGTTTATTTATAGAATACAGAGGGAATATTAATATATATAAAATACAGAGGGAGTATTAATACGTACGTTTCAAAGTCCTTTATGGGTGGCTGCAGGTGTTAAGCACTTCTGATTTTTTGTTCTGAATCACCAAGGCCTGGTTGTTTTCTTGGTTATCTAAAGAGGTAGACTTTTTGGTACATACTAACAAATAGCTATAATAATCTAACTGGTGAGCAAAACCAGAGTCCTGTTGCCAGAACTACAGGGGAGGTCTCCCTTTCCCCAAACTCTTTTAGCTACATTGTGGTCACTTGTTGGGAATACAAACAATAAATGGCTCCTCCTTAGTTGAAATTGTTACTGCTATTGAACAGTGTGTTATCTGGTCATACACTCTTTGGAACAGTGGATGGAATCATGTCTAGTATTCATATATGCGGTCATTTTCAAGTATTTGAAAATGAGGGAGGGGCAGATAAATACATAGGTAAAATACATATGACATTGGATGGTCATTAGTGTTAGGTAGAAGACTGAGCAGAAAAGGAGTTTAGGGAGAGAGTGCCAGAGAGAAGTTTACAGCATTAAATAGGGTGATCAAGAAAGTTCCCACTCAGAAGTACCTGAGCAAAGACTTGAAGGAGATAAGGCATGGAGTATGGAGATACTTGGGGAAACAGCATGTCAGCATCTGCAGATACTAAGGAAGACTGACGTGGTACCCAGTGTGTTTGCCTTGAACTGAACAAGAGGATAGTGAGAGATAAGGTGTGAGAATATCAAGGAGCCAGCTCATAGGGCCTTGTAGGCCAGTGTAAGGACTTTGCATTTATTTTGAGTAAGCTGCGAACCCACCAGGATTTGAGCAGAGAAGTGGCATGACGTAGGTGTCCTCTGTAGTAGTCTTAGCCTCCTTGGGTTTTTTTTTCCCCCTTGATTTGAAAAAATTGATTTGTCTGTTTCCTCAGTCTTTGTCAGTGAATTGATTTCTGCCTTATGGTTTTCGTCTTACATCATGGCTTTCTGTTTCATTATTTTCTATACTAATTCTTGAAACTTTTGTTTTTTGATTTTTTCTTAATTTCTTGATACGGATGTTTTTTACACAAATTTTTCGTCTTGTTTTCCTTCGTATAATCATCTAAGGCAAAAAAATTTCCCTCTCAATATTGCTTGAGCTCTTTCTCCCAAATTTTGGTAGGTAACATTTTCCTATTTTTTAGTTCTGTTCATTTTCTTTGAGTTCATAATTAGAAGTTGTTTCAAATTCTAGTAATGTAGAATGTAGTCAAAATGTAGTAATTTTCTTGTTATTTTAGTGTTGATTTCCACTTTGATAGTAGTTCTGTAGTAAAAAAAATACATCTGTTATAAAAATATAAAATTACACGTTATATTTGTTACTGTATATATTCTATATTACGTGTTACTGTATGGTCCGATTTATAGTAATATGGTCCAATATAGCAATATATATAATATATAGTAATACTATATATAGCATATATAATGAATAATAATACATAGTAAAATTATATATTGCTGTATTATACGTATAGTGTATATGTTTTATTATATATACATATATATAACCTTAGAGTAATACAGAGTGTAATATATAGTAATATATGTAAAAATATATGGTCATATACCAACCCTTGGAAATTTGTTAAGGCATCCTTTCTGTAGTGAGCTTACATAATTGTTACCCACTGGGTTGAAAGAATGAGTGGAGTATTCTGCTCTTATGTGCAGTGTTCTCTGTCCATTAGTGCAAGCTGATTAATTATATTGTTAAAGCTTGTATATTTTTGCTGATTTCAGTCATCAGATCGATTCTTTAATTACTGAGAAAGATGTATTACATTTTCCTTCTATGCAGATGTATCAGTTAATCTTGTCCTATCAATTTTTGCTTTAGCTTCAGGATACAGCTAAGATTCAGATTGTTCTCTCTTCCTAGTAGAGTTGAACTTTCTGTTGTGTACTGACTTTATCTTTTGATGCATTTCCCTTAGAATATGTTTTTTTTTTTTTTTTTTTTTTTTTTTTTTTTTTTTTTTTTTTTTTAAAGATTTTATTTATTTATTCGAGAGAGAGAGACAGTGAGAGAGAGCATGAGCGAGGAGAAGGTCGGAGAGCGAAGCAGACTCCCCATGGAGCTGGGAGCCCGATGTGGGACTCGATCCCGGGACTCCAGGATCACGCCCTGAGCCGAAGGCAGTCGTCCAACCAACTGCGCCACCCAGGCGTCCCTCCCTTAGAATATGTTTTAATTTGCCACTAGTGTAGTTGGCGGCTTTCTTTTTTTTTTTCTTTTTTTTTTTTGGTAAAGATTTTATTTATTTATTTGATAGAGATCACAAGTAGAGAGGCAGGCAGAGAGAGAGGAGGAAGCAGGCTCCCCGCCAAGCAGAGAGCCTGATGCGGGGCTCGATCCCAGGACCCTGAGATCATGACCAGAGCTGAAGGCAGAGGCTTATCCTACTGAGCCACGCAGGTGCCCTGGCAGCTTTCTTTTTTAAGTGTTTTCCAAATTATCTTTTTTTATTCATTAATTTCAAGTTTTTAATATCTTTTGTATCTCGTTTCAACATGTATAGTTGGGTGGTGTTTACATAGCCCCTTTTTTTTTTTAAGATTTTATTAATTTATTTGACAGAGAGAGACACTGAGAGAGAGGGAATACAAGCAGAGGGAGTGGGAGAGGGAGAAGCAGGCTTCCCGCAGAGCAGGGAGCCTGATATGGGGCTCCATCCCAGGATGCTGGGATCATGACCTGAGTCGAAGGCAGAGGCTTAACCCACTGAGCCACCCAGGCACCCCTACATAGCCTTTTAAATAGTGCATATCCATTACATTTATTGGTTTATATGTTGGGACTTATTTTTACTGCCTTATTCTGTGCTTTTTATTTGTTATATTTTTCAGTATTTCTTTTCTCTCTTGACTTTGTTTAGATTTTTGTGTAATTTTTCTTTACTGTTTTGGAAATTATTCATTTTTGTATTAGCCGTTGTTAGAATTTTTAACATATATATTTGAATTTGAGTCTAGACCAAAATGTCTTTATCTTCCTATTGAATAAAGACCTTAGAGTTTTTAATTTGAATACCTTGTCTGAACTATTTTAATTGTGTCTTGTCTTTTAAACTCTTTTAGACATAATAATTACTATCAATTTCTATTGTCAGTGTTTGTTTAGAATTATCTCATGTGTCTTTGGTTTGTCTTGCTTTTATTTTTTCTTGCATTTTTGTTATTTCCTTTGAGATCACTTTCTTTCCGCCAGAGGGTATTTTTAAAAGTTTTCTTTAATGAGGATCTTCTAGTGGAATGTTCAATTTTTGTCTGAAAATGATGTTCTTTTGCTCTAAGTCTTTTTTTTTTAATTTTTAAATTTTTTTATTAACATATAATGTATTATTAGTCCCAGAGCTACAGGTCTGTGAATTGCCAGGTTTACACACTTCACAGCACTCACCAAGCACATACCTTCCCCATTGTCCATAACCCAACCACCCTTTCCCCCGGCAACCCTCAGTTTGTTTTGTGAGATTAAGAGTCTCATGGTTTGTCTGCTGCCCGATCCCATCTTGTTTCATTTTTTCCTTCCCTACCCCCCAAAACCCCCACTTGCCTCTCAACTTCCTCATATCAGGGAGATCATATGATAGTTGTCTTTCTCTGATTGACTTATTTCACTCAGCTCTAGTTCCATCCATGTCGTCGCAAATGGCAAGATTTCATTTCTTTTGATGGCTGCATAGTATTCCATTGTGTACACACACACACACACACACACACACACACACATCATCTTTATCCGTTCATCTGTTGATGGACATCTAGGTTCTTTTCATAGTTTGGCTATTGTGGACATTGCTGCTATGAACATTTGGGTGCATGTGCCCCTTCAGATCACTACATTTGTATCTTTAGGGTAAACACCCATTAGTGCGATTGCTGGGCCATAAGGTAGCTCTATTTTCAACTTTTTGAGGAACCTCCATGCTGTTTTCCATAGTGGCTGCACCAGCTTGTGTTCCCACCAGAAGTGTAGGAGGGTTCCCCTTTCTCCACATCCTTGCCGGCATCTGTTGTTTCCTGACTTGCTAATTTTAGCCATTCTGACTGGCGTGAGGTGGTATCTCATTGTGGTTTTGATTTGTATCTCTCTGGTGCCAAGTGATATGGAGCACTTTTTCATGTGTCTGTTGGCCATCTGGATGTCTTCTTTGCAGAAATGTCTGTTCATGTCCTCTGCCCATTTCTTCATTGGATTATTTGTTCTTTGGGTGTTGAGTTTGATAAGTTCTTATAGATTTTGGATACTAGCCCTTTATCTAGTATTTCGTTTGTATATATCTTCTCCCATTCTGTCAGTTGTCTTTTGGGTTTGTTGACTGTTTCCTTTGCTGTGCAAAAGCTTTTGATCTTGATGAAGTCCCGGTAGTTCATTTTTGCCCTTGCTTCCCTTGCCTTTGGTGATGTTTCTAGGAAGAAGTTGCTGCGGCTGAGGTCGAAGAGGTTGCTGCCTGTGTTCTCCTCAAGGGTTTTGATGGATTCCTGTCTCACATGGAGGTCTTTCATCCATTTGGAGTCTATTTTTTTGTGTGTTGTAAGGAAATGTTCTAGTTTCATTTTTTTGCATGTAGCTGTCCAGTTGTCCCAACACCATTTGTTGAAGGGATTGTCTTTTTTCCATTGGACATTCTTTCCTGCTTTGAAGGAAAGATTAGTTGACCATAGAGTTGAGGGTCTATTTCTGGGTTCTCTATTCTGTTCCATTGATCTATGTGTCTGTTTTTGTGCCAGTACCATACCGTCTTGATGATGACAGCTTTGTAATAGAGCTTGAAGTCTGGAATTGTGATGCCATCAACTATGGCTTTCTTTTTTAACGTTCCTCTGGCTATTCGAGGTCTTTTCTGGTTCCATATAAATTTTAGGGTTTTTTGTTCCATTTCTGTGAAAAAAATGGATGGTATTTTGATAGGTATTGCATTAAACGTGTAGATTGCTTTAGGTAGCATAGATACTTTCACAATATTTGTTCTTAAATTGATGAGCATGGAACATTTTTCTGTTTCTTTGTGTCTTCCTCAGTTTCTTTCATGAGTACTTTATAGTTTTCTGAGTACAGATTCTTTACCTCTTTGGTTAGGTTTATTCCTAGGTATCTTATGGTTTTGGTGGAATTGTGAATGGGATTGACTCCTTGATTTCTCTTTCTTCTGTCTTATTGTTGGTGTATAGAAATGCAACTGATTTCTGTGCATTGATTTTATATCTTGACACTTTACTGAATTCCTGTATGAGTTCTAGCAGTTGTGGAGTGGAGTCTTTTGGGTTTTCCACATAAAGTTTCAGATCATCTGCAAAGAGTGAGAGTTTGACTTCTTTGCCGATTTGGATGCCTTTAATTTCTTTTTGTTGTCTGATTGCTGAGGCTAGGACTTTTAGTACTATGTTGAATAGCAGTGGTGATAATGGACATCCCTGCCGTGTTCCTGAACTTAGCGGAAAAGCTTTCAGTTTTTCTCCATTGAGAATGATATTCGCTGTGGGTTTTTCATACATGGCTTTGATGATACTGAGGTATGTACCCTCAATCCCTACACTTTGAAGAGTTTTGCTCAAGAAAGGATGCTGTACTTTGTCAAATGCTTTTTCAGCATCTATTGAGAGTATCATATGTTTCTTGTTTTTTCTTTTATTAATTATTGTATCACATTGATTGATTCGTGGATGTTGAACCAACCTTGCAGCCCTGGAATAAATCCCACTTAGTCATGGTGAATAATCCTTTCAGTGTACTGTTGGATCCTATTGGCTAGTATTTTGGTGAGAATTTTTGCATCTCTGTTCATCAAGGATGTTGGTCTGTAATTCTCTTTTTTGATGGGATCTTTGTCTGGTTTTGGGATCAAGGTGATGCTGGCCTCCATAAAATGAGCTTGGAAGTTTTCCTTCCATTTCTGTTTTTTGGAATAGTTTCAGGAGAATAGGAATTACTTCTTCTTTAAATGCTTGGTAGAATTCCCCAGGGAAGCCGTCTGGCCTTGGCCTGTCCTTTGTTGGGAGATTTTTGATGACTATTTCAATCTCCTTACTGGTTATGGGTCTGTTCAGGTTTTCTATTTCATCCGGATTCAGTTGTGGTACTTTATATGTCTCTAGGAATGCATTCATTTCTTCCAGATTGTTAAGTTTGCTGGTGGATAGTTGCTCATAATATGTTCTTATAAATTGGTTGTGATCTCTCCTCTTTCATTATGATTTTATTTTTTGGGTCCTTTCTCTTTTCTTTTTGATAAGTCTGGCCAGGGGTTTATAAATTTTCTTAATTCTTTCAAAGAACTAGCTCCTAGTTTTGTTGATTTGTTCTGTCCTTTTTTTGGTTTCTATTTCATTGATTTTGGCTCTGATCTTGATTATTTCTCTTCTCCTGCTGGGTTTAGGCTTTCTTTGTTCTTTCTCCAGCTCCTTTAGGTGTAGGATTAGGTTGTATATTTGAGACCTTTCTTGTTTCTTGAGAAAGGCTTGTATTTCTGTTTTCCTCTCAGAACTGCCTTTGCTGTGTCCCTCGAATTTTGAGCAGTTGTGCTTTCATTATCATTTGTTTCCATGAATTTTTTTCAATTTTTCTTTAATTTCCTGGTTGACCTATTCATTCTTTAGTAGGATGCTCTTTAGCTTGCATGTATTTGGGTTCTTTCCAACTTTCCTCTGGTGATTGAGTTTTAGCTTCAGAGCATTGTGGTCTGAAAATATGCAGGGAATGATCCCAATCTTTTGGCACCAGTTGATACATGATTTGTGACCCAGGATGTGATCTATTCTGGAGAATGTTCCATGTGCACTAGAGAAGAGTGCGTATTCTGTTGCTTTGGGATGGAATGTTCTGAATATATCTGTGATGTCCATCTGGTCCAGTGTGTCTTTTAAGGCCTTTATTTCCTTGTTGATCTTTTGCTTGGATGATCTGTCCGTTTCAGTGAGGGGGTGTTAAAGTCGCCTACTATTACTGTATTTTCAATGTGTTTCTTTGATTTTGTTATTAATTGGTTTGTATAGTTGGCTGCTCCCATGTTAGCAGCATAGATATTTAAAATTGTTAGATCTTCTTGCTGAACAGACCCTTTGAGTATGGTAGCATGTCCTTCCTCATCCCTTATGATGGTCTTTGGCTTAAAATCTAATTGATCTGATACAAGGATTGCCACCCCAGCTTTCTTTTGATGTCCCTTGGCATGGTGAATTGTTTTTCACCCCCTTACTTTAAATCTGGAGGTGTCTTTGGGTCTAAAATCAGTTTCTTGTAGACAGAATATTGATTTTTTTTTTTAAATCAATCTGATATCCTGTGTCTTTTGATTGGGGCATTTAGCCCATTTACATTCAGGGTAACTATTGAGAGAGATGAATTTAATGCCAGTGTATCTCGCCTATAAGGTGACTGTTACTGTATATTGTCTCTGTTCCTTTCTGGCCTGTTACTTTTAGGCTCTCTCTTTGGCTGGAGGACTCCTTTCAGTATTTCCTGTAGAGCTGGTTTGGTGTTTACAAATTCTTTTAGTTTTTGTTTGTCCTGGAAGCTTTTTATCTCTCCTTCTATTTTCAGTGATAGCCTAGCTGGATATAGTATTCTTGACTGCATGTTTTTCTCATTTAGTGCTCTGAATATATCATGCCAGTTCTTTTTGGCCTGCCAGGTCTCTGTGGATAGGTCTGCTGCCAATCTAATGTTTTTATCATTGTATGTTACAGACTTCTTGTCCCGGGCTGCTTTCAGGATTTTCCCTTTGTTGCTAAGACTTGTAAGTTTTACTATTAGATGACGAGGTGTGGACCTATTCTTACTGATTTTGAGGGGGGTTCTCTGTGCCTCCTGGATTTTGATGTTTGTTCCCTTTGCCACATTAGAGAAATTCTCTACAATAATTCGCTCCAATATACCTTCTGTTCCCCTCTCTCTTCTTTTGGAATCCTAACTATTCTAATACTGTATCATCTTATGGTATCATCTATCTCTCAAATTCTCCCCTCATTGTCCAGTAGTTGTTTGTCTCTCTTTTGCTCAGCAGCTTTATTCTCTGTCATTTGGTCTTCTATATCACTAACTCTCTCTTCTGCCTCATTTATCCTAGCAGTAAGTGCCTCCATTTTTTATTGTACCTCATTAATAGCTTTTTTGACTTCAGCTTGGTTAGATTTTAGTTGTTTTATTTCTCCAGAAAGTGCTTTTATATCTCCTGATAGGATTTCTCTAATATCTTACATGCATTTTTTGAGCCCAGCTAACACCTTGAGAATCATCATTCTGAACTCTAGATCTGACATATTACCAATGTCCGTATTGATTAGGTCTCTAGTCTTTGGTACTGCCTCTCGTTCTTTTTTTTGTGGTGAGTTTTTCTGCCTTGTCATTTTACCCAGATAAGAATATATGAATGAGAGAATAAAATACTAAAAGGGTGGCAAAGGCCCCCGAAAAATGTACATTAACCAAATCAGAAGAGAACTCAAATTGTGGGGAGAAGGGTTAAAAAGAAGTTCAAAAAAGAATTTAAAAAAGAAAATATATGTATTTGACTGTGAATAGAACAGAGCCACTCACTTGATTTTGGGAGTATTTTGGAGTATCTTAGAAGAAACTACCTCCCAAAATTTTTAAGAAAGAAAAAAAAATACATACACACACACACACAAATAAGGGTAAACATGGGGAAGGGATGGAATATGACTGTAAAGATGAAAAATTTTTTTTAAGATTTTTTTTTTTATGTATTTATTTGACAGAGAGAAATCACAACTAGAGGGAGAGGCAGGCAGAGAGAGAGAGAGGGAAGCAGGCTCCCCGCTGAGCAGAGAGCCCGATGTTGGTTGGGAAAAGAAAGAAAAAGAAAGTGGAGAGAATTTGCTCAGGCTGGAGATTAGAACAAACCCTGTGCTAGATTTAGGGTATATTTTGATCTATTAGAAGAAGTTGTATCCCAAAATTGTGTAGAAGAAAAAACCCTTTCAGAAAGCGTTCCTTTTTCTGTTTCTAGAATTGCTGCTCTTCTTCTCTTCCATCTCCTGTTGGATTTGTAGGTGCTTGGAATGGTTTAATAACGATCTAGCTAATCTCCTGCTACCTGATGGCATCTCAGCCTGCTCTTCCTCCCCCATCTTGACCTACCCATTCTAGGTCTTGAAAGATGTATTTGGTAGATATAAATTCTACATTGATAGGTCTTTTCTCAACACATGTGAAGTATAATTCCACAGTCTTCAGATATGAATATAATCCTTGTTTCTTTGGCAGTAATTCTCTTTATCTCAAGTGCCTTTTTTGCAGGGGGGGGAGGGGGTCATTGGTTTCATGTGGCTCAAGTGTCTTGAAATCCTGTTTTTGTTGTTTTATAGTTTCACATCATACATTTAGATGTGGATTTATTTTTTTATTATTTGCTTGGGATTAAATGAGCTTCTTAAATTTATGGTTTGGAAAATTCTTATCTATTATCTCTTCCTATATTGCCACTGACCTTTTTTTGTCTCCTTCCCTTCTAGAACTCCTATTAGATATTAGTTTCTCTTACGCAGTCATCTGTGTCTCTTAACATTCTCCATATTTTTCATCTTTTTATGTCTTTGTGCTGCATTCTAGATCCATTTCCCTTTAGTTCTTCTTTAGATATAAGTAAATATTTTCAATCTTCTATTTCTTGAAATATAGTGAATTTCCTTATTCTGTATTTGCCATTAATTCAGTATGACTCTACTTTGTTATTTCTGCTAGTTCTTACTCTTGGTTTTGTTTTCATGTATGTGTGTTTCCAGTAAGCTGCCCCTTTTTCTTTGAACTTTGTGTTAATTTTTTGAGGGTAAAGGTAGATTCCTGCTGAGGGAATTTTCACTAACTTATACAACAGACCACTGGGTACTTTCAATCCAGGATCAAAATATACACAATTCTCAGTTTGTGCATTTTGGAACCCTAGGTATGTCATGTAACTGACTTAAGTATACTAATATATCTGAGACTGGGTTGAGGTTATTAACTGTCCTCAGGAGAAATTGTGGGCTGTTGGGTTTGTTTGTTTGTTTGTTTGTTTGTTTGTTTTTTGCAGTTTAAGCCATAGTTTGAGACAGGCAATTTACCTCACTGTCAGTGGTGGTGCTGGCAGTGGTGGTGATGGTGATTATGGAGTAGTTCTAGTTTACCCTTACATGGAGGGTATAGTCTTTTGGGGATGGTTTTTATAAGACTCTCTACCTTGGGTAGTTTGGGGCCTTTGTAGCTCCTCTCCTAGGAGATTATGAAAATGAATGTGTAAGGTTATTTGGTGGAACAGATACTCCCAAAGTAAAAGCCAGTTTTCATTTTTCAACTTCTGGATCTCCACCTGCCCTGGGATTTAGGCCAGATTTACTTGCCTTCATGCTAACTCATAAATGCATTTGTGAACATATTTTAATATTTCATTATTTATAGTTCAGAACAAGACGACCAACAGAGTACTTCATTAGTCATTCTGCTGGAAATGAAAATTTAAAATTACTTTTTTTTAAAGTTCTAAAATCTTAATGTTTTTGGAGTGTTCTGATTACAGTATAGTCTATATACACGACATTTACAAAGTATCATTGTCATTTAGCCATTGAATACCAATAATTTATCTTTCTACCACATGCTGCTGATTCCCAGTGAAGAAGATGGATGGGAGGTGTGGAGCAGTAGTACTTCTAAAAGCAAGAAATAAGTAAATACCCTTCTTTCAGATTCTGTATTGCTTAATGTTCCTTTAAGAGGGCGTATGATATAGTCCCCTCTGAATTCAGAGTGGAGTACATGACAAGGAAGGCATGGGCTACCTGTATGACCAGGCTAGTTTTGATGTCTGGAACTGCTTATGCAAAAATTGGTTTTCATTCCTTTATCTTCCAGTAGAGGAAGTTACAGCACTTAATTTTGTATGGTTGAATATACCAACCCATTTTGAATTGCAGTCAACGCATGTGATTGGAGAATAATAATTAAAGGATAAATAACTCCAGATATGTAAATCCTCTGTCAGTGTTTGGAAATTCGTGTTGGCTTTGTTTTATTTTAATAGTTTAAATAATTGTGATGTTGAAAAAGTGGTAACTTACCTGTGATCAGTTATGTATTATTACCAATAAATTATCAAGTTTTCCTTTTTTGGAGGGGCCAAAATTTCAAAAGGAATAAAAGTTATAATAATCCTGTCTGGCAACCTTTTTTGCAAGAGAATTTTGGAAATTATATTTCTAAAACGATATATGTATTTTGAACATAAAGATTTTTAAAATTATTTTAAACTAGGTTCAGAACTTCAGGAAATCTTGTAATTACCCGTGAGATTGACGTGGCAAAAAATCAGTCGTCTTGGTTCATCAACAAAAAATCTACAACCCAGAAAGTAGTAGAAGAGCAAGTTGCAGCCTTAAACATTCAAGTGGGCAATCTTTGCCAATTTCTACCTCAGGTATGAGAGAATTAAGTGTATACATGGTAGAATGTGTGTCCTCTTCATGCCATAGCAGAATCTAAATACTTTTCAACGAATATTGTAATAGAGGCTATTTAAAGTAAGCCTCATAACTAATATTTTCTACTTTGTAAAAGGTGGCATTTTGTCTCATAATCTTATTAATTTGGAAGATTTCAATTAATAAAAAGCTGAAAGTCTAAACTACAGAATATGGTAAAGGAAATAAAATATTGTTTTTAAGTACAGTAACTTGTGTGTCCATGTGCTACAGTTTGTAGGCACTTAAAATTTTGGTAATAAACAACTTCTTAATCATGTTTTTATATAAAGTATGTGATATACTAAAACTCTTAAATCTATAGATGTGCATTCTAAAACTTGGTTATATTTTAAATTTTAGTAAAAATACCCTGAAAATGCACATGAAATGTTAAATTTGAGTGCTGTGTAGTGACTGAATTATTCAGAAACAATGACTTAATTTTTCAATTCAGAAACAATGACTTAATTACATTTGTCCAAATTAAAAAAAAATTTTAGATTTGAAAGCATTGTTAGCTGATGTCCGATATGTCCAGAAGTAGTTGTTGTAAATATCCTTTTTCTTAACTTCTAACATTCCAGTTGATGTGTGGTAGATGATGGTTTCAGTCCAGGGAACTCTTTTTTATCCCCAAGCTATTTATTATATGTATATAAACATTTTACCCTAGAAATATTGACCTAGAAAATTTTAAAGGATTCTTAGATGACAATTCATACCCTTTATCATTTTAAGGAATAATATATGAAGGACAGAGTTTGTATATATTGCACATCTTAACAGTTTTTTTTCTTTTAAATGCATTTCATTTTAACAAGCGTGATCACTGAGTGAAATATGTTTTGAAGATATTTATGAATGGTAATAGTTGCAGAGCGTGTGGGTGGCACATTCAGTTACATGTCTGACTCTTGGTTTCTGCTCAGGTCAGGTTGTCAGGGTCGTGAGGTCGAGCCCTGTGTTGGACTCTTTGCTGAGTTCAGAGTCTGCTTAAGTTTCTCTGTCCCTCTCCCATTCTAACAAATAAGTCTTTTTAAAAATGATAATAGTTTCTGATATTTAAGTTTTATGCTCTAGGATAAAGTTGGAGAATTTGCTAAACTGAGTAAAATTGAACTTCTTGAAGCTACTGAGAAGTCTATTGGTCCTCCAGAAATGCACAGATACCATTGTGAACTCAAAAACTTCAGGGAGAAAGAAAAACAACTAGAGGTATTTATAAACAGACAACTCATTTTTTATTGTCCCTGACTGATTTCCATCTTTCACAATGTGGTAGGGTGAATAGTAGCTCTGATTCATCAAGTGGCTTCATATATTTGTGGGTTTTTTCCACCTAGGATTGTATTGCTGATGTACATTAAGTCATAGAAAGTGAGAATTGGAGTTGAAAAAAGTTTGAAAAATTTGACTACCAGTTCTTCAAATACATGTTATTAATTGAACTTCTAAGGAACCAATAATGGTATTTTAAAGTATTTATTTCTCTCAGGAAGTTTCGGTATTATTCTTTTACTCATTCAGTATTCTTATAACACCTGCCATATGCCAGGATGGTACAAGGCTTTGGGTAATATAGCAGTGAACCTATAGCTTTTGATGGTAGTGTCCCTGTTGAACCTGTTCTCATATTTTTTGAGTTGCAGGAGGGTAGACTTTGTAGAAAGCTCTGTGTTCTGTTGCAGTGTTGTTTTTATGTTCACCTTAAATAAACACATAAATTAAAATATCCTTTCATAGCCTATCATTTGAAGAGGTGTTTTGTTTAACGAATCATTTTCGATGTCCCAGCCACTAAAATAAATTCAGTAAATTTTCATAAGATATCTTATAAACAGATGCTTTCTCTTCAATTGTAACTGTCCATACTTAATAATATGCAAATTATTATAATTTATTATACTTTTTCAGAATCCGTGACCAAAGGAGTAGTAATTATTTTATGCTTCTTCAGATACTCTGTCCGTCTTTGTACCCTTGCCCCCCTGGAACAGTCTGATACAGTAGTCCCCCATTATTCACGCTTGTAGTTACCTGCCATTTCAATTACCCATGGTGACCTGTGGTCCAGAAGCAGATGATCTTCCTGACATATGGTCACAAGGTCAACAGTAGTCTGATTTATGTCACAGTGCCTCACTTCATGTCATCACATGGCATTTTATCATCTCGAATCATCACAAGAAGGGCAGCAATAGTATGATAATATATTCTGAGAGAGAAGCCACACTCATTGACTTTTATGATTGCTTACTGTTACTCTGTTTTCTTGTTATTAGTCTCTTACTGTGTCTGATATGTAAATTAAGCTTTATCACAGACATGCATGTACAGGAAAAAGCAGTATTTATGGGTTTGGTACTGTCTGCAGTTTCAGGCATCCTCTAGTGGTTTGGGACTCTATTCCCCTCAAATAAGGGGAGGGACTCCTGTACACCATCAGAAACTCTCTGAAATTAGTACCGTCCCCTGAAGGAGTGTAGCCACTTATCCTGCTAGGTTTTGAGTACATCTCTGCATTTGTTAACTCAGTCTAAAGGGCAAATTTTAACTTCCTTCATCTCATTTCTAAGTCCTAAGTCATGGGTATTCATAACATGCTAATTGTAGTAATACTAGTTTTCACTTGTATATCACATTATAGCTTTTGTTGACCTTGCACTTAGAGTGTGTTGCTTCTACCCTTGAGGTGAGTGGGGCAGATAGGCGTCTTTTCTTCAGGCAGGAAGAGGCCAGGCTTAGAGATATGGTGGGGCTTCCCCACAGTCACCCAACTAATAAATTGCAGGGCCTAGACCAGAGCTCAGGTATGCATGTTAGTTGTACACAGTTCTTAAGAACGCCCGTGAAATTCTTCATTGTGAAATTTTGGTAGCATTGTTCATTTTCATCATTAAAGAATCTGACCTGTTGTCTTTTCAGTTAAACTAATTGTTAAATATTTGTTTTAGACCTCATGCAAAGAGAAAACTGAGTATCTAGAGAAAATGATTCAGAGGAATGAACGATATAAACAAGATGTAGAGAGGTTCTATGAACGTAAGCGACATTTAGATTTGATTGAGATGCTTGAAGCTAAAAGGCCATGGGTGGTAAGTCTTAATTATTAGAGGCAAAAATAGTGATGCTTTAACTAGCAGAAAAGCTATAAAGAAGGTACTGATTGCTCTGTATTCAAAATAGGTGCTTTTGTTCATTTTTGCTTCATATATCATAATACGTTTGGTATTATTGGTGGTATTATGATATAGGTGTGTACTGTTACTATTATTGTGTAACAAATAACAGTTGATAGTGCTCTTAATTCTTCCAGATTTGAATCCTCAACAGACATTTTGTTTTATAAGATGTTAATGAGCTAAAAATGTTTACACAAGAAAATCTTTGAGTGTCCGCAGGTCACAGAGAATTTACTTGGTGTGTACCACTAATAAGTTCAGGTGCAGATGCAGCTGCGGGCTATGGACTAGAATTCTCTACTCCGGCTTCCTGAGTTTATTGGAGCTACTGTTCCTTTTAATCACTGTGCAGTGTATAGTTATTATTTATGACCACAGTTTGGGCTGAAGAGTCCATTTCCTCAGTGCATTTCTTTTTGACGGGTGGAACAAAATAAGAAAGTTTTATAATGTTTGTTCCAGGGTTAGAATGGAGGTAATTGTTATTAAAATGGAAAAACATATGGCTGTATTTGTGGCCTTTCTCTGCCACCCCCTCACCCTACCCTGTCCCATAATTCCGTTATTCTTGAACTTTTTGCTTTACAGCTTGTTTTGACTACATTTTCCTATGCCCATTATTACTCTTAATCTACTTTTTCTTTCTCCTTTAAAGTCTTTTGGTTTATCTTCTTCTTTCTGAGATCGATTTCAATCTTTTTTCCTTTTTTAAAATTTATTTTAATGTTTGTAATCTTTTCTTCATCTCATTCTTACTGTATGCTCCTGAGCACTGCACTTACTTTTGTTTTTTAGCAAACATTAATTCCTGTAACATGACAAGCATCGTTTTTACCCACATTTTTTTTTCTTTTGATCCATTTTTCCTTTGTTTTTTTCATTTTTACTTTTTATAATTGAGTTTCGTTTATTTATACATTCTCATATCTCTTCCTTATCGAGAGACTAGAGGAAAACCTCATTTTAGTAGCAGTTACTGTGTAAGTTTCAGAACCATGGAAGTCGGAGTCTGGCCTAGTGATGGAGATAAATTGAGTGATTATCAAGCTTCTTAGTAAGTCATTGTTGGTATTCACTATTTCTGAAGTTGTTTCAGAGGGTAAATTTTATATGAGTAGACTTGCCAAAAGGATATCAAAACAGTCTTTTCATAGGTTTAGTTTCTGCCTGCACTTTGGTTTTAGTGTATGTGTTAATTTAAGCTAGTAGTGCGTTAACTTCTGTTTCTTGAATTAATTGCAAGGAGTATGAAAATGTTCGTCAGGAGTATGAAGAAGTAAAACTAGCTCGAGACCGAGTGAAGGAAGAGGTGAGGAAACTTAAAGAAGGGCAGATCCCTATGACCCGTCGAATTGAAGAGATTGAGAGGCAGCGTCACGTGTTGGAGGCTCGAATCAAAGAGAAGGTACTTTGCTGGCTCAATTTAGGATTTTCTGTATTTTATTTTATTTTTTAAAGACTTCATTTATTTGACAGACAGAGATCACAAGTAGGCACAGAGGCAGGCAGAGAGAGAAGGAGGAAGCAGGTTCCTTGCCGAGCAGAGAGCCTGATGCAGGGCTCTATCCCAGGACCCTGGGTTCATGACCTGAGCTGAAAGCAGAGGCTTTAACCCACTGAGCCATCCAGGCGCCCCAGGATTTTCTGTATTTTAGCAGTACAAAAACTACTCTGCAGGTCTTCCAAGTAATTTTTTGAATTTACTTGTAGCTTTTGTTCGTTTTTTAACTCAAGTCTGCCACCACAGGGCTTTCAGGCTCCTAATTATCACTTTGGGCAGGTTGCTACTTTAAGATATTCCAGCATACAAAAGAGCAAACTGAAATGTGATTTTTTTTCCCCCCCAAAGATCGTATTTGAGAGTGAGCAAGAGAGCGTGTGAATCAGGGGCAGAGGGAGAGGGAGAAGCAGACTCCCTGCTGAGCAGGGAGCCCAATACAGGACTGGATCCCAGGACCCTGAGATGACCTGAGCCAAAGGCAGTCGCTGAACCAACCAAGCCACCCAGGCGCCCCCAAATGTGATTATTTTAATAAGAGGATTCAGAGTAGTATTCCTGGAAACATTGAATTTCTTCTATGAATTTATCATAGATAACCCAATGTTTGTAGAATAAATAGTATAATGGCATATGGAATATTCCATTTATTAAAAATTTTATTTGAAAATTTTAAACTTAAAAATTTTTATGGTCATGGCTTTTAACCTTTAGGGAGATTTTGGAGTCCAAGATTTTGAAGAACAGTTTGAACTATGGACCCTGCTATCCTAATAGAATGTTTTTTTAGAATCAGATGAACTACCACGAGATAATCCATGGGAAGGAATAAAAAGAAATATGTATGCATATTGCCATGGCTATTTTTAATATCAGTAAATAACATTTTATAGATTTGTAAGTAAGTATTTTGGGTGGTAACTGAATTTGGTTTGGAAGAAATGAAAAGCCTTGTGGATTAATTTGATATTTGGGTTGGTAAGGCCTCATAATGGCTTGCTTAAGATTTTAACTACGTTCCACTCCTTCTGGTTCAATCTTACAGGCAACAGATATTAAGGAGGCCTCCCAAAAATGCAAACAAAAGCAAGATATTATAGAAAGGAAAGATAAGCAGGTAAGATTGTGTTGAGATTTTTACTATGGTAATGTGACCTAACTTTTGTGTTCAGGTCTAGATTATGGTACAACTTTTTGTTTGGAAATTGTATAAGGTCCTCCTCATTTTCCTCCTTAGTCTGTGAGGGATACTAAGATTTGGAAGTAGAGCACAGAAGATAATGAAGAAAAATTCTCAAGACTACTCCTGGGCAGGCACTGTGATCTTTGCAACTGAGTGGCTATAGTTTATTGGAGTGATGGTAAAATTGGATGTAGTTATCTCAGTAGCAGAAATTAAATTTTAAGAGGTATATTCTGTTGACATTAAGGGTAGGACGTTAAAAAGTCGATAATAAATTCTTTGTGCATGAGTGGGGCTTGATGGCAAAATCATTTTAAGATGGCTGTGGAAGAAAGCAGGCGTCTTGCATAAGAGATTCCTAGCAGTATGTGGGGTTTTTTTCTTCAGAGCCATTCAGAAACTGAAGTTTGAATGACCTTTCTTCGGAATAGACGTATAACTTGAAACATTCCTGGTCGTTGAAGCATTATGTGAATCTTCCAGTTTTCAGCTTCACTCCTTTTTCTGTGCCTTTATCTTCAGATCCCAAGCGCCTCTCATAAACTGTGCAGAGGCTGGGTTGTCAGGGCTAAGTGCTCAGGGTGTCTGTGCGGATAGGGTCTGGGGGCAAGGGGGCAAGAGATGCAGGGCAGGGCAGTCCTGTTCTGTATGTTGTTTTTTATACTTGACATGTCTGAGTTCTCCAGAAGCTCTGGAATGGGTTTTTTTGTTTTGAAAGAGTCCTCTTTTCTTTTACTTTTCTCTCATCACCTGTCACACTGTGGCTCCTGTAAAAGGATACTAAATTAGTTGTCCTTCTGCTGTCTTTCCTCTTTTGAATGCCATTGAGGTCTCCAGTTGCTGACGTTGTCTCTGTTGTTCCTCATGGGAGTGAACACTTTGTACTCCATAGCTAATATTGCTTTAGAGTTTAGGAGGGAAGAGGCATAAAGATTTCACCTTTAAAACCCTAAACAGGAATACAGGTTGATACGTTGTGTAATGTTGAATCATCTTTAGGTTTCTGTCGCAAATTGTACTTGATAATTTACTACATTGCTGGATTCAACTAGAAAATTTTGTTTTTATGATTTTTTGCACCATGTGAGATGGGCCTAAAATTTGATTTTGTTCCATCCTTAACTGGTTTTTCAGTTATGCTTACTTTTCAAGTAGTTTAATACTTTTTGGACCAGGATTGTCTGTTTTTGCCTAGGCATACTTACCAGGGCTTGTCACTTCTGTAAGTTATTTCACTTTACACTTTAATTAACTTTTAGTAAATGCATTTCAGGGCATAAATATTTTTCTGGTTATCACTTGGTTATGTCTCCTATGTGTTGATAAGTGCTTTTATTGCTTTTCTGTTTAAAAGTTTGTATTTTCAGTTAAACATTTTCATTCATTTAAGGTTGTACAGGCGTTCTTGCCGTTTTAATTTCTATAGGTATGGAATTTCAAAATGTGAATGTAAAATTCTTCTTTTCCTTTCTGTTTAATTATTGTGAACTTTATGACCTTATTTTAGATATTTTGAAATGTTTTTGGACTTGTATATTTGGTTTTGTACATGTTTTGTACATAATAAATAATGTATACTCTATATATTTATATGTATGTTTATATTATGTATATGCTAGAACAGGTTTACTATACGTACATTATGCAGATGTTCTACATACTTTATTA
Organism: Neogale vison; assembly: GCF_020171115.1. Classification (NCBI taxonomy): domain Eukaryota; kingdom Metazoa; phylum Chordata; class Mammalia; order Carnivora; family Mustelidae; genus Neogale; species Neogale vison. The sequence goes on along the minus strand of NC_058099.1, from coordinate 90,387,660 downwards.
CCTACCCAATTTATCCAGTTTTAAAGTGAGATACTTTCTCTATGAGTGTAGATTTGTCTATTTTTCCTAATAATGATTTTAGTTTTTGCTTCCTAGATTGTAAAGCTGTCTTTTTTATTTATTTCTTGCATCGTATTTTGATTTATCTTATCTGCTGAGAATAGTATGTGTTGGGTTTTGTTCTGCAGTTTTTGTCATTGTGGTGTTGTGACACTGTCATCAGGAAGGGACTTTCCCCAGATCCGCTTAGAGTTGTTTTCACCTCCCTGTGCTGCTTGTTCGATTCTTCCTCCCTGCTCCTCTTTCTTCCTTTCTCTTTTTTGTTGCTGTTGATAAAGGTTTTCTTACTCCATTTTTCCCCCCTAAAGTTGTATATTCTAAGCCTATTCTGTTGACTACTCTTAAAGTTTAAATAACGTGTATTTTTTTAAAGTTAGCATTTTTACTCTTCCACTTAGTTTAGATACTTTCTCTATTCTGTATCCATACCGTCAGAAATTTTACTTGTCTTTATTTAAAAAGTGTTATTTTTTATGGTCTGTCCTGACTTAGACTTAATATGTTTGGCTGGTTTATTTGATCATGTTACTTGTTTTATCATTCTTCTGTCTCTTAGGAGGTAGACTTTTTTTTTCTTGACAGATATTTTCCATGGGTGTTTTAGAGACTTGATGAACTTTCTGAGTACTTGTATGTCAGAAAGTATTCTTTTGCACCCATTTTGGAATGTTAATATTGCTGAATTTTAAATTATAAATTATAAATTACTTTTTTTCTCAACACTTTGGCCATCCTTCCTCTGTGTCCCAAGAGGTCCCATTTTGTTCCTGAGAAGTAGAAGATACAAGAGCTAGGCAGAGACTGTATTAGACCCTTGAAGAAAAAAGAAAGGAAATTGAATTTGATTCTAAATGCAGTGAGACACAGAGAAGGCTTTCAAAGTTTTTAAGCTGGAGAGAAATAGTATTTCATATGCTTTAAAAGCACTCAGCATTGCCTTATGGATAGTAGACTGAAAGGGACAAAAATAAAAGCAGAGAGTTTGGTTACAAGGCTGGCTTCACCTCATATGATAGCAGTGGACAAGCAAATTTAGAAAACTGAACCACAGAATTTGCTCAGGGAGTAGATTGAAGAATTCAATTGTGGAAGAATAGAGGATCCCGTCTTTGACTTCACGGTTGGATAGCGGTACCTGTCACTATAATGAGAATTGCTCTGACGGGAAATGAAGAGTTCTATTTGATTATATCAACTTTCATCCTTTTACTTTAAACCTGTGTCTTCGAATCTAAAATGTGTTTCTTGCGTATCATGGGTTTTCTTTCTTTCTTTCTTTTTTAATTGAAGTAACTATTAACATACAATGTTAGTTTCAGGTGTGCATTGATTCAGTAATTCCGTGTACTACTCGTTGCTTACCACGCTAAGTGTAGTAACTGTGTATTATCATACAGTGTTGTTCCAGTATTATTGACTTTTCCTTACGTTGTACTTTTCATTTCTATGGTTTATTTTGTAAGTGGAAGTTTTGATCTCTTAATCCTCTTATTTCACCCATCTCCCCACCCGCCTCCCCTCTGGCAACCACCAGTTTTTTGGACTTAAAAAAGAGTCTATGTGTACACAACACACATACACACACACAGAACACATCTTGTTTATCCATTCATTTACGGACGGACACATAGGTTGCTTTCATATTTTGCCTATTTAAAAGAATACTATAGTAAAATAGGGTGCATATATATTTTGAAACTGGTGTTCCTGTTTTACCCTGTAATGGAATTACTGGATCTTGAAGTATTTCTATTCCTAACAGCAGCTCACAGTGGTTCCCTTTTCTCTACATCCTTGCCAACACTTGTCAATTGTCTTTTTGATACTAGCCTTTGTGACTAGTGTAAAGTGATTGCTCATTGTGGTTTTGATTTACATTTTCCTTAAGATGCATATTGTTGGGTGTCTTTTTTTTTTTTAAGTTTTTACTTACTCGTTTTTACTAGAGCAGGGGGAGGGGCAAAGGGAGAGGGAGAGAATCTCCAACAGACTTACTGCTGAGCACAGAGCCAAATGTGGGGTTCTATCCCATGACCCTGAGATCATGACCTGAGCTGAAATCAAGAGTTGGACCCTAAAGTTAGCCGTTTATGCACCCCAAGATTCTTTCTAAGTATCTGCTGGGCATCTCTATGTCTGCTTTGGAAAAATATCTATTCAGATTTTCTGGTTATGTTTCAGTCAGGTTGAGGGCTTTTTGTTTATTTTTGTTGTGTTGTTTTTTGGGGAGGAGGGTGTTGAGTTGCATAATAACTTGATATATATTGGATACCTCTTATCAAAAGTATCATTTACAGATGTCTTCTCTTATTCACTAGGTTGCTTTTTGTTTGTTGATGGCTTCCTTCACTGTGCAAAAGCTTTTTATTTTGGTGTATCAGTAACTATATTTGGTACACCCATAGGCACAATAGTTTATTTTTTGCTTTTGTTTTCACTTGCCTGAGGAGACATAGCCATAAATATGTTGCTAAGGGCACTGTCAGAGAGATTACTGCTTGTTTTATCTTTATTTTATTTTATCTTATTTTATTTTTCCAGTTTTTCAGAATTCATTGTTTATGCACCACACCCAGTGCTCCATGCAATACGTGCCCTCCTTAATACGCTCCACGAGACTCACCCAGCCCCCCCAGCCCCCTCCCCTCCAGAGCCCTCAGTTTGTTTCTCAGAGTCCACAGTCTCTCATATTTTTAATTTCTTAAGTAATCTCCATATTGTTTTCCAAAGTGGCTGCATCAACTTGCATTCCCCCAACAGTGTAAGAGGTTTCCCTCTCTCCACATCCTCTCCAGCACATGTTGTTTATTGTCTTGTTGATTTTGGCCATTCTAACTGGTATAAGGGGGTATCTCAATGTGGTTTTCATTTGAATCTCCCTGATGGCTAATGATGATGAACATTTTTTCATGTGTCTGCTAGCCATTTGTATGTCTTCTTTGGAGAAATATCTTTCATGTCTTCTGCCCATTTTTTGACGTGATTAACCATTTTGGGGGGGTTGAGTTTGAGTTCTTTATAGATCTTGGATATCAGCCCTTTGTCTGGAGTGTCATTTGTGAATATCTTCTCCCATTCTGTGGTTGCCTCTTTGTTTTGTTGATTGTTTCCTTTGCTGTGCAGAAGCTTTTGATCTTGATGAAGTGCCCAACGTTCATTTTCGCTTTTGTTTCCTTTGCCTTTGGAGACACATCTTGAAAGAAGTTGCTGTGGCTGATGTTGAAGAGGTTACTGCCTATGCTCTTCTCTAGGATTTTGATAGATTCCTGCCTCACGTTGAGGTCTTTTATCCATTTTGAGTTTATCTTTGTGTATGGTGTAAGAGAATGGTCAAGTTTCATTCTTCTATACATAGCTGTCCAATTTTCCCAGCACCATTTTATTGAAGAGACTTTTTTCCACTGTATATTTTTTCCTGCTTTGTCGAAGGTTATTTGACCATAGAGTTGTGGGTCCATATTTGTGCTCTCTACTCTGTTCCACTGGTCTGTGCGTCTGTTTGTTTGTTTGTTTTTTGTTTTTTTGCCAGTACCATGCTGTCTTGATGATCACAGCTTTGTAGTAAAGCTTGAAATCAGGCAAGGTGATGCCTGTTTTATCTTGTAGGGGTTATGTGGTATTCAGGTCTCACATTTAGGTCTTTAATCCATTTTTAGTTTATTTTTGTGCATGGTCTAAGAAAGTGGTCCAGTTTCATCCTTTTGCATGTAACTATCAAGTTTTTCAGCATTTATTGAAAAGATTGTTTTTCCCTTTTGTATATTATTGCCTCCTTTGTTGTAGATTGACTTTATAGGTGTGGGTTTATTTCCAGGCTCTCTATACTATATACTGTTGATGATTGCCTGTTTTTTGACTGGTACCATGCTGTTTTGACTACTATAACTTTGGAGTATATCCTGAAATCTGTGATTGAGATACCTCCAGGTTTGTTCTTTCTCAAAATTTTTTGGCTATTCAGGATATTTTGTGTTTCCATACAAATTTTAGTATTATTTGTTCAAGTTCTGTGAAAAATGCTCTTGATATTTTGATAAGGATTGTATTGAATCTGTAGGTTGTTTGGGATAGTTTAAACATTTTAATGGTATTCTTCCATGAGCATGGTATATCTTCCCATTTGTTTGTGTCACTTGGTTTGTTCTATCAGTGTCTTAGAGTTTTCTGAGTATAAGGCTTTTACCTCCTTGGTTGAATTTATTCTTAGGTATTTTATATTTTGAGGGTGCAGTAATACATGGGATTGTTTTCTTAATTTCCATTTTTGCTATTTTATTTTGAGTGTGTAGAAATACCACAGATTTCTTTGTCCTGCAGTATTATTGAGTTCTTTTATCAGTTTGAACAGTTTTTTGGTGGAGACTTTAGGGCTTTTTATATATTGTATATCATCTGCAAATAGTGACAGTTTTACTACTTTTACCAGTTTGGATGTCTTTTATTTATTTTTCTTGTCTGATTGCTGCATCTAGGACTTCGTGTATTACGTTGAATAAAAGTGGTAATAGTGGATGTCCTTTTCTTGTTCTTAATCCTAGAGGAAAAGCTTTCAGTTTTTCATCATTGAGTATGATGTAGATGTGGGCTTTTCATTTATAGCCTTTATTATGTTGAGGTATGTTTTGCTCTAAACATGAATGGATATTGTATTTTGTCAAATGCTTTTTCTGCATGAATTGAGATGATGATATGATTTTTGTCCTTCTTGTTAATGTGATGTGTTACATTGGTTTGTGAATATTGAGCCATCCTTACATCCCCTGAAAAACTTGAGCTTGGTCCTGGTGAATGATCCTTTTAATGTATTGTTGAATTTGGATTGTTCATACTTCGGTGAGGATTTTGCATCTGTATTCATCAGATACTGGCCTGTTGTTTTTTTGTGTGTTGGTAGTCTTTTTGTCTGATTTTAGTATTCATGTAATGCTCATCTTGCAGAATGAATTTGGACTTTTTCTTTCCTTTTCCATTTTTTGGAATAGTTTGAGAAGAATACATACCACCTTTTCTTTAAATGTTTGGTACATTTCACTTGTGAAATCATTTTGTCCCAGACTTGTTTGCTGGGAGATTTTTGAGTAGTGATTCAATTTCACTACTAGTGTTTGGTTTGTTTTGTTTAAATTTTTTGTTTCTTCCTTATTCAGTTTTGGGAGATTATATGGTTCTGGAATTTATCCATTTCTTCTAGATTGTCCAATTTGTTGGCCTATAATTCTTCATAATATTTTCTTTTTTTAAAAGATTTTATTTATTTATTTGACAGAGATCACAAGTAGACAGAGAGGCAGGCAGAGAGAGAGGAAGGTAAGCAGACTCCCTGCTGAGCAGAGAGCCTGATGCAGGACTCAATCCCAGGACCCTGGGATCATGACCTGAGCTGAAGGCAGAGGCTTTAACCCACTGACCCACCCAGGTGCCCCAATATTTTCTTATTTGTGTTTCTGTAGTATCACTTTTTTCTTTTCCTTCATTTCAAATGAGTCCTCTCCCTTTTATTTCTTGATGAGTCTGGCTGAAAGGTCATCAATTTTGGGTTTTGTTTTTTTTTTTAAAGATTTTATTTATTTATTTGACAGAGATCACAAGTAGGCAGAGAAGCAGGCAGATAGAGAGGAAGGGAAGCAGGCCCCCTGCTGAGCAGAGAGCCTGACGGGGGACTCCATCCCAGGACCCTGAGATCATGACCTGAGCCGAAGGCAGCGGCTTAACCCACTGTTGTTTATCTTTTCAAGGAACCAACTATTGGTTTCTTTTATCTTTCTTTTAGTCCATTTTTCATTTATTTATGCTTTAATCTTTATTATTTTCTTCCTTTACCTAGCTTTAAGCTTGCTTTGCTCTTTGTTCTAGCTCCTTTGAGTGTAAGGTTAGATTGTTTGAGATTTTCCTTGTGGAGATAGGCCAGTATTACTATAAAATTCCCTCTTAGAACTGCTTTTACTGCATCCCAAAGATTTTGGCTCACTGTATTTCCATTTTCATTGTCTCCATGTATTTTTGTTTTTGTTGTTGTCTTTAATTTCTTGGTTGACCCATTCATTGTTGAACAGCATTTTGTTTAACCTCCATGCATTTGTGTTCTTTCCAGATTTTTCTTGTAATCGGTTTCTAGTTTTACATCATTGTGGTCAGAAAAGGTGCCTGATAGGATTTTAGTCTTCTTAAATTTGTTGAGACATGTTTTGTGGCCTATTGTGATCTGTTCTGGAGAATGTTCCATATGCACTTGAAAAGAATGTGCTTTCTGTTTTGAGATGTAATGTTTTGTTTTGTGTATATTTGTCAGATCCGTCTAATCTAAATGATCATAGCCGCTGTTTCTTTGTTGTTGTTTGGTCTCCATGATCTTTCCATTGATGTAAGTGGGGTGTTAAAGTCCTTTATTATTTATTGTATTTCACACTTTGTTAATATTTACTTTTTGTATTTAGGTGCTCCTATGTTGGGTGCTTACATATTTACAATTGTTACATCTTGTTGGTCTGATCACTTTATCATTATGTGGTGCTCTTCTTTGTCTCTTGCTTCTGTTTTATTGTCTGTTTTGTCTTTTATACCTATTGGTATCCTTGCCTTTTTTTTATTCCTGCTTCATTTGCATGGGATATCTTTTCCATCCCTCATTTCAGTCTGTCTTGAGGTCCGAGGTTTGTCTCTTGAAGGAAGTATATATATATATGGGTCTTGGTTGTTGTTTTTTTTAATCCATTTAGTCATTCTCTGTCTTTTGATTAGAGCATTTAATCCATTTACATTTGAAGTAATTATTGATAGGTGTGTACTTATTGCCATTTTTTTTTAATTGTCTTCTGCTTTCTGTAGTTTTTCTGTTCATTTCTTCTCTTACTCTATGGTTGAAAGCTTTCTTTAGTGTTATGCCTGTATTCCTTTCTGGGTTATTTTTTGTGTGTCTATTTTAGATTTTTTATTTGTGGTTATCACTGGGCTCATATATAGCATCTTATGTCTGTAGCAGTCTATATTAAGTTGATAGTTGCTTGAGTTTGAACACATTCTAAAGTCACTACATTTTTACTTCCATCTCCACATTTTATGATGTCATACTTTACATCTTTGTGTTTTGTGTATCCCTTGACTAGGTTTTGTAGGCATAATTAATTTTAGTATTTGTTATTTTAAAAACTGGCTTTATAAGTGATTTATCAAGGGCACCTGGGTGGCTCAGTTAGGTGTCTGCCTTTGGCTCAGGTCATGATCTCAGGGTCCTGGGATCAAGCCCCAAGTGGGGTTCCCTGTTCAGCCTGGAGTCTGATTCTCCCTCTGCCTCTGCTCTTCCCCGCTTACCGCTTACTTACTCACTCACTCTCTCAAACAAATGACAGATCTACTATCTTTCGTATATGTTTGCTTTTAACTGTGAGACTTTTTTCCTTTAATAATTTTCTTCTAATTATGGGCTTGTCTTTGCACTTAAAGAGCTTCCTTTAGGGGCGCCTGAGCTCAGTGGGTTGAGCCTCTGCCTTTGGCTTGGGTCATGATCTCAGGGTCTTGGGATTGAGCCCCGCATAGGGCTCTCTGCTCAGCAGGGAGCCTGCTTGCTCCTCTCTCTCTTCCTGCCTCTCTGCTTACTCTGATCTCTCTCTCTCTCTGTCAAATAAATAAATAAAATCTTTTTTTTAAAAAAAAAGCTTCTTTTAAATTTAATGATGAACTCATCTAACTTTGTTTGGGAAAGTCTATTCTAAATGATAACCTTGCTGAGTAGAGTTTTCTTAGTTGTGAGTCTTATCTTTTCAGCACTTAGACTATATCAGTGATGCACCCTCTTAGCCTGGAAAGTTTCTGCTGAAAAATCATCTGATAGTCTTATGGCGTTTCTTTAGTGTGTAACTGTTGTTTCTTGCTCCTTTAAAATTTCTCCTCATAAAAATTAATTATTATGTATCTGGGTGTGGTCCTCCTTGGGTTCATTTTGTTTAGGGGCTGTCTGTGCTTCCTAGACTGGGATGTCTGTTTCCTTCCCAGATTAGGACATTTTTCAGCTAGTATTTTTTAAAATGAGTTTTCTACCCCCTTTGCTCTCTCTTCTCTTTCTGTGATCCCTATAATGTGCATATTAAGCCTGATGATGTTGCTGAGTTCCTTTAATCTGTTCTCATTTTTTAGTATTATTTTCTCTTTTTGATATTCAGTTTGACTGCTTTCCATTCCCTGTTCCCCAGATCACTGATAGATTCTTCTGTGTCTTCTAATCTGCTGTCGATTCCCTTAGTAGATATTTTTTTAATTTCAGTTATTAAAGTTTTCTGCTCTGATTCTATATTTTCTGTCTTTGTTGAAGTTCTCATTGAGATCATCTACTCTTTTCTGACATCTCAATTCCTGTGACTATTATTTTGAATTCTTTATTAGGTATATTGTTTACCTCCATTTCACTTAGCTCTTTTACTGTGATTTTTGTCTTGTACTTTCATTTGAGATATATTACTGTCTCATTTTGCCTGACTCTGTTTGTTTCTGTCTATTAGGTAGCTAGCTACTTCTCCTCGTTGTGAAAGTCAGGGCCTTGAGTAAAAGAGGTCCTGTGGTACCCTGTCGTACTTGCCCTCTCTGGTCTCCAGAGTTGCCCTCTGTGCGGACTGCATATATCCTGCTCTTGAGGCTGAAACGCTGTTGCCTTCAGCCTAGCTGACTGCTATGACCCAAAGTATGTGCTGTGGGTGCACTAGGCAGGGTTTGGTCTCTGTTGTTGAGAGGCCTGAGGTTGCCTCAGGCTTGTCGGTGGGCAAGGCTGGCCATTAGCCTACGAGTCTCTCATTCGCCTCCCTGCCATAGTTGCAGGAGCATCAAAGGGCACAGCTTGCTCCCTGCACAGCCAGCGACGGGTCTGAGCCACTGGAACTGTAGGTGTGCCAGTGTGTGGGTTATCTCCCCGCTCCTCAGGGCAGGAGTCACTTTAGAGTGGCGCCAGTATCTGCTGGGGGTGCCTCCAGGGGGTGGCGAGGCAGGAGCAGTGTTTTGGATGGCTGCGTTCTCAGGGGAATGCTTGGGGGGAGCACATGATGCTGGCGAGATAGATGCGAGAGGGTCAGCTCTGGCTTCTCCAAGTGTCCGTCTGTGTAATCTGGTGGAGTAAAAGAGAAGCAGCATCTGCCAGCACTTTTGTTCCTGGAGAACTCTCCTGAAGATCCCTGTCCCTTTACACATTCTAAGATTAGCCAGTAAATCCCCGTCATTTATACCCCAGGTTGTTTTCAGACTGCTGTTCTGGGCTGTGTCTCACAGAATTCCTTGTTTTGCGGACTCCTTAAGGGCAGCAGCTGAGTTCCCTCTTGCCCTCTGGTTCTTTCAGATCCAAGTCCCGCTGATTTTCCAAGCCACATATTATGGGGATTCGTCTTCCCAGTGCAGGCGTCCGCTGCCGGGATTGCCTGGTGTGGGGTCTGATCCTCTCACTTCTCCGTGCTTGTAGTGTCCCTCCTGTTTGTGGTTCTTACCTCCAGGGCTTCACTTTCCAGTAGTGTCTCCGTCCTTCCTCTCCTTTGCCATGCGGCCTCCTCTTTACAGTTGGCTGGGGAGGGTCTGTTCTGCTGATCTGCAGATTGTTGTCAGGGTTAGTTGTAGAGTTGTAGCTGTTATCTTGTGTCCACGGAAGGAGGTGAACTCAGAATCCTCCTAGTTGGCCATCTTCGGTATCCATTTTGCCCCTCCCTGCCTTTACATTGGAGTGTTTAAATCACTGACATTTGGTGTGATTCCTGACGAAGGTAGCGTTTACGTTAGCCATTTTGCTCATTTGTTTTTTTTTTTTTTTAATTTATTTATTTTCAGAAAAACAGTATTCATTATTTTTTCACCACACCCAGTGCTCCATGCAAGCTGTGCCCTCTATAATACCCACCACCTGGTACCCCAACCTCCACCCCCCCCCCCCCCGCCACTGCAAACCCCTCAGATTGTTTTTCAGAGTCCATAGTCTCTCATGGTTCATCTCCCCTTCCAATTTACCCAAAAGCACATACCCTCCCCAATGTCCATAACCCTACCCCCCTTCCCCCAACCCCCCTCCCCCCAGCAACCCACAGTTTGTTTCGTGAGATTAAGAGTCACTTATGGTTTGTCTCCCTCCCTATCCCATCTTGTTTCATAGATTCTTCTCCTACCCCCTTAAGCCCCCATGTTGCATCACCACTTCCTCATATCAGGGAGATCATATGATAGTTGTCTTTCTCCGCTTGACTTATTTCGCTAAGCATGATACGCTCTAGTTCCATCCATGTTGTCGCAAATGGCAAGATTTCGTTTCTTTTGATGGCTGCATAGTATTCCATTGTGTATATATACCACATCTTCTTGATCCATTCATCTGTTGATGGACATCTAGGTTCTTTCCATAGTTTGGCTATTGTGGACATTGCTGCTATAAACATTCGGGTGCACGTGCCCCTTTGGATCACTACGTTTGTATCTTTAGGGTAAATTCCCAGTAGTGCAATTGCTGGGTCATAGGGAAGTTCTATTTTCAACATTTTGAGGAACCTCCATGCTGTTTTCCAGAGTGGTTTCACCAGCTTGCATTCCCACCAACAGTGTAGGAGGGTTCCCCTTTCTCCGCATCCTCGCCAGCATCTGTCATTTCCTGACTTGTTGATTTTAGGCATTCTGACTGGTGTGAGGTGATATCTCATTGTGGTTTTGATTTGTATTTCCCTGATGCCGAGTGATATGGAGCACTTTTTCATGTGTCTGTTGGCCATCTGGATGTCTTCTTTGCAGAAACGTCTGTTCATGTCCTCTGCCCATTTCTTGATTGGATTATTTGTTCTTTGGGTGTTGAGTTTGTTAAGTTCTTTATAGATTTTGGACACTAGTCCTTTATCTGATATGTCGTTTGCAAATATCTTCTCCCATTCTGTCAGTTGTCTTTTGGTTTTGTTAACTGTTTCCTTTGCTGTGCAAAAGCTTTTGATTTTGATGAAATCCCAAAAGTTCATTTTTGCCTTTGCTTCCCTTGCCTTTGGCGATGTTCCTAGGAAGATGTTGCTGCGGCTGAGGTCGAAGAGGTTGCTGCCTGTGTTCTCCTCAAGGATTTTGATGGATTCCTTTCTCACATTGAGGTCCTTAATCCATTTTGAATCTATTTTTGTGTGTGGTGTAAGGAAATGGTCCAATTTCATTTTTCTGCACGTGGCTGTCCAATTTTCCCAACACCATTTATTGAAGAGGCTGTCTTTTTTCCATTGGACATTCTTTCCTGCTTTGTCGAAGATTAGTTGACCATAGAGTTGAGGGTTTATTTCTGGGCTCTCTATTCTGTTCCTTTGGTCTATGTGTCTGTTTTTGTTCCAGTACCATGCTGTCTTGATGATGACAGCTTTGTAATAAAGCTTGAAGTCCGGAATTGTGATGCTACCAACTTTGGCTTTGTTTTTCAATATCCCTTTGGCTATTCGAGGTCTTTTCTGGTTCCATATAAATTTTAAAATTATTTGTTCCATTTCTTTGAAAAAGATGGATGGTACTTTGATAGGAATTGCATTAAATGTGTAGATTGCTTTAGGTAGCATAGACATTTTCACAATATTTATTCTTCCAATCCAGGAGCATGGAACATTTTTCCATTTCTTTGTGTCTTCCTCAATTTCTTTCATGAGTACTTTATAGTTTTCTGAGTATAGATTCTTAGCCTCTTTGGTTAGGTTTATTCCTAGGTATCTTATGGTTTGGGGTGCAATTGTAAATGGGATTGACTCCTTAATTTCTCTTTCTTCTGTCTTGTTGTTGGTGTAGAGAAATGCAACTGATTTCTGTGCATTGATCTTATATCCTGACACTTTACTGAATTCCTGTATAAGTTCTAGCAGTTTTGGAGTGGAGTCTTTTGGGTTTTCCACATAGAGTATCATATCATCTGCGAAGAGTGATAATTTGACTACTTCTTTGCCAATTTGGATGCCTTTAATTTCCTTTTGTTGTCTGATTGCTGAGGCTAGGACTTCTAGTACTATGTTGAATAGCAGTGGTGATAATGGACATCCCTGCCGTGTTCCTGACCTTAGTGGAAAAGCTTTCAGTTTTTCTCCATTGAGAATGATATTTGCAGTGGGTTTTTCATAGATGGCTTTGATGATATTGAGGTATGTGCCCTCTATCCCTACACTTTGAAGGGTTTTGATCAGGAAGGGATGCTGTACTTTGTCAAATGCTTTTTCAGCATCTATTGAGAGTATCATATGGTTCTTGTTCTTTCTTTTATTGATGTGTTGTATCACATTGACTGATTTGCGGATGTTGAACCAACCTTGCAGCCCTGGGATAAATCCCACTTGGTCGTGGTGAATAATCCTTTTAATGTACTGTTGAATCCTATTGGCTAGTATTTTGGTGAGAATTTTTGCATCTGTGTTCATCAAGGATATTGGTCTATAGCTCTCTTTTTTGATGGGATCCTTGTCTGGTTTTGGGATCAAGGTGATGCTGGCCTCATAAAATGAGTTTGGGAGTTTTCCTTCCATTTCTATTTTTTGGAACAGTTTCAGGAGAATAGGAATTAGTTCTTCTTTAAATGTTTGGTAGAATTCCCCTGGGAAGCCATCTGGCCCTGGGCTTTTGTTTGTTTGGAGATTTTTAATGACTGTTTCAATCTCCTTACTGGTTATGGGTCTGTTCAGGCTTTCTATTTCTTCCTGGTTCAATTTTGGTAGTTTATATGTTTCTAGGAATGCATCCATTTCTTCCAGATTGTCAAATTTGTTGGCGTAGAGTTGCTCATAGTATGTTCTTATAATAGTTTGTATTTCTTTGGTGTTAGTTGTGATCTCTCCTCTTTCATTCATGATTTTATTTATTTGGGTCCTTTCTCTTTTCTTTTTGATAAGTCTGGCCAAGGGTTTATCAATTTTATTAATTCTTTCAAAGAACCAGCTCCTAGTTTGGTTGATTTGTTCTATTGTTTTTTTGGTTTCTGTTTCATTGATTTCTGCTCTGATCTTTATGATTTCTCTTCTCCTGCTGGGCTTAGGGTTTCTTTCTTGTTCTTTCTCCAGCTCCTTTAGGTGTAGGGTCAGGTTGTGTACCTGAGACTTTTCTTGTTTCTTGAGAAAAGCTTGTACCGCTATATATTTTCCTCTCAGGACTGCCTTTGTTGTGTCCCACAGATTTTGAACCGTTGTATTTTCATTATCATTTGTTTCCATGATTTTTTTCAATTCTTCTTTAATTTCCCGGTTGACCCATTCATTCTTTAGAAGGATGCTGTTTAGTCTCCATGTATTTGTGTTCTTTCCAAACTTCCTCTTGTGGTTGAGTTCTAGCTTCAGAGCATTGTGGTCTGAAAATATGCAGGGAATGATCCCAATCTTTTGATACTGGTTGAGTCCTGATTTAGGACCGAGGATGTGATCTATTCTGGAGAATGTTCCATGTGCACTAGAGAAGAATGTGTATTCTGTTGCTTTGGGATGAAATGTTCTGAATATATCTGTGATGTCCATCTCATCCAGTGTATCATTTAAGGCCTCTATTTCCCTGTTGATCTTTTGCTTGGATGATCTGTCCATTTCAGTGAGGGGAGTGTTAAAGTCCCCTACTATTATTGTATTATTGTTGATGTGTTTCTTTGATTTTGTTATTAATTGGTTTATATAGTTTGCTGCGCCCACGTTGGGGGCATAGATATTTAAAATTGTTAGATCTTCTTGTTGGACAGACCCTTTGAGTATGATATAGTGTCCTTCCTCATCTCTTATTATAGTCTTTGGCTTAAAATCTAATTGATCTGATATAAGGATTGCCACTCCTGCTTTTTTCTGATGTCCATTAGCATGGTAAATTCTTTTCCACCCCCTCACTTTAAGTCTGGAGGTGTCTTCGGGTTTAAAATGAGTTTCTTGGAGGCAACATATAGATGGGTTTTGTTTTTTTATCCATTCTGATACCCTGTTGCTCATTTGTTTTCAGTGTCTTAGGACTTTTTTGTTCCTCTAGTTCTCCATTATTACTTTATATTAAATGTTTTCTGTTGTACCATTTTAATTCCCTTGTTTCTTACACTGTATTTTTTGAGCTATTTTCTTAGTGGCTGCCTTTAGAATAACAATATCTTAATTTATAACAATCTGGCTCATATACCAACTTGATTTCAGTAGTATGCATACTTTTTCCCTATATAGCTCCATTCCATTCTCCCTGCTTTGTGTTCTTCCTGTCCTACAAATTGCATTTTAATTATTATAAGCCTATCAGCACAGCTTTTATCATTATTTCTTCATATAGTTTTGTTTTGGTAACAATAATGTTTGATTCTCTGGCACCAACCAAGTGTCTTACAATTCAGTTCAATTCTGATACTAACCACCTGGAATTAGAGCAGACTCTACAAGTTAGCAGGACAGCCCTTCCTTCCTACATAAGTCTCAAGGACCTAGGACTCAAGTTACCTGCACTTTGGCCTGACTTGGCTACAAATTCAGGGGTTCCCACATCCCCTCTTCAGGTTTGGGACTTGCTACATCGACTCGTAGAACTCAGGAGAATGTTATACTTAGCAATTGCCAGTTTATTATAAAGGATGCAACTCAGTAACCCCCAAATGGAAGAGATGCACAAGGCAAGGTATGGGAGATAGTGTTCAGAGCTTTCTTTTCCTCTTCTGGGTGCATCACCTTCCCAGAATATTGACCTGTTCTCCAAACCAGAAGCTCCAGAACCTTATCGTTTAGGATTTTTAATGTTTCATTACGTAGGCATGATTGATTAAATTTTTTGGCCATTGGTAAATGAACTTACAATCTTCAGTTCTTTCCCCCTCCTTGAGGTCAGGAGGTGGGGATAAAAGTTCCAGCCTTCTAATCCATGTGCTTGATCTTCCTGAAGCCAGTCTCCATTCTCAAACTATCTAGGGGGCCCTTCCAAGACTCATCTTATTAGCATAAAATCAGGCGTGGTCAAAAGTGCCTGGGTGCTTGGTATGAATAGCAAAAGCTGCTTCTGTCACTCAGGAGATTCCAAGGGTTTTAAGAACTCCAGGCCAGGGACCAGGGACTAAGAAAATAAATATTTTATATTAATACCACAACAGTTGTCTTTTAAGTCAGATAAGAGAAAAAAGTTACAAATGAGATACATTTTTACTCCCCTTTACATTAACTGTGTAGTTACCTTTACTGATGCTCTTTCTTTGTACAGAGTCAGGTTATTCTCCAGTGTCCTTTCATTCTGGCAAGGAAGACTAGGATTTCTTGTAGGGTGCTCCTGCTAATGACGAATTCTCTCTGTTCTTGTTTAGCTCGCAATGTCTTAAGTTATCTTTTGTTTCTGAAGCATAGTTTCCACTGGATAGAGAATTCTTGTTCTTTTTTCCCAGCACTTTGAATGTGACATTCGCTGGTTTCTAGCTTCCCTGATTTCTGATGAGGAGTCAGCTTTTAATCTTATTGGGAATCCCTTGTACATGGTGAGTTACTTTTTTTCTTGCTTTCAGTGTTTTTTCCACAGTTAACTATGATGGTCTTCAATGTGACTCTCCTTTAAGTTTATCCTGCTGGGAAGTTATTTAGCTTCTGGGGCATGCAGATTAATGTTTTAGATCCAAGCTGTGGGAATTCTGGGGTTGTTAGTTTCCTCAGATATTCATTCTGCCTTTTTCTCTTCTCCTGACACTCCTGTTCTGCATAGTTTGATATACAGTGGTATACTTTGTTGCACATTTTATTCATTTTTTTTTTTCCTTTTCATCAGACTGGATAATCTCAAGTGACCGATCTTCAGGTTTCCTTTGTTTTACCTGTTCAGATCCCTTTAGCCTCACTGGTGAATCTTATTTCAGTTATTGTACTTTACAACTCCACAATTTCTAGTTTGCTCTTTTTTATACTTTTTTCCTCTGTTGATATTCACTATTCAATGAGACACTGTTCTCTTCCTTTCCTTTAGTTCTTTAGACATGGTTTTCTTTAGTCGATTGAACATTCTTAAAATAGCTGTTTTAAAGTCTTCACTTTGTAAGTCTGTTTCTGGGCTTTCTCAGGGATATTTTCTATTGGCTGCTTTTTTTCCAGTGTATGGCCTATACTTTTGTTGAAAATGTTGTAATTTTTGTTGAAACTGACATTTTAAGTAACATGATGTGGCAACTTTGAAATCAGTTGTGCTTCTCTCCCCATGCTTCTTGTTGCGGTTTGTTTAGTTACTTTCCTAACTAATTCTTTGAAATTTGTATTTTTTGTTGTATATGACTATTGAAGTCTCTGCTGAGTTAGTGTACTGGTCAGATATTTCCTTAAATGACTGCAACCAGGATGTCTCCCTGTCTTTGTCGAGGATCTCCTCATGTATGTTAGGTCACACCTTCAACACACAGCAGGGTAGTGTTTTTACTGTGTACCAAGATTCAGTAAGTGCTCTCTGAATTGTTGCAAGGTTTGGTTAATATCCAGTGCTAGTTTACAGCTCTGTTTTGGGTTTGGCTTCCAATTTGCGCTTAGCCTCAAGGTGAAACATTCATGTATGCGGAACCTTTGTGAGAGCTTAGGGTCTCTTCCAGTCTTGAGCATGTGCACGGTCCTAGACATGCACACTGTCTGCTCATACATGTAGCCTTATAGATTTCCCAGGAGTTTCCCAAGTCTCACACAGGTGTCTCATTCTCCAGCTTTTTAAGTTTTTTTGGGAAAGTTTATTGTTTACCACAACTGTTATTCCTCATGAAACACTTGCCACTGACTGTTTTTAGCAAATGCTTCAGGGTAAAGGCTGCAAACTGTGGAGTCATGCCAAACAAAGATAGACCTTGTAGTAAGGTTTTCCAGAAGTGCAAATAGATCAGATAATGGTAGTTTTCTAAGAATGAGAACTTAAAACCTTTTTAACCAAGGGAATGGGGCTTGTTCAGAATCCCACAAGATTTGCTGTTTTTACCAAGATTCAGTTTTTCTGGAATAAACAGTCTCCAGGTAATTATAAGCATTTGATTAAATTCCGGAGTTCTAAAAAAGTAAATTTTGACAATTTTTGTCAGTGTTTTCATTGCTTTTATGGAGGAGAGGATTTTCATAGTTTAATTTTGCCATTCCTGATGACATCCAAATCTTTTCTATATCTACAGAAAAATGTTGCTGGGATTGTAATAGGAATTGCATTAAACGTGTATATCAATTTGGGGAGAATTGAAATCTTTACTGGGTTGAGTCTTCCAATCTTTGAACATGGTATGTCTTCATTTATTTAGATATTTGATTTCTTCAGTGAGCATTTTGTAGTTTTTAGCATACATGTCCTTTGTATTTTGTGAGATTACACCTAAGTATTTCTTTTCCTTTCCTCTCTCCTTTTCAGAAATAGAGACCTTGGGATTTTCTGCATAGGCAAGCATGTCATGTACAAGTAGAGACGACTTTTGTTTTTTCTTTTCTGATTTGTATGCCTTTAATTTTTTGCCTTACTGCACTGGCTAGAACTTCCAGCACTGTGTTAAATAAGAATGGCAGAAGTGGGGCGCCTGAGTGGCTCAGTGGGTTAAGCCGCTGCCTTCAGCTCAGGTCATGATCTCAGGGTCCTGGAATCGAGTCCCGCATCGGGCTCTCTGCTCAGCAGGGAGCATGCTTCCCTCTCTCTCTCTGCCTGCCTCTCTGTCTACTTGTAATTTCTTTCTGTCAAATAAATACATAAAATCTTTAAAAAAAAAAAAAAGAATGGCAGAAGTGGACATTCTTATCTTGTACTTGATCTTGGGAGGAAAGCAACTAGTTTTTTTCACCATTAAGTATATTTTAGCTGTAGGTTTCATATAGATTTTTTTGATCAAGTTTGGGAAGTTCCACTCTTCCCATGTTTCTGAGAGTATTTATATTGATTGAGTGTTGGATTGTTAAGTGCTTTTTTTATTTTTTTGCATCTATCAATACGACAGTGTCCGTGTTCATCTTTAGCTTATAAACATGATGCATTACCTTAATTTTTTTTTTAACCATCAAATAACCTTAAATCCTTGGAAATCCTTCTTGGCTGTGGCATATAAATATACTTTTATGTATTGTTGAATTCTATTAACTAATAGTTTGTGTTTGTGAGGGATATTCTATAGTTTTTGTTTTTATACTGTCTCTGCTTTTGGTGTCAGAATACCAACTAGCTTTATAAAATGGGAAGTGTTCCCTCCTCTTCAGTTGTGTTTTTGGAAGAGATTGTGTAGAATTGGTATTAATTCTTCTTTAAACATACCGAATAATTCTCAAATGACACTATCTGGGTTTTTGAGATTTCTTTTTTGGGGAGTTTTAAAATTATGAATTTTAATAGCTATTCAAATAATCTATTTCAGATTCAGTGAGTTGTGGTAGCTAATATTTTTTGAGGAATTGGTCCATTGTGTCTAAATTGTCCAATTGTGTACATAAAGTTTCTTACTGTCCTTTTTTTTTTCCCAATTTATTTATTTTCAGAAAAACAGTATTCATTATTTTTTCACCACACCCAGTGCTCCATGCAAGCTGTGCCCTCTATAATACCCACCACTTGGTACCCCAACCTCCCACCCCCCCGCCACTTCAAACCCCTCAGACTGTTTTTCAGAGTCCATAGTCTCTCATGGTTCACCTCCCCTTCCAATTTACCCAAATTCCCTACTCCTCTCTAACTCCCCTTGTCCTCCATGCTATTGGTTATGCTCCACAAATGAGTGAAACCATATGATAATTGACTCTTTCTGCTTGACTGATTTCACTCAGCATAATCTCTTCCAGTCCCGTCCATGTTGCTACAAAAGTTGGATATTCGTCCTTTCTGATGGAGGCATAATACTCCATAGTGTATATGGACCACATCTTCCTTATCCATTCATCCGTTGAAGGGCATCTTGGTTCTTTCCATAGTTTGGCGACTGTGGCCATTGCTGCTATAAACATTGGGGTACAGATGGCCCTTCTTTTCACGACATCTGTATCTTTGGGGTAAATACCCAGGAGTGCAATTGCAGGGTCGTAGGGAAGCTCTATTTTTAATTTCTTGAGGAATCTCCACCCTGTTCTCCAAAGAGGCTGCACCAACTTGCATTCCCACCAACAGTGTAAGAGGGTTCCCCTTTCTCCACATCCTCTCCAACACATGTTGTTTCCTGTTTTGTTAATTTTGGCCATTCTAACTGGTGTAAGGTGATATCTCAATGTGGTTTTAATTTGAATCTCCCTGAGGGCTAATGATGATGAGCATTTTTTCATGTGTCTGATAGCCATTTGTATTTCTTGATTGGAGAAGTGTCTGTTCATATCTTCTGCCCACCCCGAATCGCTAAGGAAATGTTGAAAAACAAAAATAAAGCTGGCGGCATCACCTTACCTGATTTCAAGCTTTATAACAAAGCTGTGATCACCAAGACAGCATGGTACTGGCATAAAAACAGACACATAGACCAGTGGAACAGAGTAGAGAGCCCTGATATGGACCCTCAACTCTATGGTCAATTAATCTTCGACAAAACAGGAAAAAATATACAGTGGAAAAAAGACAGTCTCTTCAATAAATGGTGCTGGGAAAACTGGACAGCTATATGTAGAAGAATGAAACTCGACCATTCTCTTACACCGTACACAAAGATCAACTCAAAATGGATAAAAGACCTCAACGTGAGACAGGAATCTATCAGAATCTTAGAGGAGAACATAGGCAGTAATCTCTTCGATATCAGCCACAGCAACTTCTTTCAAGATACGTCTCCAAAGGCAAAGGAAACAAAAGCGAAAATAAACTTCTGAGACTTCATCAAAATCAAAAGCTTCTGCACAGCAAAGGAAACAGTCAAAAAAACAAAGAGGCAACCCACGGAATGGGAGAAGATATTTGCAAATGACAGTACAGACAAAAGGTTGATATCCAGGATCTATAATGAACTCCTCAAACTCAACCCACACGAAACTTACTGTCCTTTTGATGTTTGTAATGATACAGTGATATCCCTGTTTCATTCTTGATATTATTAATTTCTGTCTTCTCCTTTTTGGGATGGGGGCAGCCTTTCTAGAAGTTTGTTAATTTTATTGCTTTTTTTCAAAGAACCAGCTGTTGGTTTCATAGATTGTCTCTGTTTTTCCCCCTTTTTAATTTTATTGATATCTGTTTGTATCTTTATTATTTCCTTTTTTCCCGCTTGATATGGGTTTATTTGGTTCTTCTTCTGGGTTCTAGATCTGAGAGTTTTCCTCTTATATATGTACCTAATGCTATAAACTTTCTTCTCATCCCTGCTTTAGCTGTGTCCACCAATTTTGATATTTCTATTTTAATTTTTGTTTGCTTTAATGTATTTTTTTCCCTTGCGACCACAGTTTATCTTCTCACCTATTGATGGATATTAAGGTTATTTCTGGTTTGGGGCTATTACCAGTAAACTGGCATGAGTATTGTACAAGCTTTTGTATAAATATGTGCTTTCATTTTTTATAATTTCCTAGGAGTAGAATATCATAGTAGGATATCAAAAATATAGAATATAATATTTTGAAGAATTTGACAAGCCGTTTTCCAAAATGATTGTTAATAATTTATTGTAGGTGTAATTGATACAAGTTGACTTTTGATGGCTTGGAATTTATAAAAAATTCCTCTACCGTAAGTAATTAGAGAAACACTGCTTAGAGTAGTCTTAGACTTAGGTAGCTACAAGGACTCTCCTTATATTGTACAAGATAAAATGAATTGAGTACAGACAGAGTTAGGGTGATGGATTGTAAAACAGGAATAGTACTCTGATCATAGCACTGATTTTAATTATGCTGTTCATGAAGTATGAGACAAAGTTACCAGCTGAGTGAGTAGAGCGCCTCCAGCAATAAAGAACTGAGGAAGGGAGGAGCCCAAGCTGTGAACTTCTTTTAGAATGAGCTCACACATTTATTAGAGAAATGTAATAGGTTTGTCGGGTAGTTTTGAGTTCTGTTTAAGTTTTGTGGCCATGAATTCAAAGTGAGATGAGTTTTTGGAGAGTTTCTTCAATTAGTTCAGCTGCTTGGATACTGCTTAGAGTATCCAAGACACATCCAAGTATCCAAGACACATCCAAGGCATAGAGTTGGGTTTAATAGAGACTGCTTTTTTCCCTAGCTGATGTGACATAGGAGTGGTAGAGGGTCAAGAGTCTTTGCAAGGGAATGGTTCTTGTGCTGGCTTGTAGAACTTTAGCAGATTAAAGAAAAGAAATGAAGGGGATAATGGACTGTGAAGGGATGGTAGGGTCACTGGATTGCAGGACCCTGTGGAGTCCAAGAATAGTTTGGGTACTACAGTAAGTAAAATGGAAGTAAAGAGGACTGGAAGAATAGGATTGTAGAAATGGTTTTCAGGTGTACAGTTTGTGGTGCTTTACATGATCTGAAGTAAAATGGTAGGTATCTGAGGAGGGGTTTAGGAAAAGATGGTTAAAGGTGAAGAAATCCAGGAACACAGAGGCCGAAGAGTTAGACTGTGGGACTTCAACATACTGAGAGGAAGACAATTGGCATGCTAAATCATCAATGAATGGAGTGAAGAAGGGTATGGAGGGTGAGCTAGTTAACACAGCAACAGAGATGATGGGTGGTAAGGCTTGATACCAGTCTTCAAGGGAAATTAAGTGGGGCTTACTTAATGGAGGATATAGTACAGTAGGGATTAATGAGGATTAACACCCTCCCCACCTCTGAAGGATTGTGGCAGGAGGTCACCTTAGAGAGGATTCTAGGGAGAATGTCTTTCAGGAATAGCCAAGTGTCAGAATAAGAACATTCATGGAAATTGAAGATAATGGGTGATCTAGGAGTTTGTACCTGTGGTGTCTGATATAAAACCCGAGTATGATGGAATTAGTCATGGAAGTTTTCTGGATGAGAACTGCACATGAATTCGAGTTCAGAAAGCTTATCCGGAAGAATGGGGTCCCCTAGGCTGCTTCCCAGTTTTTTAAGTCAGGTAGTCATACAGATTTGTTCAGTAGCCCCAGTGTGATTTTTGGTAGCTTGGTAGGTCTCTGTTTTGCTGGGAGTACAAAGGCTTTGTTTGCTACATTTCTTGTCCCCTTTTCATGGAGCCTTCTTCATGTGTTTGGTGATTTTTTTTTTTTTTTAAAGATTTTTAAAAATTTATTCGGCAGAGAGCAAGCACAAGTAGGGGAGTAGCAGGGAGAAGGAGAGGGAACAGCAGGCTCCTTGCTGAGAGGGGAGCAATCCTGGGATCATGACTTGAGCTGAAGGTCAGATGCTTAACAACTGAGCCACCCAGCCCCCTGTGTCTGGTGGTTCTTAATTCTGTCCCTATTTATTCCCATTGCCTTGGACCTCATGGGTTCCCTGGCGATACTGTGGCTTCTTGTCTCTTCTTTCTTTTAGGTCCATTGAACATTGTTCACTTTCAATCACAGATACGTATTTTAACTTTCACTGTTTCTGCCTTCTGCCTGTTTGGTATAGGAGGGGGGATTTTGGATGTTTCAATTCATTTTCTTGACACTGCCTAAGTTAAAGTTTCAGAAAGGAGAAATTGGTACCAACCCAAAAGTCCAACAGTAGGGAACGGGGTTAAATGTGTCATAGCCATGAAACAGGACATTACACAGGTAACAAAATTTTCTTTTGCCAAGGACGTGGGAGAAATTAGAAACTGCTCTCAATACATTTTTAGTGATACCATAAAACATATATGTTCCATGAAAAGATAGAAGTAGATATTAAAATGTAAAGGTTTAAGGATTTAAGATTATAGATGACTACTTGTTAAAAATTAGTGTGCTTTCCATATTTCCATATAATGAATTTGATCCTACTTTGGTAAGGGGGAGGGAGAAAGGGAGTAAATAGGACTTGGAGTGAAGGCAGCCTAACAGATTATGTGATGTGTTGTTATGAAATTGTACTTTTCACACAACTAGGATTCTGTACGTGTATATTTTTGTGTATGCATGTGTGTCTTAAAGTCTTAACTTTTAGGTGGACTTTGTAAGGTTTTGATAAAAATCTATTGGCATCTTATATGACTTGGGTTTTTTTTTTTAACAATTTACCTTGAATATGTCACCAGATCTAAACATATAGTTGGAGGATTAATCTCAAAATATTAATTTCAAGTATTAGTAAATAATTTTGTTGAAAGAAAATAGTTTCAGGGGCATCTGGGTGGCTCAGTCTGTTAAGCGTCTGCTTTCGGCTTGGGTCATGATTCCAGGGTCCTGGGATCCAGCCCAGTGTCAGGCTGCCTGTTCAGCAGGGAGTCTACTTCCCCCTCTATCTCTCCCTCTGCTTACTTGCTCTCACTCACTTACTCTCTCAAATAAATAAAATCCTAAAAAAAAAAAGTTTGTCTAAAATTAAGAGTGACATAACCTTTGTTATCATTTCTGTTATTACTGCTTTATTCAAAGTTTGTCATATACATATAAACGCTATTTTAATTGTCTTCTGGTGTGTGATATGAATTTATTTTCTGTCAATATTTAGAAATCTGCAAATTGGCTTTACAAATATTTTGTTTATTGAGCAAATATTTAATAAGTGCTAACTATATGCTAAGCACCGCTCCCAGTACTTAGGATATTATTAGTGAACAAATAAAGATAACAGTTGGTCTGGTAGGAGTAACACTCTGAATTACCGCAGAGTACCTTTTAGTTAGGAAAACACCCGTGTTGTTAAGTTGTTTGCATTTTAAATACTATATTACTATAAAAGCCTTAGCAAGAGAGAAAAAAACAGTCTCCTGTACCGTCCTTCTTTGTTTTATCAGATTGAGGAACTGCAGCAGGCATTAACGGTAAAACAGAATGAAGAACACGACCGCCAGAGGAGGATAAGTAACACTCGGAAGATGATAGAGGATTTGCAGAATGAACTGAAGACCGCAGAAAACTGTGAGAATCTTCAGCCGCACATTGATGCCATTACAAATGATCTGAGACGAGTTCAAGATGAAAAGGCATTATGTGAAGGCGAGGTAATTGATAAGCGAGGAGAGAAGGAGAGCCTAGAGAAGGAGAGAAAGAGTAAGTTTTATGAAACTTAGGGTGAAGAGATGTTTATAAAATGGAGATCTATTTCTGTTGATGGCTTTCTTCTTGCCCTGGTACCATGTCTTTAGCTGTTCAAATCCCCTTGTTGAGGAAGCTCAGCTTGGTCTTCGCAATTTAATGTCTTAATCACCTATATGTAGCATATACCGTGCTTTGTGACTGGCTAACCATTGCCTTATGTATGTCAGATTATGACAGTTGATTTTAATTCTGGAAAAATGGGTTCCTTTATTTCCTTCACAGAGTCACTCACTATTATTTATCAGATCGAATTTAAGCTCTTCACTCTAGTTTTCAGAATCTTCCATTAGCTTTGCCCTTTTGAAATCTGTTCGATTTCATCTTTGCTCTTCTTTCCTATGGACCATGAAAATTGATTTATAACATTCTACAGATGGAAGAAGTTTTAAGTACTAACTACTCAGTGTGTACAACTAAAATCAGTAAAAAAGAAAACAACCCCCATTTTGTATGTTTATCAGAGTTTCCTCCACCTCTTTCAGATCTCCATACCCACTCTCAGGTGTACATTTTTAAATAACTCAGCAGTTTTTTCCAGTAGACCATTATTTATATTTTTATCATGTTATTTCACCATGGCTTGATTAATTAATTTTAGATACTATGTTTTGCTATTTTGTGACTTGAGATACAGATTTGGGCTCCTAACAGTTCCTATCCTATATTAATTCCTCGAGTGGGGTTAGTAGTATTAGTTAGTAATCATTAACCTTTATGATTGATTGATTATGATGCCCTTCTATCTTGTGTCAAATAGTTGTCAGTAGTGCTTGAATGCACACTTTGCAAGCTGAAACACTGGCACTCATCCTTTTCACTTTTTGCTCCTCTGACATTCTAAGTCCTCTAATTTGTGCTCTGGTTCTTATATTTTCAAGGCTGAAAACATTTCTTGAGAACCATATTAAGTTTTATGTGCTCTGTTTATGGGTTAATTCTAAAAGCCAGGAATAGTGAGGATTCTTACAGCAGTGAGACTTGTTCACAGCAGAGCCGGGTAATGAGCTAGGGTGGGATTTTCTTTCATTGATGGCTTTTTTTTTTTTTTTTAAGTTTTAATTTACCTTTTAAAAAAACCATTTGCTTTAATATTTCCTTAAAAAGAAAAAAAAGTAGGCAGTCGTCTGGAATTTCTTGGGCTTCATCACAGATCCTTTTCTGTGTTGGGTAAAGCTATTCCTGAATTCTGTGTACTTTTTTTTTTTTTTTTTTTTTCTTATATTACTTAGTATGTTCTTACATTGTTACCTTATCTTTGGGTTACTTTGTAGGAAGAGATGCTTGGGGATTAATTTCAGAGTCTTTGCATCCCTAAAGATGCCTTTATTTCATGATCCTCTTCTCTTGGTTTTGTTGTATATGTGATTCTACATTGAAAATCTTTCCCTCAGAATTTTGAAGGCCTGTTGCGATCATCTCATGTTAGGAAATGTAGTGTTTTCTTATTTATTTATTTATTTATTTTCCTGACTTATTTTTGTACCTCTTTAGTTTTGATAGCTTAAAGAGCATGTTTTATCTCAAGTGTTTAGAAATTTGATAATAATTTGTCCATGGTGGTCCTTTCTCTCTGTGGTGGCTACTTCCTGAGTGGTGTTGCTAACTTTTGGATCTAAGGTATCTTTTGTATTACTAATGGATTATTTCAGTAATTAAAGCTTTCAGAGAACTAATAACTTTACTTTCCTTTTTAGGTGTGGGTGATAATATTGTACGATTTGACAATCTTATGAATCAGAAGGAAGATAAACTGAGGCAAAGATACCGTGACACATATGATGCTGTTTTATGGCTAAGAAATAACCGGGACAAATTTAAGCAAAGAGTCTATGAGCCTATAATGCTCACGGTAAGAAATTTTGTTCATTGTGGTAGCATCTCATTATTGTATTTCATTATTGTGTTCATTGTAGATTTTTTGTTCTAATATAGATTTTTTTGTTGTTTTAAGAATTCCTAGTCATCACTTAATAAATACCCATTTGATGCAAAACAGTAAAAAAAAAAAAAAGAATTCCTAGTCTTATTAACACCTTAGTTTCCCATTTTTGGACTTGTGGCTACTGATGTGCTGCTGAATCCATACCTGACTTCTGACCAATAAGTCTTTGGACTTTGTCAGAGTATGGAGTTGTCAGCTTATTGACCAAGAATCATGTATAAAATTAGTTCGGTCAGCTCATTCCTTCTGGCAGTTACTAGAGATTAAATGCTGCCCGAAGGGCTAGAAACTGCTGTAAATAACTACGTTGAGAGGGTTACCTAACAGAAGTTGAAGAGGAAGTCACCTACAAATAACTGAGCATTCTTAGGATTCTGAGGATGCAGCTGGCAGTCTTTTGACCACGTAACCCTTTGATAGCTAGCTATTTTGATGGTCATGGGTCATTTAGAATAGGATAAGCTGAATTTAGTAAATCATTTAATGAAGTGTGGCCATGGAATGGCTAGGAAGATTTCCATCTAAAATATTTTTAAAAGTTTGGCCATGGAAAGAGAAAATCAAGTAAAAACCACATTCTTTGACAGTGATATAGTTAGGTAGAATATGAACCTAAAACTTACCCAAAATGTCTCAAGGATTGTTACTGCTGGGTTATAGTTTTTTTTTTTTTTTTTTTTTACTTTAGGAAAGAGTGCACTATAGATCCTTGCAGGATTCATGAAAACTTCTACTTTCTTTAATTCATATTTGTATTATTACTTAAAATCATTTCATGTAGTCTTTTTTTTAATAGATTATATTAGCAAAGTTAATATGCATAATACTGTATTCTCTTCTTGCTCAAGTATGTATTATTAGAGTATTTTTGCCAGATCAAGAAGGGAATATCTATTTTGGATGCAGACATTATTGTTTTGATTAATCTGGTAAGGACTGAAAGAAAATAGAAAAAAGTAGTTTGAGTCTTAATAACTTATATTGCAAGTAATTAACAGATTTTTATTAAAATGTCAACCTCAAAATTATAATTCACAACTTTGGTAAATTTGCCATCCTTTTATCTCCCAATAGTAGTAGCCTGTCACCAACAGGGATTACTAGCTGGCATATATTGATATTTCAAATTACATTTGAATCTTTGAAATAAAAAGGTACAGTCTTGCTTTTTTAATCCTTTTTGGAATACCCTTGTATTCTGCCACCCTCACATATACACATAATCCTTCAATATCTAGTTGAACTGTCATCAATGTAGACGAGTTAGCAATCCACAAACTTAAAATTTTAGCCATATTACTTGTCAGCTGTCCATTTCCATGAGTTATTTCTAACCGGCCCAGTTTAGAATGGGAGAATTGTGCAAAGAAGTACTTATAGTTCTGTTCCTCACAGCAGAGTTTATAATAGCCCAAATGATGATGGGGCAAAGAAGAAAATTTCCAGAGAGATTTTGACTGGTCATGTAAACTATTCTATAATCTATTGAAAGGAATACTATGCAGCCATTAAAAAGTCATTCTTGGTGTCTATTAATATGAGGACATTTATGATCTATTAATGAATTTATAAAACACGTTCTAAGATAGATTGTATAGAAAGATTTCACGTTAAAAAACTGAACTACGAGTCTTCCATCAACCACCAGATGACTCTGGAGTACAGTGTCTCCCCTGCCCACCACTCTGTCTTTACTGGGTTGTGAAACAGTGGCCTTGAACTTTGCCAAATATTTTCTTTATCCATCTCATGAGAGGAGCTTGCTAAGTAGCTGATGAAGCTGCAGAACCAACAAATTGGTGAAATCTTCCTTCCGGATGTCAGGAGGCCAGACAGTTTCCGTGCAGAGCAGTTTGCATTACCTGGGGAAAAAGCGGTGTGACTCAGTCACTCCTGGAAGGGCACAAGCTGGGCAGGGACGGAAATGACCCTATTCATGTGACTTTTTGAGACTATTATCTAAATGAGCAGGTGACGTTCTTCAAAGAGTTGAATGACCACATCACCACCTTCCACAAGGTGGAAGCCCCGGTAAAGGGGAACTCTGGTAAGGGAGTGATAATGAGAGCCCCGTCTTAGGCCGGCTTAGCTACAGCGCTTTTTAAAAAGGGGACTTCTGCAGTCACAGTGGGGTTATTTTACCCTCTAAGTCGTAGCTAACACCCCACTTCTCTTTCATTTGTACCATTCCTTCTGATGAAGTAATTCCTACCAAAAAAAAAAAAAAAAAAAAACCAAAAGCGATAGAGGCTACTTAGTGTTTAAGTTTAGGTATTTCTTGTGACTTACTTTCCTGTGTATCAGTTTTCCCCTGTTTTAGTGCTAGCTGATATTTTGTAGTTTAAAATAGAGAGTAATACTTGCCAATGTGTATATGGAGTTTAAGCATTGTACTAAAATGTTTTTATTAGCTCTCTTAATCCACATTTGTTCCTGAGATGTAGACTATTGTACTGTGCCCATTTTGGTGATGAACTAACTGAAACTTTCAGAGACTTAAGGGTATGTGATTTGAAGCATCATCTGTCTGACCCCAGAGTCTTCGCTCTTCACCAGTAGTATGCTGTGTTTTATATATACGGTACATAAATACCTTCTTTCACAAATCTTTTTTTTTTTTTCAAGAAGGCAGATTTCCATCTGCTGAAGATAATCTATCTGCCCCCTAAAATTCCATAAGAGAGCACATTTCATATACCCCTGTTATGGATCTTTATTATAGTGTTCTGCTTTTTTTTGCTTTTTTTTAACTTAGCATCTGCAAAAAGTATATTGATTTGTTGTCTTGACGTTCTTAGTATTTTCCATAGCATTGAACCTCACATGCAGAAGGGCCTGGTTTGTTAATACTTAAAAAATAAATCCTAGTGGTACAAGCTTAAGATTTCTCTTGAAAGCACTATTAAAGTTGTATTTTAATTCTTTGTGTTTTTATACTGATCAGTTATTGCCATATATAACTTCCTCTTAAAGATTAAGAAGACAAATAGTACAAGTTTGGGGACAGATGAAAAATGTTTATACTCTTAGATTACCTTCTGAGCCATTTCAGTTGTTTTCCAGAGGGTTGACTAGAAAGGAACATAGTTACTTCTTAGATAAAATCAAAATTGATGTGCATCAGGTGCTTATTTAAGTCATATTTTTTGTTTTATGATGTATTAGATGTTTCTGGGTACTAAATTAAGTAGAGGTTTTAAAATGTTGAGTCTTCAGTACCAAATTTTATCCCCCATAAGTGTTAAATTTAAACCTGTTAAATAACTCAAAGTAAAATTATGTTCTAGTACTCAGTTTGGATTTCATGAGAATTAACTTATATTACTTATATTTTCTTTCTGTTTAGATCAATATGAAAGATAATAAAAATGCCAAGTACATTGAAAATCATATTTCATCAAATGACTTGAGAGCTTTTGTATTTGAGAGTCAAGAAGATATGGAGGTTTTCCTCAAAGAGGCAAGTGACCAGTGTAATACTTTGACTCACCTGGTGCTTACTTTCTGGTACTTGAGTTTTTAAGTAAAAACTAAAACAAAAAATAGCGACTAATTATATACTAATTATAGCAGTAACTTTTTTATAAAATCATTTGATTTTGTGAATTTCTTTTTTTATCTCTGTCATTATTGGGGAATGAATTTGTTTTGCAAGAGAAAAAACAGTCCATAATTCCATCTGTAACATGTTTTGAAGTTATTTGGAGTTAGTAAGAATAATTCTGTCATACTGTTTTAAGAGCAAAAAATCCGTAATGATGGACTTTTGGTCTTCGACATCCTTTTTGAAGATGTACTGGAATGAACTCAGCTTTTCTTTGATGGGGAGCGTGGGAATATGTTGTTGCTTTTAAATAAAACCTCTTAAAAAAGAATGAGAATTCTATATCTGGCTATCGAAACACCCTGGGAGTCTAAGCTACTACCAGGCAATGTGGCATAGTAGTTACAGGCACAGACTCTGTAGATAGGCTGCCAAGATTTGAATTCTGGCTTTGCTATTAAATTGGGCAAGTTTCCTAAATGTTTTATGCCATAATTTCCTCATCTGTAAAATGTAGATATATGATCTACTTCAAAAGATGGCTATAAGGATTAAATCATTTAATAAATGAAAAAGTGTATAGAATACTGCTTATTTGTGATTATTTTATTACATTATCTATAATATATATGTATATATATTCGATATATATATAGTTAGCTGTTCTTATTGTCAGTCAGATTTCTTTCCTTTTGTGTATATCACTTTTAAAACCCTAAAGATAGGTTTAGATTTTGTTTTGTTTAGATTTTACACGTTGTCAGCAAGTGTAAATGAGGACAGGACCCTGAATTACGTCGGCAGCCCTCTGTTTCTATGGTGCAATAGTGACTGGAAAGAAACCTTACTTTTTTTTGGCTTTTACCATATTGCCCTCCTGGTTTGGGAGTTTGCAGAGAATGTGAATATATGGTAATTGCATAAAAAGTTGCATGTATAAAATTACAGAATGGACTCCAGAAAGTTAGATAGTTGTGTAGTTTGGTATTATTTAAGCTTAGCCAGGAGTTTTTGTTCTGGTGTGAGAGCTTTCTGAAGTAGTTGCTTCCTTAGATTACGAGTCTGATATGTGGGCTTTCTGTCAGGTGCATTTGGCTGCTTTCTATCGGAAATGGCCTGCTTAGCCAACACTGAGTGCCTTTTTCGAGTCAAAAACTTGGGCTTCTTTTGTGCTAAGGATATAAATCCTATATAGATAATATGACCTGGGTTCCTGAAATTTTGACCTTTATTTTTGTGTGTGTGCTCTGATAAATAACTTTCCGTAGCTTCTCCTCAACAGGACTAGAACTTCCTCTTACAGGTGTGACTTTGTTTGGATTTTAAGTTGTGAAATTTATTGTATATAACCGCCTCCTATGATATTATCTATTAGAATACCATTCCCCATACTACCATGTATAATAAGTATTATGTCTGCTGTGCAGTTACCCTAGATGCCCTTTATCAGGATGATGAAGTTTCCTTCTGTTCCTAGTTTGCCAAGAATTTATCATATTTTTCTGCATCTGTTGGGGTGATCATATGGGTTTTATACTTCATTGATTTAAGTGAGATTGGTTTTTGGAGCATTCCAACAATCTCACCTTTCTGGAATAAACTCTACTTGGTCATGTGTATTGTTCACATATTGCTGGATTCCATATACTAATATTTTGTAAAGGATTTTTGCATATATATTCATGAGGGCTTTTGTTTGTTCATGTTTTGGTATCAAGGTTATGCTAGAATCATAAAGTGATTTGGGAAATGACCATTGCACTTCCTTTTACTTTTTGGAAGAGTTTTGGTATTACTGCTTCCTCGACTGTTAGAGCGTATTTGTTTTACTATTTTCACTGATAAATACTTTCTATAAAAACATGTAATACTAGGGTCATTATCACACTAAAAAGTTTTTTCTTGAAAGTACCATTAAATATCCAGTTTTTGGTCATCCTAGCCTATCCTAATACCAGTTGGAATATAACTTTAAAAAATCATTTTGATTGATAGTATATGGTAATTAAAATATATTCTTTCCCTTATATTCAGATTCGTGACAATAAAAAATTAAGAGTAAATGCTGTTATTGCTCCCAAGAGCTCATATGCAGGCAAAGCACCTTCAAGATCTCTGAATGAACTAAAGTAAGTCTTGAAACTATTTTCAGAATTAACCTGTTACTTTGAATATTGAATAACCATTTAGCTCTTTATTATCTCTCACAT
Organism: Neogale vison; assembly: GCF_020171115.1. NCBI lineage: Eukaryota > Metazoa > Chordata > Mammalia > Carnivora > Mustelidae > Neogale > Neogale vison. The sequence goes on along the minus strand of NC_058099.1, from coordinate 90,355,894 downwards.
AAATATGTTATAAGCTATTTATTCCCTCTTAGGATCTCTATTTAAGTCTAAAATAAGGAAAAATTTAGGAACAGATATATTGTGGAATACTTACTGTATGGTGGTGATGTTTCAGATCAGTGGATTAATACTGGATTGTTGAATGGAAGATACTAAAATAGTTGGTTAGGTGTTGGGAAAATAAAACAAATTGTCACTTCGTAATGCAGGAGTAATCACTCCTCCATTAATCACGTAATGCAGGAGTGATCACCAGAAGGACTAAATGGAAAATTTGCAATTATGAAACAGTTATAAGTAAATATCTTAATTCTGAATGTAAGTAAACATTGTAAAAATAAAAGCAATGGAAGAAACAAAAGAGATTAATAGTTTGTAATGATGAATATATTAAATTTTTCTGACAAGGAAATCAGTCTCAACATCAATCACAATATTAAGTGATTTTAAAATACACAGAAATTTCTGCTGTACGATCATTAATTTATATGTTGTTTATTTGCTACTTTTCAACTATCAGATTTCTTTACATGATATTTTTTTAAGAAGAAAAATCTAGTAAGTGCTTTTCATTTCAGACAGTATGGATTTTTCTCTTACTTGCGAGAATTATTTGATGCCCCTGATCCCGTCATGAGCTTCCTTTGCTGCCATTATCATATTCATGAGGTTCCTGTAGGAACTGAAAGGACCAGAGAAAGAATTGAACGGGTAAGAAAGTACTGAATCTAGAACCTCATTTTGTTAACATTTCTTAGTATAAAAACATCAAGCAAAAATTTAGAGATATTTAAAGAGGTAGGATATTCTGTTATTTTGAACCACACAGAAATTCTTTGTATTTTACATTTTTAATATACAGACAACAGTGACTATTGACTAATACTATATGATGGGTGTAAGTGATGTGGAGTTATCTAGAGAAAGCGCTAAAAAGAGACACCTGTCTTGTTTGGCAAATTGTTCAGACTTTATATTACTGGCTTACTCATTTGAATTCTTGTATTCCAGATTATTTTTCAGAGAAAGTATATGTTAGAATAGTAGGCTGGGTGTTGAACTTTCTTTTTTTTTTTTAAGATATTATTTATTTGACAGAGATCACAAGTAGGCAGAGAGGCAGGCAGAGAGAGAGAGGAGGAAGCAGGCTCCCTGCTGAGCAGAGAGCCCAATGTGGGGCTCTATCCCAGGACCCTGAGATTATGACCAGAGCCGAAGGGAAGGCTTTAACCCACTGAGCCACCCAGGCGCTCCAAGCCCTTACTTTCTTAAAGCTGCCCCTGATGATTATCTCTGGTATGAATGACCTCCCTTCATAGGATCTCCTTTCCTGTCTAGCGTAGCACACACTCATAGTTCCTATGTTCTGCTTACGCTGGGAGTTCTCTCCTCCTCATATAAACAGTCTCCAAGACTAACCTTACATTTGTTGCTTGTCACAGACAGAAACAGGAAAGAAATCTCTTCATCTAGAGCAGGTTTTTCCATAACACCATTTGGAGTGTTTTTTGCTTATAAGCATCTAGGACCCTGTGAGAGACCCAACTACTAGTTGTTATATTGAATTTATTACAAAATGTGTTTTAAAAGTTGACCACATAGTATACCAGTATTCCTAGGACAACTCACTTGTAATTTAGGAACTCTTTTTACTTAACTGACATAAGATAGAAATGAGGGCTCATTGCCACTGTTTTGGGGGGAAAAAAAAAAAACCCACCTAGCTGATTATAATAAGTTGCATGTGTTTTTGATTAAAAATTTCATTATGGGGAACATTTGAGGAAATAAATATTAGGACTTGCATGTAGGTGTACCTCTCCTGTCATTTAGAAAAGAGGACAAGACCATATATGCATATAAGACCCTTTATGGACTTGTTCTGATTAATTTCTAAGAAATTAAGGAGCTTGCTGGATTCTTAAACCTAGTTCACGAAATAATTGGGAGTATTTGAACATTTTAGCTAAGCTATTAATGCATAAATGTGCGTAAATATGCCTTATCTCTTCACTTAGACTATAAACTTCTGGATAGAAACATGCCACAAGAGTATTGATAGTGAAACTTCAGAGATTAGAAAAAGCTGTATTATGAAAGCCTGCTCTTCATTAGTATTCAGAAATATATAAAATAATGTTATTGTCTTCAGAATGAGCTTTAGTTTTTGGAACTTCTTGTCTAAGTTCTTGAGAGAGAAGCTTTCCGAAAAATGCAAAAAAAAATTGAGATCCTTTAAGTGTTTCCAGGAATTAAATATGATTATGTGTCTGTGAACAATATAACTGAGGAAAGGTGAGAATCCGTGACTTAGGTGAACTACCACAGTTGTGTGTCCTGAGCTGCTGGTTCCCGGTATCTCTTCTGTAGACCCAACAAAACTCCAAAAGGACACTTATTTGGGAGAGATTATGTAGTCAAATAAAAGTATAGTCGCCTTTGCCGTCGTTGTTTGGGTTTTCTCCCTTCTCTCTTCTTTAGTGTTTTCCAAAATGATAACCTGAACTATATCAGCAATCTTTTGAGAGATGTTACTGGAGAAGTTAAAAAAAAAAATGAAAGCACATGTGTTTTGATCTTCTAAAATTCACTTGATCTGTATTTTCTAATGCTTCAGTCCTTGTAAAAATATTTTCATTAAATGTACACTAACATTTGTTTGACATTGTTTGACTTCTGTGCCAGGTAATACAAGAAACCCGGTTAAAACAAATCTATACAGCAGAAGAAAAGTATGTGGTGAAAACTTCCATTTATTCAAATAAAGTCATTTCCAGTAACACATCCCTAAAAGTAGCCCAGTTTCTCACAGTCACTGTGGATCTTGAGCAAAGACGACACTTAGAAGAGCAGCTAAAGGTTGGTTATTTTGAGTATTAAAAAAGAATATTAACTGGATTTGTAATACTTTAACTAGAATTGTTTTTAAAATAACAATTTTGAATATTTTTGTAGGAAATTAATAGAAAATTGCAAGCAGTGGAAGCAGGGTTGATTGCCCTATATGAGAGAAACAAACATCTTGAACACAAAGACAATGAACTTAGACAAAAGAAGAAGGAGCTTCTTGAAAGGAAAACCAAGAGAAGACAACTGGAACAAAAAATTAGTTCCAAACTGGGAAGGTAGGATTCCGCCTATTTGGGCAGCGGGGTCGCGGGTGGGGGGTGGCAGGGCACTCTGAGGGTACTGTGGTTAGTTACACAGCCCTACCTTGTTCTGCTGTGCTGTGCAGGTACTGCCTAACACACTGAAGGTTTGTGCGACCCTGTGTCAAGCAGATCTGTTGGCACCATTTTCCCAGTAGCATTTGCTCACTTTGTGCCTCTTTATCACATTTGGTGATTCTGACAATATGTATGTAGTGATCAGGACTCTGAAAGCACAGGTAGTGGTCAGCATTTTTTAGCAGTGAAGTATTTTTTAGACATAACACAGTGGCACACTTAATGGACTACAGTATACTGTAAACACAACTAATTTTATATGCACTGGGAAACCACAGAATTTTTTGGACTCCCTTTACCGTGGTCTGGAACCAAAGCTGCAGTATCTCTGACGTGTGCCTGGACCCTGTCATGATGATGAATACCCACAAACACATTTTATCCCCCCAAAATTGTGTGTAGGACAAAAGTTGGTGAATCTTAAGAGGCGTGAGTTTTCCTGTCCCCTGATTAGCTGTTTTTAATCCCTGGACCCCTTTCCATGCTTAGAAGTTATGTTGGTACGGTTTATATCATTGGTATTTACCACATCAGTAATTAAAACTGGGGATTGTTAAAATATTTAGGAAAAACCACGGTTTTCTAAACAATATGTTTAGCAGAAAGAGTGTCGTTGTTTTACATTGTTATCAGTCTCTTTAAATGAGTGCTTTCATTTCATATCTGCTCACTTTCAGTCTCTTGTGAGAGGTTGCCTTGAAATAGATGAGGAAAACATGGTCTCACATAGATTTGTAGCTGGGAAAGGAAGGAGTACTTTAATAGACTTTTCAGATACTTGTCTATCGTCTTCTTTAATACTGTATCACAACCTGCCACGATGGAGTTTGTTGAAGTTCAGTTGCACTGTGAAATCTGAATCAGGGAAGTAGATTACTCTTACGTTAAAGTCCATTGCACTGTAAGTGGATCTTTTACATGATGTAATTTTGTTACATCATGCATCGGTCCTTTAGAAAATGTTGGTCTTTCATATGTTGACATATTTTATTGTGTAATATAAAAAAAAATGATGTCGATTTCCAGTCCCATCAGAAGAATCTTTTAAGAATTAGGAAGCTATCAGGCTCACAGGCTCACAGTGGTAGACACAAATTCCTCAAAAATACAAATTACACATGAAATTTGTTGATCATTGTTGACAAATACTGGCAGTTATTTTTCTTGAAGTGATAGACTCGTTCACTTTGGGTGGGGGGAGTAAAATCTGCCAAATACTTAAGTCTAAATAACGATAGTTTGTCTTACTTATTTCATGAAATAATTTTTTTTTTTTAAGATTTTATTTGTTTACTTGACAGAGATCACAAGTAGGCAGAGAGGCAGAGAGAGAGGAGGAAGCAGGCTCCCCTCTGAGCAGAGAGCCCGATGCGGGGCTTGATCCCAGGACCACGACGGAGCTAAAGGCAGAGGCTTTAGCCCACTGAGCCACCCAGGTGCCCCTAACATTTTTATTTGAAAGAATAATCTAGTCCAGCTCCCAACTTAGTCACACAAGTGCTTTTCTGTGAGGCAACCATCATACTTCGGTATGCATTGTAAGTACTGTGTGCTTTCTGTTTTGTCACACGGACTATTAAAAAGATACATACTCAGTTACCACTGGGAGGTGGTTTAAGATGGCAGCATGGAAAGATACTAAACTCCCCTCCTTGCACAGACCCAGCAAATCAACAGCTACATAGAAAATGTTCCTTCTGAAAAAGACCTGAAAACAAACTCAGCCGCTCTTTTGTTACAAAGGATGTAAGGTTCACGGCCAGAAGGGTAGGAACTACAAGGACAGGATGTGCTGCAAAACCCTGCACCTAGCGTGACCAGCACTTGGGAAGGATATCACAGATACAGAGCTGTTCCCTGAAGAGCAAAGAGTTTGTGCCCCATGTCAGGCACCCCCAGCTCTTGGGACCTCTACCAGAGAGATGAGTCCCCAAAATGTCTGGCTTTGAAAACCAGTGGGGCTTATACACAGGAGAACAATACAGCAGTAACAAGTGGATTTTGCTCTTAGGGTTCATGCAGAGACTCACCACAGCACCCTGAGCAAAAGCAGCAGCGTGAAAAGTGCTTAGGCCGTTTGCATTGGAGGTTCATTTCTCATCTTAAAGCATCTGCCCAAGGAAGGTGCCTGGGTGGCTCAGTGGGTTAAGCCTCTGCCTTTGGCTCAGGTTATGATCTCAGGGTCCTGGGATCGAATCGGGCTCTCAGCGGGGAGCCTGCTTCTGCCTCCCTCTACCTGCCTCTCAGTCTACTTGTGATCTCTGTCAAATAAATAAATGAAATCTTTAAAAATATTTAAAAAGCATCTGCCCACGGGGTAGGAGCCTAATGGGAATCCCTCCTGGGACACAGGCACTGGTGGGCACCACTCTTGAATTCTCCCTCTAACCTGCAGTGGGTGTACGGCACCCCTGCAGTGCCTGCCAGAGCTGGGCGCCCAAGAGTCTGAAACAATCTTCTTGGCAGATTACTATCCCCAGGGTACTTCACAGACAGCAGTCTGAAACTTTCTCCAGTCTTCCTCTGAAAAAGACCTCTTTCCTTGTCCTAGAACTTTAGCCTCAGGAGCTTCAGGATTACCACATATCTATAAGCTATGAAATTGTTCTCAGGGAACATGATCCAGGAGATGCCATCTTTCTGCTTGGTTGGCCTTGCTGAAGCTCACCAGTACCTCCCGGAAAGGAGCTCACTCCTGTGGAGCCCTGATTTTCCCAACAGTTTCCTAGGGGACACTTCCAGGTTGCCTGGTCTGTAGACCAGCAGGGTATAGGGTGGTCCCATAGGACTGGATCTGTATTTGCATGCCTTAAAGGCTGCTGCCTGAGGGTTCTAGCTTCTGGCTTCTCTTCCACCTGAAACTAGGAACAGACTGAGATTCCTTCCTCTGGAACACTCGCAGGACTTGGCACTCTCTCAGCAACTGGGAGCTGGCGAGAGTAAATCCAGGCTGCTCAGACCCCAAAGGTTCACATCGTCACCGAGCCAGAGGAGGTTTGAACGACAGGGTTCATCTCCTTGAAGCCATTTCAAGACTTATTGAGGATTGTTTCATCTGCTGCTTAGAAACAACACAGAGTCAAGCGAAACGAAGAGTATGTTTCAAATGAAAGATCATGGTAAAATACCAGAAAAAGAACCATTATGAAACGGTGGTAATTTACCTAAAAAAGAAATCAAAGTAATGGTTTTAAAAATGTTCACTGAACTTGCAACCTGAATGAACACAGCAAGAACCTCAGTAAAGAGAAAGTATAAGAAAGTACCAAACAGACTTCACCGAGCTGAAGAATACAGTAACTGAATTTAAAAAATACACTGGAGGGTTCCAACACAGACTAGACGAAGCAGAAGAAAACTCAGTAGTGTGGAAGCCAGGGTAGTAGGATTCACCCAATAGCAAAAAGAATTTTATTATTCTTTTTTTTAGAGAGCACATGTGTGTGAACGGGAGTGGGGGTGGGGGGTAGAAGGAGAGGAAGAATCTCAACAGGCTCCACACTCAGTGCAGAGCTTAATGTGGGGCTCAGTCTCATGACCCTAAGAATCATGACCCGAAATCAAGAGTCAGACACTTACCTTAATGAGCCACCCACGTGGCCTGAAAACAGAATTTTAAAAAGTAAAATAGCTTATGGGGCCAGTGGGACAACATCAAACGAATAATTTCACATTATATGAGTCCCAGAAGGAGGAAGAAAAAGGAGCAGAACACATATTTGAAGAAGAAATAACTTCCCTAACCTTGAGAAGGAACAACTTCCAGATCCAGGAAGTGCAAAGAGTTCACATAAGAATAAATGGAAATCTGTTATGCAGAAGAGCACTGATTTTTTTACTGAAAACAAAGCACAGTCAGATGCCAGTAACATTTGGCAGAACCAGAAACCCACATCCCTCAATAATGAAGAATTTACACAATTAGTGTTCGAGGCTTTTGATGTTTGTTTTGTTTTTCAGCTATCATGACATAACTGATGGAAGCGTATTATTTGTGTCTGAGAGAATATAACTTCATTGCTTCAATATTTACCATTTGATCTTATGGATCAAAGTATTTTATCCCAGAGAGGGAAAATTCACTGGTTTAAAAAAAAAAAAAAAAATTCTCTACCCATCTGCTGGAAAGTGACTCGTTAACACTGGAGTATTTAATATCAGAATTCTGTTGTCACATGCTTTGAGGAAGCATATGAGACCAAGAGAGTCATGTACCTATGAATATGTGTGACTTCTAAGAAATTTCCAATCAGTAAACAGTGTATCCACCTCAGCAAAGAATGGTTTCAAAGGAACTATACAAGCACAGATAGGCTCTAAGATGGTTGAGATTGTATTGCAGCCACTGTCAGATCAGCTACAACTTAGTTCATCCAGGATGTACACTGTCAAAGAGCTTAATGAAGAGTTTCAGACATCTAGACGTAGTTGAGAATTTTATTGCTAGGTACTAGGAAGTACCTATGATAGGACATTTGAAGTTTTGTGAACATCCAGTTATAATTTGATGGTCCAGAACATTTGCCAGAAATGTCATGAGCACTTAATGCAGTATGGGAAAAGCTATGTCCTGTTACTACACGTTTCTGAGCAAAGGACCACGGCGGATTTGGCTTCAGACTCACTGTGTCATTGATCTTCAGTAGAATTCAAGGCCAGAGTTTTTGTTTGTACTCACCTCATACTAAATTATGCAGAAGTTAGGGGTGATGAGTACTTGGCATTGAAGGCTCTCTCCCTGAGACAACCACTGACAAAAACCAAGATTCTGGGTCTGATAATTGTATAGACCTAGTCAAGCCTCGAGAACGCATTGGAAAGGTTTGATCACAGCCCAACCCCTTCTGCTTCCTTCCAGAATTCAAGAAAATCCTCTCACACAGCAATCAGACCGTTCCCCAACACCAGCAGGGACCCAGCAGATACCTGCACTCCTCCCAGACGCCATATACCAGCTTACCAGCTCCTGAAAAGACGGTAACAGAGAAGGTCATTGTTTAGTCAATCTGTTATTCAGACATTGGTATAGCCGGTGAGGTCCTAACGTTGCAAATTTCCCAGTTCCTTAAGCCTTGGCTCAGTCTCCATATTTAGCCCAATTACAAGCCGCGCCGCATCTGACAGACCAGGTGGAGCGACAGCCATGGCTGACAGAGGCAAGTATTCACCAGCCGCAAGGAAACTAAGCAACATTGAAGATCAAACTGCAGATGGCCCATGGTTAAGGGCTGTAGATGTTTTTACAACAGTCAAGCTCTGAGTCGAATTTGGATTCTGTTCACCTTTCAACTGGAAATTCATCTAACATCCAGCAACTTGTACCTTCAATTTTAAGGACCAGGTTTCACACTAACCAGAATGCAAGCACACTGCATACTGGACACAGTGGCACACAAAGTGATTCAGCAGCAGACTTTACAACGTCCACCAAGTCAGGGTTCACGAACACGCGGAGCTGGCACCGTGAGCCGGACACGGAGCACTCTTAGAGCCCTGCGGTGTGACACTGTGACGATTTCATAGCTGGAGCAGGGTCCAGATTCCATCTCGAATGCCACAAAGCAGTCCAGAGGGCTGCACTAACGCCATTCATTCAGGACGCACGCAAGGCTTTCTCAAGGTCAGCAGCTTGTGGTTAGTGATTACATGAGTGCCTCCTCCCATAGCTTGTGGGGTGGTCATGGTGCTTTGCACTATGCTTACGGGACGGGCGGTGGCTGCCCTACTTCTGCTCCCGAAAGCAGCGGGCGCAGACGTCCATCACGCAGCAGCAGCGGACTTCCCAGCTTGCCCTAGATGAGCACCCATTGCAGGCTGCGCTGACCCAGCTCCTGAGCAGTGTTTACAGCCTGAAGGATTCCCATGGAGCAACCTTGAAAAGCTTATCCTCTCTGCTGCATTGCCACCCCCACAGGGCACTTTCCCTCAGTCCCATGCCCAGCAACAGCAGTCTCCACAACAGCAGGAGTCAGCTCGGGACTGGCAGTTAGACCTGCTCTTCTAAGCTGCAGCCACGGTAGGACATAGGCCTCCTCTGACCTCAAGAGGGGAAGGGGTTGGCCATGAAGAGTTGCTCAGAGGATCTGAAGCTAGGGTAAGTCTTAGTAGTTTCACAAGAAGCAGGATTGAATGTTCAAGTTCCTGGAATTAGTTATTAGCGAGGAAAATGCGGCCTAGTGTTAGAGATAAGTGTTCAACATCAGCCAGTTGGGGGGTGACAGTGTTGGACTTCCCTGGGGTTTTTGTTGTTGTTTTTTAATGGGAAGAAGTGTATTGCCAAATATTAAGCTTAGATATGAAACATGGTCTCCAGTCAATCAGCAAGGCACTAACAGGATTAGTAACCTTTGGCTCTTTACCTATTTTCAAGTATTACAGGACACATCACTGTCATGTTCAGGGCACAGTGATGCCATGAAGATAGTCTAGTAGACTCAGTAGGCCCCTTCCCGAGCCCCTCTCCCTTTTCAGAGAATGATGGGATAGTAATTAATGTCAGAATGTTGTGTAGGTACAAACTTTCTATGTACAGATGCTGTAAGTGCTATGGCTCTGTCTGAATAAAAGAGAAAGCAAAACCCAAAACTATCATCTTAATAGATGCAGAAAAGGACTTGACAAACTACAACACCCATTTTTTAATAAAAACTCCCAACAGTGTGGGCATAGAGGAAACAGTTGAATATAATACAGACAGTATGTGACAAATCCACAGCTAACATTACACTCAACTGTGAAAAGCTAAAATAAGTTCCTTTAACATCAGGATCAAGACCAGGATGCCCATCCTTCCCAGTTTTATTCAGCATAGTATTAGAAATTGGGATTTCTGATCAGAGCAGTTAGGCAAGAAAGAGAAATAAAAGGCATTTAAATTGGAAAGACGTAAAACAGGCGCTTTTTGTGGCTGACATGATATTACATAGAAAACTTTAAATATTCCACCAAAAGAAACTTGTAGAACAAATCAGCAAATTCAGTAAAGTTGCAAGGTACGAAATCAGCATATAAAAATCTACTGCATTTTCCTACACTAACAACGAACTCAAAGGTGAATTAAGAAAACAGTCCCATTTATAAAATCACACCAAAAAGAAAATGCTTAAGAATAAATTTAACCAAGGATTTGAAAGACTTTATACTGAACCATACATAACACATTAAGGAAAGAAATTAAACGATACAAATAAATGGAAAGATTTTCTGTACTCATGGATTTGCAGAATTAATATCGTTTAAGTATCTATGTTACCCAAAGCAATCTATAGATTCAGTGGAATTCCTATCTATTTCCTAATTCCATTGGCATTTTTCAGAATTGGAAGAATCCTAAAATTTTATGGGACCACAAAAGATACCAAATAGCCAAAGCAATCTTGAGAAAGAAAAACAAAGCTGAAAGCATCGTGCTCCCTGTTTTCAAGCTGTATCAGAAAACTGTATTAATCAAAACAGGTATTGACATAAAAACAGACACATAGATCAGTGGAACAGAATAGAGAGCCCAGAAGTAAACCCATGGATCTATGGTCAATTACTTTGACAAAACAGATAAGAGTGAACCACGAAGAAAGGATAGTCTCTTCAATAAATGGTGCGGGAAAAACTGGACAGCTCCATCCATGCAAAAGAGTGAAACTGGACCACAAGCTTACACCAAACAGAAAAATCAACTCAAAATGGATTAAAGACTAATATAAGACCAGAAATCCTAAAATTCCTGGAAGAAAACAGTAAGTTCTTTGACATGGGAGTGGACAGCAATTTTTTTTTTTTAACTGACTCCCAAGACCTTGGCAACAAAAGCAAAAATAAACAAATGGGACTACATCAAAATTAAAAGCTTCCGCCCAGTAAAGGAAGCCATTGCCACACCAAGAAGACAACCTATGGAACAGGAGAAGATACTTGGAAATATTGTGTTCAGTAAGGTTTTAATATCTAAAATGTAATGAATTCCTATAACTCATAGCAAAAAAACCCCAATCTGATTAACAAATGGGCAGAGAAACTGAATAGACACTTTTTTTCCAAAGAAGACCTACAGATGGTCAGCAGGCACCTGAAAAGGTGCTCAGTGTCACTGATCATCAGGGATATTTAAATAGCCACAGTGAGATTAGCATGTCACAGCTGTCAGAATGACTGTTATCAAAGCACAAGAAATACCACATGTTGGCAAGGATGCGGAGAAAACGGAACCCTTGTCTGCTGTTGGTGGACATGTAAATTGGTGCAGCCATTGTGGAAAACAAGATGGAGGTTCCTCAACACATTAAAAATAGAAGTACCATATGATCCAGTAATTCCACTTTTGGGTATTTATTCAAAGAAAATGAAAGCACAGATTTGAAAAATTGTCTGTGCTCTCATATTCACTGTAGCATTCTTTACGGGAGCCAAGATATGGACACACCCTCAATGTCCATGAATGGCTGAATGGGTAAAGAAGGAGTGAGATACACACAGACACATGCATGTGTGTGCACACGCTGCACTACTGCTTAGCCATAAGAAAGAAGGAAATCTGTGACAAATGAGTGGAACTTGAGAGTATTACGCTAAGTGGAGTAAGTCAGACACACGCCATATGATTTCAGTTACAGTGCCATCTAAAAAAACCAACGAACGGCAGAAACGCATAGATACAGAGAGCCGATTGGTGGTTGCGGGGGGTGGGGACTAGGGAAGAGAGCTGGGCGTTGATAAAATAGGTGATCAAGAGATCCAGACTGCCAGGATAAGATAAAGACTCACGGGAAGGTAATGTGTGGCGTGTAGACTGTATTGCATACTTGAAAGCTGCTTAGAGTAGATCTTAAAAGTTTTCTTTATCAGAAAAAAATTTTGATGGCTACGTACGGTGACAGATGTTAACTAGATTTTTGTGGTGATCTTTTCATGATATATAGAGACATAAAACCATTAGGTTTCACACCTGCAACTAATATGTTATACTTGAAGTAAAAAATGAAAATAAGTAAGATTCACGACTTAATAGCTAATGTTTACTGTCACAGCAATATTAATTGAATTGGACATTTCTGAAATTTTTGAGTACATGGCACTGAAGAATCTCAATCTCGCTGAGTGCACTTGGGTGCTTCTACCTAGATGTGTCCCTGGGCACTGGCGTATTTTTATTCACCATTGCTTTTATACCGTCATTGCAAACATCACTACAGTCCGTGGGGCAGTTGAAGTCTTCTCACAACGGTGGGAGTAGGTCATGATTCCCTTGCAGTGGTTTCCGGGATCCCCACGGGCCTCTGGACCACACTTTGAGAACGACTGACCCAGACCTATATCCAGAATAAGAAGTCCATTGACTTTGGTTTGGTGGGAGAGGAGAGAAGGTGGTACAGGCAGCGAGCTGAGCAGCCCAGACCATTAGGCTACGCGCTTTCTCACTGGTTTTGAAAGAGAGTAAAAGGGAAGGAGGAGGAGATGCTGATTTTTCACAGAAGAGGGTGGGCACCTGGGGGTTTATCCCACTTCTTCAGCTGAAGTCTCCCTTGTTACAACTGGAATTACGTCTGCCTTTGCCTTAATGATAACATATTCCACAGAATATGCAAATAGTGTAAATCTTAGCTGAAGGAGAACGGCCGGCTCACTGAGAGCACCCGGGCAGCACTCTTCGGAACCCCTTACCCGTTCTGTAGTATTTGGATGTTTTGTAGAAACTGGGATATAGAGGAGCGGATAAAAGCTACTAGGGTGTTCATTCTAGGGGAAGGGGAGCATGGCTTCCAGTTCTAAGGTTTTCCCCATGGTCTGCTTCATACCTGACTTTTTGTTGTGATTATCCTTTTATCCCCCCATAAAGATTTAGATATTAATGGCATAGCCAATCTTTGATAATGAATGCCCGCTTACTTGCCTTGAGCTAAGGTATCTGTTTACCTTGACCTAATGTAGTATGTGTTCTTAAGCACATTCCTAAATTGAATCATACATGAAATGCATTAAGAGAATTTGTTCTTTACTGGGTTTTGTTGTTGTTGTTTTAAGCCATTGTCCATTAACAGTTAGGGAAAATGTAACAGTGTACCTTTGTTGCTTAAAGCTAGATACTATTTAGTCTGGCTGCCTCCGTGGTTTTCATCTTGAGCCTCTTTCAGCCTTCACCTTTGTCCTCATTCGTGTCTTTCATCATCTGCGAGACACCTAACCTTTCCTGTTTGACTGTTGTGCTGGACCCAGTGTCTAAAACTAAACTCTCTCTTCATAAGTAATGCGGTTTTTTGTAGTGAAAGGGCCTTTCATACCCATCGCCAGCCTGCTTCTCATACCTACCTCATTAACATCACCTCTGGTTTCAAAACTCCTTTTCTTAGATTGACTTTCAACTTTTTCCAGTCTCCTTTCACTTGACCCATTTCATCTCACTTCCCTGGCTTCCTCTGCTCTCTCTTTCATGTACTGTTCAGGCCCCTGTCTACAACATCTGCTGAACTTGTTCATTCTTGTGTATTGCTGTTTCCAAACTGGGTTCCTGCTTTTACCGTGGAGGCAACGTGGTGGGGTGGAAGAGAACTTGGACTGCTGTCGGACATATCTTAACCACATACCACACATCTTATCCTTAGTTTCTTTACCTTGAATAGCAAAGTAGTATTGATTTTTAGGGTTGTATTATCTTTTTGCTATATATTTTTAATCTGTTAATCAGATCTCCCCAGTTAAGCTACTTTAGGTAAGGGACTGTGTGTAAACAACATTCATAACGATGGTTAGTAACTAATATTCATCAGTGAAGGGCCAGGCACTGTATTAAGTGTGTTACATATTTTACCTTTATAAAATTTTCATCATAACTGTAGGGGAAGTACTATTCCTTTTTCCACTTTATAAATAAAGTTCAGAAGAGTAACTTGTTTAGGGGCGTCTGGGTGGTTCAGTTGGTTAAGCAGCTACCTTCGGCTCGGGTCATAGTTCCAGGGTCCTGGGATTGAGCCCTGCATCAGGCTCCCTGCTCGTCCAAGAGCTTGCTTTTCCCTCTCCCTCTGCCTGCTTGTGCTCTCTGTCTCTCTGTCATATAAAATTAAAAAAAGAGTGACTTGTCTAGTTATACTGGTCATCAGTGGCAAAGAGGAGATCAAATCCATCTTCCTGACACCAGATCCTATACCATTGCCACCATCATTACTTCAGCTGTGCTCAACAAATACTTTTAGATCCTGAGTGGTTACATAACCAGATTGTTTAATCTGGAAGCTAGTAGTGTTTATGTCTGAATAGCATGGCTTAAAAAGCCCATCAAACAGCAGGAGACCTAAGGATTTGGGCTCAAACCTGTGTTAACTCTGATTTCTCAATCATTATGTGTTTCATACAGTTTAAAGCTGATGGAACAGGATGTTTGCAACCTGGAGGAGGAAGAGCGAAAAGCAAGTACCAAAATCAGAGAAATAAATGTTCAAAAAGCAAAACTTGTTACTGAATTAACAAACTTTGTAAAGGTAAGACATTTTCTTAATTTTAGTCACTTTTTTATAGCAGGTAGATAAGTTAGATTTTAAAAAGCTCTTGGTAAGATTTTACTATAATTTTTAACTTCGACATTTTTCATTTTAGGTCAGTAAATGGGTTAAAAGCACTCATTAAGCTAAGTTATTATGTTGCAGATGATTCATTTAAACATACAGAAAAACATCGAAAAACTCTCTTGTAAGAAGTAATTGTAAAAAGAACAATTTGAGCTATCAGTTGCATTAGAAAAATGTTCTCTTTGTCACGGTTTATACATTTTTTAAAACTTTTTTTTTCTTAGTTGTCAAACAAATTAAACTTTTAGGGGTTTTTGTTCCTAGATCTGTACTTCTTTGCATATACAAAAAGTTGATTTAATTCTTCAAAATACTACAGTGATCTCTGAGAAAAACAAACTAGAATCTGATTACATGGCTGCTTCATCACAACTCCGTCTCACAGAGGTACAGTTTTCCTTTAATTTTTATGATGGGGTTCCTGTGTCGTCACTTGGGATATGCATTTTGTTCTATGCTCTTTAGTTTACGAGTTTAATGCATTTTGCGGATGAGGAAGCATTATTTTAAACACTGTACTATGCATTTTGTGTTATTTGCCTGAGGGAGGTACGGTGTAGGGTATCGTACAGAGTCACTAGATAGGCAGGGTCTCCTGTGTGTTCTCTTAACCTGTGTAAATTATAGCCCCCCGTCAGCAGGTAGCAGCTGGTGGCCTTTACTGCAGTTGTGCAGCCTGTAAATACGGTGCCGATGAGTTACAGTCGCCACCCAGAGTGGCTTTAGCGTACGGTTTTGGTGATTTAATCTTCTCGTAATATGGATGCATGAAATGATAAATACGACGATAACATGCAGGGGGGGAAATGTGATGCACAGGAGTTCACGCAAACGCCCGCGAAGAACTGATGGCGGAGTGCGAGTAGCAGTGGCGTAGATTTGAGTCTTCCAGATCCTTTCCCCAAAACAGAAGAGCAACTAGGGTAAGAGCCGCAAACCCATGAACAACATGGACAACAAAACTGAGTTCCAGAGTACCCCTCTCGGTGTACTGCAGTTGCCTCTCCCTGTAACCACCCGGCCTTGGTCCCCCACAAGCCTGCCCTGCAGGCTCCTGCCCTAAGTCAAGATAATCCCCTGACTTAACGCCCAGCCCTCTGATCACATGATTTGTCTTTCTGGCATTGTCCATCCCTTAATTGAGTCATCTCCTAAGCTTGAACATAGCTATGATCCAAGGAATGGGCTCCTGAGTAACCCATCACTCAGAAAATTCCTAGGATTTTAGAGTCTCTTCCCGAACATTAGGGGCAAAGGCCTAATTCTTTATTACACAACATGTGTGAACGCCAGAGTATCAGTGGGTAAGAATAAGGGACATGGTAAATAGGGGGAGAGTTCATTCAGGGTACCCAAAAGTGAGGTCACCAACAGGTTCTCCTCTCTAAACGAAGGCGGCCCCACGAGCTATGGAAAGCTCTGCAGATCATTTTGAGAGCAGCTGAAACTGGGGGTGACTGTAGGCCCTAGAAAGGTCAGATGGTGCAGTGGCGGTCCAGGCCCTGGGAATCCTCCAACCAAAGTAAACTACTTTGCAGAAGCACACTGCTTACTAAGAGCCAGAACCACGCAGTAGACGAAGGAGACAGTAAAATTGGTCTTAACCTGGCTTTAAGGCTGACACACAGCACTGGAAACGGGAGAGGAGAGACAGTTGAAGTAAAACAGAATATAGTCCCTGATTGACCCATAGGTATCATCAGGAAATAAGATGTTACCACTTCAAAGGGGGGGTGCTTTGGGAGACAGAAAGGAAGAATTTCAATACTGTTTGTAGTGGGAACCAACAGACAATATTATAAAAAAGATATAAAGGAGGAAGGACATTATTTAAGGTATTTGTGCAAACTTTGCTAAATACCAAAAGATATACAAAGAAACTGAGAGATAAAACACATCATATCACTAGAGATTAGATATTTTATTTATATACGTATATGCCCCAAAAGTAAATAGGACATGAAATGACCGAACTAAGGCCAAACATCAGTCTTGTCATAAAGTATAAAAGGATGTAACTCATCTTTTAAAAAAAGACCAATTCCAAGTTCCAATATGGTGCAGAATGTGAGAGATACATCTTTAAGAAAGAGACTGAGTAAAGTTTAAACAAGAGGATGTAGAGCCCAATGGACTTTTTTTTTTTTTTTAAAGATTTTATTTATTTATTTGACAGACAGATCACAAATAGGCAGAGAGGCAGGCAGAGAGAGAGGAGGAAGCAGGCTCCCCTCTGAACAGAGAGCCCAATGCGGGGCTCGATCCCAGGACCCTGAGATCACGACCCAAGCTGAAGGCAGAGGCTTTAACCCATTGAGCCACCCAGGCGCCCCCGGATTTTTTTTTTTTTTAATCACAGAAACCCAAAATATCGAAAGGATCTATATTTATGAAATCACAGTGATACTTTTAAAAAATAGTAATATTGGTCCCCTTTGGAGGATATTGGAGAAGCAGCTCATTATTTTGAAAAATGGCAAGGAAAGAATCTAGCATTTATCCAGAATTTCCTGGGTGATGTATTACTTAGGATAAGTAAGAAAAGAGTACAGAAGCATTTCAGATAATGCAGAGGGAATTGCAGTAATAGACTGACAGCACTTTGTAGCTGCCAGTGAATCAGGGGATCATATTAGCTGCTACAATCACACACACATATACACACACACACACACACAAAAAAAAAAAAAAAAAAACAGATCTTTTTGTGCATACCTTCAGACATAACATGAGATTATTTCAGTCTGATTAAAGTTCTGGCCCAGGGTGTGTCAGCACTGCCAACATTGTCCACTGGAGAAGTCTTCGTGTGGGGGCTGTGCTATGCATTGGAGAATGTGTAAACACATCTCTCCGGCCTTTACTTGCTAGATGCCAGCGGTCTGCCCCTCCCCACTCCAGCTGTGACGAGATTGCCAGATGTACCCTGGGGGACAAGTGGTTCTCCCATTTCAGAACCACTGTTCTAAAACTACCAGTTTTAAGTCTGTAGAATACTCTAGTTTATAATTAGATCTCAATTTAGATGATAAATTGTCATCAGAAATATTTGAATCTATTTTGATTTTGTAAAACTTACAGTTGAAAAAGTAAATTCATGCACCCAAGTTGTTCTAACTAAACATTTTCTGATAGCTGGAGTATTGGTTTTTATTTTTAAATTAATTTAAATTAAACTAAAAATGTAGTTTCTCAGTGATACTAGCTGCATTTTAAGTGCTTAATGGCCATGTATGATTTGGGCCTGCTGTATTGGATAGTGCAGTATCTAAGAAAAGGAAAAAGGGAAGAGAGAACCTAATTAAGTGAAAAAGATCTTTAAAAATATATTAACCAGATAAAATGAATGGACATAATTTAGATCCCAATTTGAACAAAACAATTGTAAAAAAAAAAAATTTTTTTTTTACCTGAGAAATGGAAGTTTGAACACTGACTCAATAATATTAGAATTCATTGACATTTTTAGGTTTGATAATGTGGTTATGGATTTTTTTAAGTCAAAAATACATTGTTTTAGTATTTATGAAGAAAATACAATGTCTGGAATGTCTTCAAAATCCTCTAGGGAAGAAGGGAATCTAGATGGAGTATATATGACACTCTCTTGGTCTTGAGTTTAGAATTGTTGAAGCTGGATGATAGGTACCTGAAGGTTTACTAGACTGCTCTCTCCCCTTTCATGTATATTTGAAATTTTCCATAATCGAAAATTTTAAATTGCCAGGAAGCACAGGACAGTGATTTTTGAGGGAAGGGAAAAAAGGGCAAGATGATCCCTTGGATGGCCTTAGCTCACTGCCCGGAAAGTTTCCAGGCCACAGTGTAGGAAGAGGAAGCCAGTAGGAAACAGAGCACAGCACTACAGAGCTCACAAACGCTGAAAGGGTATTAGGAGAACGGTGAACGACTTTCAGGCAGTAAATTTGACAATTTAGAAGAAATGGGCAAACTCTTTATAAGCCCCAAAAGTCCCCGAAGGAAGAGCTAATTATAATAGCCCTGTATTTACTAAAGAAATTAAATTTGCACTTAGAAACCTTCCCACAAGGAAAACGCCAGCCTTGAGGCTTCATTGGTAAATTCCAGGGAAAAGAAAGACTAGCAGTTCTACCTAAGAGTCTTAAAAGGTGAAGGGGTGGGGGTACTTCATGACAGATTCTATGAGGCTAGCATTCTCCAGTATCAAAACCAGACTAAACTATAGACCAGTGAATCTCATGAACCATAGCTGCAAAAATTGATTTAAAAAGTTAGCAAATGAGGGACGCCTGGGTGGCTCAACTGGTTAAGCATCTGTCTTCAGCTCAGGTCATGATCTCAGGGTCCTGGGATTGAGCCCCGCATCGATTTAAAGATTTAAAAATAAAATCTCGGGGAAAAAAAAGTTAATAATCCAACGGTATATAAACAGTAAAATCCAACTAACCAAGTGAGTTTATCTTAGAAGTACAAGGTTGATCTAACATTTGAAGATTCATCAGTGTAATCCAGCATGTGAACAACTACAGAAGAACCAGATGATTGTCTTACTATATACAAAGAAAATATTTGCCAAAGTCTAGCATCCTTTTATGATAAAAGCTTTGTGTTTCTAGGAATAGAAGGAAATTATCCAAAACCACGAGCTCATAGCGTACTCATTGATGAAGGAATGAAGCTTTCCCCTAATGACTGGAAACAAGGAAAATGCTCACTACTCAGTTCTGTTCCACATTGCACCAGAGATGTAGCCAGTGCACTAAGGGGGGAAAAAAAAAAAAGAAAACCCCAAAACGAAAAACTTGTCTATTTCAGACAGACTTATGTCTGTGGAAAATCTTAAGGCGTCAGTGCTATCGATCCATTTAGCAAGGTTGTAGGATACAAGTCAGTATAGAAGTTCAGAATCCGATGTGGCTCCATCTTCTAGCAATAAACAATTGGAAATCAAAGTTGAAGAGAACTCTGTCGGGCACCTGGCTGGCTTGATTGGTTAAGCATGACTCTTGATCTCAGCTCAGTCTTAGCTTGGGGTTTTTTTGGGGGTTTTTTGTTTGTTTGTTTGGTTTTTGTTAAGATTTTACTTATTTATTTGAGAGAGAGAGAGAGAACGTGTGCACAAGGAGAGGGGAAGCAGGCTTCCTGCTGAGTAGGCAGCCCGATGTGGGGCTGGATCCCAGGACCCCAGAATCATGAGCTGAGCTGAAGGCAGACACTTAATGGACTCTTAAGGTGCCCTTAACTTTGGGTCTTGAATGCAAGCCCTGTGTTGGCTATCCACTCAGTGTGGAACCTACTCAAAAACAAAACAAAACTACTGTGTGCAATATCAAAAATATGAAATGCTTAGGGATATATTTATAAGATCTGTATACTGAAAACTACAAAATCTTGCTGAAATTAAAATAAGGCTTAAATAAATGGAGAGACTGTGTTCATGGATCAAAGGTCCAGGATTTGTTTAAATGTCAGAACTCTCCTATAGATTCAATGAAATTCCCAGCAGTGCTTTTAGACATTGACAAGCTTATTCGAAAATGGAGTAGACTTAGAAGAACTTTGAAAAAGACCAAGTTTGATGACTCACCCTTCCTAATTTTAAGGCTTATTATAAAGCTGCAATAATGAAGACATCATTGTATTGGTGTAAAAATAGACGTATATGGCTAAGTGGGGCTGAACAGGGAAACCAGAAATAGATTCACACATATATAGTCGATTGTTTTTTGGCACAGATAACTGAGGCAATTCAGTGGTGTAAGAATAGTCTAACAAATAGTGCCGGAACAATCGTGTACAATTGAATAGTCATGTACAAAAGATGAGCCGCAACCCTTACCCTCCTACCATATATAAATGGGCCACAGACTTAAATGGAAGAACTAAAGCTAAAAGCTTTTTGAAGGAAAAAAAAATTCTTGGTTTGGGAAAAATTGAGTGGAACACAAAAAGCACAAATTGTAAGGCAAAAGGAATTATAAGTTTTACTTCAACAAAATTAACTTGCTTTTCAATAGATGCTGTTAAAAAAGGCAGGCTGCAGACTGGCGGGGAGCATATATTTGCAACGCCTTACACCTGACAAAGG
The DNA here is from genome assembly GCF_020171115.1 of Neogale vison. Lineage (NCBI taxonomy): Eukaryota > Metazoa > Chordata > Mammalia > Carnivora > Mustelidae > Neogale > Neogale vison. The sequence continues at coordinate 90,335,045 of NC_058099.1, read as the reverse complement.
ACTTGTGTCAAGGTGACGGGCTATTACTGGGGGCCAAATGGAGCCTAACAACTGCTTATATTAAGTCCCTGCAAGCTACTAGTTCTTGCATTTTCATGGGATTAAAAAAAAATACATAATATTCTGTATGGGGCCCTCGACATACCCTCGACAAAAATATAGCTCCTTGGCCCTGTACAGAAAAGGTTTGCTGACTTGGAGAATACTATAAGAAGAACTCTTGTACAACTGTCAATACAGAGATGACAGACAGCCCAGTCAGAAAATGGGCAGAAGATCTTAACATAATCTTCACTAAAGAAATTACACAGATAGCAGATGAACACATGGGAAGATGCTGGACGTGAAAAGATGTAGGGAAGCGTGAATTATGAGCTACGCCGTAGACCCGCTGGAACGGCAGACGTCGTATGGACGTGTTGGTAGGGTGTGCAGCATCTGGGACTCACGTACATCCTGGTAGAGAGTTCAAGGGCACACCCACTTTGGAAAACCATTAGAGAGGTTTTTCAACGCTAAAAACATACCTGCCAATCCAGCCATTCCTCTCCTAGTATTTACCCAAAAGAAGGGAAAGCATATATCCATGAGAGACTGGTACAGGAATAGTTGACAGTTTTGTCATAGTTAAAAGCTGGAAACAAATGTCCAGCAGTGGTGAAGACACGAATTACAGTATATCCACACAACAGGGTATTACTCAGTTGTAAAAAGGAATGCATTACTGAGACAGTATGATGGATCCTAATTGTGCTGGGTGAAGGAAGCCAGACCAAAGACAACTCTGGTTCCATTTATATGACATTTACAGAATGTAGAATGGCCTGTGGCGGAAATCAGTCAGCGGTGGCCTTGGGGGGATATAGTGGGGTAGGTGACAGAGGGGTACACAGTGTCGAAAGGGATAGATAGGTTTGTTGCATTGGGGGCGATGGTTTCGCTGTTGAATATGTTCCTCGGAACCCCCCAGCTTGTCCCCTTGGAGGCAGCTCATTCACCAGTTACATTTCCAAGCTGAAAAAATGCTTAAAAACTTAGGAGTTTATCATTTGTTTCACTATAGTCTTTTTTCCAACATTTCCTACTATGAAATTTGAAAGATACACCAGAGTAGGAGTAATAGAACTTCCATACGTCCCTTCTCCCTAACAAATGTAGCACTTTGCCCTGTTTGTTGCAGATTTTTAAAGCTCGTCCTGTATTTGAAGTCCCCTTGTGCCTTGGTCGTGCTCTCTTTTCCCCTCCCAGAGTCTGCTACGCTGTGGCTGGGTCTGTATGTGATTCACATTATGCCTCACTTTCCAGAAACATTCCAGAAACACGTTAGAGTAGGAGGGAGCACAAACACACCTCGCCAGAAGGAGCTGAAGGTCAGGTTTGATACGCTAGGATTGGTGAGTGTGCTTAGAGCAAAGGCCAGAAGCTTGGAAGATGGGGAAGTCCTTCCTTCACCCTGTTGTACAAAACAAAAAAAGCAGAGGAAGGGAGCAGGAGTAGCCAGAGTCTTTCTGAACATGGTGAAGGGATGCAGCAAAGAAACAGCTGAAGGTAGTACTGAGATGGGGGGCGGGGGCAGGGTGTTGTGGGAGCTGGGTATGGAGCTAGTTAGCCAAACGGAGCCCTATCTGTGTTTATTTCACGGGGTGCGAGCGAAGTCCTCTATCCATCATGCGTTCTGTTGGTAAATTAAAAATAGAGCCCATCCTACATTTTGTCACCGACTGAGCCTGTGAGCCTGGTTGTTCGGGGGAGGGGACATTACAGAAGAGATTTCAGGAAAAAAGGAACCCATTGCACCCATACTGTATGGAGTGGATCCAGCCACACAATGCAGCATTGGATCCTTGGGCGTAAAGTTTTGTTTTTGAATTAAGCGTTAATGAGCTACGGGTCATGATCCCAGGGTCCTGGGATCGAGCCCCACATCGGGCTCTCTGCTCAGCAGGGAGACTGCTTCCTCCTCTCTCTGTGCCTGCCTCTCTGCTTACTTGTGACCTCTGTCAAAAATTTAAAAAAAAAAAAAAAAAAAGCATTAATGAGCTAAAGAGAACTATAGGTTGGTGTCACGTTTACAGAAGTATCATGAAATCGTGAGGGCTTTGGGGTCAGTGTCCCACCTTCAGCCCACTCTGGAATGGAGCTGCTCTGCAGCAGCCTGTGGTCACGTGGATGTACTGAGACCTGGTGGCAGTGGACAGAGTTACCGTCCTGGGACCCACTGTGTGAGTGGCAGCAGGAATATTAATCCTTTGAGCAGAGTAGACTATGATGGAGAGTAGCAAAGTTCCTTGGGAGAAGGATTTGTTTTCAGTTTTTCAGTCACTGATTTTTTTATAATGATGCCACATTACACGGTCCAAAGAAATAACCTCTGGTTACTGCTTGTCCCTTTAGATTTGGTACCTGGAAATAGCCACTCTGTTCTCAGCCTCTCGACCACTCACAGACACGCGCGCGCACAGCCCTCGACGGGTTTCCCATCCTGCTCAGACCCGATGCTGCCCGACTGTATCGGGTCTCTCCTCGGCAGTATTTTGTACCATTCTCTTTTCTCTTTTCCATGAGTTGATCTGAAAATTGTTTTATACATCCCTTTCGGAAGGTTCTTTTATTTCCTGCATTGTATGCTCATTAAGTGTTTGTTGCTGACTGACCGTGGTCCCGAATCACCCTTTTGGAATAATGAAGACTGAGTGGGAGAGTGTATAGCATAGGTCTCTCATCGTTCACTTTCTTATTCTTTTCCTTTTCCTTTCTGTTTGCGGTCAGATGCTCGTACTGTTATTCTTGCTGTCCTGTGTCCTTTGAAACAAGAGAAAAGAATGGGTTGTTTTTTTTCCCCCACTTGTCCCTCTGAACACTTGGCAGGTTGCACTAAGGAACCGTTACTACCACTTCCCATTTTGTCCTTGACGCTGACCATGAAAACATGTTCACAAAAGAAGATTGAGATGTTCAGTCGTATCCCTGAGGGAACTTGAAGGATGACTGACCACCCTGGGGTTTGGGAGGGCCTCAGACTGTTGGAAGGCCAAGAGGGCAACAGGGTCGCCTCTAAAACGTCTTCAGAGAAGAAAGGCGGTTGTGTGTGTCGGTTTGTTAATTGTGTCTGGAATATCCTTAGGGCAAGGCAGTAAGCTGACTGCATGTCAGTTTACATATGAAGGTGGATACAGAGGGATAGACCTGTTACTTGGTTGAAGTTTGGGGTTTTTTTGTTTTGTTTTAAGCCGCGCCCTGCTTTCCTAACCCTCGCTTCATGTCTCTTATTTTTAGTCATAGCTATTAAAATACCTATCTGCCTTGCCAGGGGTATTGTGATAATTCCATTTAATATATATCGAGATGCTTAGTGCACTGCCTAGCATGAAACCAGGGTTTCCTTAATAAGTATAGGTTTGCAGCAGAATTAATATTATAAGAATTAGAAATTGTTTAATGTGTTTGTCCTCCCACTAAATTTAGATACCCCTTGCTTTCATCTAATGTTCTCTTCTGGGGACTACCTGCTTACCTCTGTCCCACAGCACAATATCAGGAGACTTGTTTTTTAAGATAGATAGACTTGAGGAGAGAAGAGGTCATTTAACAGGTAAACCGTATTGCCGCTTCTTAATTTCTTATCATTATAATTTGTAATCTTGTATACTAGTAAGTCAAGACCACTGTCTTTTTAAATTTCAAATTTGACGTTAAAATTTAAAGTTGATTTTAAAAGATTACTTTTAATATTTATAAAATATGTATTCTGCATGATATGTAGTAAAACTTACAGTTAACGTTTGAATTTAAAATCCATTAAGTTGGTATGAAATTTGAGACTTATTTATATGAAAGGAAAATTAAAATACTGTTTTTATTTACAAGTAGTGTTTTAGTAAAAGTTAATGCTGCTTAGAGCTCACATTCCTTTCATACAGAATATCATTTTCATTTTGACTCAATATTGTTAAATAGAATATTTCATTATAAATTTTAGGTGTAGTATGCTTTTTGTATTTGGTAAGAAAATCTGTGACGCATTCCAATTTATTCCACTAGAGGGCCCTCTTAGAGAAGGTTTTCCTCGTTCAATGTCATTATACACCTTTCAGGACCATTGAACTTTCTCAGAATTTCTGAGAAAAGATGATACTTATTCTTTCAGAATATGTACCCGCAGAGTAGTCCTTTCTGAGATGTTGGTGGGGCATAGTTTGAAAATTTGTCTTTTTCTCCTCTTAGGTCTCCCACAGATGAAAAGTTTCTGTTGTCCATTACCTGTTTAAAGGATAGACTCTAAGCAGAATTGTTAATAAAGCCTTTTTCACTAGTCTGACTTTACAACATTATCTTGGATCATGGTTTGCTTCTCTACTTCCTGCTCTTTACCTAGCCTCCCCACCCCAAGCAGGGAAACTCAGCAAGAATTATGGTTCGGCTCTGTGGTGGGGGCTGGTGGGGGGTGTTGCGCACGCACCCTGTGAAGAGTTAGGTCACAAACATGTACGTAAAGAATGGCTTTCTCTGATAAATACTTGATTAGACCTCTGCCACTCAGTGGAAAGCAACTGTTGGATGAGGTTTTGTCCTCCCAAGTCCAGAGGCCCACATGTTCTCCTCCGGTATTTCTTTGCTGTAATATTTTGGTGCTTTGTTTTGGCAAAGCCCAGAGGAGTATGGAGTGGGAATGGAAGACTCTAGAAGTTTCTCTCTGGCCCCTGTTGACAGCTGCCTCAGTGTACTTGGCCCTGAGAGCAAAACAGGTGTGGCAGGGTGTCTTCAACGTTTTCCTTCCTGTCTCAGGTTCAGGGAACTGTCCTGACACGTGATTCGGATCCAGCCGGCTTTGTATCTGCAGTTCAGTCCAGGACATATTCCTGTGACTTTGTGTGTGTGTGTTGGGTTAGGTCATTTGCTGTGAAACCTGTATACATCGAAGTCACCTGAGGACCTTAATAATACACATGTCCAGGTCTCTGCCTGGAGAGATCTTAATAAATCTGCCATGTCGCTGGGCACCGGTACTGATTGATAGTATTTACCATTCCCCTCACACACCCCTTTGGTATTTTTTTGTGCAGACTGGAGTTGGAGGCTTCATGGGAAGAGCAAGCCAGACCTGTTTTCTTAGGAACCTGTTCACTTGGTATTTTTGTAACCTTGAGCAAGGTTCCTAAGATCTCTGAGCCACGTGTAAAAAAGATAATACATACTCAAAGATTATAATGAGGATTAGATTAATTAACATACAAGGTAGTGGTTCTAACAAGCTTGGCCCCCAGAAGGCATTCCATGATGCCCTCCTTATTACCCATGAAACTTGCCATCGGGCTCTTGTCTGCCTTTATCACTGATTTTTTCCAGTCTTCCCTCTCCTCCAACTATGGTAGGTTTCTTGTTCCCTAACTAAGCCTCTAAAGAGGCTTCTCTGCCTTTACATTTCTAATCAGCTGTCCTGGGACTGCATTCTGCTACTTCCTCTTTCGTAGTTGCTTACCTGTTCTTGAACACCATTCCCCTGTCCTGGCTTCTGTGACCTCTCTGGCCTTCTTTCCTGTTTGCCTCCCCCACCCCCGACCCCTGGCCCCACACCTCTGGCTTTGCTTTTCTCTATCCAGCTCTCTCCGAGGGGCATGGTGCTTTAATGAAAGAGCATGAGTTCTAGAAGCAGGCGTGGATGTGAATCCTGACAGCCTGCAACTAAGTGTGTGAGTTTGGACGAGAGGCTTCAGTTCTTTTCTTAACATGCAAAATGGGGAATAATATCATTGTACAGTACTGTGAGAAGGGAATTGCGTGTGAAGCACACAGCACATAGCTTTCACTGAATAGTAGAGCTGTTTCTCTAATGATAATAATTTTGTGTGTCTTTCTCCTTTTTCACCTTTCTGTGTTCAGTGCATAATAAAATACTGACATTTAATGGATTCTCAGTAATTATCTGGTGAAGGAATGAATGGGTCCATGAATAAATGATAACTATATGAAAGGCACTAGGACAACTACCAAACACTATTTAAAGGTTCTCTTCACATTCATGTGCTCAGTTTTCAGATAGGAAGCCTATGTACTATGTGTTTCAAATTGTATTAGAATATAATTATATATAACTAAGTTAAACTTTTCAGAAAAAAGCAAATTTAAATTTCAAAGCTCAGGGGGCACCTGGGTGGCTCAGTCGGATAAGCATCTGCCTCCGGCTCAGGTCATGCTCCCAGGATCCTGGGATCTCAGTGGGGAGTCTGCTTCTCCTTCTTCCTGTGTGTGTGTGCTTACTCTCTTTCTCTCTCTCTCTCCCCCCATCAATAAATACATCTTTAAAAAAAAAGAGAGAGATAAATTTCAGAGCTCTTAAGGATTAATGTCATATGATATGCTGATAATATTTCAAAGTGTAAGTTCAAATTTAAACTTTCTAATCTTGGTCATGATTTTTGAGGTATGGCTTTCAGATGATTTGCTTCTTAAAATTCAGTTGTTGATGTACAAGCATACCTCATTCTGTTACTCTTCACTTTACTATACTTAAGATCCGGTATAATATTCCATTATTATGTGTGTTATGGTGACCTGTGATCCGTGAGTGGCTTTGCTGAAAGCTCACATGGTGGTGGTTAGCAGTTTTTAGCAATGAAGTATTTTTTAAGTGAGGTGTGTACATTTTTTTAAGACATAATGCCATTGCACACTTACTGGACTACAGCATAGTACATGTAACCTTCACACACACTAGGAAACTAAAACATTCACTGGACATGCTTTACGGTGATGGTTCCTTTATTGAGGTGCTCTGGGACTGAATCCATAGGGTCCCCAAAGTAAGCCTCTAATGTGGTTTAATGACGTAGTCTTCTGACATAATGGTAACCTACAAATTATCAAAACTTCTTTTTCTCGCAATAGCAACATTTCATTGAGCTGGATGAGAGTCGACAGAGGTTACTGCAGAAATGCAAGGAGCTGATGAAGAGAGCTAGGCAAGTATGCAACCTGGGTGCGGAGCAGACGGTTCCTCAAGAATACCAGACAGTAAGTATCACAAGTGTATAAGGCTGCAGGGTCACGTGCTGCTACGTTCTCTGTCAGCTTCAGTGTGCGAGGCGTTGTAATGGCCCTGAGAAACAGAATATGCTGAAAGAAACAGCGATTTCCCCTGTTTTTAAACTGAGTTTGTATGTGAAGTAATTGTGCTTATGGATTTTCTTTACTGTATTCAAACTTGGGCATCCGTCAGTCCTGGCTTTGTCCTAACGCTACTAAAGCACAGGTAGCCCCTTACCCAGTTACCAGTTCCAGAATGTTCATTCTTCCCATAAAAGGCTTTTTTCCCTAACCTACCTTTAAGAGGTAGGGTCAAGTGGAGTGTAGTTTTTTTATGGAAACCTAGCATTGGCAATTGGTGTATAAGAAATGGTAAACAGAAGTGATACTCATTTAAAAAGGCAAAGTGAAAATGTCTTTCTGGAAAATAGGGTGTTTATTTAGGGTTTGAGGAGACCCAGGTCTTTGGGGCTAACATCTGTTGGTAAGAAAAGGAAAACAGAGGCTTTCCTCCTTTCCTTTTTATTTTCGGTGCTGACATTCTGTTTGGTTAGTAAAAGGAGATGCTGCCTTATTAATTATGTGGCCCTATGACCCCAAGTGTTAGTAGGGATTCTACCTTGCCTAACATACCATCTCTGAATGTCAGAATAAAAGAAGAAACTAGAAAATGAATTTTTAGAGGAAGTATTTTAATTTCAATAGATAATAAAATGCATATTTCCCTGTTTCAGTAGTTAATGTCTAATCTCTTTCAATAGCTAATGATATGTCTGAAAAAAAAGTTTGGATTAAATTTTTAAATCCTCAAAGATCTTACTCTATTATATCAGACACAGATACCCTGGAGAGTGGTTCTGTTTTAGGTACATAGTAGGGATTTAGTAGGAACATATATAAGACAAATCGAGTGGCTCTTATTTCTAAAAATATATTAGAACTTCTCCCAAGTACATGGAATTGTCATAAAATAAATAATAGTACATATCTGTAATATTTTTTTCTTTCAGAGAATAATATGGTTCTATCCTTGATAAGTTGTATTGTTTTTGAAAAAAAAAACAAAATTAGAAGATAATTCATATATTATGAATGTTCAGGCACTGAACAAGACAGATACTTCTCTACTAACGTTTATATTCTAGTCTGGAGGGAGGGGCAGATAAATTAAAAAACAGAGACAATGTCATCTTATCAAGAGGTGCTAAGAAGAAAAACAAAACAAGGTAAGAGGATAGTGCCAGGGAAGTCTCCTTCGAGAAGATACTATTATGGAGGATTCCTGAATGGAGAGAAGAAATTAGTCAAGTGAGAGTTAGAAGGAAAAGTTTTCCAGGCAGAGCTAATCACTGCATACAGAGCCCCGGGGGCGGAAGTACACAGGGCGTGTCTCACGTGAAGGAAGAAATACTCAGTCCGGCCCAGACAGGATCATCCAGGCACGAAGGACGAAGGACGGTGGAAATCAGAGCGGAAGGAGCGTAGGTTGTATGTGGAGACAGAACCCACTGGAAGATTGTCAAGGGGACTGATGGGACTGGCTGAGCGTGTAGCACGGACGGCCCAGTGGGGAATCCAGCAGGGACAGAAGAACGAAAGCAAGGAGACCCTTGAGAAGATGATCGCTGTGGACCAGGCCGGAGAGATGAAGGGCCTAGAGCAGTACTGGGAGGGGAAGTTTGCCAATATGAGGATCTTTTTGAGGCCGTCAGCAGGACCGGCTAACGGATTAGAGGGAAGGGGTGAAAGAGAACCAGCCCCTGTGTTCTGCCGTGGACCGAGCCGAAGAAGATTGAAGGAGAAACAGATTGGCTCCAAGTGGTGGGGAGGGTAGTTGACACAAAGGTTTCTCTTGGACCATCTTCAACGGAAGACGCGTACTGGGGATTCCCTGAAGATGCCGAGAGCATGTTCAAGCACAGGGCGAGCTCAGTGGACAAGTCCATCAGCAATGGACACTTCGTATCTGAGAGCCTGTAGAAGCTGAACTGCTTTCTGAACAGATGACAACGATTACAATGTTAGAGTCATGTCGTATCTCAGGATCTTTTTCAGAGTTTCAAGATTGTACCTCGTGTTGTATTAACTATGCAGGTTGTGCCGGCAAATCCGTTTTCTGCTTTCCTCCCAGATAAAAAGGTGTCTGTTCTGACTTGGTTCTAGGACCTGGACTCAGAAGGTGGTACGGCTGACCCTCGAGCAACACGGGTTTGAACTGCATTGTGAATTTTTTTTTCAACAAATACAGTACTATCAATATATTTTCTTTTATGTTTTCCTTGGTAACATTTCCTTTTCTCTAGCTTACTGTATGTAAAATACGTAACATAACAAAATACATGTTACCTCACTGCTGATGTTCTCGGGAAGGCTTCCAGTCAGCAGTAGCTATCGGTAGCTACGTTTTGGGGGAGTCAAAAGTTAGTTATACATGCGTTTTTGACGACACAGTGGGGCTCAGTCCCCCTAACCCTGTTGTTTGAGGGTCAGCTGTGCTATGGCGAAATTCTGTCAAAGTAATTGGATTCTTAAGATGCTTTTGTCATTCTTCGTAAGTACAGTATAAAGTTCTAACTTCTCGCTCTCTTTCAATGCCCCACATATTCTGGACCCATTCTACCAATTCAGCAAGTACCCACCATTCCAAATGGACACAACTCCTCACCCCCCATGGTATGCAGCGCTTTCTTTTTTCCAAGCTCCTGTTTCCCCTCTGCCTTGCTTTCCCTCCGCTTCTTGCTTAAAGGCCCAGAGACTTCTGGGAAAGTGAGGCCTCTCAATTCTCTTAACTCTCTGTAGCTCCTCTAGCATGAACTGGTATTTCCCTTCTGTAAATCCCATAGCCTGTAGGGTAGAACTGCTTATTTTAATACTCAACACCAATACTCAGTCTTAAGGTGTTTTCCAGTGTTACTAAGTGTAAGCTTTTTGAAGGCAAAAAAAACCCTGTTTAATTCCTTTGATTCCTTGTGTGCTAGCATGCTGTTGAACACGTAGTACTTACTCAGCAGAATATTTAACTGTTCAAGTTAAACTGCTTTTGCTAGACTATTTGTAATTACAGACCGTTTTCTTCTTCTTTAGGCTTTCCAGGATCTTCCAAACACATTGGATGAAATTGATGCTTTGTTAACTGAAGAAAGATCAAGAGCCTCTTGTTTCACGGGACTGAATCCTACAGTAGGCCTCTTTTCTTACTGCCTGCCTCAAGCACAGCCACCCCCTCCCCAAGCACACCGCGCACGCGCGCACCCTTCCCTCCAGTACTCGCCTCCCACTCTGTACTAGAGCTCTTGGTAATAATAAGCTAGACAGCAGGAACAATGTGCTTTAAATGCCAGATTCTGAATCTATTAGAATTTTAAATAGACTCTTCCTAAGGAACACACTGTTCTGTGCCTTTCCTTTATAAAAAGAATCGCTGGGCTAACCTGAAATACTGCAGTGTATTTTTTCAAGGATAAAAAACCCGTTCAGTAGAAGAACATTAATTAATGGCATACAAACAATGCAACACAATTGGCATTTTCTGTTAGTGCTTTAATTGATTCAAAATTTCCCGTGATGTTATCCTTTGGTAGATTTATCTTAAATGCTTTTTTTCCCTGCCAGGTCGTTCAAGAATACACAAAAAGAGAAGAAGAAATAGAGCAATTAACTGAGGAACTAAAGATAAAGAAAGTTGAACTGGAGAAATACAGGGAAAGCATTTCACAGGTAATTATTTAACCTTTACCTTTTCTTTCTATCACATGCTTATCGTGTATCGTATGGGAGTGTGGAAGAATGCAACCTGAAACGGCAGGCTTCTGAGAACAGATGCAGTGTCTATGTTCTCATGACTCGGTTGGTACTGAAATGGTTTTGTGGACAATCTTCTGTCATTGCAGTAAGCCTTTAAATTGTGCTTTTATATTGAATTGATTTGCAGGTAAAAGAAAGGTGGCTTAATCCTTTAAAGGAGCTCGTGGAAAAAATTAATGAAAAATTCAGCAATTTTTTCAGTTCCATGCAGTGTGCTGGAGAAGTCGATCTACATACAGAAAACGAGGTAACGCCGCATTTGAAATGTCTCCTGAAGTGATTGTAATTAGATGCTAACAGTATGGACAATTGCATATTCTGAAGTTTTACCTGTGAAAGCTGTGCTTCCTAAAAAATTGTCCAGAGGAGGGAAAACACCACCTCTAGGAGCCCATCACTTTTTGGGGGTGGCGGGGCATTTGAGATAAGTCTCTAATGCTTTACTAAAACTATAGGTAGGTAATGGTTATTCAGCTGTGAATGATTTGCTTTAGAAATCTACCACTGTCCCAGCAGAAGAGTCCTAAAGAGATCGGCAAACGTCACTGAAATACAGTATCCGTGGTTTCCTTTTTTTAATCAAGATTTTAAGAGTACCCAGGAATGAAAATATTTGGAAATTTGTTAGTAATTCCTTGAGCTGTAAGTTAATGCATTGCAAAGGGTAGGTAAAATAATTTCCATTCAGAAGTGTGTAAAGTGACGAACCTGGGATTTGCTTTAAGGTCACCGAAGATGAGAGGGTGGAGCGAGGGCCGAAACCGGAGTGGTCCTGTGTTGCGCGCAGTTGAGGCTGAGCTTATTTTCGTGTTCTCTCTAGTTTTGTGTATGTCAAAAAATTTCCCCACTAAGTTTTTTTTCCCCTTAGGACAGAAATGAAGACAATAAAAGATCCTTTTCGTTCACAGCTTAACATCTTTGTATTTCAGCTTGTCTGCAATTCTGCATGTACGCTACGTGCGTGGCTAGAGAGCAGGGTAGTGCCTCAGGAGCCTTGCCCCACGACTGCTTCCCCTGGCTGATGAATGGCCAACGTTATCTCACTTGCCAGTTCTGGTGAGACCGGAGATTCTGCCCCAGCGATGTCGTCTGCAGTCCTGGGGCTCTTACAGCGCAGGGACGGAGTGTAGTAACAAATATCATTTATAGTGAACTGCCCACATGCCAGGCCCTGTGCCGCAGCACTTGAAAGCGTGTTAGCGCCTTCCAACCTCTCAGTTACTGTATAAAGCAGGTTCTTCGACCAACTCTTCCTTAAGATTAAACTCAATAAAGTATCAAAGAACGAGTCGTTATCCACATGCCTTGAGGGATCTTCAAGGGTCTATTCAGACAAAACTCCTTTCACTAAATTTAAATTGTTTTCTTCTTATCATTGATTTATTCAGTCTATTTTCAAATAGCAATAGGAAATTGCTGGAGCCAACCGTAACCTGTCAGCGCTGTCCCATTTACAGGAGGACTATGATAAATACGGAATTCGAATCCGCGTCAAGTTTCGCAGCAGCACGCAGTTGCACGAGCTGACGCCGCACCACCAGAGCGGCGGCGAGAGAAGCGTCTCCACCATGTTGTACCTGATGGCTCTGCAGGAGCTGAATCGGTGTCCGTTCAGAGTCGTCGATGAAATCAATCAGGTGTGGTGCTTTTCCTTTTCCTTGGGCTTTCTTGCAGCTTACAATCGACTTCAGTGTATTCATTGTGATTGTCATTGTTTAGGGAATGGACCCGATCAATGAGCGGAGAGTGTTTGAAATGGTTGTAAATACTGCTTGTAAAGAAAATACATCTCAGTACTTCTTTATTACACCAAAGGTAGGTAATAAGTCATCTACGGGCGCTCATTGTACTCAGAAGTCCCCGGTGGCCTCATCATGGAGCAGACTATGGCCCGCTAGATCAGTATGTGCAGAAACACTCCCAGAGAAGGACTAACAAGATTACAGTATTATTTATATAAAGGGGACAAGTTCCAGTGCCATACTCAATCAGAAACCTTATTGTTGGAAGAAGAAATGTAAGAGGCATAGAATTATGTTCTGGAACCAAGATTTCCTCCCTGCTTTTGGCACTTAACTCTTCATTTAGAGAAGTTCCTCTTTTAGCACTTTTTACAAGGGGCAGGAAAACACAAACCCTAGGGGTCCGGTGCTTCTCGTTTGTCTGGGACAGCACTGCCCAGGTGCAGGATAACGCTTAAGTTACTCTGACCTCTCCTCTCCTCAAATTAACTTGGATAAAAACAGAATTATCCTTACAGAGAATTTTCCATTCATGTCATTCCTGCATGACAGCAGGAAATTTTCTTTTGTGACATCTTGTGCTGTGGCTAAGGTGTAAGACCAATATACTCAAAGACGTGTTTATTAATATTATCAGACTTTTTTTAAACCCAGTAGGCATGAAAAATTTCATTGGAGAGCCCATCTCAAACGCACATTTTTATTGAATGGTAGCATCTGTCTTCTTTGTCCAGCAGATACCCTCTGGAAGAGGCAGATCTGTTAATACTCTGGTGTTCACCAAACCCCCTGGCCTCGAAGCCCTCCCTCTGGCACACACCTTGCTGGCTGCCAGTCTTTCACAGACCCTTCAAGTTCCTCGCAAACTGTTTGTGGATACATAAAGTATGAATCCTCAGAAAATTCTGAAGGACATACTTCCAGGGTCAGCCTGGGAAATTGTAGGATCTAATTTGGCCTGGGACTGCTGACCAGGCCCTGGTGTGGAGCCTCCAGGTCAGGCGTCAGGTGTGGCAGTTCCAGTAAGTTCCACTGTGGGGGGCTGTGTGTGTTGAGTTGCCAGCCTCCTAGGTGTGTCATTAGTGTTAGAAATAGCATTTGACTTGACACATGTCAGGATGGCAAACTGTGCTTCTTAATGTATGGCATTATAGGACCATCTGTTTTCACACTTACAGCTCCTGCAAAATCTTCCTTACTCTGACAAGATGACCGTGTTGTTTGTCTACAATGGCCCTCATATGCTGGAACCTAACAGATGGAATTTAAAGGCTTTCCAAAGGCGGCGGCGCAGGATCACATTCACCCAACCTTCTCAATAAAAGTGAAGGGCAAGAACTTTGGAATTTTTTTGGTTAAATCCTGTTTATAAGTATGGCTCACCTGAATAAAAGGAGATTCATTAAGACTAAGAGATGGGTCATTTTTGGAAGCCTGCTGTTAAATGCAAAGGGTTGATGAACGGACACCATAGTAACGCCTTTCCGTGGAACCTCATCTGATAGGTTCAACAGAAACTGAAGACTTCCTTTCTCCTAAGTCCTTGGCCCTCTGACCACAAGTCAGTGGGTTCCCATGGCAAAAGGTACTGACTTAGTGTTCACATCACAGGTACCGGGGAAGGGGTTGCCTGTCACAGGAAGTGTGCTTGACCTGGTAATTCTGAGCTTTAATTCCAGAGGAACTTTAATTCCTCTCCGAGTCTAAAGCGGACTCTACAGCTCATAGTTTCCTCCCAGTGTTATATTTAATTTTTTAAAAATTGATATGGAAATGTCTAGACTAATGTATAATAATAATTTATGACAGATCTATTCATTTCTTCCTATTAAAAAGGATTACCTTATCTCCACTAGGAAATGGGATTTTATGGGCCTTTGAAAAGATTTTACAAAACTTGCCACTGTAATTGTATTGGGATCTCTAGGGGAAACATACTGGGCTTCAAAAATGGTAGCAGAACGTCTCTGAAATGATGCCACAAGGCGGCCACTAGATGATGCAAGGAGCAACCGGAAGATTGACAGAAAAGAAATCAAGTGATAAGGGTTTTTAAAGAATAACCCTGTAAAGCATGTGTGGGGTTTGTTTTGGGGTTTTGGTTTTTTGGGTTTTTTTTTGGTTGTTTTTTTATTTAAAGTCAAGTGTATTTTACATCTTCAATTTCTAAAAGCATTTTTATAATTATTTTTAGTAAGATTTTTTCTTAAGATTTCATATACTGGTTTCTACAGTTTATATTTGAAATTTCTCAGTGTTATGTCAAGAGTGAGGGAAGCACTGATTTGTTTTAAAACATGTTTCTAGCACCTAAGCTTTTAGGTCCTTCCTTAACAGTGTTGATCCTACCCCATTGTCTTAAAAAAATCTAGTTTAAACTGTTTGAGCAGGAAAGAATTAGATGGGAGAATCATTTGTTTATCTCTGAGTTAATACTAATTAACATTGCCAAAACGAATTCTGTTCTTTAAAAAATAAAGCTTGTGAGATAGTGGACTAATCCAAGAACATGTCTTTGGACAGTGAATTGGATCTGTGCCAGAAATGACAAAATTATTATTTTTTTGACTTGGTAGCTTGAGTAAATTGAAGAATTCACTTTGGCTTTTGTAGATTCATAAATAGCCATGGAGATTTATATTCTTAATAGGTCAAAAAATAATGAACCATAAGTCTATATACTTGGACATTTTCTCTTTAAGAAGGTATTTTTTTCTTGAAAAAAATTTTAGAAGAGACTTCTCCTCTTAGCTTAATGCATGTATTATGAAAATATTTTAAAATAGCATTTTTACTTGTGTAACAACTCATATAAACATTGAAAAACTTGGTAACCTATTAGTAAAAGGATGTTGTTACCAAATGTTGGTTGTTTAATACTTTGATTTCCACCGAAATATCTTTACTAATATGTGCTCACTGTCATTTGTTTATTGTCTGAGTCAGTGCCAGTCATCTTATTTCTGTAAAATGATTATCAGTGTGAAACAAGAGCTTGAAGATGAGGCGTGTTTGCAAAAGAAAAAGGTCAAGTACATTTCAGTTTGCATTTGCCAGAAATTACTCCATACCTTGTCTGTAAGCATTTTATATTTCTCTACTGGACAAATACTTAGTTTTACATTGGATTTTGAGCTGTAAAGGAAAAATTATGTATCATTTTAAGAAAATAAGCCTAACACATGATATTCTCAGCCACTTAAAACTTCATATATTTTCTGCAGAGGTTGATTTCTAATTACATACAAATTGTAAAAACGCCAAGTAAAAGTCTGATTTGATGAATAAAATATTTAAAGAGAAAATCTTCATTGATTTACCTAAGGAGAGAGTCTCTATTCACAGATTTTTAGTGTTCAAAGTAAAAGTAAAGATTTTTTTGCTGCTTTCTGATTGTCTTTTGGACATGTACTTATTTTCTTTGGAGTATGAATCTTTAGTATGTGGAAAATGTAATTTTGTCCTGCTATAGTGTGTGTCTGTGTGTATGTATGCGTGTGTATCCCTGGGGGAAAAAATCGCTGTGGGAAATGCTACTTTGTTGGTAATAAATGCATATTTTCATATTCTTTTGGTGTATGTTATTTTGAATGAGAACTGTTTTTACACTTTCAACCTTCTTAAGAGTCATTCTGGTTTTCACACTTACTGAAAAACAAGTCTGTTCAGTGTGCCTTTGCTGGTCTGTCCATGGTCAAAAGCATAGAAGTTCTTGTCTGCCCGCAAGGGAATTACAGTCTCATTGCAGCGCTGAACACAATGAAAAATGTTTTAGCCATCTCAGGAAGCCAAGGTACAGCGCAAGTGTAAACATTTTTAGATTGAAACGCTAGATTTGCTTAAAAAAAAAAAATTCACAATAGTCTTTTTGTCTTCATACATTAAGCTGCTATCTTGACTCAGTTTCCTTATTGTGAAATGATAATACTGCATTCACAGGGTTGTCAGAGCGAGCAGATGAGGTAAGAGGTCTCTAATGAGGACACCTGGCATCCTAGTGTGCACTTTATAAATGTTTGCTCTAATTTTTTTCCAGCTTTATTGCAGTTTGTATTTAAATTAAAAAAAATTTTTTTTTTAGAGGGAGGAGCACAAGTGGAAGGGGCAGAGAGGGGGGGAGAGAAGAAGCCCAGCAAACTGCACTGAGCACAGAGTCCAGTGCGGGGCACAATGTCACGACCCTGAGATCACAGCCTGAGCTGAAACCAAGAGTCGGACGCTTAACCGACTGTCACCCAAGCACTCATTGGGTTTTAAATCTTAAATGTAATATACTATGTATTTTATACATCAAGGTCTGAGAATTCCCACTTAAGAACAGTTAATGTAGTGTTTTTATTCTGTTTACGGATTGTGTCTGTTGTTCCAAGGACATAGACACCTATTGGTTTTGACTGAGCCTTTCTAAGTACAGATAAAATTGTCCTACATGTTCATGAAATGTGAATTTATTGGTATCCGTATCTTCAGAGGAGTTCATCTCATTTCTTTATAGTCACACCATATATTTTGGAAAACTTGTAATTAATTGCAAATTTGGAGGATTTGACTCTCTTTTGACAGTTCAGGCGTATTTCTTATTCCCAGTGGAAAATTGGGATTTCTGGGGTTTTTGGTTGTTGAGCTAGAACTCTTCACTCCTTGCTCCAAAGTTCGTTCCTGGTGATTATTTGGGGTTAAACAAAGCTGGCTTTGAGAACAAACAGGGCTGTGCTGTTCAGCTCCCTTCTAAGGGGATTTGGTGAAGCTGAGCTCTGGCTCGGTGTTGGGTGTTCTGGGGCAGCTCACCAACATGAAGGAGGTTCTCCCGCCATAAATACCACCTTACCTATCTGATCATCCAGTAGTCAAGTTGCATTCCCTTTGGCCTCTCAAGAGCGTGCTTCCACACGTGGTCCGTGGCCAGGCCCATGTGTTAAAGTGCCCCCTTGGCACCCTGACCCTCCAGTCTCCTCTCTTACCAGTCCTGCCAATACTAAGGAGTGGGTTCAAACACCATTTCAGAGTAAAAGATTCAGGACAAACTGGCCAATGAATGTTGTGATAGAATCATTTTAAATTCTTTTCATATTATTTTTAAAATCTTAATTTAGTCCCAGTGATCTCGGTGACATGTTGCATTCTTTGCTTTCCAAATATTTGGAAACAATCCCCCACGTGGCTTAGATCATCCTCCTCTTTTCACTATCTTAAGTCATGAAAAGAAAGCATTTGAGTGATTTAGGCTAGCACTGCTAAGCCTGGTTATTTTGTAAACTAGAGGGAACAGTAATTGGCTCATAAGCTGTATTACACTTTCAAAGTGTTTCCACCCAACAACCCTGTACTGTAGATTAATGGAAACTTAGCAGTGTTAAAACTTTTTCCAGCTTTTACTGTCAGTAAATGGCAGAGGCGGGGCTGAAGGAACTTGTTTTTCCCAGAATACTGTACTGCCTTTTTAATCCAGGTACCTTGCCTTTTGGACTGTTGGGAGCTATATCATGAACAGTTACTGGTTATGTAATGTACTTGGTTACAGCTAAGTGCTGCTCCAATATGTCTCTGAATTAGGGTACAAATTTTGCAGGAACAAAAGCCCAGGTAGATAGAACTTATACAAGATAGACCTTTATTCCTTTCTAACAGAGCTCAGCAGTCTGAGATTTCTCACCCAGTTCATATTTGGCTGCTCTGCCTTTCTCAAGAAATGGTGGGTTCTTTCTCATGGGCCAAGACGGCTACTCCACTCTTGCCAACATTTGTATCCAAACAATGAAGAAGGGAGAAAGGGACAAGAGGAAAACATGGCAACCCCCCGCCCCTTAAGATCTTATTTGAGAGAGAATGAGATAGCCAGAGTGTGAGCAGACTGCTGAGCAGAGAGCCTGACTTGGGGCTCGAGCACAGGACCGTGGGATCATGATCTGAGCTGAAGTCACCCCCAACTGAGCTACCCAGGTGCCCCAACATAGCTTCTTCTTGAAGAGTATGCAAAAGCCCCAGGTTACTTTAAGTCTTGTCCCGAACTTAGTCGCATGATCTACAAGAAACTTGACTATGTTAGCTTTAGCTATGGGACAATGTACCTAGTTAAACTCCAGCCACTGTTTTAAAAAAAAGGGGGGGGTGGGAAAGGGGGACAAGAAGGGGAAAGCAAGTCTCCTCTCTCTGATACTCTCAAGTCTTGGCACATCCTTAGCTACTGGGAGCTATTAAAAACCTAATAGGCTCCTTGGACAAGCACAAGTATCTGAGAGCAAGAGCTAGGGCAGGATTGAACAGGGCTTATCTCCTACACGAATTAACTTCAAGACTAGGAGAGGTGATTACTTCAATGCCTAGAAACAGAGAGTCAAGCAAAATGAAGCAACAAAAAAGTACATTGCAAATTAAAGAACAAGATAAAAACTTAGGGGGGAAGTGAAATGGCAATAAGTAACCTACCTGTTAGTTCAAAGTAATGGTCATAAAGATGCTTACCAAACTGGGGAGAATAGATGAAAACAGTGACACCTTTAACAAAGAGATGGGAAATATGAGAAAGTGCCAAATAGAAGTTGCAGAGCTGAGGAATACAGTAACTGAACTAAGTTATCCACCAGGGCCATTTAACAGATTACATGAAGCAGAAGAAAGGATCAGTGAATTCAAAGACAAAGCAGTAGAACTCACCCAATCAGAGCAGCACAAAGAAAAATGAATGAGAGGAGGAAAGACAGCTTAAGGGATTTATAGGGTGACATCAAATGGATTAATGTTCCCATCCTAGGAATCCCAGAAGGAGAGAGAGGGGCGGAGCTCTTCCTTGAAAAAAACAATGACTGAAAATTTCCCTAACCTGGAGAACCAAACAAACATCAAGATCCAGGAAACCCTGAGAGTTCCAAAGAAGATGAACCCAAAGAGACCCACACTAAGACACATCATGAGGATGTCAAAAGTTAAAGGTAAGGAGAGAATCTTAAAAGCCAAAAGAAAAAAACAAGCTGTTAATGTACAAGGAAACACTCATTAGACTATCAGCAGGTTTTTTTCAGCAGAAATTTTGCAGGCCAGAATAGAGTGGCATGATCTATTTAAAGAACTGAAAGGGGAGGGAGTTGGGGACCCTTCCCAAAACACACTACTCAACAAAGTTATCATTCAGAATTGAAAGAAAGATAAGGAATTTTCCAGACAAGTAAAGCTAACAGCTTTTATCACCATCAAACCAGCCTTACAAGAAATGTTAAGGGACTTCTATAAAAGCTAAGAAGAAGGGTGCTAATTAGTAACAATAAATAAAAGAATAAATCTCACTGGAAAGGAAATATAGAGTAAAGGTAGAAGATTAATCACTTTTAAAGCCAGTATGAAGGTTAAGACAAAAGTGGTAAAAATGACTAGGATTACCATAATTAGTTAGGGGATACACAAGTTAAAAAGATATAAAATGTGACATTAAAAACTTAAAATGTAGCAAAGAGCACTCATCTGAAGATGAGCTCTAGAATGCATTCAAAGTTAAGTGTTACCAACTTAAAATAGAGTGATAATCGATTTAGGTTTTCTATATAAGCCCGGTGATAAAGCAAAAACCTACAGTATTTAAATAAAAGAATCTAAGCATACCATCACAGGAAATGAACCAAACAACACAAGGGCAAGAGAAGAAAGGAACAGAAGAACTCCAAAAGAGCCAGAAAACAATAACAAAATGAAACAAGTACATACCTATCACTGATTACCTTAAATAGAAGTAGACTAAATTCTACTTAGTAGAATTTAGTAGAAAGAGTGGCCAAATGCATTAAACAACAACAGGACCCATCCCAGTGCTGCCTACAAGATACACACTTTCAATGTAAGGACGCACAGAGTGGAAGCTAAAAGATGAAGGATTATATTCTGTGCAAAAGGAAAGTAAAGAGCTGGAGTAGCTGTATTTACATTAGACTAAACAGACTTTAAAACAAGTAAGACTATAATAGAAAAAGAAAAGCATTGCATGACAATAAAGGAAATCAATTTTTTTTTTTTTAAGATTGTACTCATTTCTTTGACAGAGAGAGAGGATACCCAAGCAGGGGGAGCAGCAGAGAGAGAAAGAGAGCCCCGACTTGGGGCTGACCCAGGATCCGGGATCACGCCCTGAGCCAAATGCAGATGCTTAGACTGAGCCACCCAGGGCCCCAAAGGAATCAGTTCAATAAGACGATATAACATACATAGGAGTACCCAACATACGAGCGCATCTATATATATGTATATGATGTATATGTATAATATATTTATTATTGGAGGAACAGTAACAACTTCAACACTTGGGACATTTTTAATACCAACTTACATCAATGTATAGATCATCTATCTAGGAAATCAATAAGGAAACCACCTTCAACAACACATTAGATCAGATAGACTTAACAGTTACATACAGAATATTCTATCCAAAAGCAACAAAATATACAGTTTTATGTGCGCATGGAACATCCCCCCAGGATACATCATGTGTTAGACACAAAAATGAGACAATATCTTTAAGAAGACTGAAATATCAAGCATATTTTCTGACCATACACAGTGGTACGAAATTAGCAATCAATTGCATGAAGAAAACCAGAAAATCCATACATATATAGAGATTAAACAACATGATGATGAACAACAAATGGAACAAAGAAAAAAATCAAAAGGGAAATAAAAAAATACCTTCAGACAAATGAAAACAGACAGAAAACCTGTTCTAATAGGCAAGTTCACAGCAATAAAAGCCTACATAAAGAAATAAGGAGACCTGATAATCTAACTTTTATATCTCAATAAACTCGAAGGAAAGATGAAGTCTCAAGTTAGTAGAAAGGAGGACATAACAAAGATAACAGCAGAAATAACAAAATGGCAACAAGTACATGCCTATCCTTTACTTTAAATGTAAATGGACTAAATGCTCCAATCGAAATATAAAGGGTGGCAGGATGGATTGGAAAAAATATATATATATTGCTGCCTACAAGTGATTCACCTCGGACCTGAGGAGATATTCAGACTGAAATTGAAGGGATGAAAAGCATTTAATGCAAATGGAAGTGGAGGTGGGGAAGCCAGGGTAGCAATACTTTTATCAGACAAAATAGACTTTAGGGGCACCTGGGTGGTTCAGAGGGGTTAAGCCTCTGCCTTCAGCTCAGGTCATGATCCCAGGGTCCCGGGGCTCTTTTGGAGAGTTCTTCTTCTTTTTTTTTTTAAAGATTTTATTTATTTATTTGACAGAGAGAGATTACAAGTAGGCAGAGAGGCAGGCAGAAAGAGAGGAGGAAGCAGGCTCCCCGCTGAGCAGAGAGCCTGATGCGGGACTCAATCCCAGGACCCTGAGATCATGACCTGAGCCGAAGGCAGCGGCTTAACCCACTGAGCCACCCAGGCGCCCCTGGAGAGTTCTTTTGAAGAACTTTTTTGGAGTTCTTCTGTTCTCTGCTCAGCAGGGAACCTGCTTCCATCTCTCTCTATCTCCGCCTGCCTCTCTGCCTGTTTGTGATCTCTGCCTGTCAAATAAATAATCTTTAAAAAAAAAAAAAGACTTTAAAACAAAGACTATAGCAAGAGACAAAGAAGGACATTACATGATGATGAATCAACCCAAGAGGATATAAGAATTGTAAATATCTACATGCCCAACCCTATAGCACCGAAATACATAAAGCAGATATTAAATGGACATAAGGACAGAAATTAGAACACCCCCCTTTACATCAATTGATAGATCATTCAGGCAGAAAATCAATAAGAAAACAGTGTCTTTGAATGACATACTGGGCCAGATGGCTATAATGGATATATATATAGAACATTCCATTCAAAACAGAATATACATTCTTTTCAAGTGCACACTGAACATTCTCGAGACAGATCATTTAGGCCTTTAAACAAACCTCGATCAATTTAGGAAGTATGAAATCATACCATGCCTCTTTTCTGATCACAACCATTTACTAGAAATCACTTATAGAAAAACTGTAAAAAGTCAAATACGTGGAAGTTAAACATCACCATACTAAGTAATTAATGGGTTAATGGATCAACCGAAGAAAATGAAAAGTACATGGAGACAAATGATGAAAACACAGGCATCCAAGATCTTTGGGACAGCAAAAGCAGTTTTAAGAAGGGCATATATAGCCATCGAGGCCTACATCAGGAAATAAGAAAAAGCTCAAACAATCTAACCCTACACTTAAAGGAATGAGAAAAACAATAAGCAAAACCCAAGGTGAGAAGAAAGGAAATAACAGAGATTAGAGGAGAAATAAAGGAGACAAACGTTTTTAAAAAATCAATTAAACCAAAAGCTGGTTTTATGAAAAGATATATAAAATTGATAAACCCTTAGCCAGACTCATAAAAAACAGCCCAAATGAATAAAATCTGAAACAAGAAACATCACAGAAATACGTAAGATTATAAAAAAATACTATAAAAAATTATATGCCAACAAACCAGACAACATAGACAAAATGTTAAAGCCCTGAACCTAACTTTCCCAGACTAAATCAGGAGGAAACAGAAAATCCAAACAAACCAATTACTACTAATAGAATTGAATCAGTAATAAAAAAAAAAAAAAAAAAAAAAAGAATTGAATCAGTAATAAAAGAAAGAACAAGATGGATTCATGGATGAATTCTACGAAACATGCTATATACTGCGTCATCTACACAGTACTGTCCCGGCACAAAACAACATACTGATCAACAGAACGGAATAGAACCACAACTATATGGTTAGTTAATCTACAACAAGGAGGGCAAGAATATGCAAGGGGGGAAAGACAGTCTTCAGTAGATCCTGCTGGGAAAACTGAACAGCTACATGCAAAAGAAGGAAACTGGACCACTTTTTCACACCCTACACCTAAAATAAAAACACTAAAAATAGATTTAAGGCCTAAATGTGAGACCTGAGACCATTAAACTCCTGCAAGGTAACAAAGGCAGTAATTTTTCTGACATCAGATGTAGCAACATTTTTCTAGATATAGCTCTTAAGGCAAGGGAAACAAAAGCAAAAATAAAGTATTTGGACAATATCACAATAAAAAGCTTTTGCTAATGATGAAGGAGATCACTAAAAAACAAAATTGCAAAGTACTGAATGGGCAAAAATATTTGCAAGGGATATATCCAATAAAAGGTTAACATCTAAAATCTATATAAAGATCTTATATAACAACAACACAATAGACAATCCAATAAAAAAAATGGGCAGAGGACCTAAATAGACATACTAGATGGCCCACACAAGAAAAGATGCTCTGCCTCACTTATCACCAGGGAAATGCAAGTCAAAACCACAAGATATCCCTTATGCCTGTCAGAATGGTTAAAATAAAAACCAGAAGAAGTAACAAGTGCTGATGAAGGGAGAAAAAGAAATCTTCATACACTGTTGGTGGAGATGTACATTGGTAGACTGGAAAACAGAATGAAAGTTTCTCAACAAATTAAAAATAGAAATACCACATGATCCAATAAATCCACCACTGGATATTTACCGGAAAAAAAAAAATGAAAACACTAACCCAAAAAGACATCTGCACCCCTCTATGTATTGCAGAATTATTTACAATAACCAAGATAACAATAGAGCCAGAAAACAATAACAAAATGAAACAAGTGCAAGTTTGTACAAGTACAACCTGTATCCACTGACAAACGAATGAATAAAAGCGATGTGAGATTTATAAATATATCTATATAGAGATATCTATATACAACACACAGCACACATGTAACACACGATGGAATATTGCACAGCTGTAAAAAAAAGGATGAGATCATGCTATTTGCAACAACAGGGATGGACCTAGCAGAGAAATAAAGGAAGTAGGTTCGACAGAGAAAGAGATACCATAGGACTTCACTAATCTGAAGAATCTAAAACAACAAACAAAAACCAAATGCATAAAAAAACAGAATGCATAAAAAAGGCAGAATCAGATCTACAAATACAGAGAACTAATGGTTGTCAGAGGGAAGGTGGTGGGGGGAATGAGCAAAATGGGTGAAGAGCAGTGGGAGGTACAGGCTTCCAGTTATGAAGTTCTGGGAAGAAAAGGCACAGCAAAGGGAGCAGACTCAGTGATGCTGTGATCGTGATGTGGGGTGACAGAGGGTGGTTATACCTGTGGGGGCCACAGCACACTGTAGAAACTTGTCAAGTCACTATGTTGTGCACCTAAAACTTAGTTATAATGTATATCAGTTATACTTAAATAAAAAAGAAGAAATTAAATAAAGAAAATCAGAAATGAAAGTTGGTGTTACAGCTGGTACCACAGAAGCACAAAGGACCAGAAGGGCTAGTACAAGCAAATGTATGAGAAAACACAGGACAACACAGAAGAAATGTCTAAGTTCCTAGAAAGATATCACCTGGTAAGACTGAATTATGAAGGAACAGAAAATCTGAACAGACCAACTACTAGTAAGGAGATTGAATCAGAAATCAAAAACCTAACACACACAAATCCAGGATGAGACAGCTTCCCCAGTGAATTCTATCCCAATTCAAAGAATTAATACCAATCTTTTTCAAACTCTCCCAAAACCTCAAAGACAAGGGAATGCTTCCAAACTCATTTTAGAAGGCCAGCATCACATGGATCCAATATCAGACAAGGACATGACAAGAAAAGAAAATTAAAGGCCAATATCCCTGCTGTGAACATAGATACAAGAATCCTCAACCAAATATTAACACATCAAATTCAACAATACACTGAAAGGATCACACACCATGATCGAGTGGGGTTTATTCCAAAGGATGGTTCAACATCTGCACATCACTCGACGGGACAGAGCACGTTAACAAAATGAAAGATAAAAGTCGTATGATCATCGGGATAAATTCAGAGAAATCATTTAACAAAATTCAACATTCATGTGTGATTAAAAACTCTCAACCAAGTGGTATAGAGGGAACGCACCCATAACAGAGGCTGTGTATGACCAGCCTGTAGCTAACATCACACTCCACGGTGAAAATCTGAAAATTTCTCCTGTACAATCAGGAACAAGACCGGGATGCCTGCTCTAGCCAGTCTTATTCAATATGGAACTGGAGGTCCTAACTAGAGCAAGTAGGCAAGAAAAATGAACAAAGTCATACGAATTGGAAAGGAAAAAGTGCAGCATTTGTCTATGACGAGATATTATATACAGAAAACCCTAAAGACTGTATCACAAACTGAGAATAAACAAATTCAGTAAAGTTGTAGAATATGAAATCAATACACCAAAATTTCTGGCATTTTATACACTAATAATGAACTATCAGAAAGAGAAAGTAAAAAAATGATACCATTCATAATTGCTCTAGAAAGAATAAAACACCTTGGAAAAAACTTAACTCAGGAGGTAAGAGGCTGAAAACTATGAGATATTAATGGAAGAAATTGAAGATCTCACTCACACACACACACACACACACACACACACGGAAAGATTTCATGTTCATGCGTTAGAATGATTAGCACTATTAAAATGTCCCTATCACCCCAAACAACCTTTATTGAATGCAATCCCTATCCAAATTCCAATGGCATTTTCTACAGAATTAGAATCAACAATAAAATTTTATAGAATTTTATTCCTAAAATTTTAAGGGATCACAAAAGATGCTCAGTAGCCAGAGCAATCTTGAGAAAGAACAAAGCACCTGGCTCCCTTGTTTCAAACTGTACCACAAAGCTATAGTAATCAAAACCAGGATAACATTGACATAAAAACACATCAGTGGAACAGAATAGAGACCTCAGAAATAAACCTACTATCCACAGTCAATTCAGTTATGACAGAGGCAAGAATATACAATGGAGAAAGGTCAGTCTCTTTGACAAATGTGCTGGGAAGACTAGAGCACTTTCTTAGGCCATACACAAAAATTAACTCAAGATGGATTAAAGACTTGAATGAAAGACCTGAAACCATTAGACCTCCCCATCAAAACAAAAACAAAAACAAAAATATCCACCAACAACATGGGCTAGGTGTTGGTGGTGATATTTTGAATTTGACACCAAAAGTAAAGGCAACAAAGGCAAAAATAAGCAAGTAAGACTAACCTCAAAGTAAAAATCTAAACAGCAAACCATCAATAAGATGAAAAGGCAGCCTAGTGAATGCCAGAAGATATTTACAGAGCATCTATCTGATTAGGGGTTAATATCCAAAACACACACAGAACACATACAACTCCACACCAAAACCAAACAAAAAATGGGTAAAAAATGGGCTGACGTTGTAGGCATGTGTTTTTCCAGAGAGGACATACCGTTGACAAGGAAATATGCCCAACGTCACTAATCATTGGGAAAACGCAAACCGAAACCCTCATGAGAAATCACCTCACACCTATTAAGATCGCTAGAATCAAAAAGACAAGAAATACAGTGTCGGCAAGAGTAGGGAAGATACGGGACCCTTTTGCTCTGTTGGTGGGAATGTAAAATGGTTCCTCAAAAAAAAAAAAAATAATAGAACTACCCTATTATCCAGCAATTCCACTTTTGGGTATTTATGCGAAGAAAACAAAAACACTTACTCAAAAGGATGTCTGTAGTTCTATGGTCATTGCAGCATTATTTACAATAGCCAAGCTTTTAAAACAACCTTATTGTGCATCAATAGGTGAATGGACAAATAAATTATACATATAGACGCAATGGGGTATTATTCGGCCTTTAAAAATAATGAAATCTTGCCGTTTACGACAACATGAGTGGAACTTGAGGGCACTATGCTAAGTGATAGAAGACCAAGAAAGACAAAGGCCCATGGGGAGCTAGAAACCAAAGCCAGCCTCACGGATATAGAGCATGGACGGGAGAAGCTAGAGGGGAGGGGTGGGGGGTAGGAGAAATGGGCGAAGGAGGGCAAAAAGTAAAAAATAATAATTAAAAATAAATATAAATAAAAGTAAACAAACTTGGTCTATGAAGGTAGTTTAAATTGCACCCCAGGGCCGCCCAGTGGCTCAGTTGGTTGCGGGTCTGACTCGCGATTGCCGCTCAGGGTGTGGGCTCATGGTCCCGAGACCAAGCCCTGTGTCTAGGCTGAGCTTCCTGGGGATTCTGCTTCTCTCCCTCTGCTCCTCCCCCCACTTACACTCGCTCGCTCTCTCTGAATTAAATGGACACATCTTTAAAAATATAAAAAATAAAGTGTACTGCAAAGCTATTTTGAGGCGCAGTAATGGCATACAGACTGAACACTACTGGCATCGAGAGGGTTTGGGGTCTGAGAAATGGGAAGGTTTCATGAAGATACGGAACATGGGTATTCATGGTGGACACACCGAACAGGCCGGCAAGCTACACGGGCTGATTACACAAGTGGAAAGATATTCATGTCATCAATAATTTATGTTATTTCCAGTCGATCCAAGTTAATTCCGTCACATAGAATTCTTAGGAATTTTGTTTGTCATAACCCAAGCTCAGCATGGATAAGAGCTATTTCCCCACAACCTTGTTTACAGATACAATGAAAGGAAGTCTTAGATAATTCTGCCAGTCATAGACATTTGGGATGATTTCATTATTATTTGTTATTTATGTCATAGACATTTATTAAGTATTTGTCACAGGAAGTATTGAACTGTTCTTGTACTGAATTTTCTATGTACAGTGAAGTTCTACCTAGCTTTTACTCTTTCGGGGGATTTGATCATACTTTGCATGAAAGGTTCACTTACACCAGATGTGATAATATTCCCTTACTGGAAAAACAAGATATCCTTAGACCAATTTCCAGTCCAAAGTTTGCTAGGGACTCAAGCTTTGGGAACCATCTCTGAGTAAAGAATCTGGAGCTTGCTGGATTCTTAAACCCAGTTCACGAAATAATTGGGAGTATTTGAACATTTTAGCTAAGCTATTAATGTATATGTTGGAAACCTTTAATTTCTCAGCAAGAGCTCATTCTGAACATTCATCATGTTAATTACGAGCTATCAATTTAATAAAAATCCAATTTTGACGCTCTGTGCTAATTAACAAAGCATCTGTCTGGTTTTAATCAATATACAGATAGTGTATCTGTATACTCTGGGGCGGGCTCTCTGCTCAGAAGGCTCAAGTACACCCTCGTTAAGCCAATGGGTACACACGCTATCCCTGTGCCCAGGCAGAACACTTGAAAGGAATTTTACATGGAACAGCGGCCAAAGGCCGTGATGGAAAAATCGTTTATAAAGGTAGGGTGGGGCAACATAATGCAGAATAAGGCACAGAATTTTCTTATTACATTGTCTTGTTGCTGCAGCCGGAGAATAACACAACCAGAACTTCAGCCCAGGGGGGCTCTTGAGGCCCTTAGTTCCAGGGGAAGGAAACAAGGGCACGCGAGAGAGAAAGCACGGAGATGCCTAAGGAAGACCGAACAGTTGCTGTGCTAAGAATAGAAGTAGAGAAGTAGAGGAAAAGCACAAAAGCTATTTATACAGAGAATATATGAAAATATTGATCGTGCTTCCCATTTGTGTCATGTTTGGTCTTTCACGGATCTCCTTTAATTTGGAGAGAAACTGTAGAAAATGAATATTTTCTCGGTGTTAGGGGACTCAGAGTCCTCAGATGGACTTGGCCACCCTCATCAGCCTAGGGCAGCGCAGGAGCTGGGCTCCGAGGCAGGGGTGCACTGAGGGGTGCAGGGAAAGGCGAAGGTGCCCGACAGGTGCTGGCCTCAGGATAGATGTTGCTGAATCGCTCACCGCTAAGTAAGATCCCTTCTGACCCAGCGAGTCTGCCCACCGGAACGGAGCCGGCCTATTCTCCCCTGGTACTTCCAAGCATGGGTGAGAGTGTGAAACCCAATACTGTTTGAAATGCAGTCCGGAAACAGGTCAATAAATTAGGAAGCCAACAACCATTGGAAAGAATATTGCACAGTTGTTGGAAAGAATGAGGCCGCTCTTTGTGTCCTGAGAAGATCAGCTCTCCAGGCTGCATGAAGGAAAACAGGGAGGTCCTGGGGAGGGGCAGGGGCAGGGAAATTACCACGTGCATTTGAAAAGAAAGGCACACACACACACACACACACACACAGCCTTCATTTTCCAGCTCTTGAAGGTACAAAGAAACAGAGGTTACCTCTAGGGAAAGCAACAGGGTTGGAAAGAAGATTTATTTTTCACCATAGCCCTGTTTGTATCTCTTGAGTTATAAACCTTACACTACTTATTTTTAAAGCCTTTTTATGTTAAAAAAACAAACAAACAAACACCAAAACCATACAGGCTTTGAACTCAAAGAGAATTTACTTCCACTACTTAACTATGTGAACGTGGTCAAGGTTTTGTTCTTTTTTTCCGCAATTTAGTGTGATATCATAGATGATAGGATGAAGTGTCTTACGAAGCCAACATGGAGACCCGATCATTGTCAAAATTTGGTGTAATTCTTCTCTTTAATTCTTCTCTGTAATTCTTTATTTAAAAAAATAAAAATAAAAACTGACCACTTTACCTGATTACAAATACAGTTAAGTTTTAAAAAGTAGATTACAAAATTCATCAACCCATGTAAAGGAGAGTGACTTGCGATGAAGATTTAGAATAACGAGAAGTGTTTAAATGCTGGTTTATTGTGCAGTAAGCGCGCCATATTTTCCTCTTGAGTCCAAAAATCATCTTTACTGTCAAATGTACCCTTGCTGGCTAATAGCATATCCCGCCTAGAAAAAGCAGCAGCAAGTGTTACTACTATAAATACTATGGCTCCGGGGAGCTGGTTTGTACTGAAACAGCACGGGTTATCCTGCCTGTCCTGCGTGGACATCACTCAGCGACTTCCAGGGACTTAAACATTGTTGCTCTGCTTTACGGGTGATGAGGACAAATGCAAGTCTTAGCCAGAGTGTGCAGGAAAACAGGAACCCTCATTCATTTTCCAGTCAAGTTCAAGTTACCATTCAGAATTCTGTAACATGAAACCTAGAACCGCAGGCTTTCCTTTGGGGCCTTTGCTTGAGCTCTTCAGGCCATGGTCAAGTAAGTGCAGACCACTTGCTCTCTCGCTGCCTTCCAGCTCCCTCCTGGAGAGAGAAACCTAAGAGAGGGATCCCTGTGCCAAGGGGAGAGAAGCAGCACCAGCCACAGAAGGAACGTCTGTCCCTGTTAGGTAGGACTTAAACCGGCCTGGGAGAGCACACTGTGGCCAAATGACCAGAAGCAAGACAGGACAGGAGCCAGAAGGGCCCAGTGGCACGTAGAGCAAGTCTCAAGTTGCAGACTCCCTGGTACAGAGCTCAGAGCCCGCGAAGGAGGCAGAGTCCCAGGGCCCAGGCTCAGGCCCCACTTGCAAAGCTGCCCCAATTGATCCGGACCATTCACGGAGGCAGCGTTCAGGAGAAGAGAAATGAGCATCTTTATTAAGCCGCCTTCCTATTTGATCTCTGCTACAGTAGTGGAACTTCGCATAGTTAATATGCAGCCAAATAGGAGACCCTGCAAACCCGTCTCTTCCGTAATTCTGATAAAGTCAAAATAAAGTATCTTTTTTTCTCGCCTAATTTGAACTTTCGATTAGTGACATGGTGCCTTTCTGTTTCTCAATCATTTGTGTTTCTTCTTTGAATTGTCTCTTTTCCTTCTGTGTCCATTACTTGCCTTTATGGACTTTTTCATATTGATTTTTGTAAGTATATTTCATGTCTATAAAATATATGAACCTATAGAAATATGTTTCATAAAATGAAATAAAGAAACAAGCCATTTGCCCATGATATAAGTGGCAAATATTTTTCCCCAGCCTATTCTTGACTGTTTATAGTGTGGGGCTTTTCGTTGTTGTTTTTCTAGGTAAGAATTGCTGTTCCTGTGGTTATTTTTAATTTTTTTTTAAATTTTACTTTAGTCAGATTTTTCATTCTCTGCTCTATGGAATTTTCAGAAAGGCTTTTCCTACTCTTAGATATGAATAATTTACTCATGTTTTCTTCAGTCTTTTTATAGGTTTTTTTTACATTTAAATCTTTGCCTGTAATTGGTTTTGAAATAAGAATGAAGCAAGAATCAAGCTCCCACATGTAACCAGTCTGTTTCCACATGGTTTCAATCACTCTTTATTCATGGTACATATTCTTATCTTGTAACTGGCCCATTTTTCTTATTGCTCAGAATTACTCTATTTCCCTATGCTTTATATTTCCAGGTGAACTTTAGAATCATTTTGGCCTCTAGAAAAACAAGTTTATTGTGATTTCATTTGTTATTGTATGAGTTTCCAAATGAAATAACTGACATTTATATAATATCAGATCTTCTCACTCAAGAGTAAGATAGGTCTCTATTTCATCAACTTCCTATATTCCAAAGAGATTTATGATTTTATAGGTTATAGATTTATAGGCCTTTTCAAATCTATTTCTAGGTATCAATCTTGGTGTTATTGCTATTATAAAATAGAAAATATAATAATCTTGATATTTTGTAACTATTAAACCAAATTAATAGGAAAACTTAGTTGCCTTCCCCAGATTATCAGTCACACATGGACTTACTTTATTAAATTGATCTTGTACACTGGAGCGCACAATTAAAAAATCTAACTCATTTGAGCTAGTCTATTCATAAAATTTGTTCTGAAGCCATATACCCTAGCTTGAAATGATTCACAGCCTTGAAGATACTAAAATATGCATGAGCCAAAAATGTTAGGTAACATATAAAACATTATCTGAATTGCTGGTATATTTTCATGTTATTGATACTTCTTGCCATAAAATACAGAACTCTAGTTCATATTATTAAATATTTGTTACTATTTAAAAACTAAGGACTTTCTCATTTTGTGAAGAGTATATATTAAACCCACAGAACCAAGAAATCTGACGAAACCCTAACACACGAAACAGGACAAAAACGACACCAAAGTGTATCAGAAGGAAATCGCTAAAAACCAGTGAGAAGGAGAAAAACTTAAGAGCAGCCACGGGACAAGATATTATATAAAACAAGAAAAGATATTATATAAAACAAGGGAAGATTAATAGGAGATTCCTCAATGGCTAGAATCCGGATGAGAGGTCTGTGGGGCCGCATATATTGAGCACCGAGAGAAAAAACTCAACCTAGGATTCTCTACACAATGAAAATCTCTTCCCAAAACAAAGACAAAATAAAGATGCCTTTAATTATTCAATAAAGCTTTTTTATTGGGGCACCTGGGTGGCTCAGTCGGTTAAATGGCTGCCTTGGGCTCAGGTCATGATCCCAGGGTCCTAGGATTGAGCCCCACATTGGGGTCCCTGCTCAATGAGGAGCCTGCTTCTCCTTCTGCCCCTCTCCCTGACTCATGCTGTCTCTCACACTCTCTGACTCAAATAAATAAATAAAATCTTTTTCTTAAAGATTTTATTTACTTACTTGATAGACAGAGTCACAAGCAGGCAGAGAGGCAGGCCGAGAGGGGGTGGTGGGGAAGCAGGCTCCCTGCTGAGCAGAGAGCCCAATGTAGGGCTCGATCCCAGGACCCTGGGATCATGACCTGAGCCAAAGACAGAGGCTTTAACCCACTGAGCCACTCCAGCGCCCCAATAAATAAAATCTTTTAAAAAACTGTTTATTTCAGCAATCTCTACACTCAATATGAGGCTCGAACTCACAACCCCAAAATCAAGAGTTCCATGCCCTTCTGACTGAACTAACCAGGCAGCCCAATAAAGACATTTAGACATACAAAAGCACACCAATTCTACAATAAATCTTAACAGAAGTTTTACTAGCAGAAAAAAAATCTAGATCTACAAAAGGAATGAAAAAAAGAATGAGGTAGTAACTACCTGGGAAAATATATAAATTATATACATTTTAGATCTATAAAATATAGACATTTTAACATTATTTAAATATATTTAAAATATTATTGACCATTTAAATAACAGTAATAACATAGAGTTGGGTTTAGAACTTATGTAAAAAAGTAAAATGCAGGACAACAACACCAGGATCAGAAAGTGAGAAATGGAAGCATACAAAGGTTCTCATAATATTGTATCTACAAAAGTGGTATACTATTACTTAAAGACAAGATACAATAATAACTCATCACAGTCTAAAAGCCCTAAGGTAATTGCTAAAATAACGTAGAATTACAGCTAATAAGCAGGTGTGGACCAAATGGGTGAAGGTGGCCAGAAGGTACAAACTTCCGGTTATAGAATACGTAGCACAGGGATGTAACATACAGCACAGTAACTATAGTTAATAATGGTGTGCTGTGTCTTTCAACGTTACTAAAAGAGTAGATTTTTTTTGTTTTATAGATTTTACTTATTTATTTTAGAGAGCGAGGGGCCAGAGGGATGAGGGAGGGGCGAGAAGGACAGCGGTGAGGGGCAGTGGGCTGGAGGTGAGAGGTGGGAACGAGAGGTGGGGGGAGGGAGGGGACAAGAAGTAACTTCTCTAACCGTAATGGAGTTAAGTTAGAAATAAGAGAAAAATCTAAGGAAAGTCTCCAAATATATAGAAGCTGAATAAAAAATTTTTAGGAAATATGTGAGTCAAAAAATAATCAAAACAGAAATCAGAAAGCATATGGAACTAAATAAAAATAAAAACAAAACATATCAAAATTTGCCTATAAAGTAAGACTTAGGGGAAATATATAAATATATTAAAATATCATATATAAAATATTAAATATTATATATATTAATATAGTATATATAAAGTATTATATATAATATAATACTTATATAATAAGTATTAATAAGTATACTTATATAATATATACTATTAATAATTATATAATAAGTATATACTTATAAGTATATATGTTAATAATTAATTATTAATAATAAGTATATACTATTAATAAGTATACTTATATAATAAGTATATAAATATATACTATATAATATATAATATTTATATTATATTATAAAATATATATATATAGCAAGAAATGGCCATATTAGAAAATAAAGATCTCAAGACCTTAAGCCATAAACCTCCTAGAAGAAAACTAGGCAGAAAGCTCTTTGACATCTGCCTTAACAACAGTTTTCTAGATCTCTCTCCTCAGGCAAGAAAAAATAAACTATTGGGACTACACCAAAATAAAAAAACCTCTTCACAGCAAAGGAAACCATCAGTAAAACAAAAAAGGCAACCCACTGAATAAGAGAAAATATCTGCAAATAATATATCCGATAAAAAGTTAATATCCAAAAGTACGAAGAACTACAACTCAACATCAAAAACAAACAATCCAATTTTTAAAAAAGGGCCAAAGACCTGAAGAGACATTTTTTCCAAAGACAACATATAGTTAGCCAACAAGCACATGAAAATGTTCAGCACCACTCACCACTGGGAAATGCAAATCCAAGTAACACCTGTCAGGATGGCAGGAATAATAAAGACGACCATAACAAGTGTGGGCAAGGATGTGGAGAAAAAGGAACCCTCGTACATACACTGTTAGTGGGAATGTAAACTGGTATAAGCACTATAGCCTTTATTTTTTGGAGGTTCCTCAAAAAATTAAAAATAGAAATATTATATGATCCAATAATCTCACTACCTGGTATTTAGCCAAAGAAAACAAAAACACCAATTCAAAAAGGTATACATGCACCCCTATGTTTATAGCAGATTATTTATAATAGCCAAGATATGGAATCAACTCGCATGTCCATCAATAAATGAATGCATAAAGAAGATGTGGTGTTTATATATAATGGAATGTTACCCAGCCATAAAAAAGAATGAGATCACGCCATTTACACAATACAGACAGACCTAGAGGTCATTATGCTAAGTGAAAGAAGTCAGACAGGAGAAGACAAATACCATATTATTTCACCTATATGTGAAGTTTTAAAAGCAAAGCAAATGAACAAAGAATCCAAAAAACAGACAAATACAGAAAACAAATGGATAGTTGCTTATATCGGGTGTTGAGGGGGGCAGTGAGTGGGGAGTGAGAAAATTAATGACCCCAGCTTCTACCTTAAGTAGCTAGAGCAAGAAGAGCAGATTAATTCCAAGGTAAGCAGGAGAAGGGAAATAAAAATCAGAATGGAAGTTAAGAAAATAAAAACCTCAAACAATAGATAGAAATCAATGAAACTAAAACCAGGTGGAGGGATAGGAACCAAGGCAGGACAGAAGTTACCAGCACGGGAATGAGGAAAATGCCGCTACTAGAGATTCCATAGATATTAAAAGGATAAAGAAACACTGTGAACAAATTTATGCCAATGATTTTAAAAGATTTAATGTATTTATTTGACAGACAGAGATCACAAGTAGGCAGAGAGGCAGGCAGAGAGAGAGAGGAAGAGAAGCAGGCTCCCCGCTGAGCAGAGAGCCCGATGCGGGGCTCCATCCCAGAACCCTGAGATCATGACCTGAGATGAAGGCAGAGGCTTTAACCCACTGAGCCACCCAGGTGCCCCAATATGCCAATGATTTTGATAACTTAGATGAACTGATAAATTTCTTCAAAGACACAAATTGCCAAAGCTTGCCCAGGAACGGAACAGCCCTAATTTATTTTAAAAAATTGAATTAATAGTTGAAAACTTTCCCACAAAGACAACTCCAGGCACACAGGGCACCACTGGCGAATTCTAAATATTTATGAATTCTCTACAGACTCTTTCAGAAAATGGAAAACGAGGGTAAACTTCCCAACTCACAAGCCCGGAGATTACTCTAATACCAAAATCAGACAAAGGTCTTACAGAGAAATTGCAGACCAATATCTTTAGGTAATAAACATAGGTAACAAAAATCCTAAATACAATTTTTACAAATAGAATCCAATATAGGTGAAAAAGAGAATTAATACATTTGACGAAGTGAAGTTTACCCAAGGAATGAAAGATTGTTTTGACATTTGAAAATCATCAGAGTAGGCCAGTGGTACATAGATAAGTCATCTGAATTCTGAGTACAAAAATCCATCAATGTAACTTATCATATTAACAGATTAAAAATCTGTATCCATAAATATAGAAATTATATGTGACTCTCTCTACAGATGCAGACAATCATAGGAGAAACTCTATTGTCCATTCTTGACAAAAACCCTCTGGTAATGAAGAAAAGGAGGAAAAATTCCTCACCCTGATAGAGGGCATTTACTTAATATCCTCTAACTAGTCATACTTAATGGTATACAACTACATGATTTTCCCCTAAGATCAGGAACAAGGCAAGGATGCCTAGTCTCAATGCTGGAGATTCTAGCCAATGTAATAAGGCAAGTGAGAATAAATAAAAAGCATCCATATTGAAAAAGAAAAAAAAACTGCCTTTTTTCACAAGTGACATGATCCCTTATGTAGAAAATCTCATGAGATCTATGAAAATCCTGAGGGCCAATAACTGAGTTCAGTCAGTTTTCAGGATACAAGATCAATATATCAGAACTGTTTCTAGGGGCACCTGGGTGGCTCAGTGGGTTAAAGCCTCTGCCTTCAGCTCAGGTCATGATCCCGGGGTCCTGAGATCCAGCCCGGTGTCAGGCTCTCTGCTCAGCAGGGAGCCTGCTTCCTCCTCTCTTTCTGCCTGCCTCTCTGCCTACTTGTGATCTCTGTCTGTCAAATAAATAAAGAAAATCTTTTAAAAAGAGAGAGAGAATTGTTTCCATAGACTAGCAATGAAGATTCAAAAATTAAAAGTACCAAAGAGTACTGTTTGTTTACAGTGGTATACAAAAACTTGAAAACTCAGGGAATAAGTCTAACAAAAGATATGAAAGTCTTCCACACAAAACTATGAACAATGTTGAGAGAAATTAAAGAGGACTTAAATAAATGCAGATACAACTTGTTCCTAAGTTGGAAACTCAGTCTGTTTTCAGTTCTCTTGAACTGATCTCTGGCTTCAAAACAGACTCTACCAAAATCTTAGTAGGCATTTTTATAGAAATTGTGGCAAACTGATTCTAAAATCCAAAAGAAAATTCAAAAGATCGAGAATAATCAGAACTTTGAAAAAGAAAACAAAATTTAAGTTCTAACACTAACATTTCAAGAATGATTATTAAGCGAAAGCAATCAGGTCAGTATGCTAGTAGAATACGTAAATAGATTAGGGGAATTAAAGGGTCCAGAAACAGACTTTTTTTTCAGCAACTAATTTTCAACAAAATCGCCAATACAATTTAGTGGAGAAATGACAGCCTTTTCATTTAGAACAACTAGAGATCTACACATTATAAAACAAAATAAACAAGCAAAATTTGATCCCTATTTTCCAATATATAAAAAATTAACATAAAGTAGACCATAGGCCTACATGTAAAACTTAAAACTGTAAAACTTCCATCAAGAAACAGGGTAAAATTCTGGGATCTTGGGTTAGGCAAAGATTTCTTTTGACACCAGAAGTGCAGCTCATAGAATAACAACTTGTTCAATCTGAGTCATCAGAATAAAAAAAACTTCTGCACATAGGAAGGATACAAGTAAAGAAAAAAAATACCAGCCAGACTGGTAGAAAGTCATTTCAGAGGATACATCTGATCAATGACTTGTATTCAGAACTTATACTCTCAAAACTCAATAATCAGAAAACAAACCATTTTTTTTTTAACAGCCATGAGTTTCAGTAGTCAATTCACCAAAGAAGATAGGACCAGTGCATTAAATAGTACTCAGTGTCATTACTCATTAGGGAAATGCAAATTAAAACCATAATGCTATACCACTACACACTCATTAAAATGCCTAAAATTAAAAAAGATATTTAATGACAAGTGCTGATATCCATGAGAAGAGCTGGAAGGCTCCTACAAGGCTCGTGGACATACAGAATGGAACCACCACTTGGAACAGTGGTTAGCCAGTTTCTTAGAAAGTTAAATACACAGATAGCAGATGGTACAGCTCTTCAACACTTAAGTATTTAGTCAACAGGATTATTGTAAACATGTGTCCATGTAAACATTTTCCTAACAAGGTTTATAAAAGTTCTCCTTAGGAGAGCCACAAACTAGGCACCACCCAGATGTCCATCAATAGAGAAATGGGTAAGGAAACTATAGTATATTCTACATGCAATGGAGTTCTACATGCTACATTCTAGAGGCAATGGAATTCTATATGGATCTATCTCCAAATTACACTCAGCAATGGAAGCCGGACACCCTCTCCCCCATACAGGACACACTGTATTATTCTACTCATACACAATTCTAGGAAAAGCAATTTAATTTATAGGAACAAAATAGAGGAGTCGTTGCCTGGAGATAGCAGAAGGGGGTGGAAAGGGATGCCAGAAGATTGTAAAGGGTCATGGGCAAATTTTGCATCTGATGGCCTTGTGCACAATCTTGATTTTAATGGTTTCTAAGGTGTATGCATGTTAAAATTTACATTCTGCTCTTTAAATAGGCGCAGTTTCTTGTATGTCAATTATAACTCACCAAAGCTGTTAAAATTATTAATTGGATAAAATATTGAGAACTTAAATCAATCTGATCCTCCCTCTGAACAGATGGGGGAAAAGTAAGACTTTCATAATAAAGGGACTCTCATTCCACAGTAAATCAGAGCATGGAGACGGTTTCATGCAAAGGTTTGCTAGTTTTATTATCCTTGGTTGTTTGTCTTGCCTTTCCTTCGTACTAGTTCCTGGGCGTCCCTGTAAGACTGTTTTGATACAGAGTAAGCAAAATTCCATACTCAGGAATCCTCTAGAAAACATCCTCTCCTTTAACATCCAAAATGACCCATCTGTCTTCAGAGGGAGAACAGATTCTCAGCTGATAATAACCCAAACTCATTATGGAGTTATAACCAATGTTCAGTCCTACAAATTGTTCCTGCGTATCTAAACCAGGGAGTAGAACACCCAGCTTAACCACCGTGTGCCTGAAGCCTAGGACTTCTTGTCTTTTTATTTTAATGTGCAAATATAAACTCATTCTGCATAAGCTTGGATTCGGTTTGCAGAATTTTGCAGAAACTCTTCAGAACCCACAGAGCCCCGGTGGAGAGATTAGATGATCTGTCCCCTTGCCTCAGCTGTAGCTTGCAAATGGAAGTAAAGTCTTTACAGAGAGGTTGGGTCCTCCCCAAGTTCCTTACCTGTTGGATCTTGGTAGAAGCCAAGCACAGGAGAACGGGGTTAGGTCTCAGTGTGTATCACCAAACACAGATGAAACAGAGGACAGGACCCCAAACCCTTGATCTCTTGACTTCACCATCCCATGGTTCTTTACCTTATTTTGAAATTATACGACACAACAACTGTTTTCATTTTGAGAGATTCCCTTCTCATTTTCTTTCTGTTGCTCAGTTCCAAACCTGGTGGCTCTTCGGGAACTCAATGTGGAGAAATTTCAAGAGGGGAAACTCTAGCCACAGAATATTATCAACCGTTGAAAAAGTGGTATTGAGGTTGGTTTCCCTCTGCTAAGCTGTATGTGTGAACTCAAAAAACAATGCCATCCTTTGAGATGGTCTCGGGACAGTCATTTGACATGACTGTGAAGGCAAAACCAATAAGAAATCAACAAAAGAGGAGAAAGGCAATGAAGTGACTTTCACAAGGAGTTTTGGGGACTGTGGGTATTTTTCCATTCACCTCGCACCTCCCTCTCCTTCAAACAACATTTAAAAGACTTTGGCCATAAAAACTGCCTTGGTTAGAGCACTATCAAAAACCATTTCGAGAATACCCCGTTTCTGTACTATCTTATTGGTGAAGTACTTTTTCTTTTGCCCAATTTCCTATCTCTTGCTCACAGGTTTTAATTATAATAGCTATCTTAACCATTTTCACATTTACATACAATTTTCCCCATCGCTTAGCCAAGAAATTTCCCACAAATGCAATATACATATGGCCATTATTTTTCCTTTTCTGCTTTTTTTCCCTTTTTATCCTCCAATGTATTTTCCCATTCTGCTTCCATGCTTCTGACGCCTACACGTTTGCAGGCTTCTGCATTTCTATTCTTTCTAGACCCATTGTTCTGCCTCTCTTCTCCCACTTCCAAGATAGATAGCCTTCATGAGTAGCAAGAAAAATATCCTCTTGGTACAGGACCATCCAGTATCGGGCAAATGCTTTGCACGTTGTTGTGTTGATTCAATGATATGAGCAAGGGGCGCCTGGGTGGCTCAGTGGGTTAAGCCTCTGCCTTCGGCTCAGTCGTGATCCCAGAGTCCTGGAATCGAGTCCCGCCTCAGGCTCTTTGCTCAGTGGGGAGCCTGCTTCCCCCTTTCTCTCTGCCTACTTGTGACCTCTGTCAAATAAATAAGTAAAATCTTAAAAAAAAAAAAAATGAGCTAAGCTTGAAAACCCAGCTGCCCCACCCCTCCCTTTTTCTCGTTTTTGTTTTGTTTTTTTGGCCAAGTAGCCTCAAACTCTTTTTGTATTAATATGTTCATGCCAACATTAGTTGAACGTCCAGCCCTGTGTCTGGCAGGTTGTAACCACTGCGTGTGCTAGCTCACTGAATCATTACGCTCTCCGGGCCATTCCCGGACTCTGCCCTGATTGCAGCAGAGAACTTGGGCTCACCAAACGAAATCACTCTGTTACCCTTTGCTACACATGGAGTAAACCACGGGACTGTTCTGAGCCTCTGCTCCCTCGTTTCAGAGCCTGAACCCTGGCATCCCAACCTCCCCGGCCCCCCCTCTTCTTGTTCTCGTCCTTCTCAGACCTCCCTACCTGTCTTTGGAGAGACCCTGTTTTCCTTCCTGTTCTTTTCCAGATGTATCTTCGGACTTTGATTTTAGATTGGTCCTATCTCCTAAAATATTTTGCCAAGCAAAATCGATGTGAAGGAGAAATTTGATGCTGGTGTTTTATTTATTTTTGCCTTTCTCGTATAAAACCTCTCCCCTGAGTTCCTGTCTTTGTCTTCAACCTCAAATTCTGTGGCTGCTTTCTGACACTGAGTGACACTGCCTGCGAATCCACGGACTCCTTAGGTTGGAGGAGGTTGCCTGGCATTTATAATTTCTTCTGTCCTTTTTTTCATGCCTGGTTTGTCCTTTACTTGTATCTGCTGGGTACTTCTTTCCCCCTCAGAGGAGTATCTGGAGACTCACCAGTCTTCAAGCGTAGGGCAGAGGGTTTTAGGATTCTCTCTCCAATTCTCTTTTCTTTACATGACATGCAAGAATGGAAAAGGATTCTGCATCCATCAGGCCTTCTGGAACAGTCTGACTCCCTTGTTCATGTTTGACTTCCGAGGCTTCTAAGCTTCCTCCCCTCGAGCCCCACACGTGGGTGGGCTGATGGAGAGCCTGAGGGTCCATCTTGCTCCTGCAGAGCTCCTGTCCTTGCCATTGAAGGAAGCTTTGTCTTCTGTTCCCCTCTTGTGGGGCCTTCTGAGTTGGCTACCTTGTCGTATATGGTGCCCAGACATGGTTTGACCCTCCTCACCATTGTTCTAACCCTGACTTCTTAATTTCCCCTGAACTTAGTACCTCGCCTGATTTATTATTTTCCTTGTTTTGTTGGTATAAATCAAGAATTCTCACCAGCCCATCCTTTATTGGTGTTTATCGAATGTTATCATAGTGTCCTGTTTCCCTGGTATTTATACTTTTCCATTTTGGATTGCCTCTTGTTCACATTGCTCTAGCATATTCTTTATTCAATTTAATATGCATGGCTGATCAGTCATGCATCAGACAGAGGGTGGGTTTGTTGGACAAGGAGTATTTCCAGTCACGCATTTGCAACTTTTCAGCTAGCAAGAACCCCTTTACCTTTACAAACAATGTCTATATATTTACACTGAAGATTATAAATCCTGCCTATAGGGGTGCCTGGGTGGCTCAGTTGGTTAAGCATCTGCCTTCGGCTCAGGTCATGATCCCAGGGTCGTGGGATCGAGCCCCACGTTGGGCTCCCTGCTCGGCAGGGACCTGCTTCTCTCTCTCCCTCTGCCCCTCCATCTGCTTCAGCTGTCTCTCTCAAGTAATTAAAATCTTTAAAATAAATACTGCCTATAATTGTTGGAATATTCATTTTAAAAGTAATGTATTTTCAATAGAAAAGATAATACATGTGTGTAGATGCACAAAAGACAAAGAAGTCTCCCGGTCACCTCAGACCTTCCCATCCCCTTCCCGGAGGCAATCACTTAACCATCAGGATATACCAGAAACTTGCAAACACACACATACAAACATATGTATATACATACATACACAACGAACTTTTTAAAATTATAACTTCACTCATACATGTGTACACACACACACACACACACGCACATGCACACGGGGCACCTGGCCAGTGTCTGAAGAACGAGTTATTCTTGATCTCAGGGTGGTGAGTTTGAACCCCACAACAAATAAATAAATAAATAAATAAGCAAACTTAAAAAAAAAAGATGTCACAAATAGAAATACCATTTATTAAAGTAGGCAGGTGAATCAGAGACTTGTCTGCCATAAGTTCTGTGTCCCCAATGCTCAGACAGTGCCTT
The DNA here is from genome assembly GCF_020171115.1 of Neogale vison. Lineage (NCBI taxonomy): Eukaryota > Metazoa > Chordata > Mammalia > Carnivora > Mustelidae > Neogale > Neogale vison. The sequence continues at coordinate 90,292,043 of NC_058099.1, read as the reverse complement.
TAGAAGGCACTCACTCCATAGTTGTTGAATGAATGAATGAATGAATGAATGTTGTTCACAGAATTTATCTTGAGACGTATCCCTTGTTGCACAGAAGTTCTACCTCATTCTCGTTAAGAGCAAATGTTAGTCCATGTTCTAAGTTTGTCATTCCTTTATTGGACTGAGACCCATGATGGACTTTGAGTTCGCTTCTGACCTTTTCTGCCTCAAAGATTAATGAGAAGTGACCTCACCGAGGTGGCTCATGTCCTGATCTCCCACTCCGCTGTGTATAGAAAGTTCTTTGCTCTTTTCAGGAATAGGTCATAAGAATGGATCATCCCATCATCAGAGGTTTCGGGTTTTTCTTTATGGAAAAAGACAAAAACCAAAAACAGACCCCCTCAAACTATGAAAGGCCCCGAAATGTGAGAGAAATATCCTACTGAAAATGAAGAAAAGGGTTGACAAGCAGGACCAGGGGCATCTCTGCCTGGAAAAAGTATTTAAATAACTTGGAGAAAAAGGGGTTGCTTAAAAAAAAAAATACATTTAGGAAAATTTTAAGCATTCTGGAGGTAAACAGATGTTATCTATTTTCAAATTAATTGTAGCCAACATTGTTTTTACCAGTTTGCTCTTGGGCAAGTTACTAGGAACTAGGAATTTAAAATTTTACACAATGGAAGTATTGCTTAAGTAGGAGAGTGTAAACAACTTAAGACAACCCCAATATTTCAGATTGAGAGGGATAACAAAGTCTAGGATGGGGGGAATCCCTGGTTCATTGAATGTACCACCTAAGTTTCCTACCCCATCTCATTCTGAAAAAATTGTCTCCAAAGGACAGTTGGTCAGTGAAACATTACAGAGGTGCTAGACTTCTAACAGGTCAACTAGAGCTGGCTGTACCTCATTTTATCACACAATGCTTTATTGTACTTCGCAGATTTGTTATTTTGTTCTGTTTTTGTTTTTATAAATTGAGGGTTTGTGACAAGCAAGTCTACTGGTACCATCTTTCCAACAACATTGGCTCATTTTGGGTCTCTGTATCATTTTGGTATAATTCTTTGAACTATTTCAAACTTTTTCATTATTATTGTATTTGTTACAATAATAATGTGATCAGTGACATTTGATGTCACTATTGTCACTGCTGTGCAGTGCCATGAACCATGTGAGACAGAGAACTTAACTGATAACGATGCCTGTTTTGACTCCTCTATAGCTGGTCATTCCCCATCTCTCCCTCTCCTCCCTGAGAGTCAACGATGTTGAAATTAGGCCAATTAATAACCCTTCAATGGTCTCTAAGTGTTCCAGTGAAAAGAAGAGTCCCACATCTCTCACTTTGAATCAAAAGCTAGAAGTGATTAAGCTTAGGGAAAGAGGCTTGTCAAAGCCTGAGATGGACGCAGGAGGCCAGGCTTTTGGGCTAACAGCCAAGTTGTGAATGCGAAGGAAAAGCTCTTCAAGGAAATTAAAAGTGCTACTCCAGCAAATGCACGAATGATAAGAATGTCAAACAGCCTTGCTGCTGATATGAAGAAAGTTCTAGGGCCTGGACAGAAGACCAACCCAGCCACAGCATTCCTTCAGCCCCAGCCTAATCCAGGGCAAGGCCCTAGCTCTCTTCAACATTATGGAGAGAGAGAGGGGAGAAAGCTACACAAGAAAAGCTTGAAGCTAGAGAGGGTGGTTCATAAGGTTTAGGAAGCCATCCCTTTGAGGCTCCTGGCTGGCTCCGTTGGTTAAGGATCTGACTCTTTGCTTTGGCTCAGGTTATGAGTTCAGGGTCATGAGCTCAAGCCTTGCATCAAGCTCTGCGCTCAGCAGGGAGTCTGTCTGAGATTGTTTCCTTTCCCTTTTCCACCCCTTCTGCTCCTACCCTGCTTGTACTCTTTCTTGCTCTCTCTGAAAATAAATAAAATCTTTAAGAAGGAAGCAGCAGCAGCTGTCTCTATACCGTAAAACTGCGAGGTGAAGCAGACAGTGGTCTAGAAGATCTAGCTATGCAGACAGCCACACTGACCAAATTTTCATTTTGATGAAACAGCCTCCTATTGGAAGAAGATGCCAGCTTGGACTTTCACAGCTAGAGAGAAGTCAGTGCCTGGCTTCAGAGTTTCCAAGGACAGACAGACTCTCCTGCTAGGGGCTCATGTACTGGTTACTAGAAGTTGAAGCCAAAGCTCATTTACCACAGCAAAAGTGCTAAGGCCCTTAATAATGATGCTAATTCTACTCTGCCTGCGCTCTATAAATATAACAACAAAGCCTAGATGACAGTATGTCCATTAATAACACGGTTTACTGAGGATTTCAAGCCTGTTATTAAGAACTACTGCTCAGAAAAAAATTTTTTTAATATTACTGTTCTCTGACAATGTACCTGGTCACCTGAGGGACCTGAAGGAGATGTACAAAGAGATAAATGTTGTTTTCATGTCTGCAAACCCAACTTCCTTTCTGCAGCCCAAGGAACAAGGAGTCATTTTCACTTTCAAGTCTTAGGATTTAAGAAATACATGCCATTAGGCTATAGCTGTTCTAGGCAGTGGTTAGAGCAGGCAAAGTCAATTAAAACCCTCTGGAAAGGAATTGCCATCCTAGGTGTCATTAATAACATTCACGATTCATTGGAAGAGGTCAAAATATCAACATGAGCAAGGGTTTGGAAGAAGCTAATTCAACCTTCATGGGGGACTTTGAGGGGTTCAAGACTGCAGGGGAGGAAGTAATTGCAGACGTGGTAGAAAAAGCAAGAGAACTAGACTTAGGAGCTTGAAGATAGACCTGAATGGCTGCAAACTCCCAGTAATGTGTTAATGGACAAGAAGTGGCTTCTTATAGATGGGCAAAGAAAGGGGTTTCTTGAGATGGAATCTCCCCATGGTGAAGGTGCTGTGAAGATTGTTGACCTGACAACAAAGAATTTAGAAGATTACATAAACTTAGTTGATAAGGCAGTTGATAAAGCATATGAAAGGATTGACTCCAATTTTGAAAGAAGACCTCCTGTGGGGAAAATGCCAACAAACCACCCCACGTTAAAGAGAAATCTTTCATGAAATAAAGAGTCCATTGATTTGGCGAATTTCACCGTTGTCTTCTTTCAAGGAAACGCCACAGACTCCCCGCCCCAGCCTTCAGCCCCCACCACCCTGATCAGTCAACAGCCATCAAAAATGAGATTACGACTCACAGAAAGCTCAGATGATGGTGAGTATTTTTTTTTTTTTCCCAGCAGAAGTATTTTAGGGACATCTGGCTGGCTCAGTCAGTAAAGGAGCTGCCTTCAGCTCAGGTCATGATCCTGGGGTCCTGGGATCAAATCCTACATCAGGCTCCCTGCTCAGTGAGGAGTCTGCTTCTCCCTCTCCCTCCGCCTCACCCCCTGCTTGTGCACATGCGTGCACATGCACATACACACATGCACACAAATAAAATTTTTTAAGAACTATTTTAAAATTAAGATATATACATCTTTTTGTAGACATAATATTATTACATATGTAATAGGAAACAGTGTAAACCTAACTTTTATAGGTACTGGGAGACGAAATTCATTTACCTCCTTGAATTGTACTATTCACTCTATTGTGGGAGTCTGGAGTTGGACTTGTAATATCTCTGAGGTTTTCCTGCATCACTGTCTTAAAAAAATGTGAAATTAGAATCTTTTTACTGATTGTTTTGTTGGCTTACAAATATGTTTTTCTCAACTTTGTGGTAGAAGGTTTGACCAGCGTCATGGAAGAATTTTTGGTTAAATGTCATGAAAGGATCTTAATTTAAAAAGGGAACTGGCGAATATGAAATGAAAAATATCACATGTGCACCCTCAGAAGAACAAAACGGAAGGACCTAGACACTATTTCCTGTAAATGCCTCTTTTACTGAAAACCAAGACTTATCTCCTGACCAATGAGCATCCACCAAGGACCACTCCTCATCCTCAAGCCAATGAACTTACTGTTTGGACTCTGCCTGGACTTCCCCTGTTTATGCTCCTTGTCCATAAATACAGCCCCTCCCAAATCCCGGAGCCTGCTACAGCATGTGTTTCCCAAACTCTAATTCTTCTGTTATTCACAAATAAACTTAATTTTTTGGTAATTCAAGTTCTCCTCAGTTGACTTCTTTGAGTTGACATTTCACAGGTGTCTAAAGAGGCATTTGAAGGAAACAACTCCCGGAAGGACAGTGACCGTGAATTAGGGTACACTTGGATTGGATGGAGAAAGGGGAACCCTCTTACACTGTTGGTGGGAATGCAAGTTGGTGCAGCCTCTTTGGAGAACAGTGTGGAGATTCCTCAAGAAATTAAAAATAGAGCTTCCCTACGACCCTGCAATTGCACTCCTGGGTATTTACCCCAAAGATACAGATGTCGTGAAAAGAAGGGCCATCTGTACCCCAATGTTTATAGCAGCAATGGCCACAGTCGCCAAACTATGGAAAGAACCAAGATGCCCTTCAACGGATGAATGGATAAGGAAGATGTGGTCCATATACACTATGGAGTATTATGCCTCCATCAGAAAGGACGAATATCCAACTTTTGTAGCAACATGGACGGGACTGGAAGAGATTATGCTGAGTGAAATCAGTCAAGCAGAGAGAGTCAATTATCATATGGTTTCACTCATTTGTGGAGCATAACCAATAGCATGGAGGACAAGGGGCGTTAGAGAGTAGTAGGGAATTTGGGTAAATTGGAAGGGGAGGTGAACCATGAGAGACTATGGACTCTGAAAAACAGTCTGAGGGGTTTGAAGTGGCGGGGGGGGTGGGCGGTTGGGGGTACCAGGTGGTGGGTATTATAGAGGGCACGGCTTGCATGGAGCACTGGGTGTGGTGAAAAAATAATGAATACTGTTTTTCTGAAAATAAATAAATTGGGAAAAAAAAAAAAAGAACATTGAAAAAGAAAAAAAAAATAAAATGACACAAATGAACTCTTTAAAAAAAAAAAAAAATAAAATAAAACCTATGGATTTTCCTCAGAGTAAAACTCAAACTAAAGTGGAGAGGCACAGGTTGAGCACCTCCATACTGCTAAAACACTTTCCACTTCCATGTACAATCAATGGTTTCCAAAGCACAAGAATCCCACATAAGGAGAAGATGGGCACGGACAAGTAGTTTTCACAATTGGTTGCTTGTGGGCCCACAGGAAATTCCATGCATTGGGGGATACCTGGTCAAGAGTCAGACAACTTAGGTAGAGACGGTCAGCCAGGAGAAACAAGTATCCCTTGAAAGGCACACTGTTAAACAAAACACATTTCCCAACTCTCAGGCTCTCTAGGATACTTCTTTGCTCTTGAGAAAAGTCCAAAAGTGGGGTCCCAGTCATCAAAATGGTCTAACGGTAGCCACACTTCAGGAAGCCCAGCTGGGTTTATGTTAGACATTATAGTCTCTTCTTATACACATTTTTCACTAAATGGACCAATATTACTAAGACAATCTGGAATTACAAAGGCCATGATGAGGAACATCCCAATTAGACAAGATCCTTCCTTTATGAAGTGCACTTAGAAGGGATCCCTCCCAAAACCGAATGGGATACCTACTTTAACTGGCATGCAGAAGCTTCTAGAAACCTTCAAGATTTCTTAATAACTTCACTAGAAGATTCATTGCAAAAGACTAATGAAAAATTTTAAAGAGGAACCTAAAACAGAGACGATTTGACTCAAGTGACTCCCACTGCTTTCTTCTATCTGCCTTTCCTGGAGTCCTCAGCCTATTAATTCTCTATCTGAATCATCTTTCTATATGGAAGAGACTGTAGGATCATAAACAAAAGTCTGCCAGGTTAGTGGCCTTAAAGGACACCTCATATCTACCATCAAAGGAGGGCACCGAAGGGCCTCTCCTAGGGTGATGGGACTCTGCGGTGTTCTCCTACCAGTCATTCCCTTAAATGGCCAAGGGGAAAAAATTAATGTTGACAAATCCTGGTAGATCGTGAAGCTGCATGCTGTACTTTGAACTCCATCCACTCTAGAACCTGTAGATGGGATCCAGAGAAGACCAGAGACATTGGTGAAAAGTGAGAATTCTTATTGCACTCAGCTTTCCTGAGCCTGTCTATAGAGCCCAGCTGAAAGAAGAAAATCAATTTTCGTGTTGTCCATTTCTAAATCCAGACCCTATTTTTTTTTTAATCCTTTATCTCCCAGAGATAGCTGCTGCCTCTTGTTTGCCCCATTTTGTGTCCTGAGAACTCGGCTTGGTGATCATCATGTTGGGCGTGCCAAAATACTGCCAGAGAGAAACGTGGGCTCAACCCCATGTTTAGGAAGGGTCCTATTGACTACTTTCAGCCCTCAGGAGAATCTCCCAAGTCGTCTTTATTTTATTTTTTGCTATCTTTGGAAGTTGCTCTGGATCTTGGGAGTATAGTATCCTTTGCATCTTTGAGGAGATGCAAAGTGAAAATTGGCTAAAGTTAAAGTTGGTCACAAGTTAAAATTGAAAGCATATACTGAAAGCAAAATTGAAAGCAGATATTCAGGGCCTCATAGAAACACCTCCCCCCTTTTTTAAGGTCTTCTCCCCTAACCTAAAATGAAACTACATACTAAGATGGAAAGGAAAAACAACAACAACAACGATCATTTCAAAGACAGGCAGCTTGAAATCTAGAACACGGGAATCTTTTGATTTCCATCTTAGCTGGAGATCTTCTTCTTGTTCTAAAGCAGAAAACTGAAGATGATGTAGTAGGATGGGAGGGTCAGCCTAGGACGCATTCAAGTTCCAACCCAGTTCCTTGAGGAACTAAAAGCAATGTTCCTTGTCTTTATAAGAACAAGAATGCAGCTCTAGAAGCAATTTATATCCATTTTTTTTAAAACCACCAATCCCCAAACTGTCCCCTATTCATCTCAAAAGCCCTGCAGATATTATAAAGGATCTGGTCTTAGGAAACCAATGTCCCTCATGGAGGAACTTTCCATGGGCCTCTGAGATGTCACTGTTCTCCCTGGTTGCCCCTAAGAACTCTCAATGAGGCCCATCTCTTCGAAGTGCAAACTTCAGGGGGGTTATTCTTCTTAAATGAAAACTGGAGAGTAGGGAAAAGACTATTTGGAAAGACTTGAGTCAATTTTCTCAACTGTCTTGTCTACATATATTAGTAAAAAAGCTTTAGCCTTCTGAGCAGTTAATTTTAATTTATTCCAACTTCCGACAACACAATTTGGATTCAACTGTTCTTTGATATACTATTGATTTTTGTATTGTACATGACTCATGGCTAAAATTTTTACAAGAACAGTAAGATATATGTTATATCTATTTTTTTAACATACACCTATGTATGTATGTATGAAATAAATGTGTGACATTTTTCTATCTCTGGATGGTATTGCTAAAATTAATTTGGAGAAGAGTTCTATTTAATTGGCTTTGAGAAAAATAAGCACTTATCAAATTAAGTATTCCTAAAACTCAGAAGTACAAAAATGAACCCAAATGTTTTTCAAGTTTACATGATCTAAGATAAGTCTTCAATAAATAAAAGCTAGTTTGTAGGTTTAATTAAAAGAAACCGGTCTTTAGAGCTGTCAGCATTAAATATTAAATTTTTGTTCTACCTAGTTTTCTAAGGTCAAATAAGCTCATGTTATCCCCTTTATGGAATTTCTCAGCAAGAGAGAAAACCTAGGATGATAGTTAGCTGTTTAATGTCTCATGGAATTTTCATGAGTAATCTAAGCTTAATTATGAAGAAGTCAATAAAGTAGATGTAAGTAAAAGTTTACAAATGAACTTTTATTATGTTTAATTAGCCAACATATAATCCATCAGTTTTTGATGTAGTATTCAGTGGTTCATTATCTGCGTATAACACCCAGTGCTCATCCCAACACATGCCCTCCTTAATACCCATTACCCAGGTACCCATCCCCTCAGCACCCTTTCTTCTGTAACTCTCAGTTTGGTTTCTAGAATCCAGAGTCTCTCGTGATTTGTCTCCCTCTCTGATATCTTCCCATTCAGTTTTCCCATCTTCTCTTTGGTCCTCCAAGTTATTCCTTATGTTCCACATAGGAATGAAACCACGTGATACATGTCTTTCCCTGCTTGACCTGTTCCACTTAGCATAATCCCCTCCAGTTCCATCCTGCTGATGCAAATGGTAGGTGTTTATCCTTTCTGATGGCTGTGTAATATTCCACTGTATATATAAACCATATCTTCTTTATCCACTCATCTGTTGAAGGACATCTGGGGCTCCTTCCACAGTCTGGCTATTGTGGACGTTGCTGCCATGGACACTGGGGTGCATGTGCCCCTGCTTTTCCCAGTATCTGTATCTTTGTGTAAATACCCAGTAGTGCAATTGCTGGGCCATAGGGTAGCTCTATTTTTAACATCTTGAGGAACCTCCATACTGTTTTCCAGAGTGGCTGTACCAGCTTGCATTCCCATTGACAGTCTAAAAGTGTTCCCCCTTCTCCACATCTTTACCAAAACTTGTTTCCTGTCTTGTTAATTTTTGCAATTCTAAACTTATGGCTTTGATTTGAACCTTTCTGATAGCGAGTGATGTTGAACATTTTTTCATGTTGTCTGTTAACCATTTGTAGGTCTTCTTTTGAGAAGAGTCTGTTCATGTCTTCTGCTCATTTCTTGATTGGATTGTTTTTTGGGGTGTTGAGTTTGAGAAGTTCTTTCTAGATCTTGAATACCAGCCCTATATCTGTAATGTCATTTGCAAATATGTTCTCCCATTCTGTAGGCTGCCTTTTAGTTTTGTTGATTGTTTCCTTTGCTGTGCAAAAGGTTTTTGTTTTGTTTTTTAAGATTTTATTTAAGATTTATTTGACACACAGAGAGAGAGAGATCACAAGCAGGCAGAGAGGCAGGTGGAGAGAGAGGGGGGAAGCAGGCTCCCTGCTGAGCAGAGAGCCTGACATGGGGCTCAATCCCAGGACCCTGAGACCACAACCCAAGCCGAAGGCAGAGGCTTAACCCTCTGAGCCACCCAGAAGCTCCTAAGATTTTATTTATTTATTTATTTATTTATTTATTTATTTGACAGAGAGAGAGACACACACACACAGCAAGAGAGGGAACACAAGCAGGCTTCCATGGACACTGGGATCATGACCTGAGCTGAAGGCAAATGCTTAACGACTGAGCCACCCAGATGCCCTGTGCAGAAGCTTTTTATCTTGATGAAGTCCCAAAAGTTCGTTTTTGCCTTTGTTTCCCTGCTTTTGGAGACGTGTCATGGAAGAAATTGCTGTAATGGATTTTTCAACAATAATTGTGTTTTATGGTAGGCGCATTTAAAAATGGTTTCCAAATTTGTTGGTTACATAAAAACTTAAAGTCATACTGAGAGAAGCTAAATGATGGGTATTTGTTGAATGTTTACTGGAAACAACTGTTGCACATGGGCTCGTCTACTTTGGGCTTCTGGTTTACAGAGGAACTTAAGATACTTGCGCCCACATTGGTAAACATGCCATACATTTCTAGAAGTGTATACTTTCAGGAATTAGGAAATATTTTTATAAGTTTGCCAGTAACACACAGTTCACAATCGTTTACCTAATCCTCACTACAAATTAGGGTTTTTAAAGGGTTAAGTATCTGTATATATGTAATTAAAACTAGTAGAATTAATAAGGAAACATCGCTGTATGTCAGTTAAGTAGAATGTTTATTTTAAGCAAAAGAAGTGTGAAGGGTGAGGTGCATTTCTGATCAAGGAAAAGAAAGTAACTTTGTCCCAAGGTAAATTTGGCTATTTCAGAATGGGGAAAGGTGAATAAAGGGCAAAATAAATGGATTTAGAAAGTTGGGAAGAAAGAGAGGGATACACGGGTGGGGTGGGGAGAGAGAATCATACCTTGTGTGGTCAAGTTGGGGAAAACTGAATGAATTCTTACAAGTTTTTTTTTTGTTGTTGTTGTTAATAAGCTTTACTATGAATAGTACACTTAGTAAAACTCAACCTTAAGTTTCTTTCATCCACTGATAAGAAAACTTTTCTTGGGCTATTGGTCTGCTCCTGGTAAGAGATGGTGAAGGGGTTTTCTTTACCTTTCCAGTTTAACTGCCTGGACAGCAAAGATATTGTGTCTTTTTTTTTTTTTTTAAAGATTTTATTTATTTGACAGACAGAGATCACAAGTAGGCAGAGAGGCAGACAGAGAGAGAGGAGGAAGCAGGCTCCCTGCTGAGCAGAGAGCCCGATGCGGGACTCGATCCCAGGACTCTAGGATCATGACCTGAGCCGAAGGCAGCGGCTTAACCCACTGAGCACAATCAGTGGGTGTGCTTTTTGTTGCCCTTCCCAGGTCTTTGTTTACTTCAGAAAGCCCACTCTTTTTAATATTCAAAGAGCTAAGTTTTGTTCACAACCCAGGTAAGCTTCCAGTTTTTCTATTTTACTTTGGTTAAATAATTATTAGTTCACAATGGTCTGTGATCCTGTTTAGTCCAAATGTTCAAACCCTCTGACATTTTGACAACATCCCCAAATCAAATCCTAAATCTTTTTTTTTTTTTTTTTAACCTCAAAGTAACTTTGAGATTTCCCACAGGGACACACACATACACACACACACACACATATACAAAATCTCAAAGGACTTACTTCTCATTTGGTAACATGTGAAACTAATTAGATTTACTTGACATGTTAAGTTATACAGGAAGTGTTCTCAAGTAAGAACTGATGCTAAGCCTTCTTAGCTTCTATTTATAGATCCTAATTCAAGTCTTCTAGAAATTTATGGAATTCCTAGAAATCTGGTATGTTCTGGTATAATTTTATCAGCCATAATTGCAGTTATCTTAAAATGCCAGAAGGGGAACAGAAAGTCAATCTTTGACAAAATATTACTTTAAGATAATTATTTTTAGGAAACAGCATACTGAGAAAAAGATCTCTGGTAACTGAGTAGACATTACCCTTTTCTATGAAACATTTACATTTATGGGAAAATCTCCATTTGTAAGGGGGTCTCCCTCTTTGTACCAGAAGAGAAGGATGTCTCAATCTCTGGAAACTCTTACCAATGGAGAAGGCAAAGACTTAAAACTCCAGGACAACCTACTCTTGCTTCCCATGCTTTTCATGGTAACGTCCCATAACTGGCCCTCCCCAACATTTTCTTTTTTCTTTAGCTGGAGATGCTATTTAGGTGGTGGACTGGGCCGAGTATCTCCCATTTATACAGGTGGTATACAAGTTATTAAACTTGTTTCTCATCTGCCAATCTTTTAATTTAGGGTAGTCTCAGACAAAAACCAAGAAGGAAGGATAGAGGGAAATTATTTTTCCTCACAGTGATGTGTCACACAGCAATAACCAAATTTCCTTGTCAACTCCATTAAAACAAGTTCTCCTCAGGTTTGTAACCAGGGGCATGTTTAAGCCTTTTTGGTCATTTACAGATAGTCTTGTACTTTCATGGTTTTGCAAAAGTGAGATTTATGGGAAGGACCTTACCACGTGCTCTTGACCACGGACCCTACTGGTAAATCACAAGGTGCCCAGTGTTGGGGGTTTTACAGATGAAGATGGCTCCACCTGACATCAACTTCTGTGCAGGAGCTGGAGACTCCACAATCAAACTGGTCAAAGAGGAGGAGCCAGCATCAAAGTAGACCACTTCCTTCCATCTCATTGGATCAAGGACATTTCTTCATTCCTTCTTCCCTCTTTGACAGTATTTTTCCTAAATTTTATATCATGAAGATCTTTAGGATTTTCTCTGTTCATTTTTCATCTTGCTCTGGACTGGAAAGATAACGCCATTGTTCACTAATCTCAGGCCATTGCAAATGGGGGTAATACAACTTCCAAATGACTGTTGGATCTGCCACAGTGCTGGTGATCCTGTGGTTCTGTCAGAACCCCCCCCCCACCCATTTCCAATGCCTCAGTTTCTCTGGAACAAGCTCAGCCCCCTCTTGATCATGTCAGACTCCCTAATACTAGGAGTCCATTTCTCTCTCACTACTTAACAAGCTCATAGTTCAAGAAACTTGCTCCCAGGCTCTGTACAAAGACAGCGACAAGGCAAGGGTAATGGAAATAAAACCACCTGTGTGTTATGTAGAACTTTAAATTTGATTGGCCTCCACAGCTTTCTCATTTCCAGTCCTAGCCATAGACACATAGGAATTACCAGGAGGCATTCATGATTCAAACTTCACTTCATTTTGGCAGACCCCTACCCCTTGGGCTAGGAGTGTATACAAATGACGGTCATTAGGAAACTCTCCTTGACTCTGGCCAAAGCTGTTCTTGGTAATAGGATAGTTTTTATTACCTCTTAGCAGAGCCAGGAGGTGCGTGTGCTATGGTCAACACCACCTGATTTATTTAGATGGACACTTCTGACAAAGCAGAAACTTAGCTCAAGATCACTGAAACAGTCAGTTGTCTTTGTTTTTTTTAAAGATTTATTTATTTATTTGACAGACGGAGATCACAAGCAGTCAGAGAGAGAGCTCAGAGGAAGCAGGCTCCCTGCTGAGCAGAGAGCCCGATGCGAGACTCGATCCCAGGACCAGGAGATCATGACCTGAGGCAAAGGCAAAGGCTTAACCCACTGAGCCACCCAGGTGCCCCCAGCTCATTGTCTTTAAGTGATTCCTTCAATGAAGAATTTTCTTTCACGTATTGGATTCTGATTGGTTTGAGTCTTGGAGGCCATGGTCCTAAAATGCACTCCATAATCCTAGTAGTCTCCCTGGTGAGCTGTAATGAGGATATTGTTTTTGCGCTTATCAATTGACCATGGAAATGGTCTAGCCTAGACCTAGATCTCAGCCTGGAAGCGCATGGCTGAGATTGTTTCCTATTCCTTTTGTTGTTCAAATGAGACCAATGATATCCACTTGCCATTTCCTCTTCTACGTGGGATAAGACACCTGAGGATGGTTGTCCTCTGGTCCAAGGGACCTGCACTCCATCTAACAATGTTTTTGATTGAGGAAAAAAAAAAAAGGAAAATAATGCTCAAGTGACATGGTTGATGAGCAATGCTTTCTGTAGAAGATCCTGACTGAGAGAGGTAAATGTGAAAGAATATCTAAAATAGAATTGGAAGATATGAAATGGGTGATTGTACCCATATACCCTCCGAAGTATGAAACTGAAAAACTGGAAAACTAATCTCTTGCCAATTCCTGATTTACAGAAGACCAAGACTTGCCTCTTGACCAATGAACACCCACCAAGACTCTCTCTCCATCCGCAAGCCAGTGAGTTTACTACTTAGACTCTGGCTGGATTTCCTCCTCTTTGTACTCCTTGTCCATAAATACAGCCTGTCCCAAACCCTCAGTGGACTCGCCAATAGCTTGCTACAGCATGCATTTCCAAATTGCAATTCCTCTGCTATTCTTGGGGAAACAAACAAATAAACAAACAAACAAACCAAAAACCTCAGTTTCTGATCATTTGAGCTTGGCTCTGTGTCCCTCTTTATTTAGGGTGACGAAGTTATGAAAGTCAAAAGTCAAACTAGCTACAACACTATAAAATTCACTTATACACATGACTGGGAAGTAGAGGCTCAAACTAGGATTCAGGCACAGCTGACTGGTTCATAAATCGGCCCTTGGCCATGCAAGAATCACGCAGTCCAACTTAGCCAATGTAGCAGAAAATAGCTCATCTCTTCCCAACATTGGTTTGGCCAATCTGAGTTTCTGGGAGGGACAGGGTGTAGGAGTCCCCAAAGAATGGGGCGGAGCCATGTTACACCAAGGTAAGTAACACAGTCCAACACCCAAGAGCCCACTGGGAAAGTGAGGAGTCAATACATTGCTCCTTGTCAATGTTGTGTGCTATGCGAGCCCAGAAGAATGAGCGGCCAAATCTTTGTTTTAAAAACAATTTAATGATTAGTATCCATGATTAATATCCATGTTGCATCATCTCAGTAAATGCCTAGAACCCTGTGACCTTTGTACCTCATTTCTCTTTAGCACAGGCTCTCCTTATAAAGATGCTACAGTTTATTCCGCCTCTGCCCCTCCCCCCACTTTCACGCCCAACAGCCACACCTTCACCTTGACAAGACTTAACTCCAACTTTTAAATGAGCAACACTTTCTAGTTCAAACACTTGCCCAGAGAGTTTGAGTTTATTTTTCAGCTGTGTTCCTCAATCCGTTATTATCATCAAGATTTCAAACGGGGAAGTGGTGGGACGGGTGGGAAGAACCAGGAAAATTAGAGGCCGGCTTCAAAAGCAAACTTTAGGCATCCTCGTTCCGAAACGCCTTTCAAGTACATATAAAATTTCAGATACTTAAATTGGAGGACACTTAAAAACATTTCGGTGTTGAGACATTCCTTCATAGAATCCTGAAGAGGGAAAAATACAAGCCATAAGCCCTGATATTAAAAATAAACACAGCTGAAGCATGCACAAAGGTTGACGCATTCAGGTAAATTCCTTAGAGGCCAACAGGTATTTGCATGGGTGGGGACAACAGAAAAATAACTCTTTTTGAGGATGCCCAAAGCTGATTGCCTGCGTCCAGCCCAGAAACACAGAAGGTGAACATAGGCGTTTAAAAAGTAACTTTGGGGACGCCTGGGTGACTCAGTTGGTTAAGCAGCTGCCTTCGGCTCAGGTCATGATCCCAGCGTCCTGGGATCGAGTCCCACATCGGGCTCCTTGCTCGGCAGGGAGCCTGCTTCTCCCTCTGCCTCTGCCTGCCATTCTGTCTGCCTGTGCTCACTCTCTCTCCCTCTCTCTCTATCTCTGACAAATAAATTAAAAAAAAAAAAATCTTAAAAAGTAACTTTGGTTTCCAAAGAAAACATCTTTTTAGCCATCATCAGAAGTATGTAGGAAGCATCGATTGCACATCAAGGTTGATCAAGTCAGAAAGAGAAGTCATTTAAAATGCATTTATTCACAACTCCCTTAAAAAAAATGGGGAAAGGCCTGAGGAAGAAGGAGTTCAAGCCCCATATGGGGCACCCACTTGCCCTTGGGACCAGCACCAGGAAGAGGAGCTCTCGCCATGTCTGGCTTTGGAAACCAGCAGGACTTAACCTGGAGAGCCAGGAGGCTATAGCAAATGGAGAGTCTGCCCTCAGAGGGCCTGCCCGTAACCTTGCCTGCTCTGAGACCCAGCACAGACGCAGCAACTGGAAAAACACATGGGCCACATGTGAAAGAGATTGGCGGAGTCCCTGTAGGGCAGGTGCTGACAGGGACACATAGAGACTTTCACCAGGAGTGGAAGCACTGGCGGGAGCCATTTTCCTTTTCCTTCTTCAGCCTAGTGGGCCCCATGCTGGTGGCTACCAGTTGTGACCTTTTCCATCCCCATTGCTAGCACCGCTCGCCCAGTTCCAGGCTTCCCCTGCCAACTTGCCACACCCAACCCATCCACCCCAGCAAGGGCCCCGCCTCTGCAGCAGCTCCCACCCCAACAACCAACACACGCCCAGCCAACAGCCTCAGCTGGGACCAGCTCCCCTCCAGATTGTCTCCTGCCTTAGGGAAGAAGAGGCCAGCCCACCTCCTACATGCCCACAACAGCTGCGGCCAAGTTCTGCAGCCAGTCACTGCAGGAGCTAACCTTGAGGACAACCCCACCCCCAAAAAGCATGCCTGCAGCAGCTGGAGCAAAACCTCTTGGCCAGCTGTGCTCGTCGCCAGCCCCACCCACCAGTGCACCTGCAGCGGTCATGGCCTGGCCACAACAGGGGAGGGCATGCTGCTGCTACAGTGGATAGCCCTAGAGCACCTGGTTCTGGGGGCTGAGGAGGACTGCACTTCTGGGACCCACAGGATGCCTTCTACCTAAGACCCATGCCTTCAAGACCAGAAGATGTAGTTGATTTACTTAATAGATAGCAATACACACAGAGAGTCAGACAAAATGCAGAGACAGGAATGTGCTCCAAGTGAAAGAACATGACAAAACCTCAGAAAAAGAACTAAATGAAGTGCTGATAAGCAATTAAGAGTTAAAAAATAGTGGTCCTTAAAGATGCTCACTTGACTTAGGAGGAGAACGGGTGAACTTAGGAAGAACTTCAGGAACTCTCAGTAGAGACAGACAACATTAAGAATAACCGATCAGAACCCCAAAAGAAGAACAGTAATGAAGAAGCCAGAAGGACTCAGCAGCAGACTAAAGAGTTCCAAAGAGTGGATCAGTGATCTGGAAGACAGGGTGTGGAAATCATCCAAACTGAACGGCAAAAAGAAAAAAAATTTAAAGTAAGGATAGGTTAAGAGACATTAGGGAGAACATGGAGGGTACTGACATTTGCATTATTGGGATATTGCGTTGTGTAGGGGTCCTGGAAGAAAGGCAGAAAGGGGAAGAGAACTTAAGAAGTAGGAGCTTAAAAGTTCCCTAACTTTGGGAAGAAAACAGTCACCCAGGTCCCAGAACAGAGCTTAAGAGAAGATAAACCCAAAAACCTTCACACCAAGACATGTAATAACGATGTCAAAAAGTTACTAGAGAATCTTAAAAGAAACAAGAGACAAGAAACTGGTTACATGTAAGTTAACACCGTAAGACTAAAAGCTGAATTTTCAGCAAAAACTTTACAGCCACAAGAAAGTAGCAGGAAATACTCTAAGTGCTGAAAGAGAAAACTTAAAACCAAAAATCCTCTGCACAGCAAAGTTATCACTTGAAACTGAAGGACAGTTTCCCAAACAGAAAACAAAAACAAAACCCTATAGGAGTTCACCACCACTAAACTGAACCATTTTAACAAAAAATGTTAAGGGAACTTCTTTAAGCAAAAAAGAAAAGGCCATAGGTGGAAGAAAGAAAATAATCAAAGAAAAAATTTCCCTGATAAAGATATAGTGAAGGCAGTAGATCAATTGCTCATAAAGTTAGTAATCAGTAAAGTCAACTCTATCTATAACAATTAGGTAAGGGAAACAATATATTTAAATATGGATGTAAAATGTGACCGAAAATATATAAATCATGGAGATGAGGGAGTAAAACTGTAGTGCTTTAGGTTTTGGAATTAAGTAACCCCCCACTTAAAAAAAAGACTGTTCTACAGATAGGGTGTTATCTATGAATCTCATGGTAACCACAAACCAAAACCCAACAGATACCTAAAAAGTGAAGAGAAAGGAATCCAAGCATAACACTAAAGAAAAGCCACAAGAGAAGAAAGCAAGAGAAGAACAGGGGAAAACTACAAAAATAATGAAGAAATAATTGATAAAATGGCAGGAAGTATGCACCAATAATTAATGTATTTGGATTAAATGTTCAAAAAACCTCATCCAAATTGTTGCCTGTAATACACTTCAGACTCGAAGACACACACAGCCTGAAAATGAAGGAATGGGAAAGATATTCTGTGGGAATGAAAATTGTGGGTGGGGGGGGAAGCAGGGATAGCAAGACTTAGCAGACATGATGGAGTTCAAAACAAAGACTGTATCAAGAAGCAGAGAAGGGCATTACGGAATGACAATGTGATGAATACAACAAGAGGATATAACAACTGGAAATATCTCTGTACTCAACAGAGGAACACCTAGATATGTCAAGGAAAATTTAATAGACATAAAGGAAGAAAATGAGGTTAATAATACATTTACATCATACAGAGATCACCAAGACAGAAAATCAACAAGCAAACGGTGGCTTTGAAGGACACATGAAATCAAATGGACTTTACGTACAGAACATTTCAACCTAATACAGCAGAATACACCTTTTTCTTGAGTGCACATGAGGAGAACAGGTAACATGTCAGGCTTCAAAAGTCTTCAAAGAATTCAGGACCCTAAAATCCTATGGAGCATTTCCTTTAACCAGAATGCTGTAAAACTGGAAAAAAGAAAAAAAAAGCTAGAAAAAAGACAAAGAGATGAAGCTAAACAACATGCTACTAAACAACCAATGGGTCAATGAAGAAATTGAAGAGAAAATATTTTAAAAATACCTGAAAGCAAATGAAAATGGGAAGAAGGTTCCAAAATCTTTGGGACAGAGCAAAAGCAGTTCAAAGAGGGAAGTTTATAGCAATTTAGGCCTACTTCAAGGAACAAGAAAAATCTCAACCTGTTTTCACACATAAAGGAACTAGAAAAAGAACAAGTCCAAAATATAGTAGAAGGAAATGTTACATATCAAAGCAGAAATACATGAAATAGAGACTAAAAAATAGTGAAATGATCAATGGAACTAAAAGTTGTTTCTTTGAAAGGAGAAGCAAAATTGACCAACCTTTAGTCAGATGCATCACACACAAATGTGCGCGTGCACACACGTGTACCACTAAAAAGCCTCAAAAATCAGAAATCAGAGAGAAGTTACAACCTGAGAAATACAAGCGATTGCATTAGACTGCTCTGAAAAAATATACACCAACAAATTGGATAACCTCCAAGAAATGGACACATTCCTAGAGACATGCACTCTTTCAAGACTGAATTGGAAAGAAATGGAAAATCTGAACAGACCCATTCATCATAGTAAAACTGTATCCATAACTAAAAAAAAAACAAAACCCAGCAAACAAAAGCCAAAGACCAGGTCTTCACAGTTGGATTCTACCAAACATGTAGAGAGTTATTATATAGACTTTCCAAACTATTGTCCCACCCAAAAAAAAATTAAAGAGGAAGGAACACCACCAAATTCATTCATTACTCAGATATCTAAATTAGACCAAAGCATGACAAAAAAAGAGTTACACACCAACATTCCTGATGAACATAGACACCAAAACCCTCAACCAAATAACAGTAAACCAAATGCAACTTTACACGAAAAGATACATTCACAACAATCCAGTGGGATTTATTTCAGAGATTCAGGGATGATTCAGTATTTGCCAATCAATGTGATACATCATATTCACAAAATGAAGAATGAAAATCATACAATCATCTCGGTAGCATCCAAAAAAAAAAAAATCTTTGACCAAATGCATTATTTATGCTAAAAAAAAACTCTCATCAGTGTTAGAGGAAACACACCTCAACATATTAAAGACCACACGTGACAAATCCACAACTGACACAGTCAATAGTGAAAAGCTGAAAGCTTTTCCTCTAAGATCAGGAACAAGACGAGGATGTTCACTCTTATCACTTTTATTCAACACAGAGCCGAAGTCCTAGGCACAGCAATCAGTCAACAAAAAGAAATAAAATGCACCCAAACTAGGAAGAAGTAAAACTGGGACTATTTGCATTTAACGTGACACTATATATAGAAAACCCCGAAGACTCCACAAAACGAACAAAAAACAGTAACAATAAAAGAACCCACCGTAACTATTAGAACTAATAAAGGGACTCAGTAAACTTGCAGGATACAAAATTAATATAAAAATATGCTGGATTTCTATAGACTAATAATCAAAGGGAAGTTAAAACAATTCCATTTGTAATTGCATCAAAAAGAATCAAATACCTACGAATAAGTTTAACCAAGGAAGTGAAAGACTTGTACTTGGTAAATTCTAAGACAATGGTGAAAGAAATTCAAGAGGATATAAACAGAAACAGCCCATGCTCTTGGATTCCAAGAGTATTAAATGTCCATCCTACTCAAAGCAATCTACAGATTCAATGCAAACTATCAAAACACCAATAGCATTTTTCACAGAACCAGAACAAATAAAATTTGTTAGAATGTGTATTGAATTCCTAAAACCTGTATGGAATTACATAAAACCTTGAAGGGCCGAAGTGATCCTGAGAAAGAAGAATGAAGAGGAAGGCATCACACACCCAGATTTCAAACTATACTACAGAACTATACTAAACAGAACAGTATGGTACTGGCACAAAAATAAAGAACACAGCTCAGTGCAGAGAATTGTGAGCCCAGAAATAAACCCATGCTTATACGGTTAATTTACCAGACAGCTTCATGCAAAAGAATAAAATGGGACCATACAGAAAAATAAATTCACATGGATTAAAGACCTAAATCTTAGAACTGAAACCATGAAAATCCTAAAAGAAAACAAAGGCAGTAAACTCTTGGACGACAGTCTTAGCTATTTATTTATTTATCTCCATAGGCAAGAATGACACAAGCAAAAACAACAGAGACTACATCAAACTGAAAAGCTTTTGCACAGTGAAGGAAACCATCAACCAAACAAAAAGTAAACTTCTGAATGGGAGAAGATATTTGCAAAGGATATACCTGATAAATGTTCTTATCCAAAATATATAAAGAACTCCCTACAACTCAAATCATGACAGTTTGCTTAAAAATAGGCCACGGACCTGAACAGAAAATATTTTCTCAGAGAAGACTTATAGATAGCCAAGAGACACATTAAAAGATGCTCAACAACACTATAGGGAAATCCAAGTCAAAACCATACGGAGAGATTTCCTGCCACCTGTCAGAAGGGTTCAAGTCTAAACGACCAGACACAACAAGTGTTGGTGACAATGTGAAGACGAAGGGACCCTCATGCTTAGTGAGAAGGTCACGTGGGGCAGCCAGTACGGACAACAGCAGGAGATTTTCTCAAAAAATTAAAAATAGAAACACTGTATGATCCAGCGACTTCTAATTCTGGTTGTTTACTCCAAGAAGATGATAACACACTAATTCAAAAGGATATGTGCATCCCTAGGTGCACGGAAGCGTCATTTACAATAGTTAAGGTATGAAAACAACCTACGTGTCCACTGATGGACCAATGAACAGAGAAGATGGGCATACAGCGGCAATGAAGTACTACGCAGCAGTAAGACAAAAAAAAAAAAAAATGGCAAGATTTGATTCTAAGATTTTTATTTATTTTGAGAGAGAGAGAGAACATGAGGGGGGAGGTCAGAGGGAAGCAGACGCCCCATAGAGCTGGGAGCCCAATGTAGGACTTGATCCCAGGACTCTGGGACCATGACCTGAGCCAAAGGCAGTTGCTTAACCCACTGAGCCACTCAGGTGCCCAAATCTTGCCATTTCTAACCACAAAGATGGACCTAGAGGATATTAGGCCAAGTGACATATTTAAGATAAACACAAACACTGTATGAGTTCACTTATATGTGGAATCGAAGAAACAAGTGAACAAACACAACAAAAAATAAACAGACTCATAAATACAGAGAACCAGTTGGTGGTTGCCAAAAGGGACGGTGGTGGGCACGTGGGCAAAGTAGATGAAGGGGATTTAGAGGTGGAAATCTCCAGTTATAAGAAAAATTGAGTCATGGGGATGTAAAATATAGCACAGGGAACAGAGTCAATAATATTGTAATAACTTTGATGGTGAGAGATGGTGACTACACACCGTGGTGAGCATCTCGTAATGTATACAGATGACCAGTCACTCTGTACAACTGAGCAGCATGAAACGTCAACTATTGTTCAATTGAAATAAATAACCCTTAAAAGAATCCATTTAATCCTTAGTCTCAAGAAAAAAAAAAGTTGGGGGAAGTTAGCTGCAATCTTGGCCACCATAAACACAGTATGATGAAATTCTATAATGAACACATCCTAGAACATAATAAAAGTTTAGAAAAGCTATAAGTTGCTTAGCCCTTCCTCTGTGGAGACCCCTGTCTGGTGTTTTGGGGTTTTTGTTTTTGTTTTTTTAAGTTGTCTTGGTTTGTCAAATGTGTAATTATTGTGTATTTCAATGTGCAGATGAATAGAGAGGCTGACCTAAGCAGGATCTAAAATCTGCCAGAACTAGGCGAAACCCCAACAGAGATAACGCACCGCACCGAAACCTTTGAAGGGACTGAGCCGGGAGGTAGCGTGCTAGGGCTGGTATCCTGCTGCTTGAGGAAAAGGGAGAAATCTGCCAACATCTGATGGTTCACAGCTTAAAAATGCAAAGAATGTATAGGACCCTAAGGTTTTTCCTGGAATTAACGGAAAGCAGGCATACCTCCTTAGGTAAATATGGTTGCTTTGAGCTCCTGTTGGAAGAAACTATGAGTCTCCAGGGGGTGTGGGGTGTCTGCCCGAGAACACAAAGGTGTCTTTGAGAATAAGCAAAACGGAGTTCGGTTTGGCGTGCCTATGATCATTCTAAGGGCTGGGGCCCTTTAAATCCTGCTCTTGTGGGTACAGCTTTGTTGAGTGTTAGTTTCACTTAATAAAGACTTCTTTACTTTTATAGAACAGCTGTAACAGAATGGATGATGGGCTAGATTCGCCCTCAATGGAGCCATAATTTAACCCTGCCAGTTCTGGCGGCGTAGGGATCAGCCACACCCAAACGCCCATTATCCAAGAGGAGAGGAGGGCAAAACCCTCGTTCTGCAGAGGCTCCTCTCTCTGTTTGGGGGACTGCCTTTTGCAGGAAAAAACAGAGTATTTGCCGTTAGTATCTGAACATCTCACCTACACAGAAACAAGAAGGTCAAAGCGATCACACCGCACGGGAATCCTCCCATTATGAAGGGACAAACAATGAGTTTGGGAACACTGAAAAAAAAAATTTTTTTTTAAATAAAATAAATACAGGGATTACAGGGGTCCCTTTGAATAGCATCTTCTCAGAAGCCTGTTTATAATTGAATAACAAAGGAAGCCTAATGACAAAGGAAGGCGTTGCCTATCAAATATCAATTAAAATGTATGGCAAACACAAACTTCAAGTAGTAAGTATTTGAAAATAGATATAAAACCTAAACGCTTACCCTGACATCCTGTCTAGACCACCCACCCGGTAGCTCCTAACGGACAGGTTGACTATCTAGAAAGAAACAAGCCGCCTTAGCTGTGCCAGGCTTGCAAACCTGAATCTATCACCTCCACTGGGATTTAAGAAAAGGGATGGGCATTTCAAAAATTCAGCCTTCAAAAGACATTTGATTTTTAAAAATACGGTCCAGTGGGCAATACCGCTTATATTTAAAGCTTGCCTTCAAGAAATATTTTTTTTTTTTGAAAAAGATTTTATTTATTTATTTGACGGAGATCACAAGTAGGCAGAGAGGCAAGCAGAGAGAGAAGGGGAAGCAAGCTCCCTGCTGAGCAGAGAGCCCCATGTGGGGCTCGATCATAGGACCCCGAGATCAGGAGCTGAGTTGAAGGCAGATTCTTAACCACTGAACCACCCAGGCGCCCCTCAAGAAATATTTGGATAGGAAAAAGCCTAGAGCAGAGGTCAGCAAACATTTTACGTGAAGGGCCAGATCTCAAATACTTTAGGCTTTGCAGGCTGTACAGTCTCTGCCACAAAATCTTCACTCTGACACTGTGTGACAGTGGTCACAGACTGTATGTAAATGAATGAATGGCTGTGTCCCAATAAAACTTTATTTATAAACACCAAAATGTGAATTTCATGTAAGTTTCATGGTTTCTGGTAGAACATTCTTTTCGAATTGTTCGACCATTTAAAATTGTGGAAACCATTCTCAGCATTCTGGGTTCATATAAACAAAACAAAACAAAACAAAACAAAACAAAAGCAGGCTATGGGTCAGGATTGACCAGGGGCCAGAGTTTGCCAACACCAACGCACGCCCCCCCATAACGCACTGTCCACACATTGCAGACTCTTTATATAAACAAAGGCTGACTTCAGAAAACTGTACCTACATGAGGGAGACATGGGACTGAAACTCCTTTTATTAATCGAAGGCTAGATTAACTCCAGGGGTGGGGGATGGAAAGACCAAGTGTTTGTTGAATGCCTAGCACGGTGACTGAAGGCTTCCTGTCTCCACCGGAACAGTCCCAGGAGACGCTACATACACACGCACGCGTTTCCTGGAGAAGGTAGGAGACTCAGAGAGAGGAACTGCTTTGCCTAGATCTGGTTCCCAGCCAGGATTTGAACATGGGTCAGTCTTCAGAAAACCTGTAGTTTTCCAGGGAGGAGCGGGGTTGATGGGGAAGGTGGGAAGGGCAAGAGATGTTCCAAGAAGAGGAAAAAACCCGAGAAGCAGGAGCTTTGGGGCTGCAGGGAACAGAGCTGACCTGGGCTAGAGCATGGGCGCGAGAGTGAGCATTCACTGCTCTGCTCCGCAGCAGCCCTAGAGACCATTCCTCATCCACCCAAAGTGACTGGGTGGTGTGACCCCGGATTGGCTTGTGGTGGGGGGGCCAACAGTCCTAAGCGGACCGCTAAAAATCGAATTAAGGCCAGACCATACAGCAAGTCACCCGCCAGACAAGAACCACAGCTCTACCAGTGCTGTTCCAAGAGGCAAGTTTAAGTCCATCTAAGTTCCGATCGACTTCTGGCATTTTTCCTCCCCCTTTTACCAAATACATAATCCCTCTGTAAAGACTTGGGAAAAATACACATAAGGACTACAAATGAAAAATTGTCACATTTTTTATCACACTTCACATTTTTGGGGAATATCCTTTAAGTTTTTCTGGTCTTTTATCTACACGTTTTAAAGCGGGGACTCTGCTGTTCACCGCTTTTTGCACCAAACATATCTCAGACTTGTTTCTAGGTCATTCCCCAAAGTCAAATCTATAAGTCGTTCCCCCAAAAACAAAGCAGAATGACCGTTATTAAAAAAGGCTGGTGCAAATCTTCCCTCTGTCCGCGCCCCAGGTGTGAACAATACCTATCAGATCCGAGCGAGGTTTGCAAAGAACTCCAGTGGGAAAACCTGCTCACCTTGCCAGGGAATCTCGAATTTATATAATCATGGGATCCTTCTGGTACACAACATTTAGAAAACTGATACTCTACAGAATATCCGTGGTCAGAAGCTGTTCTGCATGATTTGTAATGGTCCCGAATATTCGGTGATCGTACCCTTACGAACTTTTACAAACAAAACCACCAAGCCCAGTTTTGCAAGTAAATCTTTACAAACACGAATGGTAATTCCTTGGACATGCAATGGCTTTGTCAAGGTTGCGAACGTTACAGTTTTCTTTTTTCAGAAATGGGTATTGTAGATAAAACTGTCTTGTGTTTGCATGAGAACTTGAATGCTACATTTCCAAGTTTAGTTCATTAATAATTAATGGAGACACTGAACCAGGCAAGCCTCTACTAGACGCTTAATATCCCGTTTCTACTCGAAGACCAACATGAAAAAACAGCTGAAACTCTCATATACTTCTGGAGAAAACAAACTGGTACTTTGCAAAACTGTCAGCAGCATCTACTAAAATGAACACAAGCGCACTCCATGTATTACTTTTCTAGTGCTGTATAACCCATCACCACAAGCTTAGCGGCTTAAAACAAAACCACAGTCAACTCACAGTTCTGTAGATCAGTCTGACACAGGGTGGCTGGGTTGTCGTCTCCTGCCCCACGCTGAAATCAAGGCGTTCCGAGGACCGAGTCCTTACCTGGAGTCCTTGGGGAGAAATCCACTTTCTAGCTCCTTCAGGTTGTTGGCAAAATTCAGGTCCTTGAGGTTCTGTTTCCTTGTCGGTGGGCAGCTGAGAGCCACCCGCTGCTCCCAGAGGGCACCCCGCAGTCCTTGCAGGGGGACCCCAGATTATGAAGCCAGCAACAACGCCGGAAAGCTCCCTTACGTTCAGTGTCTCCGTCTCTCTCTCCTGCTCCTAGCGGCAGAGGAACTCCCTGTATTTAAGGGGGCTGGTGTGATCAGGTTCACCTGGCTATCTCGGCCTCATAAAGCCCACCTGGATAATATCCCTGTCATTAGGGCATGGAATCGGGCGGCTATTTTGGTATTCCGCCTGCCTCCTCCCATAACTGAGTTCCAGTCCTAGATACATACCCAGCGGAAATGCATACACAGTTTTCTCCCAAATGCAGGCACAGAAGGCTAAGAGAAACACGATTCATAGTAGCCAAAACCTAGAGAAACTCTTTAACAATAATAATGGTATATTTTTATAATATAAATACACAGTGTGGAGTAACCAGGTCAGTATTTCATGGGACTAAGTGCAGGGGAACCTAACGGAGCCCAGAAAGTCACAGAAGGCTTCCCGGGGAAAGCTTAGCTTTCACGGCAAAGAATGAGCGTGAGTGATGCGGTAACAGTGGGCAGGACCGGCTCTGCAATTGACATGATAATAGGAAAAGAGGTAACACGCATGTAAAACTTACGAGCAGATGGGTATCATAAATGGAAAGCAAAATGTGTGTGGGTGTGGGTGTGTGTGGGCAGTGACATGCCCAGAGAAGTAGACAAGGATCAGAACATGGAGAACCTTGGAGACCACATTAATACGACTGACCTCGGGGCGCCTGGGTGGTTCAGTCGGTTGAGCATCTGCCTTTTGATTTCGGCTCAGGTCATGATCTCAGGGTCCCAAGAGGGAGCCCTAGGTTGGCTCCACACTGGGCATGGAGCCTGTTTAAGATTCTCTCCCCCTCAGCCCCTCCCCCAACTCCTCTCCGGTGCTCTCTAAAGAAACAAAAAGACTGAGGCTGACCTTAATCCTGTTGCTGATGGCGACAGAAGAGGAGGACCTTGCCAAAGAAAGGATATGGGCATATTCACAATCGGGATCAGGACACTGCAAAGTGGAAGGTGAAATTTCAAGAGGAACGTGAGGACACTAGGTTAGTTAGGCTGTTCAAGGAGTGCAGGGTAAGAGATGGGAACCTGAGTTGCTGGCATAGAAGGAGCAGGAAAGTTATTGGAAGCCTAGAAGACTTGTATCCACCTCCATGCCCCAAATCTCAGAGTCCTATGAACGTTTTTGTGGTTTTGAATCCCATTAGCTCTCAGGAGGACATGTGCCGATCCTAATCCCCACTAGCAAATGCCCGTGTCTCCCAGTTCTTGACAGAATGGGTGTTTTTAAAAAAAAAAAAAAATTCACCACTTACATAGGCAATAACTGTACCTCATTATTTATATTGTATTTTTGGCCGAAAGCATTAACATTTTTTAAATGTGCATTGACTGTCATTTTGTAAAGTATCAATTCACATCACTTTAGGCTAGATTGTTCTAAAGGTGTTCGTTTCTTCCTATTGTGAGAAATTATAAATTAAAGATACTAACCCCTTTGAAGTGCGTTTCCCCATATCCACACCTTTTGATTTTGTGGAGGCTAATTTTTTTTTCATTTCTAATAATTTCACGTGATTAATTAAATCAATTCCTCTATTATTGGTTTCCACCTTGGGATTTAGGCATTTGGGTTCTTCCCCAAACATGACTGGTGAATCTTTTTTTTTTTTTTTTTTTTAAAGATTTTATTTATTTATTTGAGAGAGAGAGACAGTGAGAGAGAGCACGAGCGAGGAGAAGGTCAGAGAGCGAAGCAGACTCCCCATGGAGCTGGGAGCCTGATGCGGGACTAGATCCCGGGACTCCAGGATCACGCCCTGAGCCGAAGGCAGTCGTTTAACCAACTGAGCCACCCAGGCGTCCCATGACTGGTGAATCTTTACCTAGATTTTCTTTAGGTGCTTTAGTCATTTTATTTAAATCTTCAATTGATATAGGATTTATTTTGGTACATACTATACAGTATCTTAATTTTTTTCTGGATAATCATTTGGCTAAACAAAATGGGTAATTCATGCTTTTCCTGTTGATTTGGAATGCCACTCATATATATTAAATTCTTATGTCTTCAAAACAGCTGTAATTCATGAGCCAAATTTCCCTACGTTACTTTTCTTTTCTAAAATACTCTCAACTGTTTTTGCAAATAAGGGTTAAATGAGCTTCCTAGAGTGAACTGAAATGTTTCTCATCATTTTCTATGCTCTGTGTTCTAACAGTTTAAAATCTAAAGGAGATATTGGTTCCTTAAAGCTTTGAAAGATTTTGTTTATAAAATTTTCCAGGTGCTGAAATTCTCTGACATTTGTCAACTTCTTTTATAGCTTTTGGTCCATATAATTTACCATCCATTAAAAGTGTTCTTTGGTGGGGCGCCTGGGTGGCTCAGTGGGTTAAGCCTCTGCCTTCGGCTCAGGTCATGATCCCAGGGTGCTGGGATCGAGCCCCACGTCGGGCCCTCTGCTCAGCAAGGAGCCTGCTTCCTCCTCTCTCTCTGCTTGCCTCTCTGCCTACTTGTGATCTCTCTCTCTGTCCAATAAATAAATAAAAATCTTAAAAAAAAAAAAGTGTTCTTTGGGGGGCGCCTGGGTAGCTCAGTGGGTTAAAGCCTCTGCCTTCGGCTCAGGTCATGATCCCAGAGTCCTGAGATCGAGCCCTGCATCAGGCTTTCTGCTTAGCAGGGAGCCTGCTTTTCCTCCTCTCTCTGCCTGCTTGTGATCTCTGCCTGTCAAATAAATAAATAAAAATCTTAAAAAAAAAAGTGTTTTTTGGGGTGCCTGGCTGGCTCAGTCCATAGAGCATGTGACTCTTGATCTCAGGGTGGAGCCCCACACTGGGTGTAGAGGTTACTTAAAAATAACATCTTCTGGGGCACCTGGGTAGCTCAGTGGGTTAAGCCTCTGCCTTCAGCTTGGGTCATGATCTCAGGGTCCTGGGATGGAGCCCCCCACATTGGGCTCTCTGCTCAGCAGGGAGCCTGCTTCTCCCTCTTTTTCTGCTGCCTCTCTGCCTACTTGTGATCTCTTTCTCTGTCAAATAAATATTATCTTTTTTTAAAAAGTTAACTATTTGTTTAAAAAAAATCTTCTAAGAAACAGGCAAACCTTAACTAAAAGAACCATTTAATCAAAATGTCCAAAAATATTAACGTATCATACCTATAGCTAATTTCTCTTTTCATTCATAACATGCATTCAGATTTTCTTTTTCTTGCTAGGCTTTGTCAAAAGTGTAAATTTTATTGGTCTTTTTAAAGATACACTTTTTGGGTTACCTATCAATCCCATTTAAATTTTATTCTTTCCTCGTGCTTTTCCCAATTTTTTTTTTTCACTTTTTGGCTTCTGAATTGATTGCTTGGTTTATTTTTATTTTGTTCATGGATTTAAGCATGTAAGGCTCTAAGTTTTACTTGAGGTAGAGCTTTGGGATTTTTTTTGGATTTATAATTTTCCCTATTTTTATTGTCTTAAACTGTGATTATAATTTGTATTTTTGTCTTTGACCTATGAATTATCTGATAGCATTTTAATTTCCACTATTTAAAAAAAATTATCATTTTGTTATGAATCGCTTCACTTTACCGCCTGTGGTCAGAAAATGTAGTCTACAGTGTGTTACTTATAGTCTTACTATATCCTCTATTTTTGTCCAGGTTCCATGGATATTTGAAAAGAACAAGCATATTATAAAAATACTCTTTCTCTTCCTTGGGTAAGTCGGTGGTTTTCATGAAATCCTCCTGCTGGGTTTTTTTTGTTTTGTTTTTTTTTTTGCATTTTTTTGCTTTGCATAGTTTGATGGACTGAGACTAGGCATGGTTACATTTTCAATCGAGAATGTGCCCATACAAAGTAATTTTTTTCCTGAAATTCTATTTTTTTAATAAA
This sequence comes from Neogale vison, assembly GCF_020171115.1. NCBI lineage: Eukaryota > Metazoa > Chordata > Mammalia > Carnivora > Mustelidae > Neogale > Neogale vison. The sequence goes on along the minus strand of NC_058099.1, from coordinate 90,262,742 downwards.
GATTTTTATTTATTTATTAGACAGAGATCACAAGCAGGCAGAGAGGCAGGCAGAGGGGTCGGGGAAGCAGGCTCCCCGCTGAGCAGAGAGCCAGATTCGGGGCTCGATCCCAGGACCCTGAGATCATGACCCGAGCTGAAGGCAGAGGCTTAACCCACTGACCCACCCAGGTGCCCCTCAAATTCGATTTTTTCCTGATACCAATATGACTGCTCTTGTTCAGTGGATTCTTTGCCTTGTCTTTAACAATCACTCTGTTTTAGCCAGTGTCGTTTCATTATTAGGGGACCCTCTAGAGAAATGTGCGCGGGCGTGCACACACACACACATTTGCAGGTGCACACATAGGCAGTACTTCATTTTTGGATCCAAACTGAAAATCTGACTTTAAATAAGGATGTTTAGGTGACGCGCGTATTCTGTGTTTCTTCTTATTTTGTCTGGTTCTTGTGTCTCCCTTCTTTTGCTGGGCATCGATCCGGACTAATTTGTTTTCACTTTCTACAGACTGTGCAGGACTTCACTGTCCTTCCCCTTTTAGGTCTTTCGCTTCCCGATTATTCCGGCCCCTACCCAAGCAGATGTCTGTTTTCACCATTCTCATGTAACGGCTCTAATAAGCCACCAAGAGCTTCAGAGTCCTAAATACAGCGAACGCTTGCCTTCTCACCGGCACTGGTCTTACTACACCCTCCTCGTGACATTCAACACACCTGATCACTCTGCCCTCCCCCTCTGCCCCTTAGTCTAAGACCCTGCCCTTTTCTAGATTTTGTCTGCTGGTTATTGCTGTCTTTCTGTCCTTCCTTCTCCCTTCTCTCTCCCCCTCCGCCCCGTCCCCACTAGGCGCTAACCCTCCCCTTTCCGTCTATATTCTACCACTGGTGAGTTCCTCCACTTGTGGCTTTAGATACTCTCAAATATGCCTGACTTCCAAATCTCCAGTCCAGATCACTTTTTCGAGCCCTAAACTAATATACGCCATCATGTCGCCTTCCCCCCACACTTAGGTCATAGGACTCTTGTTTTCATCACGTTCTTCTCACGATCTGAAATTATACGGAAAATTTACTTCTGTGTTTCCCTTCACTGACAGTATAGCCCCCGACTGCAGAAAGCTTGTAGGTTTTTCTTCAGTCTTGCATCCGCAGTGACAACAGTGCCTGACGTTAATTAATAGGGGCTCAGCAAAATGGGTCAAATGAAAATGACTCTTAATAAATCCCACTGACCTGATGCAGGCATGGAATTGACGGAGAACTGGATTCAGCAGACCTCGTTCTCTACACCGGTCTACACCACTTACTAGACGTGTCTTTTAGCCAGTTACCTGACCCTCAGTTTCTTCGTCTGAAATACGAGGATAACAAAGGCCTCGGCTAGACGGGGCTGCACAGAACTGCTCCACGGATTAAACGAGAAGAAAGACCTAAACACAGTACATAGTAAGGGCTTAATAAATTGTAGCTAACTAGTGTGTATCTATAGAAATTATGCACGCGCGTGCACACACACACACACACACACACGTTTTGTTCACTTCATTTAGTGTAATGGTTCTACCGTCCTGTCTTTGGGACCTGGACTTGCGTCTTCACAACACTGCATCTCAAGAGCAGAGTCGGAGTCCCTAACGTCCTCCGCCCACTGCCTAGGCCGCCCCAGCACGGTTATGAGCTTTTATAAACCTCTTTAAATGATTTACCTGAAAATATAAATATTTTCCTCCAGTATCATACACTGGTTTCAAGCAGCCTACATTCTTTCTACTTCCTCAGAGGTCTGCGAACAGTAAATACACACAGGTCTCTACAAATATCACACACGCTGAACGACAGAGTAAAATCATCTTTGGACTTACCAAACAAATCCTGCGGGCCCACGCCGAAGCGGCAGCCCCATTCACGGCCAGGTACTCCCCTTTTACAACACACAGCGGCAGGGACAATTCCATCTTTGTCATTTATTCCTTTTATTTGGACAACGTATATACATATGTACAAAATACCTACTGTCAGAATCCTCTTTTATAATTTCATTTGATTTACAAAACGGGACAACAAAATAACTTAGGTCACTAATACTGTACAAAAATAAAACTGATTAAACAGTTGTAAAGATCAGTATCTTACAGTGTTACAGATCATTCATCTGCGGTGAAAGAACATCTCGGTCTATCCAGAGTGATGAGTGCTGTGCTAAGTCTACCTGCGAAGTGACGAGTAACCAATTTCTGTAACATGACTACCAAATATAATTCTCAAAAGAAGCATGATGTAAAGCCAGACCTTAAAGCCAGGGTGTCATTCCAAAGCGGTGAAGGGCTTTCTTCTTCCCTAACCAAGGAGAGGAGTTATCTTAACTCTAAAACTATTAAATTTTCCAGAATATGACAACTACTTACAGTATTAGATAAAACGACTTGTCTTTCTTTTTAAACACCTGCAAGAGTCTTTCAAAAAAATTCAGTTTGGTTAAAAAAGTAAACAAAAATTACTATCCTGCATTTGGATTTTTACAAGTTAAATCCATGGTCTTTTTAATATAAAAAGTAATTGCTTCATAGTTTTAGTGTTCAATGAACTCTAGTAGTCCTATTTGAACCATATCTTGATAGAGTAAATCTAATTAGAATGCTGGTTCCTGTTTCGTGACATTTGAAAACAGGATTTATCACGAAGAATAAAAAGCCTTGAGTTTATACGTTACGTTACTATAACATGTAAGAGAATATCAAATGTGTGTTCTTCAACAACTTGAAAAGGCAAGTAACAACTTTTTTTGGGGAAGTTAAATTGTGCATTTTTTTTTTTTTAAACAAGTTGCTGCGTTTATATCCATCTAAGTAAGTGCGGGACAAAAGCCACATATAGATTTACTCTTAAAACTACAAAGATTGTCTTTCACTGACTTTGCTTGGTTTTCCTTCATTTCTTTCTGTGAGGGGAAGATGAGTTTGTCCAAGTTGGTGGGTTGCTAGGCAGCCCCAAACTCCTCACTCACTAAAAGGCAGCGTGCAAAGGATCACAAGCAGGACCGTTCCGTGAGCTCAGTAAGAAATAGACAGCCTAACCTATTTCGTATGGAAGAACAGATGTCCTTAAAACTTATTTTGGACACAGAAATTAAAATTTGGTTTAAAATAAGCGTTTCAAAAATCTGAAACAGAGGTAGAAAGTGTTCTTTATTTTTCCTGACATGTTTTCCCGTGAGAAAACACTTTCCTTTTTATCTCAATGGACTGTTCCCAGTCCCTAATGTTAAAAGCAGTTCTCTTTATAGAACTACTGATACAACTACATTGGTTAAACAAACAAAAAAGAAAAACACCGTGCTAGTGATGGCTATTGTATTGGAAGTCGGAGTCAGCCGTGCCCCACGCCTGCTGTAGGAGCCCACACCGGTTCTGAACCTGGCAACGAGCATGTGTTGGATGAAATCACCAGTTCACTGATGGGGAGGCACCCTAAGTTTACACGACACAGCTTATAGCACATGTATGAACGAGAGTGCACCGTAGCTCCCTGTGTTAAATAGCAGATAAAATTGCCAGAAAGCATTCTTTCTGACAAAAGAAAATGTAAACATTTCTCCCACAGTCACTGCTGACTCCCTGTACTTGAGGTTTCTTTGCTATGAAAACAGTTCAGTTTTTTCTGACCACGTGAAGGCCAAAATTAAGTTTTCAGGTAAATGGCATTTTATGGATGTAGTGGTTTAGGCCATTGTAGACACCTGGATACAAGATACATAGTGGTGAGGCTTCTGATGTCAAAGATACAGTGATGTGTCTTCAATCACATGCATTTCGTGTGCCTTTGTTCTCCAAAAGGGACCATTTCGAAGTCACCTTGGATAATCATCATGGTATTTTCCCTTAGGACTCACTACTTACGGGGATATATTTTTCTTTTCACATGTCAGCTTCCTCTTCCTTTTTTACATAACTCTTGCACCTGTTAGTGGGAGTTTGTAGGAACACGGAAGGAGATCAACATACCTCTTCACAAAATCGGTGTTGCAGAAGTTACTGTTATGCACCCGTTCAATAAAACCCAACAGAGTCAAAACCCTCTCCCTTCGTGGCACTGGAACAGTAAAGTGATGTTAACTAAAAGGATTGGAAAATTTGGAAAAGTTAATAGAGTTAAAATTCTCTTTGTTCTTTTTGAATTTTTAAAAAAAATACTACCCTCCTTCTCCTTCAGCATCTGTCCTATATATTCTGCCCTCCCATCTCTGCCATGATCTCATAGGGAAATGTGTATACTATATATATATGTATATTTAAAAAAAAAGCAGATTATAACGTGGTTCCAAACAGAATGTCTGCTTCTATCCTTAAAGCACATATTTAACTTATTCCTCCTCTGCATTAGAAAATAAAAGTGCAGCTTATGTTCAAAAAGTACAATTCATACAAAGCAAGGTTTAAAAGTTCCGTACTTAGTGTAACCTTTTAGAGGTTTGTCTTGATTAGTATAAATTCAGACTGCTTACCCATTGACTATAAGTAATTTTTTTGTTGTTGTTTTCGAGTCTTTAGATGACAGATCATGCTGGAGTAGATGTGCTCTTGCTTGCATAAAGACAGCTGTGCTATGGCGTGTTTTTTGTTGGTTTTTGTGTGTTTTTTTATCTCAAAGGTTAACGTGATTCAAGAGAGTGGTTTTGCTAAAGAAACCGAAGCACACTCGTCATTACATCGAAAAGGTAAGAAAACAATTCTGAGACAGCAAGCACAAAGGGCCCAGAATCACTGTGTGACGCCACAGGTCCGCTCACCGGGTCAGACGTATGTACACCAGTGTTGAATCTTTAAAAGTTCACCCCCTCCCCCAGCCCCGTCTTGGCCTTGCCCCCCTCCCCCCACCCCTCTCCACCCCCCCCCCCCAAAAAAAATAAAGGAGAGAGAGAGGAAAAAGAAAAAAAAAACCCAAAACCAAAGCATCCGCCTTCCCTCCAGCAGTCAGAGACGGTTCGAGCTGCCTCTGCGAGGGGCCCCAGGGTGGGCTTGGATCGCGGGCTGCGCTGTGCTTTTCAGAAACCGCGGCGGGGAGGGGAGCGCGGGGCCGGCGGCGGGCAGGGCCCCGCGCGCCCCGCAGCGCGCCCCCTGGCGGCCAGCCGTGTCCCCGGGCGCCGGCGCGGTTGGGTCCGGCGGGCGCGCGCCGCCGCTCACAAGGGGTGGGCCAGCGCCTTTTTCGAGCGCTTGATCATACTGGGGTGGAACTCGGTGTGGCGCCGCGCGTGCTTGGTGAGGTGGTCGCTCCTCATGAAGCGCTTCTCGCACAGCGGGCAGCGGAACTGCTTCTCGCCCGTGTGCGTCCGGTAGTGGCGCGTCAGCTCGTCCGAGCGCGAGAACTTTTTAAGGCAGTCTGGCCACGTGCAGGGGAAGGGCCGCTCACCTGCGGGCGGGAGGGGGGTCGAGACAGGACGCGGGTGAGACAGCAACGTCGCGGAAGGCGGCAGGCAGCCCCGGGACCCGCGCGACACGGCCCCGCGGGCGAGGCCCCCGCCCCCGCCCCCAGCACCCCCCGCCGCCCCCCCCGCTGGGCTGGCATCCTGACCCCCGGGGCCAGGCACGGGGCTGCACGGGGTGGGGGGGCCAGTCTGCGCAGAGGACCCGGACGGAGGCCTCGGAAGGAAGCAGCGCTGCGGACCCTCCCACACCGGGAGACACCTTGCTGTCGCCTAAGCCACCCCCTCGGGGACACCTAACAGACCAATAACTACCCTGAGGACGTTCCCCTGAATCATGTTCTCCACGCGAAGGAACCCGCTGTGTTATAGCCAGGGGACCCCTGAGCGCCTTGGCTGCTAACATTATCATCATCATCATCATCACTACTATTATTTGGGGGAGGGGACTGGTTATTCCACGTGGTGGCTGGTCGCACAGGTTCTCCCAGAAAGTCAGGAACCTTAGCCCTTCCCTGCATTTGCTGAGGCCGCTAGCCTAACCCACGTCTCCCCTAGAGCAGGTGTTTCCCCTGGATCTCCTGAGTGCTGTGGTCACCGAGCCTCTGTCAGGGCCAGTCTGGGGACGGGGAGGCCGGCACCCGACCAGAAAGCCTGCTTCTTCCTGAGCATCTTGGTAACAAATACTTTTAGAGACCTGGAATGCGCTTCTCTGTGCAGGCCATATTTTAAGTCATATTGTTTTATTATTATTATTATTATTATTATTAATCTCTATGCCCCACTTGGGGCTCAGACTCACAACACTGACATCAAGCGTCTCATACTCTTCAGGGGCGCCTGGGTGGCTCAGTGGGTTAAAGCCTCTGCCTTCGGCTCAGGTCATGATCCCAGGGTCATGAGATGGAGTCCTACATTGGGCTCTCTGCTCAGCAGCCAACCTGCTTCCCCCTCTCTCTCTGCCTGCTTGTGATCTCTGTCAAATAAACAAATAAAATCTTAAAAAAAAAAAAAAAGAGTCACATCCTCTTCTGATTTAGCCAGCCAGGCGCCCCAAGTCATATTGTCCTATACAAAAAATACATTTGTTCCCTCTGCTGCGTAATAATCCTTTAACTATCTGAAGATGGCTCTTCTTTCTCTAGTCTCTGTTCAGACTAAGCGGCCCTAGTTTCTTTCCTATTCCTCATCAAAGAATTAACATTCTAAAACAGTAGGAGCTAAAGGCTTCACATGCATAATCACACTGATTTCTCATAGGATGCCCCTTGGAAGTGGCCCATTTCACAGATGAGGAAACAGGTTCAGCACTTGCTGGTGTTTCCAGCAGCCCTTCCTTCGCGGTGGCTTTCCTCAGATTCACCATATTGTCTCCATGTCCCACTTAATTAAAATGCAGCCAAGCTTCCCCCTCCCATGTGATCACGTTAGCCCTGGGGGGCCTCCTGGCCCCTGCTGTGGCAGGAGAGGGCCCGTGGGGGGACCCACACACAAGCCGAAAGGCAGAATGAGCCGTTTAAGATGAGAGGGCCTTGTGCGGTCCTCTTTGTGTGTGCCTGCCTGCCTACTTCTCACCTCATTCAAGCACAGCCCAAAGCAGTGGCTTCACAGACCCTAGGCACACAGGCTCCTGCCTTCCGCAGAACTCTCCAGACACTCCTTTGGTAGGTGCGAGGAGTGCATGTTTTCTCACTTCTGTCCCCACCTTCCTGGAACCCAGAGACTCAAAAGGCTGAGGGCTGCCCGGTGTGGTGCGTCTGAGTCATGCAAATATTATTCATCCTTCCCCTGCCCCCTGCTTCTCCTACTCTGGGCCAGAGATGTAGAAATACCGATAATAACAACAAAACCAAGCCTGTGTCATCTCGATGACAGTCCGCACATGGCTAAGATTTTATTTGCTGTTCTCTCAGCAGAGCAATGGTCACCACGCCCCGGTCAATCTCCTTGTTCTTACGGGAAACCGATATGTGCAAAACAAATCTGTACCAGTAGCTTCGTCACACGTGGGTCGGGGTGTCAACCCTTGCTTCGCCGGGGGCTGGAGAGCCACAGTAGCACAAGGCAACAGGACACCGATGAATGCCGAGTCCTACCCGAGGTGGACGGGTGCTGGGGTTCAAGAGGCATGAATGAGTATGCTCAAAGACTCCAGGAGGGCCAACACCCCCCAAAACAAAACAAAAAGCAACCGTACTTCAAACTGAACCCTCTGAAAAACTCAACAACACAGAGTTGGAAACCACACTTTTGCAATTTCTGCTGGATACAACAGCATTCTACCCGGTTCAGAGCTTGGGACAAAAAGGTGGAATTCAGGTTGTCATAACCCAACAAGGAATGAGGACAACATCAGGTCTGATTTTTGTGCTGCTTATACTGCCAAGCATTTAGTTACTTCCTAAGTGTGTGAGCGTGTGTGTGTGTGTGAGCGTGTGTGTACGTATAGCTGGGGTCTCTCACATGACCAGACCTACTCAGAAGTTCCCAGATCGCTGGGGAAGACAACTCCAGCCTCTTTCAGAGTTACACAGCCAAGGTCCTCTGAATCCCCGTGAAAGGTTTATGGGAGAAATGTTCCCTTAAACATGTTATGTTAAAAAATATAATGAAGGGTTAGAATTCATACAGCGATGAATTATAAAACCAAACCAAACCAAAGCATGCCAAACAAAACAACCGTCCCCGCTCCCTCCGTACTGGAACCGTCTCTCCCCTGCTTTGTGATTTGGTGGTGAGAAAAGCGACAGAAAGGAAAGGCTTGGTGTTTTCGCGGTGCTTGTTAGGACAAAAACTCGTCAGAGTGATTTTTCTTAGAGGAGTGGTAATGTGGTTTAGCTTACTCACTAGCACATGTTTCTTTCAAGTGAGTCATGAGAGGAGGTTAATTTATTGGAACAGATCTGTGTCCACTGTGGAAAAAATGGATCAGAAGACCACTCTGCTATAGTCTGCATTGGAAAGAGAAAGAAGGTCCTCCCTCTGTTCTAGGAAGATGGCTTGATGGAAGAGAGAGTCAATGGAAAATGGCCATGAAGCTTGAATCGGCTGTATGTACGGAACTATGAAGTATTTATGCTTGTGATGTTTGTATGTTTCAAGTGTAATCAGGGTCCCTCCCCAGTGAATTCACCTTCAGTCTAGCTTATGCGACACTGTCCTCACTGCCCCTCATGGCTGTCACCGTGTGATTATTGTCTTGCTTCTAACCTAGATGCTGCCTTTGACGTAGCATCTTTATCTGTTTCAGAGAAGAGAGGGCCACCGACTGAGCCCAGAGCAAATCCGAGCCAAGAGCAGCCTTTGTTAGACTCATATAACTCGTACAATTCCACCTTACAGTTTCTAAGCATTTAAAAAAAGATCCACTTGGATGTGAATTCCTAGTGTAGAATCTCCAGGATCATTTTTTATTTTTCTCGGATCCTTTGGGAAAACATTAGGAGCTTTGGGTCAGTGATCTAAATCAGGGGTTTAGCAAGCTATAGCCCACAGGCCAAATCTGACCTGTAAAGTCTGTGAGTTAAAATGGTATATACACCATTTTTACTTTGGTTTTTTACCAAAGCAGCTGCGGGGGGTGGGGGAGGGGGATCAAAAGAACAATAATATTCTGGGATAGGAGAAAGTTTGGTGAAATTCAAATTGCCGTGTCCATATCCCAAGTTTATTGGAGCACAGCCACATTCGTCTGCTTGGGCATTGTTATCTATGGCGGCTTTCTCACTGCGACAGCGGGGTCAAACAGTGGCTGCAGACACTGTACGGCCGACAAAGCTTTGTCAAGGAGAAAGTTGGCCAACCCATGATCTCACCCTGAAGACTTGAACTTGTACCTGCTGTACACCAGAGTCTGCACGTCCAGATGTCTTCAGGAGCCAGACACATGGTGAAAATGGGTGAAACACCAGGTGTATTCATGGGTTGTGCAAGATAGGGCTTTGTCCCCTCAAAGGCATCCGGATTCAACACTTTACAAAGCATCGTGCCAGCCAGACAATGTGCGCGTGCAGGAAGCCTGGGTTCTTCTTGGGGACCTAGGATTTGTAGCCCTTTGAAACCACCCACTTCTTTAACCCCTGAAGGTTCTGCAACCTACTCTGGTAGACACATAATAAGGTATCCTCTAAAAAATGATACACGCTTTGCACCTAAGAAAGTACAGAATGGAGAAATCCTATGCGGAGAAGGAACAGAATTTAAAGGGGAATGGGACCAGAGATCATGGGACAGAGGAAGAAAAGAGAGGTCTTGGCTGTCATCCTACAGCCAAGGGGAAATCAAGTCAGGCCTGGAATTCTGCTCAGTGCTAAGGCCCACAAAAGAACAGTTAAGTTCCTTCACACCGACCAAATCGCACAGCAACTACCAATTAAAGAATCTTTAAATTAGTCATTAGTATTAGTGAGAGCGTTACCATTCTCCAGGGGAGGGGGGCAGGAAGAACAGGCATGTACTAGTGTTTTATTTCTGGCCTTTACAGGGAAACATACCCAGAGGCAGTGACACAATCAACTCTTGCAAGCTCCTGCCTTCTCAGGATTTGCATACCGCTCCCCTCCCCTGGCAGCAGCGAGCTAAGCACCTCTCTGTGACAGGCTCGGCTTGGAGTAGAAAATTAACTGGATCAGAATAGCTACTGATCCAGTAGGGCACCCGGTGTGTAGAACACTTTTTTGCAGACAAAGGTCAGGCCTCCCCAGGTCTCCTGGGCCTCCAAGGGGTTCGAGAGGAGGGGAGTAGAGGCTGCTGGCTATGCGCATGCGCGCCTGCCTACTTAGCCCAAAGGAAGGGGCCTCCACTCTACCTGGGGGTCGGTGGACACCACCAAGTGGTGACTTCTCCGTACAAGGGAAGAAAGAGGACAATGTGGGGAGTGCCAGCTGGTTACACTCCACTTTGTCCCGGCTCCCTTGGGTTCAGAAAGGCTGCCAGTGAGATATGGGCCCAGGGTCCGGGAGGCCTAGGCCTTCAACACACCTGCTTTCCCACCTGGCTCTTCTCCCCTTCTGTTTCACAGCTCCGTGGAAGAGCCTAAAAGGGGCTGACCTTAATCAAGGCAGGAAGGTTAAAAATACACGCTTCATGAACCTCCCATGGCTTCTACCAAAGGGAACTCCCTCTTGTAAAACAAATCTAAGGGCGTGAGGCCTCCTTTTCAGAACGGAACTCCAAAAATGCCAATTAGGGATCATGGCTTCTTGCAGATGGACAAAATCAGGGCCGCTTCTTGAGGAGAAAATAGTGCATTTTGATCATAAAAAAGCAACTAGGATTCCAGAGATAAAAGGATAACCTGACATTAGAAAATCACACTGATATGATTCCCCCTTTAAACCGACTAATACACTCACCCCCACATGTATTTTCCCTCGAAAAATGCAAAATAGTGTTTGGTAAAATTCAACATCCAGCCCTAATAAAAGCGTTTAGGAAAATAGAAGAATTATTCCTTAACGGGGTAGAAAAATATAGATCCAAAACACTTCCCCTGCAAGGTCAACAGGAAGAAAAAGGTAGCATTCTATCAGTTGGGCTGGAGGCATGAATGGACACTGTCCCCATCACTATAGCTACTTAATGTTGTTCAGGAAATGCTGGTGAGTGCCATTAGATAACAAAGGAAGAAGTAAATCATCAGAAGGGGAAGGTGCTAGGAGGATTATTTGCAGTTGATACAGCTTTCTATTTGGAAAGTCGAAATACCGAAAAAAACTAATATAAATTTAAAAAATGCATTCTCCAGTATAAACATACAAAAGAGCAGTGGTTTTCTTATATGTTAACCACAGCCAGTCAAGATGAGCCTAATGATAAAAGTTCAGGACCCGCATGAAGAAAATCATCAGACCCTGATATAAAAGAAAATGAACAAATGGAACACTTCCCATGCTCTCGGATGATAAGATTCAACCGTAGAACATGGCAATGCTGTACAAAGTCGTCTATGAAATTAACACATACCTTAGAAATTCTTTTTTCTTGAACTTGACAAAATTATTCTAAAGTGAATTTGGAAGAATAAGTATACTCCACTTGCCAAGAAAATTTTGCAATAGAACAACAATAAGTGAACACTAGTGATACCAGTTATTACAATGTATGATTAAAGCTGTAATAATTAAGACAGTGCGAGACCAGCACAGGAAAAGACAACTCAGTGGAACAGAGTCAAGTCTGAAAATAAACCGAAGACTCAACACGGATGGGATGTTCCAAATTAGTGATGAAATGAATGTTTAACTCAATAAATGGTATAGACATCTGTAAAGATTAAATCTCGATCCCTCCCTTATACTGTTCCCTTCAATAAATTCCATAAATTTACATTTATATACATAAATGTAAAATATAAGACCACAGAGGTGAGAGAAAGTATAGGTGACTATTTTTAGAATCCTGGAGTGGGGAGAGATCGTCTAAACATGAAACCAAAGGCAAAATTCTATTGGAAGAATAGTTGTGAAATACATAACAAATTTTAAACTTCTGCATAGTAAAAATATACATAAGTGAAAAAATTTGAGTCAGAATGGTGAACTAATAAAGGAAATTACAGCATAAGACAAAAGACAATACAAAAGGTACACTTACAAATCAAAATTAATAACCCAATTTAATAAAATGGCACAAGGATGCAAATAACTAGTTTGCAAAATAAGAAATATTAATGGCCAATAAATAAATAAATGGAAATATAGTTAATCTCACAAGTAATCAAAACAGGTCAATTAAAACATCAATGAAATGTTTATCAGGCAGGCAAAAATGTTCAAAAGCGTGTGCATATGGGGCACCTGGGTGGCTCACTTGGTTAAGCACCTGACTTTTGACCTCAAGGTCATGAGTTCAAGCCCTGTGTTGGGCTCCATGCTGGGCATGGTGTCTACTTACCAAAAAAAAAAAAAAAAAAAAAAAGTTTGTACATAAGCCCATCATTAGCAGAGGCATGAGGAAACAGACAACTCCTGCAAAAATGGGACTTATAATTGATCTAGAGCTATCTGGCAATACATTCCTCTAGGAATTATTTCTGGTATTAATTAGAGAGGAACGCAATAGTATACAGGGATACCTGCTTGGTTCATAAGAGCTAAAACTTGGTAACAACTGAACAATAGAGAAACAGTTTGCTACATTGTAGTGTATCCATCCAGTGGGAAAATGTGTATTTGTTACAAAGGTACTAGGCTGTTACAGAATGAAATGGAAAATGTTAGTAAGACACCACTACCTGAAAAGGGCAGTGTGTGATCGGCTGTATACGTACGTATGAGCAGCATCTATGGAGGGAGAAAACCCTGAAACAGTATATACTGAATATGGACAGTAGAGGTCTACAGGCAGGGGGATTAAGAGTAACACTTTCTGTTGTATTTTCTGATTTTTTAAAAACAGTTAAGTAGAAGTTTCTTTTATAAGACAAAGTTAGAAAAAAGTCTCACACAAAACAAAGGAAACGGATGAATTTGAGTTTAAAGTTTTCCATGAATGGACTGATCATTGATCAAGAATATATTCTATACAGAGAATGGGGGGCAAGTCAGGTATTTACTTTCTACTGGGAAATAACATTCCAGTGACCAAGACCAAAGAAAGGAGCATCATTCTGTTTCCTTCTCAAACTGTTAGAAAGTAAGAAACTTTCAGAGGACACTTCACCTGTTTCCTCATTCCTTCTCTACTCCCCTCGCCAACTTTTTCTGTAATTGAGAAAAAATCGCCCCACAAGGACAGGCAGGAATCTCCCTTCAGAGTTACACGGACAGTAATGGCAAGGCTGCAACACTGAGGCATGCGTTCGCTGGGAAGCCGGGGAGTGTATGCAGGGGTGCAAACCCCAGGGTCCCATACAGCGTTCGCAGATGAGGCTGGTGGGACACATACCTGTCCAGACCTGCCCTGACCCTAGGCCTCCGGGACCCCCATCCCATTATCCACGATCACCTATCCTCGTTCCGACTGGGGAGCGACGCTATTACAGGTACAGAATGTGAGCCTTTGCTCTATTCTTTTTCATGTCCTTGACCCTCAAATGCAGCAGGACCATGCACTTGACAGAAGAGGTAGGCAACAGACAATTCTACACTTCCCTGCATACATTGCTCCAATTAACGACGACCTCAAAAATCAAGAAATCAAAAGTCAGAAGAAAAACCCAAAGTCTCCCGTTTGCCAGAATTATTGCGACCTGCACAGCAGAGGCTCTGAAGAAATAAAAACACTTCATCGGCTCTGGAAGAATCGTCCTGCCCCATATCTACTGCCATCCCATTATCCTCTCATTTGCTCTTGGCCCCTTTCTGAATCCCGCTTGTGATCTGGTTTCTTTTTATATTCCACTGGTTGATATAACAGAGTCATTTTAGAGCTTGAATGTGTGATTTTACTTCCTGGCCCCTGTGTTTATCTGTGGGAAGCAACCCGCTCCATTCTTTAGGTTCTGAGCTGGGAAGTGGGGGGTGTGTCTGTAACATCTATCATGGGACGCTTGATGTCGGTGTCTGGGAAGCAAGCCTGTCTCAATATCGTTTGTGTGTCCCCAACCTCAACGGATCTGGGAGTTCATTCGTGCGCTGGGGCCTCAGAAGGAGAGACGGTGGACACCAGATTCTTGACTCTGGGTTCTCAACCTAGCGAGAGAAATGTCCTCATGTCTCAGTCATACAGCCTCACTGGAGCTGGCAGAGATGCAGTGACCTTACCCCCACTCCCAAGCACACAGCTAGGTCTGGGCTCAGATTAGCTGACTCCCATGCCCACGGTCTTCCCGCCCATCCCAGACTATGCGGCTTCTGCCCAGTTGTTTGTGGGAAAGAGAAATAATAAATGAACCCACTAAACACTGAGCAGGATATAAATATTTAATGGCAAAACCATCCTGAGAACATAGATTCTTTGGATCTTTGCATTTTGGATGACTTTGAGAACCATCAGATTCAAACCTGTCAAACCGGACAGATAAAGCCAACTCAGAGGGCAGAGGGCTTGTCCAAGGGTATGCCAGGATGAGAACGGGTTTTCAAAGGCCTCCTTCAACTCGGAGCACAAGACAAGATTAGATGTGAAAGAAGAGCAAAGGTTCTAACTCACTGGAGAACGGGCCTCCTTCCACGGGCTTCTCTCATTCTCTTACTCCTGGGTTCTTCTTCCCAGACGGGCTGACTTCAGGAGGGCATGTATAGTTTCAAGTCTCTTGACTGGACCAGTGCTTCCTACTGACACCTGAGCTATAGAGAGGCTGGAGGGGCTGAGTTTACAGAAAAGGTGTTGATGGTCCCTAAGAAAGGTCCTGTATTCTCTACTGTCCTGTAAATAATAGGTGTGGGCAGTCCTAGGGAGGGGCCACTGTCACCGGGCCTAGAGCTGGGGAAGTCCCCTCCCTCCCGGGGTGGGGCACGCGACTGCTGGAGCTGGGCAGCCACGCGGAGGAGGGTCTCTCCGTGCATGCCTCCTAGCCTCACCCTTCCAAATGTAGGGTGGGGAAAGGGACTGGGTGTTCCTGAGCCCAGGACCACACAGCTGGGAGAATGTCCCTGACATCCTGAGTCACAGAGCACAAGGATCTGCCACTCTCCAGAGGCTCTTTCGAGCAGAGGAGGTCAGCGCATGAGGACCGAGACCTAAGCTGACACACGACACCCCACAGAGGACCATCAAGGTCAAAGCATAGTGTGCAAGATCCACAGCCCTCCCATGATGTCAGAAAGAAAAGAGGGGGACTTCTTGCTTCCCAAATACTAGCTCACTCCCAGGAGAAAGAAAGGCAAAGGAAGAGGGAGAGAGAATGCTGATTTTTGCAAACATTTACCTAAAAAAGAATGCAATTCAATAGAAGTGACAGAGAGACCCTGCATAGGAGTCAAGATGACATTTCTGCATCAACAGCCCAAAATGGTGGGGGGGGGGGTGAGGGCAGGGGGTGGGGGAGAACATGGGCCAGCGCTCAACAACCCAGCTCTGGTTACGCAGTGACATCTTTGCACACCTCGGGCTTGTGATGGGGAAATTCGTGCCTGATGCACACAGTGGCTTCACAAGCGCCAATGAGACGTCTGGCTTCCTTCGCAAATACAAGGATTCCCTTTCCATTTGCGCACTTCGGTCTCATCATACGTAGCATCCGCGGCTTCCAGTCTCAAGCAACCGCGATCCAGGACTAACGCCTTCGGCTCGGATCAAGCAATGGGCAAAAGACAAAAGCCCAGGAGACAAGACTGCTGTCTGGTTAGAAAAATGCCTGCTCTACCTGCCAGCCAGGCAGGGGCCCTCGCGGTGGCTCAGAGGGACTGGTGATGCTTTTTAAGGCTGTGATGACCACATGCCACATGGGCCACCATCAAATCGTTTTTCAAGCTTTAATGGGCACAGCTACGGGTTCCTATGGCCTGGTGTTTGTCACCAAGGACCACAAAGCTTGGCAGGACTGAGCTGTCCGACCTTCCGCAAGCAGCCCCCCACCAGCCCTCCTGGGGCTGGCATTCCCTGGCCAGAGCTTCGCCACGTGGAAGCCAGCAGGACATCGAGATGACTCGGGCTGGAGGGACAGAGCCCCTGTTTCTTCACACCGGGAAGCCCCGCTTGCGACAGATAATGCTCCCTAGACAAACATTTCGTGGCTGGCCACGGGGATGATTTGTAACATGACCGAGGAAAAGCCGGCTGTTCGGCTGTCATTCTGCTTATTTTCGTTAAAACGGCAGAGGTACAAAACTACCGTAGAATTACGGCAGCACAGGAATTTAAGTCATGTTTATGTGTTTTTTTGTGAGTTATTTTTAAGAGCTAATCTTTGCCTCACTATTTAGCAGGGGGTGGTGTTGGGCACGACGCATAATGGATGGACTCGGGAACCCCAACGGGAACTGTCGTACAAACAGCCCATCTTTGTGAATTTGAGGCCTTTATCTGTTCACACCCAGGGTGACAAACGTTCCTGTAGACACAATTCATTTCTCTGGGCATTAAAATGGGTAGACAACTGGAATTAAGAAAACGTGAATAGGGCTGCTTATCACACCGCTGCTGTTAACTGTATTCCATGAGAGGCTTCTAGAATGTCCACGGAAGCGGCATGAAGTAGGAGCCTGAATACAAGAAATGCGTGTTGAAATAATCTATCTTCTGCCAAGACCATTTAGTATATGCAGTGGCGGCCTATCTTTAAGGATGAACTCCAGAGATAGCTCTGAGTCCTTTCTCTTCAAAGGAGGGGGGGGGAAATGCTGTCATACGGATCTGTCTCTAATTTTGTCAAACCGCTGTTTTTTGGAAAATCCTGTCTATAGTTCTACGTGGGCAGATGGAGGGGGTATCTGCTGGCTTTGCCTGTCTGGCATCCATTGCTTCTTTGGGGTAACAAATAGCATGCCTTGAATTTCCTTGTGGAAACTATCCCTTCCCCACTCTGAGTCTATGTAATTCTCGGGCAGGAGAGGGGACCCCACACCCCAAGCCCAGAGGTTCGATGTGACCTAGCCATGCCACTGTGACTGAGTTCGGGGACAGGTGCAGAATTCTAGCTCAGTTATGAAGACTGAAGCCCAAGACTTTGCTGGGATCATTGGGATAGGAGAACTTCCTCTCCTTGCTGAGTTGGCAGGCTGGGAAAGTGCTACCGCCGGCGGCTACCTTACCACCCTCCAGAGACAGCCTGCCCACGAATGAAGCCAAAGCACAGGACAGCAGAGCTGAGCCAGGGAGAGAGCCAGACACTGAGTCCCCAAATCCAGAGATACCAGAAACCAGAGCTACCCTGGATGTGTGGGTAATTTGAACCAATAAAGTTCTATTTTTTTAAGGAGCTGGTCCTAGTCTAGACTCAGAGAGTCTAGACCGAGAGCCCTGACTAATACAGCTGTGGACCCAGAACGGGTGTCTTTTCAACGGGAAGGAAGCAGGTTCTGAATAGCTCTTGGAAAATATAGGATAGGTTTGGTCAGAGTCCAAGATCTCTGTAGATATTCTTAACCAAGGTTCATAAAAACCAGCCACGCGCCAGAGTTAGAACACAAGAGTAGACAGCTAAGGACCTTGGGGCCAAGTCCAGGAGAGGCATGCAAGACAGGGTCTCTTTCCACTGGTGAACCCCACAGGGTCCAGGCCAGCAACAATTCATGCGTAATTCCAGGTAGTTAGAAACACACGAGGAAAATTCCAGAGTAACGACCTTGGACTAAGATAACTGACACCAAGTCTAATTCCTCCTATAAAACAAGAGTACTTTCCTATCTCATAGGACTTCCGTGAGTTTCAGTGTCACAGTGTGTGAAAACCATTTGGCTTAGAAGCTGGCACGTAAAAAATGCTGAATGTTATTGCTGTTTCTATTCTTACTATTAATATTAATAATTTTCCATTATTACTATTATTCACAATGTTCACAGTGCCTGCTTTCAACATCTAAAACAGCCCTATGCCTGTTAACAGTCACTCAATAAATAAATATTCTTTCAACGAATGAGCTGTTGCTGGATTGCTCCGGAATTGCAAACAAAAATTCTAGGAACCTCAAGACCTTCTGGGAAATACCTGTAAATTATTTTTAATTATAATTCTTGGTGTATAGGGACACTGTCCAATATGCTTTAAACACCTCATCTGAATTAGTCTCGGAACAACGTCAGTTGAATCACTGAACTCCATTTTACAGATGGGAACACTGAGGCTCAGAGAGTTTGTTCCATAGGAGAGTGGCAGAGGCAGGACTTGAGCACAGGTCTGAGAGCCCCAAAGCCCTCTGACTGGTCTCTCTACTGAAGCAAAGGCCTGTCCTGGAGATGCCTGCGTTCGAGGTCCGTAGAGTGGTCTGGCCTCCCTACCACACACTCTTCTCACTGCTTCTGCCTCATCAAAGCTGGACCCCTGGGAGGGAGAGATGGGGAAACCTCCTTTTCCCTCCCTTTGAACCAAGACGATCTATAAAATTCATTCCGGTTCTGAAGTGTCTGCAAAGCTTTTGTCCATTGCCTGCCCCACCCGTTCCCACTTTGGTTCCAGTCCACTCTGGGAGGCACTCACTTCCAAAATGACAGAGACTTGCCTTGGAAAAATGTTCACACTGTGTTTGATACAAAATACTGCTGTCTGCATTTCAAATCCTTGTCATTAATTTTGCATGGCTTAAGCTCCCCTCTCTTTATTTTCATCTATGTAAATAATGCCCTCGCTTTTTAAAAAGGCTCAATCAGGGATGAATTCCATTCTCCTGTTCAAATTTGTGATCATTCTCAGTTTTATTTAAAAAGAAAAGAAAAAAATCGAACACCCAGGGGCCCCGGGCTTAGCCAGAGAGCTAGCTGTTTCTTGCAGCTCTAGAACCCTTAGATTTCATTTCCGGATGTTCATTCACAGCTCAGGATTCCAGAGGCTAACATAGCTCACGATGCACCCAGATTCCAAGGGAAGCCTGTGGGTGCACCTTCATAAACATGGGCTTGGAGCACCAATGGAAATGAATGCCTCGCAGGAACCCAGGCATAAAAAATGGAGACCCCTTACTCCCTTAGTGGGAAAGGCATTCTCGGTGCATAATAATGTGAGTCCTATTATTTCCTGAGGGGACTGCTTGAGGCCAGGGAAAGACAAATGTTTACTACTGGCCTTAATGCACCAAAAAGGTATTAAAGTTTCAGGAGGGCTCCAGGAAGGGTGGAGAAGGAACTCTCACTGACCCTTGACCTCGGGCTGGTTCCCAGTGTGCAGCTCCCATAATAAGAGGGCAGAGGTCCCAGGGCTGACACTACCTCTTGTCCTTTCGCTTGGTTAATCTGGTTAATGCGAAGCCACTCTTTAAACCGGGATTTAAAAAATGTTAACTGAGGGTTGGAATTTTCGGAGACCGTGGCGGGGCAGGGGAGAATTCAGATCAAAGAACTGCAAAGAATTCACCATAAGGGAAGGTCTCTAGGTCAGCCTTGCCCAGGTCTTTAGCGGGTCTTTGACAGCCCTTCGGAGTCCGGGGCGCCCTCTTGTGTTGCTGAGGAAACCCGGGTCCCCCGAGGCCGGGCTCAGGGCCCAAAGTCACATGGCTGTCAGGGCAGCAGGCCAGCCTCGGAACCCTCCAAGAGAACGTGCGTCCACAGAACAATCCCCGTGCCCAAGAGGGTGGCCAGACCCTCCTCTACAGGCAAAATGATGGGTGTGATGACCCCTCAAGGTCACTTTCAAGCTCCAAATTTTCTTTTGATACCGACAGCCTCTGCCACCAAAGGACTTTGACCTAGACCTAGGCCTGTGACTAGCTTCCCAACAAAAAGTGGGGCGCAGCCAGAGACAGGATTGCTCAGAGACCACTGCAAAGGATCCCACTTCTTTCCTTTTAACCATCTGTGGGGTTTTTTTTTTTTTCCTTTCCCGTCGCCCCTCCTTTTTGCGTGTGTTGCATAGAAACAGAAAGTGCCTTTGTACCAATTACGAGGTACTAATTCACGTTCTTCAGTGGGCGTGGGGCTTGCTGGAGAAACATTAGGAGAAGGTGGGAGGGTCGGATGTGGGGGAGGCCTGGAGGGCTGCAAGCGTTTTCTCCAAGCCTGAGAACAGCCAAGGGGAGGGAAAAAACAACCCCCAAAATTTGGAAGTCAAGACTAACGAAAATGACGAAGCTGGTTTTATCTTGTTTGTTTAAATCAACCATGCCAGTGACTGGTGTGCCTGAGTGGCTCAGTGGGTTAAAGCCTCTGCCTTTGGCTCAGGTCATGATCCCAGGGTTCTGGGATCGAGCCCCAAATCGGGCTCTCTGCTCAGCGGGGAGCCTGCTTCCCTTCCTCTCTCTCTCTCTGCCTGCCTCTCTGCTTACTTGTGATCTCTCTCTGTCAAATAAATAAATACAGAAATCTTTAAAAAAAAAAAAAAAAAGAATGCCAGTGACCATAAGGCATTCAGAAATCACCCTGATGGCCTAGAAGGCCGACTCTAACCAGAGCACGCCACGTGTTCTCGGGGCTCCTGGGAGAATGAATACTGGAACTCATCTGCCCACTTTTCTTCCCAATGAACTTCTCAAGGAAGACCATTGTCAGCCACTTTCCCAATATGTCATATGATAGTTCTCCCTGGGAAGTTTGAGCTGGGAATTTCCCACAGACATTGCAGAATGACTAGCTCTTGGCATAAACGTCAACAATTGAGACAAGAATGCAAATCTGACCCTTATGTTCAGAATCCAAGAACTCATTTCCCTCAGGTTACATCTTTATGTCTGAAGGTAACGGGGTGTTGCCATCAAAACAGCTCTGTATTTGTCCAGAGACCTCCTCCCCCACCCCAGGCCCCCCTGTCCCTTCCCCTGTCCTCACCCCTCGTCAAAGATCCTAGGGGAAAATCTTTTCATCCTATAATTCTACTCCGTGTGTATTTTCTGTTGTGAGACAATAACCTTGCCGGCAGCCAAAGCTTTTCTAAGTCAACTCTGCTTTATTTCTGTGAGGACAGGGGAAGTGAGGCAGAGGAACCCTGGGTCCTGCCTTAGGGACTGGCAACAAAGAGAAGTTGGGTCCCCCGAAAGGCCTCAATCCCCAGCGGGCTGGGGCTCCGGCGGCCACCTGGGCCATGATTCCTTGGAATCGAGGGGGTTTTAGCCTCTTGTCTGAAACCCAGAAGCAATCCCTTCAGGAGTCCATCCTCGAGATCCTTAGAAACCTCACATCTCCTAGGACTAAAGCCCATGTGCTGCTATTTGCCTTCTTCCCGCATGCAGATTGCCATTTTTTTTTTTCCTGACAGGATGCATGAGGTTGTGACTGTCTCACTGGGGAGTGGGGTGGATATGGCCCCAATGGGGCAAAAATCAGATCTCTGGCAGGTGAGGAAAGTCTTAGCTATCACAGTGGTTTGGGGCCTTTTAAAGGAGTTCAGGACCCACACAGCCCTGCAGTATTCCCGGGGCGCTGACATGTCATGGGAGGGAGGATGATTATAGGGAAAAAATGTCTAACGTCTCCTTAGGGGAAAGAAAATGGGGGTGGGGGGGGTAGAAAAACAATTACCTGCGCAAGCAAGCCCCACTCAGGCTAAGCTGTAAATCTATTTTGGATGAAGCGTGTCAGGTTATGAAATACAACAATCCACATCACTTGGGGAGCCCTATGGAGAGAAGAACAGGGCAGAGAATGTGTCCTCAGGGACCACACGCAGGGCCTCCCTTCTGCTTCGGAAGAGCAGAGAAAGTGGCAGAGACTGGACACGGGCAAATGAAGAGCCTGCCCCAAGGACACTTGTGCCCTGAGGCCCCCAGTCTGGGGTCTGCGGCCAAAGCGAGACCTTGCCCTGTCCCTGAGCCCCTGCCTCCCGGGTAATGGAATGGGTCCTTCTTCACACCTCTGCTGGGACAAGGCTGTCCTAAACCAAAGGGTTCCCTCTAAAGCTTTTTCCGATAATTAAAGGAGACGAGTACAAGAGGCTCAAGCCAGGCCTGGCACCTGTATTAGCAAAATTTTAAACCTTTGGTCTCAGGAAGAGAACTTCGTGGCTGAACGGACATTCCGAAAGAGCCCAGAACACCCGTTTCCAGGGCTGGAGGAGACCTTCCACGGCGAGGGCCCTTCAGATCCCTTCTGCCCGATTTTCTCAGGTATCCCAGGGAAATAGGCAAGCAGGAGAGGGAGAAACAGAAGCAATCGCTCTTTGGGGGCTTTTGCAACTCTCTGTCTCCTTGATTTTACACAAATGTCCTTCTGCTCTATTAAAAAAAAAAATGTTGTTTTTAAAACGTTTTCCGTAGACCTGGAGGGATACACCCAGTGTCCTCAAGCTCAACCCGTGTCGCCACTGAGGGAAAGCTGACTCGAGCCCTTCTGAAAAGAAAGTAAAATGTCACTCGGCCTGGGAGCAAAGCCTAAGGTCTCTGTCCCTGGGATGTCAGCCTCATCTACACCAGCTGGTTCTGAAGACTTCGATCTGGAATTTGGATGTCCTTGTTTCCTTCCTCCAAACTTACCGCCCCCCCCCCATATATACATAACTCTGCAAGGTGACCACAAAGTCAGGAAACAGGATAAACTTTTTTCTTTTTTTTTAGTGTTCATGACGGGTGGAGGAGACGGGGATGTGGCAGAGGCCTGCGGTGTGAGTGGGTATTTGTGGAGCCCGTTTGGGGTATACGCTCTGGGGTGGGGGAGGAGTGTATGGGTGTAGATGTGGCGGCTGTGAGGGGACTTCTGTGTGTCTGTGTGTGTGTGTGTGTGTTTGTAGGTGATGGCAGTGACGGGGGTGTGGGTCTGCAGGGGGGGGCGTGGACAGGATAAACTTCAAATTGCTTGCATTAAAAAAATATATATATATATATATTGCATGTGTTATCAGGCAAAACACTCTAATGGGTCTAATTGTTAAGCTGTAACGTTACCAAAAATACCCTCGAAAGTGTCCCAAAAGTCTGGCAATGAGAAGGAATGTATTTGTGGCATTTTTCAAATTAAACCACGGACCTGCTGCTTAAAGGTTAGAAGCACATTACTGGGAAAGAGTATCTGACCCAGGGGCTGAAGGAAAGCAAACTGAGCACAGTATTATAAAATGTAAACTGACGTACTACTTCAAAAAAAGTTCATCCTGGTTCCTGATTTGGAGGAATCCCTCTCTATTACACACAAACCCTAAGATCCAGGATTTCTTGAGGTTTTCTGTTTGTGGCACCCCATGCTAGTCGCTTTGTCTATGTTATTTAATCTTTGCACAAGAGTCTATGAGGAGACCAGTGGTAACAGCCTATCCAGTGGATTAAGAAACTGAGGTTCAAAGGGGTGGGTAGTAAACTTACATGCCAGCAGAGATGATGCAAATGACTAAAATAAAGGACACTGCCCTGCAAAAAATGATCAGTTCAAGCCAATTGTTGCTAGATAGGGATTCAGGCCCCGTACTGCCCAACTGATCGATTTTTCCAGAGAAGCCAGAACTCTGGATTTGGGCCGAATCTTCCGATTTTCAGATGCTGGTGACTAATTACATTTTTCTATTAACTCTGTGTTGGCCAAGCCAAACGGATTTGCGAAGCAAACCCAGGGCAGGTCTCTGGTTTGCCAGCTTGGAATTGAAGGAACTCGCTGAAGTCTCCCCCACCTGGGAAACAAGACGACAGAGGAGAACCAAACTCAGAATCGTCCTTCTCTCTTAGGAAAGGACAGCAGTGGCTGCATTGGCTTAAAGGCAATTTTGTTTAAATGACTCAACTTCTAAGGCCACTGGGTCCACGGAAGTGGGAGCTGTAGGAGGCTCTAGGAGGCAGCAGGAAGGACTCTCATTGGGCCATACTGAGCAGGGGGGTGTGGCTGGAATTTTAGCTCTTAACATCTTCACCAAATGCAAACGTTCCAAGGGCTAGCTGAGGTCCACCTTCTGGATTTAATACCAGCAAAAAGCAAAACAACAACAACAACATTACCTCATTTCCCTCCACCCCAACGCAATCTAACTTGAAGCCGAAAGCGCAACTTCCAAATGCACCAGACCTGTAAGTCTCTTATTTAAAGAGGATCCTTGACACACACCTTCTTCAGCAGGAGGGTGCTCCCCACCATATTTACAGACACTGAGGTTTTTGTTCAACCTTGCCCTGGTGTTCCAGAGTCTCCAAACCTAAACAAGACACCTGCTCTCATCCGATCACTAGTTTCAAGAGACCGACTGCAGCATTTAGAATAGGATTAACATTTCACTCGGTCTTCCACTCCTGACTGTGTAAAAGGTTCTCCTGGAACAGCTGAGCTGCCTTGCCTTATGGAAAATTAGGGATCAGCACGAATGCACACACCCATAAGCAGCCATTTCTGTAAATGCCCGAGAAAAATCACTCAGCTGAATGGTTCAGAACTCCAGGAATCTTTTTTTCTAAGACAGCAAGGCTCAGGTAGCTGCCACAGAAACCCTGCAAGGCCTCCCGAGCCCAGCCTCCCGACCGGGCAGCTCCCTGAAGGAGAGTGTGCCTTTGCCCAAGGTGGCAGTGGGTGTCTGAGCTCCGGGAACATGGCTGACAAGGCCAGGCCCGCCCAACAGCTGCTGGTGAGTAACACCCTCCAGTTAATATACCCCTGCCTCACCCCGGGGGAGTCACACGAAAGGTCACATCCCCCAATCCGGGCGTACATCTGCCTTCCGACGGCCTTACACATACAGACTTCCAAGTCTGCTGTTTGAGGGCAGCTTTAGATGACAACCCCAAACAACCTCTTGGGACATGAATCACGCAGGAAACTCTGTTGCACGCCCGTGCCAGCAGCCACCTCGACAAGAAGCACCGTCCAAAGGAAATAAAATCCAAAACGCAGTTACGTGGCTTTGCTTTTCAAAAGCAAAACCAAACCAAAAACCAACCCATGATCATTTTAAAACCACAGGCCCAGGGCCTCGTCTTAAAAGTACCAACAAGGATACCCCCAGATGACAATACTTGGCTAAGTAACTCCAACAGCCTCTTCAAGATCACGTCAGAGGGTCGAAGGAACAGAGGATCCAAGAAAAGATCAAGTCCTGTGCTTCCTTATCAGAATAGCATCGGCAGAAGAACGTTACTCAAGACGATGAGATAGCACGGCCCAACCCTTTCCAACTTTTTCTGAGTTATGTTAAACAGAATCAGCAGAATTGGCTGACCAAGGTCTCTGTACGCCTCCAAAGCCCGTTTTATACTGCATATGTCTTCCTGGCCACATTCCTTCAGCCGGGCCCCTGCCTTTTCGGTCTCTCTGGGGAGAGAGCCTTCCAGGAGGTCTCCAGGCCCAGGTTCTCTACCAAGCCTTGACCTCAGGCAAGGACCACACCTGCCCCCTAACTATTCAAGGTAGAGAGGGTGCCACGAATCATGGGGGTGGGGTGGGGGGGTGGGAATCAGCTACGGAATCTCATTAAAAAGGCTAACTAGTCCTGAAGTTAACCCACCAGCCATCACTGGATCAGACTCCTCTGCCGCCTGAAGCCGTGTTATTTTAAACCACCCTGGGGACTCTTGGCCAAATTTAAAACCACCTCGGCAAGCCCTGAAAAGTGGCAAGCATACAGCTAAATGAGTCCTTAGTCATCCCTAAAAGGTTCCACGTAAAGCGTGCCGCTTCTCCCCAGGTTCTGGGCATTTCGCTGCAATCCCTCAAGAGAATCAAATAAAAGATACGCCATTTGACCTCCCCAGTGCCAGCGCCTGCCCAGGTGGGGTGGCCCCACGGTCGGCCGCGGGGTGCGGGAGTCCTGGGGGCGGGGCGGGCCGGGAGGGGCGGCACCACTCCCCTCCGAGCCACGCACAGGGGCTGGCACTCCGCGCTCACTCTGCCCGCCAGGTTAAGGCTCTCCATGGCTTCTAGAGACTGGAGACGATTACGGAGAGAGGGAGCTTTTCCGTCTCTACGCGGCTCCAACCTTTAAAGCGTTAAACAGCATCTTATCCAAAATGTGGGCACCCTTGAGGCCGAGCGTGGTGTCCTTAACGCCCGGAAAGACTGCCCGGCCAAAGGTTAACTAACCCCAGAGCTCGGTGGGAGAGGGAGGCGCCGCTAACCTGTATGCACTCTGTAATGGGCTTTGAGATGGGAGGATTTTCCATAGACTTTCCCACAGCCACTGTAGGGGCACTTGTGCCTCTTTTCGGAGGCGTGTTTCCCCTTCGCAGCCACTCCAGGGTGGAGGAGGGAGAGCGGGCTGGGCGCGCCGCCAGGATCCTGTCTCTCCTCCGGGCTGTGAGAAGGACTCGACCCAGATTCGGTGGTCACGTCGCTGTCGGATCCCATATCCTCATCCGGACTCTCCAGACTGTCGCTGCACACCGAGGGGGTCTGGATGGGTCGGTACTTGTTCAGGTCCAACAAGCTCTTGGCGATGGTGACCAGCGTGCAGTAATCCTTCCAGGTGTCCCCCGGGTCGCCGTGCTCCTTGGTCACCTCGCGCTCAGGGAGTCGCAGTCGCTCGGCGTCCGGAGCGCCCCCATGCTCCGGCACCGCAGCGCGGTTCGAAATAGAAACCAGACACTGGGCAGCCACGAAGTCCATGTAGGCGGCCGCGGACATGGTGCGGGCGACAGCAGCCCCGGCGGCGCGGCCGAACTTGGCGGTGGCTGCGGAGGTTCGGCTCGCCCTGCCCTGGCCTCGGACGACGAGCGCGGCGCGGCGCGGCGGCCAAGGGGGCGGGGGCGCGGGGCGCTTCCGACTCGCAGGAGCGCGAGGCGTCCAGCCCTATCCCAGCAACCGGCCTTCCAATCAAAAGTAAGTTGGTTGATGTCACTGACATGGGCCCAGCCAATCAGGAGGGCGCTCCGAAAGCAAGCGCTCCGCACTTGTAAACGCCGAGAGCTGTAGTGGAACTGGACACATCCCCGTGTTTTGGGTGGCTGGTAGTAAAAGTGAGATATGTATGCGAGGGCAGGGGTGATGAGCAAATGCAACGCCGAGTCAAAACTTAAAACAACAACAACAACAACAAACAACTAAATATGTCAGGCCGAGTTGCCCAAGAATAAATACAATTGAGAAAGCATCATTTCATTTTTTTTTTTTTTCAGTTCGGGGATGCAGCATACTTGGAGGCAGATTTTTAATAATCATTCGATCTAGTGCACAAATTGACTATGAGTAATTCATCTTAAAACCAAAGTCTTTTTTACTGCCTCACTGTTCCTATCTGGAACACCCCATCTTTGCTTCTGTGATGCCTTTTCGTTCCTCTCCTTCCCAATGCAATCTACTCTAGTTAAGTTATTCCAGTTTTGTTTTGAAGCTACTGGAACCCATCTTCAATTAAATGGACGCAAAAAATTTCCATGACTTTATCAAAGACACCATTCTCCTTCAATCGACCCCTGGATGAATTTCAGGGTTTCTCTTCCCCTTAGAAGCAGTGATATGCAGGGACATGACTTGTCTATCTTATCAGGTAGATAGTGACAGAGCTCAACTGAAATAATAAATCTAATGATTCCAAGCCCTTTGGGCTTTACAACAACCAAGCTCTTCGATTTTGTGAAATATTAACTGTGCTAAACAGATTCTTAAGAATGGGGCGCCTGGGTGGCTTAGTGGGTTAAGCCGCTGCCTTCGGCTCAGGTCATGATCTCAGGGTCCTGGGATCGAGTCCCGCATCGGGCTCTCTGCTCAGCAGGGAGCCTGCTTCCTCCTCTCTCTCTGCCTGCCTCTTTGCCTACTTGTAATCTCTCTCTGTCAAATAAATAAATAAAATCTTTAAAAAAAAAAAGATTTAGAGAAAAAAAAAAAGAACGGGGAACAAGCCAGAGATCCTTAGCTATTGAATATTTTGGCATTACTTGATCAATGATTAGCATGGGTCTTGGAGTCTGATGAACTCAGTTTGCCTCTCCCTCTGAATGAACGATGAGTTGTTTTCCATCATGATAGCTGAGAAAAGAATCTAGGATTAATGCCTAACACAGGAGGCAAACTTAGCACGATTGCTTAAAAATACATTGATTTTCCTAATTGGGTGTGAGAGGTACCTGCATCTCACTGATACAGATCCACTGAGGTTCAACCATGGGCTCTACTGGCTGTTAGCCTTGGGTTAAGGTTTGGGAAAGTTATACTACTTTCCTGGTCTCTAAAGGAAGAGTTCCAAATGAACCCTCCCAGTTTGAAGGCCAGTATAGTTTTTTGTTTTTGACTTTGCTTTTGCCATGGTCCAGGAAGATATAGCAGTAGGTTGATTATATGGAAAAGTGAAGTGTGAAAAGGAAGTGGCAGTCAGCCGTGAGGGTTACCATCGCCATCACTATCATGGTAAAGTAGGTACATCATGGAATGTGATGGTAAAAGTGGCAAAAAAAAAAAAAAAAAAGGTAGAAGTGAAGCCATCTTAGAGTTCTTATATTCCAATCCCCTTAATTTTAGAAAAGAATTCACTGAAGCCCAGGGGAGTTTGCCTACTTCATAATTTTTCTGGGACAAACTCTGTCCCCAAGGATACATGATCATCTAGAAGTCGCACCTTGGCTTGCGTCTTTCAAGTCCAGCACAAATACCAATGGGATGGCTCCAGGGTCTCTATGATCACTGCCTGCAGAGTCTCTTGAACTTGCATTGCAACAGGCATTGCACTGAGCACCCCCAGATTGCCCTAGAGTTCATTAACATTGGGGTTATTCCAGAAAAGAAGGAAAGTCTGTATCTTTCCTTGGACATTATAATCCAGGAACTTGAATGAATCCATCATCATCATTTTTTTTGCAAAATATAACTCCCCCCTTACTTCTTGCCCTCTTTTCTTTTATTAATTACCTTTAATTTTGTTTGGACTGGACATAAACCCTGAATTCTTCCAACTCATTCATTTCACAGTTATAGAAGAAAAGTAATAAAAGAAAACAGATTTCATGCACACGAGTTTCTCTCACATATTTATAAATGTATCTGCTGCTCGACTTGATTTAGAATAGCTTTTTAAACCCAGAAATTCTAGAATTATAGAATTCTTTCCCCTTTATCTCTTTTTCCACTCATTCCTTCTCCAGATACTTAAGTTTCAGTCACGGAGCTAGGCATGGGCGAGTACAGAAATGAAAAGATAGTCTATCCTCGATGAGACTTATATGTTACAAATAAATTATATATACCATAAACTAACATATATCACAAGTAATAATTCCTACATCAGGAGTGTGTGTGTGTGTGTGTGTGTGTGTGTAATTTAACAAGCTTCCCTTGCTCTGTTAGGATGTGTGTTATAATAGTTTTATGATTAAACTCAGCTTACACTGTTTTGCCAGCATGTAGTTGTCCCAATTAAATTCTGGCAAAGTAAATTATCCCAAATTAATATGAATCATTCCTAATTACAATGAATAATTTACCAGTAAAGTATATATTATGCCACATAAATATGAGAGGTCTGGTTTCCCCCAATTTAGTCTTTGTAAATACACATTTCAAATCCACACAGACCAACTGGGAGGAGCATGGGAATTCAAAGACTCTAACTGTGCTCCTTGTTTATAAGTATGTGTTTTCCTCTCTAAATTCTGTCTAAGGCTTGGCTTTATTATCCCAGTTCTCAAGAACAAGCGTTTATGGGCCTGTAGCTAAAGTCTTATTTTCTGTGCATCCTAAGATAATTATCAGTATCACCTCTAGAAGAGGTAGTGCCTACCTTGAGCTGATTCTTTGAGCAGGTGTTTGGGCCAGCTTAGGGTAGAGAAGGGGCCTCCTGGGCCCGAGATGAGCAGCATGACCCTAGGCAACCTCTTAGAGTTATTTCCTTATCTGTGAATTAAGGGCATTAGATGAATACATCTCCATAGTCTCTTACAAATTCCAAATATTCTACGGATACCCCCCCACCCCCGCAAAAAAAAAAAAAATCATAGGGAAAAGTACTGAGCAAGACTTGGGTTCTTTAAACACCATCTCATGTGTTATGCATGTACAGACAGGTCTTTATGGCAATGAAGGTCAGAATGTCTTAAATCAGTATTTAATGGGATAGCAGGCACAATACAAACTTGTCCTGAATCTCTTCAATCTTTTCGTCCTTAATTTCATGGTCTTGCTTTTTCTCTCTTCAAGCTAGCTTGTGCAAATTTTCCACCCTAGCCTAGCCCAAGCAGAGGTATTTCCAGGACGAATACAGCCCATTCCCAGTCCCCTTCCCTGAGATTTTAATCCTAATTGAGCCCTGGGCAGAGTTTCCCCAACTCTCTGGTGGAGCTTATCACCTGGAGCTTAATCTAAAATACATATTGCCCAGTCTCATCTTTGCCCAAGACCCGAGGAGGTTTAGGTTAGAACAGGACTATGTACGTAGTGGGTTCTGCCAACTCTGGCTTTTCTCACTCTTTCCTGCTGGGAGGCGTGGACGGTGCTGGGCAGAGCTGCCAGCCTCCCGGCGGGAAGGAAGGAGAACAGATGGCCCGCTGGGGGTAGGGGATCACGTGTCGGACCTCACTCTGGGCTAGATCCAGACTTCTTTCAGGACCCAGGCCCTTCGGCTTCAGCGGTTCCACCTAGGCACACAGCATCTACCTGGGGCAAACCAGCGTTCATTTTAGGGAAAGCTGGGAATTAGGAGGTGGTGGTGG
The DNA here is from genome assembly GCF_020171115.1 of Neogale vison. Taxonomy (NCBI): domain Eukaryota; kingdom Metazoa; phylum Chordata; class Mammalia; order Carnivora; family Mustelidae; genus Neogale; species Neogale vison. Next base: position 90,232,321 of record NC_058099.1, on the reverse strand, counting down.
GTTGGGGGAGGGGATGGCGGGCCGAAGGGATCCAGGCTCCCAGCAAAGGCAGCAGTTCTGGATTTGAAATACAATCAGGTAAAGACCTATCTGCCAAAACGCCCGCGACCGTAACATCAGTTAACACTCGGGGTCTGGAGAGGGAGGGGGGCTCCGGTCCGTTCGCAAACTTGCACAACGCCCTACTTTGCTCTCGCTCCACTTAGCAGCCTTCCGCAAACTCCAGGCCTTTCCTTTGCCGAGCAGAAAGGCCACACGTTCATGCATATGCAGGAGGATAAGTTTAGCTAGCAGCCCCCCGCGCGCGGAGAGGCCCTGCGCTGCGCACGGTGCATCACCCGCGCTCGGGGGCGGGCGCTCGGCTCCGGCAGCAGACTGGCGGGCGGCGCGGCCACTTGCGGGCTGCGCGCCCCGGCCTGGCATCGCCCTTTTAAAAAGTCTTCCGCAGGCGGCCGCCGCAGCAGCAGCAGCCGGAGAAGCCGAGTTCATCTGAGGACAGCCCCAGTTCTCAGAAATCCCTTCCCTGCTGGAACATCAAGCTCCCTTTACTGCAGTTGAACAAACTGGCCTAGATTGGGGGATGAGGAACCCGCCCCAAACTCGTGCAAGGAGCTCCGGGCGCCCGCGCCCACGTGAGCTAACCTTGAAATTAGTCCCCGCAACCCCGGCGGGAGGTGGGGCAGGCTGGCGGGGGCGAGAGTAGGCGGGGACCGGCTGCTGGCTCTTCTAGGCCCAAGCCCTTGGGTTTGGGCCCTCCGCTGGCGCGTACCGCGCCCACCACCCTGTTTCATAACTGTCGGGTTGAATATTTTTCTTTTTTAACTCTTCGGGGGAGCACAGGTGCGCGCGCGCGTGTGTACTTGTGTGTGTGTTGAAAGGGGTTGGAGGGGGCGGGTAGAGGCACCTTCCCCATCCCCCACACCCGCGAAGAAGAGGAAAACCTGCCTTGCGGTCTCCCCTGGGAACACTGCGGAGTAGGGTGTCGGGATGACATCAGCTTCTAAACATAGCCCGCACCGCACCCCAACTCTGAGCGCAGCGAGCAGAGCTGGGGCGGGAGCGAGGGGAACGCAGGGAGGCGGGTGCTGCTGTCCGCGGGCGGGGCGCGCCGGCAGGCCTGGCTGTGCGGGAGGACATGACTTTGCAGGAATCCTGCTCGCAAGAGTTTGCAGGCGATCTCTCCCGCGATGGTCGGGCCACGGGGTTAGGAAACATTCTTTCCATTCCGCGCGCTCCCTTGCCCCACAAAAGCCACGGACACACGTGCGCACGCACGCAGTCCTGGGATCTAAGGTGTCTTTATTTATATAAATCAACCCAACCCCCGGCCGTAGCTCCCAGCTTGGGTCCGCCCGGGGGCATCCACGCCCTCCAGCCTCGCGCCTGCCTGGGGGCTAAGCCCGCGAGGGGGTCGGCGCAGCCCTCCCGGTGAGTCAGATGGGCTGTGTTTCCTGTGGTTGTTGTGGAACAGTTTGTCCTTTTTACCAACCCCCCCTCGCCCGGTCTCCACCCCCTTGGTAAATATAGCGCTCACGTTTCATCATCTCTTTGTCCAACGAGCGCCAGACACCCCGGCCCGCGGCCCCCGCCGCCTCCCTCCTCCTCCCGGCTCGCGGTTACCTCGCATAACCCCGCGCGGGCAGGCGGCGGGCAGCAGCTTGCCCCACGACCCCCGCCGGCCCTGCACCCCACCGCTTCCCGGGCGGTACACTCCCACCCCCACCTCCTGTTCCCACCCCTGCTGCCAATTCCCCCGCGAGTTGTGTCCCCAAGCCTCCGTCCCACCCCTCTGGCCCGTTGTCCCAGGGACCGGGCTGGGATTCGTGTAGGTGTTGGGAGGTACACTCCCGTTCTTCCCAGCCGCAGGCGTCCCCCCGCGCTCTGGCCCGTCCTGGGTCGTCCTCCACTTACCCAACCTCCCCTCTCCCAAGTCCCAGGGCCGCCCCCTGTTCCCCTACTGAGCGCAGGTGACGAGCTGCTGAGACAGTGTCTGATTCACAGACCGCTAAACCCGCGACGCTCACTTGGGGGTGGGCGCTTCGTGAACGTCTCCTTCCCACCCCCTCACCCCAGAGGGGAGTGGGCTGGAGGGGCGGGAAAAGCGGGGTGGGTGGATAACAGCCGAGAAGTGCGTGCTTACCCTTCCCTCTCCCCCTTCCCCTCCCGCTTTCATTTGCACACATACAGCCACCCACCGGGGACCGGAGGCGGCTGGTGTTCTCTGAACGCCGGGAACTGGCTCTCTCTGTGGTCTCCTGTTTACTTCCCTCCTCGCCTTCCCCCTCCCTCCGCCGCGCCCCCACCACCCCACGCTGCCTCCCGCCCCGGAGCAGCTGGGAAACCTGCTGCAAAACACTGCAGTCATGAGATTTCCCTGGACCCGAGCTGTGGCCTGGGTTTGCCCTGCCTTGCCCTGCCTTGCCCTGGGTCCACTTGGGGCTCTTGGTCCTGGAAGGAGAGGCTCTTAGGGCTCCCCATCCAGGAACCGGAAGAGGGGACAGCCTCCCCCCTCACTCCTTTATCCTCACTCCCCCCCCCTTGGCACCAGATACCATCCTGTGGGGGCCTTGCCTGGCTGCCTTTTTGGCCAGGGCTCTGGGCCACCCCTAGGAGTGGCCACCTGTCCCGGGAGGGGTAGTGCGGGAACCGACAGTGTGCAAGGACTCCGAATCCAGGATGCTGCGGGGCTGGCTAATTGGCCATCACAGGCTGTCCTGTTCGGGCCAGGGTGCCGGAAGTTCCCTGCTGAGGTTTTCAGGCAGCGCCCCCCCCAAACCTGCTCCCAGGGACACACCCTCTCCTTATGGAGTCTGGCAAAACCTTCCCTTGCAAAGCTTGCTTCCCAGCAGGGAAGAATTCGGTTTCTCTTCCTAAATAAGCTGAGTGAACAAAGAGCTCCCCGGAGGCCATGAGGGTGCGCTCTGGGGGCCACCCACCTGAAGCTCACCCCCATTTATAAACCACCTCTTCACCACAGCTCTGGGCTCCACTGTCATGGTTACCAGCTCCCTGTCCTTCGGCAGCAGCACGAACATTGCACAGAGGTGGAAACAAACAGGGGCATTTAAAATGTCCTTTTGAATATTCCAAACGCAGCCTTGGAATTTGGGTAGTGGAGAAGAGGGAATGCAAGTCCCCCCGTGGTTCAGTGGTTGCCTTCTGACCCCATGACCTTGAATGAATCCGTCACCCTAATTGGCCCCTCAGGTGCCAGAAGAGGGAAAGGAGCCGGTTGAGATACTACAGAGTGGAGTTTGGAACAGAGGAGGTCCACCTGCGCTGGGGAATCTCAAGTCAGTCTTCTGCCCTTTCCACCCAGCCTTACCCCCCAGCTGCCGAACCCCCAGCACACTACACCACCCCCTTCTGCCGTCTCCTGTGGATACCCTCTCCTTCCCGGAGATTCCAGCACCTGACCCACAGTCCTCCACCTTCGCGCCACCCCTGCTAATGTTTCAGGGGACTCTAGCAGCCTTGTGGAATAACGACCTGTCAGGAACCCCAGTCGCCCCACGGCAACTCTTTTCCCCTCCACCTTGGACCTTTGTCATGTGGATTCCCTGGACCTTTTTTACTTCTAAAGAACAGCACTATCTCTGCTCTCTTCATCTCAAGCCAACTGGTGTCTGACCAACACCTCCTCCCCCTCCACCTTATTTACTCTAATAACCCACTTGAACCGTTCTTTGACCTTACTTTGACCTTCAGCCTACTCCTTCACTGTTCCTCATGGCCTTCACCGTCTCACAACTCTCCTATCCAGCTTCGATTTCATGGTCTCTGTCCATCACTCTACCATCCATGCACCTCTCTCTGTCTTCTTCCTGGGACCACCCACCTGGCAAGACCCTGATTCTGTCCAGCTTAACCCACAGGACAAATCCAACAGTGGCGTCCTCACTAATTCTACGATCGTGAATCTCAAGTTCATGATCAACACCGCCCTTCTGCTTTTCCCTACTCTGTTTGCTCTCTCACACTCTGAAATGACCCTGCACCCCTCTCCCCTTCCAAACTCTGAGCTGAAAACCTTGCTCCTTAATCTCTGACAAAATAAACACAGTTTCACAAGAACTGCCCTATCTTCCCAGCACCATAGCTTCCAACCCACCTGCCTCTCTGCCCTGGCTTGGCCTTCCCTCCTGCCACAGGGAGGTAGTAGCATCCGGGCCCTTAGGTAAACCAGATCTTTCCACTTGGCACCATGATCCCTCCTTCTCTCAACCACCTAATGACTGCTCCTGGGATTATCCCCTATCTCCTGCTCATCAGCTGTCCCCGTCTCTTAAGTAATTCTTGGGGACACAAAAACATGGTGTAGTCCTTCCTTTCTATTTTTGAGAGAGAGAGAGGGAGACTGAGAAAGAGTGAAAATGTGTGTGTAAGCAGCAGGGGTGGGGCAAAAAGAGAGAGAGAGAGAGAGAATGAATGAATCTTAAGCAGGCTCCACGCTCAGCACAGAGACTAACGTGGGGCTCAGTCTCATGACCCTGAGATGGTGACCTGAGCCGACATCGAGAGTCCAATGCTTAACGGACTGAGCCACCCAGGCACCCCTTCCCTTCCTTTCTTTATTATGTGTTTGTACGTATCTCCTTAGCCCCCAATTCCTCTCCATTATTACTCTTTTTGCCACTTTTTTCTTGGCTGCAGACATCTCAAAGTTGCCTGTGTGCCTATGTCTCCCATTCCCTCTTGATCTCATGCCCATCTGACCTTCACTGTCCTTGCACCACCAAAACCACTCTTGTCAAGGTCACGAAGGAGCTCCATCCTACCGAATCCCCTGGCCAGGCATTTCTCTTCATGCAGCTTAGAGCAAAGAAGACTAAGGAGGACAATGAAGGAGGAGGAAAACAGGAAAAATATGCCGTCTTAGAAGCAAAGGGGAGACAGTGTTTCAGGGAAAATAGTTTAATTCTTCATCTCCTTTGCTGGTTTCATTTCTTCTTTGGACTCTCTAAACCTCGCAGGGCCCTGTCCCCTTTGGCTCTTCTCTACACCTACACTCGCTCTCTTGGTGATAGAATCCTTACCTTCTAGCTGCCAATGACTCTCAAAAATATTTTTTAAATATTTTATTTCTTTGAGAGAGAGTGAGTGAGCACACAAGCTGGGGAAAGGGGCAGAGGGAGAAGCAAACTCCCTGCTGACCAGGGAGCCCGATGCAGGACTCGATCCCAGGACCCTGGGATCATGACCTGAGCTAAAGGCTGACCCTTAACCCACTGAGCCACCCAGGTGCTCCTGACTCTCAAGTTTTTATCTTCAGTCTGGACCTCACTCCTGAATTCCACATTTGTCTGTCCATCTGTCCATTCATCATTTCCACTTGATTATCTAGCAGGCATCTCAAACTTAGCATATTCTAATGGAACTATTGGTTATTTCTCCCTACAACGGCTTCATACAAGGCCCTCCCATCTTTGGAAAAAGGCATTCCTGTGCTTCTGGTTGCTCAGGCCAGGAACTGAGGAGTTATCCTTCATTCTGTTCCTTAACCTATACCCCTGGGCTAAGCCCTCAGGAATCCTGTCAGCTGTGATTTCCAAATATATCCTGAATCTGCACTTGTCAATTTCACGACCACCTTCCTCTCTCCATTGCTAACTGCAGGAGCCTTCTAGCTGCTCTCCGTGCTCCCACTGAGCCCTGGCTCCTTTTTTTCTCAACACGACTGCCACAGTGCTCTCCTTGACCCCCATACCAGGTCAGGTCCCTCCTCTGCTCAGATCTCCACAGTGCTCCCCATCTCTCCTTGAGTAACTGTCCAAGTCCTTATCCAGCCTCTTTCTCCAACCTGGAAACTCCGCTCCACGAGGGTTCTGCCTGGGCTGCTGCGGTGGCTCAGTTGGTTGAGTATCTGCCTTTGGCTCAGGTTGTGATCCCAGGGTCCTGAGATGGAGCCCCACCTGGGCTCCCTGCTCAGCGGAGAGCCTGCGTCTCCCTCTCCCTCTATCCCAGCACCACCCCCCGCACTGTGCTCTCTATCTCAAATGAATAAATAAAATCTGTAAAAAAACAAGAGAGGGTTCTGCATGGCTCACTCCCACACCTTCCTCAAGTCTTTGCTCCCCAGTCCCCCTCTAAAAGTGGTCTATCTACCCTGACTGTTGCATTTAGACAACTGTGATTGCTCGCTCCTAAGTTTTCTTTTGTCCTGTGACACTTAGCATATTATGACATGCTGCACAATTTGCTTATTTATGAGAGAGAGAGAGAGTGTGTGTGCGTGTGCACAGTGTTGGGGGAGGAGCAGAGAAGGAGAGAATCTTAAGTAGACTGCACACTTACTGCACAGCCTGCTGGGGGTCTCGAACTCATGACCCCGAGATCACAACCTGAGCTGAAATCAAGAGTCAGACCCTTCACTGACTGAGCCACCCAGGGGCCCTGCCTCTCTACATTTACAAAAAAACAAAAGTGAGATCAGGCTGTACTTTTCAAAATCTCGTTTTCAGCTAACAATTTTCTGTGAATGGTTTCCATATCCTACATCACATTCTTCTACCTTATTATTTTAAAAAATAATTTCTCTCTTGAATAAGTAAACATTCACACGGTTCAGTTAAAAAAGTATAAAGGCTAAGTAATGCAAAATCTCTTTCCCAACCTTGTCCCTTTTCTTGTTACCTTTTTCGGAAACAACGGAATATTTCTGTCCCGCACAACACCCCCCCGCCCTTTTCAGGAGGTAAGTTCTTCCTCAGGTGTTTTATGTACATCCAAGCAAATACATATATATATCTTGCTTACACTGAACACAAATGGCTAATATCAAATCAGTGCTCTGTGGCTTACTTTATTTTTTAAAAAGATAGATTTATTTATTTACTTTAGAAAGAGAAAGGACGAACAGGAGGGACAGAGGGAGAAAAAAATCTCAAGCAGACTCTGCACTGAGCTTGGAGCCCATTGTGGGGTGTCCTCTCATGACCCTGAGATCAGGACCTGAGCAGAAACCCAGAGTCTGACGCTCAACCGACAGCGCCATCCAGGTACCCCATACCTTACTTTATTAACATAATAATATATCTTACAATCACTACAGATCAATATATGTAGTTTCCTTAAGTTTAAGGGCTTCCATGTAATTCTGATATAAGGGACGCCCGGGTGGCTCAGTTGGTTAAGCATCTGCCTTTGGTTCAGGTCATGATCATGACCCCAGGGGATTGAGCCCGAAATGAACTCCTTGCTAGGCCGGACAACCTGCTTCTCCCTCTGCCTGCAGCTCTCCCTGCTGGTGCTCTCTCTGGCAAATAAATAAAATTAAAAAAAAAAAAAAAGAATTCTGATATAAATGTACCTTAATTTATTTAACAAGTCCCCTGCTGCTCAGCATTTAGGTTACTTTGAATCTTTTGGAATTTCAAAAATTATTACCAGAAATAACCTTCGTTCACACTGGGGCAATGGAGCCGTAGGAGGAAGTTCTTGAAATGAAATGCCCGATTAAAAGATACCTGCATTCGTAACTCTGAGGGATGTCAAACTGCTTTCTCCAGACTTTGTACCAGTTTATAGACGCCTCCTCCTAGGTCTGCAGGAGAATGTGTTACTCCCATCCCCATCAACAAGTTGGTTAAAAACGTGTTCAATCTTTGCTGAAGTGATTAATAAAAATGATATTTTAGGGTGCTTTTAATTTTCCACCTCTCATTATAGGTGAGGTTGAGTATCTTTTCACATGACTGAGAGATTTTGACTATATATATATATATATATATAATATATATATTTATTATAAATATATATTCTAATATATATTATATTAAAATTATATATTATAATATATTTATATATTATATATATATTTTTTATCCATAGTTATTACCCCTTTTCTTTCAGACCATAAGATTTTTCTCCCACAGGGTCTTTCTATATTAGGACATCAGCCTTCTCTCTGCATGGATCACAAACATCTTCCCCAATGTGTCATTTGCTTTTTCACTTTACTTATTGTGTTTGTGCCGTGCAGGAGTTTTTAATGTTATTATTGTTGTATTTTTCAGTTTTCTGTACTTCTAGATGTTATTTCAGAAAGGTTTTCCATATTCTTATTATGAAATAACTGTCTCATGGCTTCCTCTCATGCCTTTATGATCTTATTGACCTATTAAAAATTTTTTGAGCTGATAATGCCTTTTCTTTTTTTTTTTCTTACCTCATTGTACTTACCAAAACCTCTAGCAAAATGCTGGTGAAAGTAGGGACAGTGGGCATCCTTGCCTTGATCTTGGTTCTACACGGGAGCAAATAGGTAAATGATGGGCTGACTCTGCATTGCCGAATTACTCTCCACGAAGTTGATGCCAATTTGAACTGCTCTGCCTGGCTTGGAGTTGCCTAGGAAACCGTAACCATTAAGTATGATGTTAGCTGTAGGTTGTCAATGTCCTTTATCACATTTAGAAAGTCCCCTTCTATTCCTAGTTTGCTGAGAGTTTTTATCATAAATTTTGACAAGTGCTTTTTCTGTATCTATGGGGATGATCATATGCTGGTTTGTTGGTTGTTTTTTTTTTTTCTTTTTTTTGGCCTTTATCCTGTTAATGTAGTGAATTATATTACTTTGTTTTTGACCCTGAAGTCATTTCTGGAGTAAACCCTGCATTTCTGGAGTAAACCCCACTTGGTCATGACTTATCCTTTTACATATTGCTTGATTATATATGGCTAATACTTGGTAATGGAATTTTATATTACGTTCATGAGGGATATTGGTCTGTAACTGCCTTTCTTATAGCATCCTTGCTATGTATTGATTTAAATTCCTGTTCATTTTTCAGTCCATTTCTGGATTTTATATTCTATTCTCTTCCATGAATCATTGCCTTTCTTATCTTACTATTGTTAACCCGTGGATTGTTGGGTATTTAGGAATTGGGTTATTTCCCGTGTCCTGCTATTACGGACAACGCTGCAATGAACAGTATTTTGGCTAGATCTTTTCCGACTCCTTGATTATACCCTTAGTATAAATCCTTAGAAGTTGAGTAACTGGGTCAATGCATAGATGGAAGCAGAGTAGCGTACAAATGCTTTCTTCCTTCATGCCTTCCAGGGGCCCCTCCCATCCCACTCATGCGTCCCATTGATGGAACCTAAGCGGAAGCAAGATGGCAAAGAAATGTGGAAAAGTCCTTGGCAGGATCCAGCTCCCACTGAGACAGAGCAGCAGGGCTGGGGTCGAGGACATTGGATCTGCGCAGCTGTAAGGAGCCCTGTCCTTAGAGAAGCCCTTTGCTGTCTGTCTTGAAATTCATAATCCTTTCTGAGCAAGGGGTCTTGCGTTTTCACATTGCTCTGGCCCTGCAGATGATGTGGTCGGTCCTGCCGAGCAGATCACGGAGGGACCAGAACGGAGCTGAGCGGAAAATACTAGGGCTGCTCTGTTACCAAATGGTTCCTCACAAAGTTTATGCCAAATTACTTGCCAATGTAGGGAGTTGCCTGGGAAACCACAAATTCGTTATGGTGCTGATAGGGAAGTGCTTAAGGGTCCCCCTTGACAGTCTCCAGCAGTAGCAAAATCAAGAGCAGAGAAGTCAAAGAATTGGTTCCCTGCTCTTCCAACTCAGGGAGTCTGACTAGAAACCCTCCCTGTGCTCCAGTGTGTCACCCCCCCCCTTCACCCTTAAAGAAGAAAACAGATCTGACTGATGAGTATTATTGGTTGTCACAAAATTCATATGGTTTTTTTGTTTGTTTGTTTGTTTTTTGGTCTATCTGGTCTACCATTAAATTTATCTTTTACTGTTCTTTCTATAACTTACTGGTGCAGAGGAAACAGTGGGTCTCTCAGCAGTACCTGGGGGTTGGGCTTTTCTAGACCTGCTTCTGGAAGCAGACACCAGGCCTCACATTGGCTCTGAAGAACCCACCAACAGGAAAGGAATGGGAAAGATGTTCAGAGAAGGTTCTGGAGATTTGGGGAGGGTGGTTACAAGGGTCAGAGTATGGCCCTGCCACTGTGGATGGGTGGGGGGGTGACCTAGAGAGGAAGCAGAGGCACCTCCTAGGGAACCCAGACGTGTTCCAACCTTTAGAGACCAAGAAGAGCCCACTGTGGGATAAGGCACTTTCAAATATACCTCCCCTATGCCTACCACCATTGTAAAAAATGTCCTTAAAGATCTATTTCCTGAGTTAAAGCCCATAGGTAACTTTCTGTAGCTACTCATGAAGGAAGCAATTCATTCATTCATTCATTCATTCTTCAATAGATTGAGCTTCCACAATATGCCAGCACTGGACTTGGTAGTAGGGGTATAATGGTGACTAGCACACCCATGACCCCTGCCTTCCCAGTTCTACGGTCTAAAAGGGGAGGAAACTAATCAGTTGCAGTACAATGTGATTAGCATTGGGTCAGAGGAATCAAAGGGGCTGTAAAAGAAAACAAAACAGGGGCCCCCCACCTGTCAGAGCATCAGGGAGGGACTGAGAACAAAGCCGAGGGGGGGCAGTTAGGTAAGGAAGGAGGGGAGTGGGGGGGAGGGATGTTGTAGGAAGGGGAAGAGCAAATACAAAGTCCAGAGGTGAGAAATTAAGCTTCTATAAAAAACTGAAAGAAGTTCGGTGTGGGGACGCCCCAGGAGGGAGAGCTGATGCTCGGAAAGAAGGCTCGAGTCACATCTTCATGGGCTTTGAGTATCCGTAGGGCCTTGATCCTAAGGACAAGGGCAAGCCCTTCAGGTCTTTAGCCTGGAAGGAGACAGAGATTTGTGCTTTTGGAATACTATTCTGTCTACATTCTGAGGAAGGAATAGAGTGGAGCCAAGCTTAGAGGAAGGGAGACAAGAGCCCAGGGAAGAAAGGATGTGGCTTGGAATAGGGTTGGGGCAAAGGGATGGAGAGAAGTTGGCAGTTTCTGAGAAGCTGAGGAGGAAACATTGTCAGGGCTTGGGAATCAGATCAGGTGGAGCAGGGCAAGGCAGGGCAAGCATGACTCTTTAGTCTAGGGATCAGACAACCGGGGACACAAGCTTGTGGTTAGGACAAAGTTGGCCCTTGGGCGAGTTGAGTTTGAGGTGTCCGTGGAGCTGTCCAGTAGATGGGGGGCTCCTCACCTTGAATTACTTTGTTACAGATTAACAACCAAACTTGCACACTACTAAGGGGAGAAGATGCAAGTACCTTTGCTTTGCTCAAGGAGGAAGTACGGTCTCCCACCTTGAAATCCATACGTCCCATGAGAGATCCCCCTCTCCTGGTTGCGTTAAACTCCCTGCACTTTCTCCAGAGCATTCCTCTCACTGTTAAGTTGTCCATTTGCCCATCAGTGTTCCTTACTGGATTATGAGCTGGAGGCAGGCTCGGGGTCCAATTCATCTTTGGTTTTCTAGCATCTCCGAGGGTACCTTGAACACGGTATGCTCATCTCCCACTAAGTGACTTTAAAATGGACTAAAAATTCTGCTGCTAAGTGAAAAGCTGTTACTTGGGGGGGGGGGGAACCCAAACAAACCTCTATTCATTTTAGTGTGAAAAACTGTGTTGTATCCCATCTCAAGATACCAAACAATTTTCAGATAGAATAATATAGCAATTGAACAATGGCAACAAATTAAGTTAAAGACTAAGCACAGTTTGGGGCATCTGACTGGTTCAGTCGGCAGAGCACGTGACTCTTGATTTTGGGATCCTGAGTTTGAGCTCTACGTTGGGTGCAGAGATTACTTAATTAAAAAAAAAACAAAGAATAAGCACAATTTGAAAGTTCAATCAATACAGTTTCTACAGAAAAGGTAATGTATTAAAACTTTCTTGTAGTTATTCTTTGTTTTTTGTTTTTGTTTTTTTATCCTTTTGGTGACTTCTGCATTCTCACTGGGTTAAAAATAAAACTATGGCCCAGAAAGATATTTCCAGAGTTAAAATAAGAGTTAAACAAGCACGTGCTTGGAAATACATGGAAATAGTGTGGGCACACTAAAGGTCACAGAGTCATAGATGCTGCAATTCCTCAGTCCTCTCCTGGAGCATGTGTACACACACCAAGATGTTTCAGGTTCATATCAACATGACTTGCAATTCAGATTTGGTCCAAGCAATAAACTGTGTGTCAAGAAAATTTCAAACAAATTGATCTTTGTTTGAAACCCCGATGAAGAAATAGCACTTGTTCATTGTTTAGTGAGTTTTTGAGTAAAAGAGTTATTATACACATGTATATAAGAGAAAGAAATGGTCTCTTATATGTATATAAGAGAAAGAGAACACTTCCAAGAGGTGTTATAGTGAAAAATTACTAATGCATAAAAGAAAGATGAAGGAAGGATCAATGAATGGATAGACACTTGGTAAGGCCCTCTGGGAAGGTCAGAAGGAGCCCTTGATATCTGAGAGAAGTCTGAGAACACTGGGGAGCCCGCAGTGATGGCAGAACTGATGGGGAACCCAAGCAGAAGCCAGTGCAAAAACCAATATTCTGGAAGAATGCTAGCTACCCGTTAGCGATCGTTTGGTATAAGCTATGTGTAATGACAGAAGATCTCTCCTGGAGACTTAGGCTCTGTCAAGAGCACCTTGCTTTGCACGCCAGCCCAGAAGGCCTTCATTTGGTCTGGGTGGCCAACTTGAGCATGGAGTCCCTTCAAGTTTCCAGTCCACTCTGTGGAAAGATCCTCATTTGTGTTGACCACTGGGAACCCTCTCTTCTTCCTCAAGGTGACACCATGGCCTCTACTCCCTTGCGACTTGGACACCAGCCATGCTGCCATGTTGATTCTAGTCTGTCAAGTGGGCCAGGATGGCTGCAGCTTCCTTGGTCTAGGGCTGTGTTGGACAGTTAACATATGGTAGGTATGACTTTCCTCCTCCCTGCACCCCGCAAAACCATCCACCTTCTCCTCTACTCCTACTGCCTCAACTGAAACCAATCTGGAATAGAGAACTGTTTCTTGCATTTGCCATCTACCTGGCATATGTGTTCCTTGAAATGTCAGTGTCTTATTCTCCCTCTCTTCTCCGTCCTTCTCAGTTTTTGCATTTGCTTTTCTGGTTTCCATACATGACTTTACGGTTTCACAGTGTGTCCATTTCGCTCTCTCTGACCTGTCCCAGTGCTCTATTTGCTCTGATCTCTCTTTCTTTCCCCTGTATTTCTGCATACTTGTTCTCTCTGTGGCTTCCCACTAACGTATGTGAAGATCAGTGTGAGCTTTCAGTCCCACAGACCAATGGAAAAGCCATAAGGATCTCTGAGCAGGAACATTATGTGCACGGAAGCAGATCAGAATAAATTACAAAAAAAAATTTCAGCATTATCAGATCTTAAATCTCAGGAGATGATGGTGGCCATTGAAATCCCATACAACAATTTTAAATTTTACTCCTGTCTTTCTTAAGCTCTCAGTTCTAAGGCATTCTACTGAATGAGTCTATGTTTCTAGCAGCTCATAGATTAGCAGGAGTTGGGGCAAAGATGGTATAGGAAGCGAGCCTAAGTGTTCCCCAAGGGGTCTGCAATGATTATAGGAACCTTCCTTTAGATCCCCAAACAACTGTCTTCAGCCAGCTCTCGGTTTCCAGCTTCTTGAGTCTGGTGTTTATTGTTGAAAAGGTGTGGGGCTTCTCCCCCGGAGGCCCCTTCTGTGTTGCAAGGCCTGTTAACACGGTTTTAGATTTGACTGGAGACTAAGAGAAATCAGCCGACCAGAGAAAGTTGCATCTTGGCATTAGGCTGATTTCAATAAATTATAAATGGAACTAGCCACACTGAGTGAGGCCACCCATTCAGCCCAAGTTACATGAACAGGGGTTTAAGATGTCAGCGGTCTCATAGTTCACATTACCGTGTGGATCTCGGTGGAAATTTTACTCAGCACAACCACGTCAGGGGGAATATCATGTCTGAGTTGTTTGGAAAAGGCAACGTGGCTTCTCTTAACACTTTTATACTTTCAGTGCTTTCTAAGCAGCTTTGCCACCTGAAATGGAGGCAAACATTATTGCTCTCATGTCATGGGTGAAAAGAGGGTGCACGGCACGAATCGACCTTCACCTTGCAGGGCAACGGCTGAGTCACTCGGGGTCACAGGTCTGCTTTCTGCTGCTTATTCTATAGGACAGCCTCACCTCGTGGTCGGCGAGTTCAAAGCCCTGGGCTCCCCTACAGTGGGAGGCAGGCTGTTGGTGACCTTGAGTGACTTTCACAGTCTCTCTGGCTGCCTGTTTTCTTGCTGGAAGTCTAGATAACACACCCATACAGCTGATTGTATCTTTTTTTTTTTTAAATTAGGAATGATGGATTGCCAGTGAATCAGAGGTGAGGGAGTTCTTATTATACATAAGTGCAGAATCTCCAGGTTAGAAAGGACCTAGAAAGGACGGCTGGCTTAATGGTCCTGAAATTTTGCCTTACAGGGGAACTCGTGAAGGAGTCCAAGACTACAGCTTTCTGAGGCCCAGCCTCCTGAAATGGAAAATACCAACAATGGAAAACACCAGGATTCTGTATTTAAGAAAATCACCGCAGGTCGCCCGGTGCTGGTTTAGAAACCATGGCTTAGGTGGAACCCCTCGAAGAGCACGGAGCAGGAGGCACGCTCGGCAGCGGCTGAGGAGACAGATGTGCACTGTAAATAAATGGGCCACGATTGAGAAAAGCAACCCCCTTCAGAGCAGTTGAGCTGGAGGGAGGTGCTGGGAAAGCCTGGAGTCTGTTTTTGCCAGTAAGTCCTTGAGTTTAGGTATGGAAGCTGGAAAAAGCCCCGACTGGAGCAGGCTCAGCGTGAGTCAGCTGTGTGACCTTGGGCAAGCCGTGCCCCATCTCCTGGCCTCAGTTTCCCATCTGTAAAATGGGAGTGCAGGCTGGTTGATCTCTAAGGTATTTCTACGACACCTGGGCACTTACCTACCATCCTTTTTGATGGGGACGAGCTGCAATTCTAAATGTGCTCCTTTATCTTAATGTTTTCATAGAATGCTTTACAGACCCAGTGCTTGTCACTTGGAACCTGTTCTCGTCACATCCTTCCCCCTCCCGCCCTCGAGCTGTGTGACTGCCCACAGCACTCAGATCATTCCAAGAAGATTCTTGGGCTGGAAAAGCAACTTCCAAGAAGGTGAGATCTAGGGAAGAGAGAAGTCTAGATGGCAGAGGCTTGCGGACGGAGAGGTGGTTTGGTTGGGAGGGAGGGACGTCTCCTACCGGACATCTCTGTTCCAGGTGAGGGTAATTCTACCTGCCGCCTGCTACTGCGGAAGGTGACCAGAGAAGTCTCCTTTGCTGGCAAAGATGGAAGGTTTTCTAGTGACTGTGCTTACCTGGCCCTGGGTCGTGGCCGCTGTTGGCAGGGGAGGCAGGTAACGGCCATCACAGCTGGCACCAGCGTGGGCTGCTCAGACCCCAGGCTGGCCCGGGACAGGAGGCCCAGCAAGGCAAGGCTGCAGGAGAAGCAGCAGCATCTCATGGGCCGGAAGTGATCAAGTGTTCACCACGACTGCAAAGGAACCAAAAGAGAATAGTTTCGGTAAGAAAGCCAATGCCGAGGAACCAAGGAAAAGGTTTTACTGGGCTGTTGTTGTTCGGGTCAATTAAATTCAGTGGAGGGACGGTTACTGAGTACCTCCTACGAGTCAGAAACTGAGCCCAGTTTTAGGAATTCAAAGATAAACAGGGCACGGTCCTTTCTTTAGGTGTTTATAATCTGGTAAAGACGTTCTCCGGAGGATGGGATATCCCGTGTCTTTCCAGCGGGGACAGCACAGCGTGGGGCTGGGGGAGCTTTACAGGGTCTCGGGCAGCAGGAGAGGAAGGTAGAGAAGGTGTCGTGAGTAGGACTTTGCTAGGAGAAGAAGGGAGTGGACAGGCCTTCCCAGCAGAAGAGTCACAATTAGCAAAGACAAGGAGGTGTGTAGAAACGTGGTGTCTTTGGGAACCGAGAGCAGGTTGGAGGCATGAAGGGTAATAGGTACACAGAGGGGAGAGAGGGTTAGAGGGGTGCAGTTTCAGATTTCAGACCTAGCTAGGGAGCTGGGCTTAGAGTGTGTGTGTGTGTGTGTGTGTGTGTGTGTGTAAGGGCTTTAGCACATGGAGTCTCTTGCTAAATACTCACATTTGTGTTTGAGAAATACCGTCCTAGAAAAAACAGAGGACGAGTGGGCAGAGGGCAGGAATGGAGCTGGGATCATATTAGGAAGTTGGGGGGAGACGGGTGGTGGTCGAAAGGCCAGGTCACCCCGTGTCTGGATGTGGCTAGTTGTGAAAGGGAGGTGCGAAAATTCATCCTTGGTTTTCTGGCTGGATCAAGGGACTCCAGAGCTGCCGCCCCTGCCCCGCCACCCCCCCGACCCCTCACCCTTCACCCCCTCCCGCCCCCTCCTCTAAGTCTGTATTAGTTGGGCCGGTGGCACCTGCTCTCTGCTTCTCCAACACTGATGCCAGATGACTTGGAAACAGGGGGCTGAGTGGCTCACTTGAAGGAACAGAGAGTTCTGAGAGGCACCCATCAGAGGAAAGTACTTAAAAATAAACTTTGGCAAAACTCTTTTCAGAACTGTGTATTATTTAGGACTATTCATCTGGAAAACAAATACATATATATAAAGGGGAACCATTACCCACATACTGAAATGTGCAACGAAACTCTGTGACAGATCCCAGAGCACACCTCGCTGCGACCATCCTGCCGGGCTAGAAGTGTGGGCAACGCTGCCAGCACCCCGGAAGGAAGCCCCCTTCCCGTTCAGAACCCCCTTCCCTCCACTCCCCCTACCCTCTCCCCGCCCCCAGGAGAACCACATCCTCAGGAAAGCACCTGAAAAGAAACCGCGCATTTGGAAATTGCGTCAATTAAAAAAAAAAAAAGTAACAAAAGCCCATCTTCCTTATTTTCCTTTTCCCCATTTTAGCTTAGTTTCTCCTCATCTTAGTCTGACTGACTTTGGCGGGGGTGGGGGTGGGGGGTGTCCTGAAATGGTCATTTGGTTCAGTCCCTATGGTAGTCACAGAACCGCGGTCCGGGCTGTCCTCCTGTCTGCGTCCCTTCATCATCTCTGTGACTTTCTGTCGCTTCTGCAGCTGTGTCTACAGAAAGGCCGTGCATCCTGCCCGCGGCATTTGCTTGTGGCCACAGCGGTGAGCTCAGCCCGGACCATGTACAGGGACGGAGCGAGGAGAAGAAAGGGTGAACGTGGTGCCCGGACTCCTCACATTTACGTATTTTAGGATCTCGGTGTCTTTACGAGCATGAGGAGCTACGTACCCATCGCACTTTCCGTTCTGGAAGCTACACGTCCATTCATGACAGCGGGGAGTTGTGCGTGGAAAGAAGGTCTGCCTAGAAGAAAGGGTAGATGGCCCAGATGTCTGATCCCCTGGGGCGAGCCACCTCAGAAGAGGCCAACGGGGCCAGGCAAGGGGGCCATTTGGAACGACCCACCAATTGCCGAGGAGCCCTCAGCCTCCTTCCCCGCTTTGTCATCCAGAAGGCCGCGTGGGCCCGCCTCTCCAAGTTCACCTCAAGGTTTACGAGGGTCAGCGTGTTTGTGCTGGCCTTGACATTTTCACAGATCGCTCGTGGTTGTTTTTATTAGTTTTATTCCAGCTGCTGTGCCAAGGCCCTTGGAGCAGCCTGGCCTTCCAGGCCGGCTTGGGCGTGGAGTCCCTCCTTAATTGACTCAAGTCAGGATGAGGTACCATGTGCTTGGAACTCTTGCCTATTCCAATGCCGGACAAAATCCCAGGCAGGCACTGTAGGAAAACCAGTAATGAGATTCACACCTCCAAGCTGACATCACCCCCAGACTCAGACTCTCTCTGGTCAGGTGTTAAGTGCCAAGGTGAAGTGCAAGTCCAAGCGGGGGCAGGTCTGAAGCATAAACAGGGCCCCCCCGAGAATGTGCTTCCTCCTGGGTCCTAAGTGACGCCAGCCTTGGGAGATCTCACAGCAATCCTGTCAAAACCCCGCAGCTAATAGCATCACGAAGACCTAAATAAATTCACAGATATCAGTGACTGCCTGTGTTTTCACTTCACACCGACTCTCCCCAGATGTGCCTCGGCTGGGGGAAGTACTTGGGAAAAGGCCTCAGGGAGAATTTTCCTGCGAAGCCATTAGTTTTATCCCACTTCCTAGAAAGAAAATAAGAAAAAAACAAAACAAAAACTGAAGGAGGGTTAGGAAGAAGGGCCCCGGTCACCATGATGTAGCGGATGTGTACTGCTGTTGAAATGCTTTCTTGTTTCATATTTATTATTTAAAAGAGATACCAAGGGCAGTGTCAATGGAGCAAAATATTTATTGACTTTCGTGAACGGTCCCCCAATAGAGACTTTTAAAAAAACTTATATCAACTCTAGTGTGAAATTGACTTCTATCTCCTCCAGTATAGTGTGTAATCAGAGTGTCTTTCCTTGATAAATTTTGATACTTGAAAACGGACCCAAGATCAAGCATACCTCAAAAAGTGATATCTCAAAGAGGGGCTCCCGGCGGCTGCTGTTTGTTTATCTGGAGCAATGAGTCACCACTGGGAATCAGAAAGCAGTGGCCTGTTTACTAGAGCTTGGAAAGACGGTCTCCACCTGTACCACTAGTGCAGGGTGTGGTAGATGGGGAGTTGTGGGAGAGGGAGGGAGAGGCCCTAAATTAAAACAGATTTAAGAGCTCTATCAACCAAAGGCAATGGAAGACCTTGCTTGGGTCCTACCTTGGACAAAATAAGACACTGACTGGATATTTGATGACATTAAGAAATTATTTTTTCTTAAATGGCATTGCAGTTATACTTTTTTTTTTTTTTTCAAGTTCTCAGGACACCTGGCTGGCTCAATGGGTTAAGTGGCTGCCTTCAGCTCAGGTCATGATCCTGGGGTCCTGGGATCAAGCCCCACATCAGGCTCCCTGCTCAGTGGGGAGCCTGTTTCTCCCTCTCCCTCTTCCTGCTGGTCTCTGCAAGTCCTGCCTGCTTGTGCACTCTCTCTGAAAAATAAATAAAATATTAAAAAAAAAAGTTCTCATCTTCTTATATTTTAGAAATAGGTACTGAAGTATTTACAAGATGAAATGATATAATGTCTGAAATTTGTTTCAAAATAACCCAAAGCGTCAGGATGGGGGTTAAGTGTATGGCAAGGGAGGGGAGGCAAGAGATGAAATAAAATTGGCCTTGAACTGGTAACTGTTGACGATGAGAGATGCTTACAGGAGTTCTGATTTATTGTATTATTGGCTCTGCTTCTCCATGAACATTTCTGTGATGAAAAGTTACAAATGAAAGACCTCCTTGACTCTTGTCTCTGTTTGTTTTTTCTTTGTAAGGGAAGGAAAAGGTAGTAAGGATCCCCTCTCCAATGGGGCATATAATCGTTACCCTGGTTCAATTTATAATCAAAGAAATCTCAATGGGCTCTTTCTAATCTTATGAATCTTTGATTATATGATTCTGTAAAATTGTGATGAAGTGACACTGGGCTTGGGGAGAGGCAGGAAAGCAAGGGACTCCATCCACTGGGAAGTGGTTGGTTTTTTTTACTTATACAAAGTCAGGGATCCCGTCTGATTGGTTATAAGGGGGTGGGGTGATGCAGGACAAGACAATGCTAGGCTTCAGGCACTCTTATAAATGCAGGTGGGGAGAGTACTTATGGTTTGTGTGATACAGCTCATTTAAATTTAAATTAAATTTTATTTTTTTTTTAAGATTTTATCTATTTTTTGAAAGAAAGAGAGTGAGCTTGAGTGAGGGAAGGGGCAGAGACAGAGGGAGGAACTGACTCTCCTATTGAGCTTGAAGCCCCACTCTGGGCTGGACACCAGAACCCAGAGATCATGACCCGAGCCGAACTGACGGAGCCAGCCCCTCACAACGACCCCTCTCCCCCCTTTTTTTAAGATTCGATAAAGCGCATTTTAAAGAAACTCTGTCCTAGACTCAGAAATAACTTCTACCTTAGCGGGGATTTCCAGCACTATCACCACTGTATTTGTTATCTGTGCCGTGTAACAAATACACCCACGTTCAGTGGCTGAAAACCACTAACGTTTATTATCTTACAGTTTCTCTGGAAGGTGGTTCTGGCTCTCAGTCTCCCTGGAGGCTGCAGGCTGGCATTGGGTACGGCTGTCAAATTCACATCTGTGGGTCTCTCCACAAGGCTGCCTCCTGACCTGGCGGCCAGCTTCTCCTAGAGCAAGTGAACCGTGAGAGCATGAGAGAGAGCCTCACGCGGAAACCACAGTCTTTTGGTAACATAATCGTGGAAGTGGTAGCTCATTGCTTCTGCTGCATTCTGTTCTTGATGAGTGAGTCACTAAACCCAGTGACGGTGACCGGCTCCTCCTCGTTTGCCTGGGAGCTTTCCTGCATTAGCACTGAAAGATCCTCATCTTGGGCATCCCCTTGGTGCTGGGCAAACCAGGAGGACTTGTCGCCCTGAATCCAGCCGACACTCAAGCGGAGGGACTTCCATAAGGGCATGAAGACCAAGGGGTGGGGATTACAGAGGGTCACCTTGGAGGTTGGCTACCATAGCATCCTTTCTAAGATTTACTTCTCTTCATACCGAAGAGTCAAGCCCATGAGCCTCTGGTGATTTATAAAATAAATGTTGCAGTTTTTAAGTGATATTGAATCATGTCAAAGTGAATTGAATAAATATATAAACCCACTCTGGAAACAAAACTTCATTTGAATGGGTTAATGAGATTTATTATATCCATGTATGTATGTATGTGTATATATGTAGGGTTTTTTTTTTCCCCTATCTAGTCATCATTTCAAGGCAAATATTGAAGTGGATATACCATTTCCATCTTTTGCTTTGCTTTCTAGAATTTCTGGCTAGATTTATGGCCTAATTTTTTAATTTATTTGTTAGAGAGAGAGCGAGCAAGAGAGTGAGCACAGGCAGACAGAGAGGCAGGCAGAGGTAGAGGGAGAAGCAGGCTCCCCGCTGAGCAAGGAGCCCGATGTGGGACTCGATCCCAGGCCGCTGGGATCATGACCTGAGCCGAAGGCAACTGCTTAACCAACTGAGCCACCCAGGCATCCCTTATGACCTAATTTTTAAAGAAAAGTTAACTTTTGAACTATGGAAGTATCATGCTTTATTCTAGGCTTTATTGTAGACTATTTGGAATCTATAGAAGAGTGATATGAAACAGAAAAAAAATCTAAAGATTTTTGCTTATTTCTGTATATGTTGAGGCTTTGTGTTTAACCTTGTAGTATACTTTCTATCTTTTCACAAATTTCTTCATTCATGTGCTTTTTAGGGGCCCATAGTTTTCCAATTAAGGGACTATGCCATGATATTCTTTACATTTCCCTATGGCTGGATATTTTAATTAGTTTGAATTTTGGAACATTCTCTAATAATTTTAACCCACGTTTGACCATTTGGTCTCTGACTCAGAAGAAAAGTCAAATCATTCATTCATTCATTCATTCATTCATTCAAGAGACCATTATTTACAAAGTACCTACTGTGCGACACGGGGAGGACTGGTGACCTTATAGGATGGGGAGTCAGAGAGAGGGGACTGACCTGCCAGCAGACAGCCCCCATTCCCCTCTGCTAAGGCATCCTCTCGATAGGGCAGGCTTTGCCTTTGTCGAGGGCCTTCACATCATTCGGTGCTGCCCATCCGTGGGTGGGGAGGTCTGCCCTATTCTGGAATTCAGTATTAGAAAGCTCATTATTCCCGTACCCTTAAGCCGCATCTTCCCTCCCAGTCTTTATGACTCATGTCTTAGTCAGTTCAGGCTGCTGTAACAAAAACATCATAAACTCGGAGGCTTAAAACAACATCTATGTCTTATAGGTCTGGAGGCCGAGGGCAGGGTCCAGCACAGTCGGGCTCTGGTGAGGGGCCCCGTTCTGGTTTGCAGATGGCCGTCCTCTCGCTGTATCCTCACATGGCGGAGAGCAGGGAGCGGTCTTGTACCTCTTCTTCTCAAGGCACCAAACCCTCATGAGGGCTCCACTCTCCTGACTTAATCCCCTCCCAAAGGCCTCATCTCCAAATACCACCCCACTGGGAATTAGAGTTCCAATATGTGAATTTTGGGGACACACATCCGGTCCACAGAATTGTAATAAAGATGGCACTTTCGTCTTCTTCCGCTGAACTCCTGGGACTTTTTCCTCAACCAGTTCCGAACTTGGGTGAGGAAGGGACTTCCTCACATACCAATAGCTAAGGTCTAGTGTTTGGGGTTGGGGTGGGGCTGATCCGGCTGTAGGGCCCAGGGAGAAGCAGATTGTTTCCTTGGTTCAGCCCTTAACCAGTTTTCACAGAACAAATAATGTCCTTTCTTTGAGGCCCTGCACCCAAGCCCACCCTGGCCCTCTTCTGGGGCTGGGGGACGCCACTCCCTTCCCCGCAGGAGGTGTAACCCTCTCCTGTTTTGAGCCAGCTGCTGACAGACCCTTTTTTCCAATCTCCTCCATCTGATAACTCGAGGGGGAGGAGAGCTTTGGGAATGGAGAGCAAGGAGAGAGGGCAGAAGTAGGCCAAATAGTCGCCTTCCGGGCAGTGCCCAGCCTCACGCTTCTCAAACGCAAACTGACCCTTTTCAACCAAGTGGATGCACAGGGATGCAAGTTTAAGTAGGAGGAAACCTCTCTCAGGGGGCCCCTTGGCTCCTCAGGCGAGGAGAACTCTTCAAGAGCCAACCCCAACAGCTGACCAGGCCATGTCTGAATACATAATACAGACATACATACATACATACAATACACACATGCTAACTAAATGCAATAAAGATATATAGACTATATATGATAATATACAATAATACTATGTTTACACACATCTTAGGATTTAATGCTACAGACGGATACATATACGTATATGCAGAACAAAGCACGTGTATACACACACATTTGCTACATAGAACAGAACAACCTCCCCACCCCCAAGGCTTTAAGTTGTCAATAAACACAAGGAAGGCACTGTTTGCATACTTCAGCTGTCCTCAGGGTTAGCTCTCTGAGTCACGCCTCTCCTCCAACTTGGGATTTAAATTTGTGGGGAAGGCGGTATACGGAGGATGAGAAGTCAAGAACCGGGGCCTGCTTCCGACCCGCTCGCTGGCTGTGTGACCTGGAGAGACGCACCCTCCTGCTTAGCTGCCTGAGTCTCACTGCAGTTGGTGGGGTAGAGGCTGTGCTGAATGGGCTTTCTAGCTCCTTCCATAGGGGTATACTCTGAATGAACAGCCAATGACTCGTCAGCGGCCAGAGGAAGATGTGATGGGAGAGAGAAAGTGGTGAGCTTTGAAGAGACAGGAAAGAGGGCTGCCCTCACCCACCACAGAGTGGTATGGTACACTACTAGGAAAGGACGGAGATCCAGACATTTCGACTGAATGCAGGCCTATCTTATCAATGGTTTCAAGAATGACGTAGAGGAATATAGTCCATTTTTGCACCCTTTAAAAGTGTTTATACATGTCCCAGGGCTGGGCCCTTCATTGGGTGACACAAGGAACACAGTGGGGGACCAGCCACGGACAATTCCACGTTGCTTGCCAACAGGCTCGCCTAAACCGCTGCCTGCAAGGGTCACCAGCCAGATGCTCCGGAACTTGATAAACTGGAAAAGGATATGTCCATCTTTCTGTTTAAGTCATGAACTATTTTTCAGACATATTCCTTCAGGAAAGCTCCCATAGGATTCACGTTTGGTTCTCTCACCTGGCCTCTCCCACCGAAGGCATGGTACATATTTATGGAATGTATTGGCACAAGTTATTTACAAAACCTTCGCTTGGATTGCAGTTAGGTAGGTATATTAGGGAAACTTTTGTGCTTGCTGAAACTCTGGGCTAGAAAGGCGTGATTCGAGATGCTTCCTCTGGTTTTCTCAAGTATTTACCTGGATCCCCTGTATTTTTTGTTTTCTAGTTCCTCCTCACTCAAGCACTTCCCCTCCCTTCCCCCTCCAAGCCCACCTACTTTGGAAGCCTCCAAGATCGGACCATCGGCGTTTGTCCTGAAACACACAGAAGGATTTCTGCACCAGATACTGACTTTTTGGTATTTTCTGCTGGAGCTCTGTCTGGGTGGAGTTCCCACTGAAGTGCCAGAGGTTTCCTGTTTGTGCAGGTGATTTTCAAAACCTTAAATAAACCCTGTTGTGATGTGTTCAGAATCGTAACAACTCAACAGCTGTTTATTGAGCACCTACTACGAGCCCGGCCCTGTTCCAGGGGCTGAGTGGATGGTGGTGACCTCAGAAGACACCCCATTCCGCGAGCTCTCGGTCAGGTCCAGGACACTGATTAGTAAACAGGCACTTGCCCTCCACGTGGTGAGGGCCGTGAAGGATAAAGTCCAGGGTGCCGGGATGAGAGGTGAGGGGTGGGGGCAAATAGCAGGGGCAGCGAACCCAGGCTCAGGCCTGGCAGGGCTTGGGGTCGGGGGTGTGGATGTGCCAACAGAGAACCAAATCCCACTAAAATCAAACCCCCAAAACATGAGAAACTAAAGTTTGTAGAATCTATTCTCATTTATCTGCAAGTCGATGACTCCCCTTCCTTTGCAAGGAAACTTTTCCAAGCCTTTTTTTTTTTTCTCAATAGCTTGAGTCTCCCAATTCCTTCTGCATCTGCTGCGAGCTACCCCAGAGGCACAAGTCTCCTGAAGTCAGAGGCACCTACAGACGGACGGAGACAGCCTGTGGGAGGGAAGGCCCGGGACTGGGTGAAACGTTGCATTTCCTGCTCGGAAGGAGCAGGGAGGGGTGGGGTCAGGCGGGGAAAGTGAAGGGTTCCCAAGCTTCCAACAATTCGGGTCTTTAGAAGGACTTTCATGAATTCACGTGAAGTGAATTTTGGGCACGTCCAGCAGGCCCATCTCTACTCAAACACCAGGAAGGCAACACAAAAGTATATTCCAGAGCGGCTGGATGTAAGGGACTTGTGTATTTTCTCCTTTTTAGAGTTCTCTGGGTCATTGTTCCCCTCCATTTGTGCAAATAATAAAGACCAACTTCTTGCCAAAAGAAAAAAAAAAAATAGGGTGTGGGATGGGAAACAAAACAAAGGATTCTGTGTGTCTGGCCAGACAGAGTTCCCTGTGATTAGGCTTGGATCTACTTTTGATCTCTTGGTCAGGCAATAAAATGCCTATTTATTTAGTTTCAAAATAACTTTTTAAAGGTGTGATTTACACGCAATAATACGCACCCGTTTTAAGTATACTGTTCTGCGAGTTCCGACAAACGTCTGTGTGGGCGCCACTTTCTCCACAACCAAGACCGGAGCATGTGTGACCCCCCCGAAGTCCCCTTAGGGCTTCCTCTGGTTCCCCCAGCCCCAGGGAACCACCGACCCACTTTGTGTCACCAGAGATCAATTTGGCCTGTTTCAGAACTTCCACTAAATGGAATCCCACCGTGGTGTTCTGTCGTGTCTAGCTGTCTCCCCTGGGATCAGCATCAATTGAGATTGATTCCTGTTGTTCAGGTATTCTCGCTCCATTCCTTTATTTAAAAGCTGATTTTTTAAAAAGATTTTATTTATTGATTTGACAGAGAGAGTGATCACAAGTAGGCAGAGAGAGAGAGAAAGAGGAGGAAGCAGGCTCCCTGATGAGCAGAGAGCCCGATGTGGGGTCCGATTCCAGGACTCCGAGACCATGACCTGAGCTGAAGGCAGAGGCTCAACCCACTGAGTCACCCAGGCGCCCTAAAATGCTGATTTTTTAAGGAGCCAGCAGACGTTCAATTTTCACACTCAGGCAGAGGAGGGGATCGAGGAGGTCCCTCCGTTCTACAAATTCTATCAACTCGCCCAGGAAGCGCAGACCCGAGGACTGGGTCAGGTTGGTCGAAACCCATTTAAGCAGCAGCCAGACCCACGAGTTTCTGAGGGGCCAGAGCCCAGGAGGACGGGGAGCGACGAGGCACTGTGAATGACGGGACACATGAGAGAGGACGACTGGGCTATTTGTCTGGTTCTAAGTTCAGCAAAATGGGACGATCCGGGAAACAGAAAATATACTGCTGTTTTTAACATGCACACCTGCTTCAGGACACCTGGCAGGAAGCGGCCGGTGGCAGAGTGGGGTCCTGCAGGGCTGGGGTGGGCAGAGATTACCAGGTAAGGGGAAGACCACGTTAGTTGTGTGGCTGATAAATGAGAACTGCAAGGAGAGCTGGTCATTCCTGAGCACTCACCGGGCACCTGGCGCTCTTCCTACACTCACTGCGTCCTGGAGTCTCTGCCTGTGCCCGAGTCTCTGCCCATGTCCATCACATCCCTTATCGTATTCCTTTTTCTTTTTAAAGAATTTATTCAACAGAGAGAGAGGGGGAGGACAAGCAGGGGAGCAGCAGAGGGAGAGGGAGAAGCAGGCTGAGCAGGGAGCCTGATGCGGGACTCGATTCCAAGACTTCAGATCATGACCTGAGCCGAAGGCAGATGCTTAACCGACCGAGCCACCAGGCGCCCCCCTTACCATGTTCCTGTGCACTCATCACTGCGAGCCGTGTGCCCCCAGCAGCCAACGTGGAGGTGGCCCTGTGTTGGGGGACAGTCCTCGAGCTGCTGGAACTGATTTGCATCCCAGCCTGGACAGCAGAAGTACATGGGACTTATGGGTAACCAGACAGGGCAGGGGACAAGCACCCCAGACCCCCGTGTCACCTGCCTTATCTCCAGTTCTCTGGTTCATGGCATTTTGCTTGACTCAGCATTGCTTGGCTGCTTTCACTTCCCTGTCCCTTTTCCTCAACTTCTTTTATTTTACAGAAGGAGAGAGGGCAGCAGGGGCAGAGAGAGAGAGAGAGAGAGAGAATCACAAGCAGACTCCATTCCCAGCACGGAGGAGCCGGTTGTTGTGGGACTTAATCTCACAACCCTGAGGTCATGAGCTGAGCTAACAGAGCGAAGGGTCCAGTGCTTACGGGACTGAGCCACCCCTGCGCCCTTACTCCTCACCTTCTGAAGCAGTAGCTCCTGGGCTCGCTTCCTGATAAATCACGTTTACATGACTCCTCCTCTCGGGGTCTGCTTCTGGGGACCCCGGATTTAGACAAAGTAGTGTGGTCACAGTCGTTTTAGAAATAAGAAACCTGAGACTCTCTCTCTTTCTCTCTCTCTCTCACACACACACCCCTAGCTAGACTGTACTCATCCTTCAGACAGAAACCCAAACTTCACTTTCTTCGGCAGCTTTCCCTGACTCCGCACCCGGGAAGTCCCCTGCTTATGCTCTCGCACGCCTCCTTTGTGGCACAGATCTCCAGTTCTCAGTCACAATGACCTGTTAGATCATCTCACCCACGACCATCTCCCCGCCAGACGGAGGGCTCCGGGAGGTCAGAAGGCTCTCGCCTGTATCCCCAGCACCCCAGCAGAGTTTCTAGAACACAGTAATTGCTCAATAAATTTTTACTGAACAAATGATGTGAAGCTCCTTTAATTCTCTCGCAAGTGCTCACTGGTGGACCTCTTGGCCTCTGCATGGGCCAGAAATGCATAACGTATAACCCCCAGGGGTGACACAAGGCCTCCCTCCCACCTCCGTACTTCTGGGTATTTAGGGCAAGGTGACATTACTTTGCTCTGGGGGACCAAAATTCAGCATCAGCTGTGGAGCTGAATCCAGAGGTGAGCCTGGAAGGCTGGGTGAAATTTGAACGAATTATTCGCAGGAAATTTGAATATTATTTTAATGAAATCTGATGCCACCTAAGCACATATACATTGCGAACTACAGACACATTTTTGGATCCCTGTCCTTCTCATCAAAAGCACACTTAGTCCCAAGTTCTCATTAGGAAGCTGAGAAGCATCCTGTTTCCTTCTATTCCAACAATGATGATTCCCCAGCTATATAAAATTTACAAACTGCTTTGGAAGCATCTGTAGAGAAAGGTGCCATATGAATGTATGAGATTATTGAAATAAATGCTGATTTAGAGATTTCCCAGGTGGATAGTTAAAATATACCCAGGCTCACACATAACGCTCATACCCCACACTCAGGGTACTTTCCTCTCTGATCAGCAGGGATAAATTTTCCTTCTTGACAGTTGACTGTAAATCAAAAGTGTGTTCTAATAGTCACCAGATTTCTGCTGCTGTGTGCTGCTGTTTTCAACAATCCTTCACCTCCCGGGACACAGGACCTGCAGGATCTTGGCACTTTCTCTCCACTGCACATGGAGAGAGGTGCTTAGCAGCAAAGCAAATATGAGTGGAGAATATAAATAAGTCAGGGTAGCCTTAGAAAAGTTGACCTCTGGATCCACCACTATTTTCCCCCATTAGGTAATAGAATAAGAAATCAGGAGTTTCCCAGGTTTTTACCAATGCAAAAGAAAATACTTGTGTAACAGTATAAAAGCTGGAGAGTATTTGAACATCAATAAATACTGAGTAAATAATTCTGAAGGTAAACACAAGCCCTTATTTCCATAAACCCTGATTACTGGGCTAAACTAACTGAACTTTCTCCTTCTGATTTAATCCCTCATAATCCTGCCCATCCATGTTTGCTTGGAGGAGCTCAAATAAACCAGACTGTTCCACACCCCAGTACCTTTGCACATGCTGCCTTTTGTGCCTGGACCAGAATGCTCCCTGTTAATCCAAGTGGGCTGGGGTCACTTTTGGATATTTTAATACCCAGTTACAGGATAACCTTTCATTTCCTTTATGAAGTTTTTCTTGACACATTCTCCCACTCTTTGAACTGCCACTTTATCCCACACAAATGCACATATCTATTTAACACAAACACGGCTGGGCTTTCTTGGGAAGTCCTCTGCTCTCCCCCTGTACACTTTGAGGTCATAATCAATACTCCATTGCTACCCAGTTGCCTCCTTGTGATCTCCCAAGCCTCTTCCCAAAGCATTTTGAGTAATGTATATTTTACTGAAATGTTCACAAGGGAGGTCAGTGGAAGGCTTACACGGAACATAACATGGGCAAACTTCGTAAAATCGCTGCCATTCCCAAAGCCTCTTCTCTCATTAGCAGCAGGCTTCTCTCTGCTGTCTCCTTCATTCTCCACTCCCCTCTGACCTCCTCCCACCTGTCACCCCAATCCCATTTAGCATTTCAGCCCTTTCAACCCTTCCCCGTTCATAAAGGAGAAAGCCTCAAAATCCCTGACGTATCAGGGCCTTTCATCGAACAAGCCATCTCTTTGAGATTCCTCTTAAAAGGCCAAGGTAACAACATCAAATACATTTCTTCTCTTCCTGCTAAAGACTCAAGCTCCTTGAGGGTCGGAATCAAGCCTACACACCTTGGTGTCTCCCATGCAAAATATTTAAAATATTTGTGAAACGTAAGGATAAGAGAATCTAGCCACAGAATAAAATCTCTACAATTCCACTGTGACCACGGCTTTCTTCTGCTCAAACACCTTCCGTACCTTCTCCACTCCTGCTCTGGCCAACTGCCCCTTCTTCCTGACTATGATGGCTATTATGGGCCGTCTCCCCTCAAGGCCACCGTGCATAATGTTGCCTTCAGGTGTCCATTTGTGTCATCTCTCCAGGGCTGGAATAACCTGTGTCACTCAAGAGAGTGGCTGGTGGTGGGGGGGGGGGACCATAACCCCATGGAAGGCCACCATGGATGCAATTGGTCTGGTCTTGTGGTCCATTCAACTCCTAACCCTTCTTCAAAGCTCAATGCCTCGCGAACCTCTGGAGAGGTCCCTGAGGGTTGCAGTCTAGACATACTTCACTCCCTTGAGTCCTCAGGTTATAAGTCTTGAATGCAGCCACTCTGACACCCCTGAATTATCCGGACTTACATTATCATGCAATTGTGGGGGATGAGGTTTTGAGGTCATTCCTCTTCCCAGAATGTGCTCGTGATTAGACCTATTGACTGAAATTTTCAGGCCTTTTGCCCATTTCCAGACTTGCGGTACGCCGGTGCTTCTCTTGCCCCTTGAAGTGATGTGGTCATGTGTGTCCCTTTAATTTGCTTTGCCCAGTAAAAGGTAAGCAGAACAGACATGAGCCCCTTTGGAGAAGAGGCTTTCAGAGGGAGAAGCATGATGAGCAGGTGAGTGGTTGATCCCGCCGAGTGTCCCCCTGACCCAGGGACTGGCATCGTGAGAGCTGTCTAGGGGATCGTTCACCTGTCCGGGGTCTTGAGGAAAGGCCCAGGTGATTCACAGGGGGCACATGGTGTGAGCAAACAGTCAGCTGTGGTTGTGTTATATCTGCTTGATCCAGAGGTTATATGAATAATTAATAATTAATAATAATAATAACATTAATTAATAACAAAGTTACGCTTGCACAACCAGTCCTATCCAGACAGACTGTAAGTTCCTTGCGGAGCCCAGGCAAAGCTGACCTCTCTATCCCCCAGAGAACATAGCACAATGCCCCCAGCGCATCTGATAACCTTTGCTGAATGACTCTATAGACTGAGATAAGGTGCGTAGAGGGGACTGGAGAGTAGGACTTGGTGTCAGGACTTCAGCCGGAGGCTTCGGCCTTGGGAAATCCTAAAGAAGTGTATCAGATGATTCTAGCAGTATTCTAATAAGATTCTCACATGCGAGGAGGCAGGGGAGCGTAAGGCTAGGAACCTGGGCTCTCACACTGGACTGGTCTGGGATTAAGGGCAAAGTTCTGCCAGGCACTGGGCCGCATGACCTGTGGGCCCATTAGTGCAGTTGTTTGAATTGGAAATGACATCACGACCTGCTGTATAGGATTACTGTGGGGATTAAATGAGAGAATGTATGTAAAGCTTCTGGCACATAATGAATGGCAACCAACGTCATTCTCTTGGGCTGTCCTCCCATCAAATGTGTGTGGGTTGTACGAAATCTTGCTTAATTCTCTGGGAACGACTTCCCTTCGTTGACTCCCTCTGAGATCTTGGTCACTTGCCTAGTCCTTGAATTTATTTAGCATGGTCTACCTCAGATCCCTGGGGTTTTGCTTTTACTGCCCCATGCACACTCTGGCATTCTGAGAAATTCCATCTGCAACTGACTGGAATCAGCAGTAGCCCTTGGCAAAGGACGTCAGGGAGTGGGGGAGGGGGAAGCATTTTCTGCAACCAGCTGTCTGCTGCCAAATTCTTAAACAGGGCCCTCCACGTGGTGGGTGAAGTCAGGGAGGTGATCTTCGTGGGGCAGAAAATATTGAGGATGTCATGGTGACCAGGTCCAAGGAAGCCCTACGTTGGCCTGGGCCCTGGCTCACGGAGCAGGTGATCCTTCTACTGAACCCTGGGATCCTATCGGTGATGGTGACGGCAGCAGGGACGCCTGTGAATGTGTCAATGATTGACTCTTTTCATAGTCTGGGGCTTGGTACGGCCTAGCCTAGCGAGCCCTGTGTTCTCAGGTTCATGCGTTGTCCGTGACTGAGTCCTTGAGGCTACCTCTGTCCATGTCCCCCGGCCCCTGCCCCCCGGGGAGGCAGCCGCCGCGAGGTAGCTGGTCCAATCTCTCCAAAGGTGCTTGTGTAACTTGTTTTTCCAAGTCTTGGCAGGAGCTCCAGGGCTGAAGTGAGAAAGGCTGTTTACATTCTAGAAGAGCAGTCCCGAGCAGTGTCTGACATCAGGGCTGTCCCCAATCAATCCCTGCTCCCCCGCAGCTTCTTCTCTCTGGGATGGCTTGTGACCCAGAAGGAAGGAGCCTGAGCATGAGGAAGACAGGCTGTGACGAAGCCTTCACCCAACACCAGGGCTCCGCGGCCGCCTTGTGTAAACCTGAGAAGCGAGGAAGCACCTTGAGAACAAGGCTTCTGTCACCTCCGTGTTTGGTGCAGTGGCTCGTACTGAGCGCAGTGCATGGTGGCCACGATCAGTGGCCATCCACTAAGTCAGTAACGGGGCAAACGCGTGGACAAGAAAACATGTGAGAGGACACAGTGGTGACGGTTCTCAACTGACAGGTTAACGGCTTTCTCTGAACGGTGGCACTTTCATTACTAACGCTCATGACTCTTTATTATCTGGTCGATGCCATGCAAAGGCATATGTGATTTCCTTACATTCTACAATCGTCAGTAGTTCTACAGAACGGTAGCCCTTGTTCCCCTTAATAGCCAAAGAGGCCACAGAGACTCATGGGCCCAAGGTCTGGGATCTTGCCTGAGGCTTACAGACAGTAAAGCAGCACTCAAACGCTCCGGCCAGCACCCAAACCCCTGCTTTTCCACTTTCCATTTTCCCCATGCTGACCCTCACCCCTGCTGGCCTCGGCCACCTGCAGCAGCACAAGAAAGAGGGACCTCCAAGGAGGGGGGAGGGGGGCTGAGGAGGCAGCACCGCCACTCCCCTGCGGTGGGCAGCCTGCATTCTTGTTGTCATTCCTTCCTCTATCAAATGGGCTTGAATTCAGCATGAAAAGCGCAGTGGGGCAGCAGCCCCACTCCAGAGGTCAGCACTTCATACTGAAAACACCCACCCGCATTCAGGCCTTCTGGTACCTCGGTCTCCAGACCCTCCCCCCAAACGTCCTTCCCAGTGTGGATGCACACAACTTCCCTCTTTTCCTCTTCTGATTGGCTTCAAGGCTAGGATTTCCCTTCCCTAGAACGATCCTGCTACAGCTACTACCCCATACTTAGACCGTCTCTGGCATCATATATGCTCTCTTCAAATATTTACTGAAGTGCGTGCTAACTTCCAGAAGAAAGACGAAAACGGGAATCCAGAAGAAAGTGGAAAAGCCCAGAGGGTGGGGGAGGGGCTGCAGGCGCCCACTCTCCTCTCTCCCCGCCTCCCCCTGCCCCAGGACCCATACAGCAGGGCGGATTCAGAGTTCAGGTTGTCTTTTGATGACGGTAACATCCGAACCAACCGGCAGAAAAGCTCCAGTCGAAGCCAGAGCAGAAGTGACCACGCAGGGGTTTGTTTCCTTGGAAATGGTTCAGCTGTAATTACTCTCCCCGAGGAAATATCCAAACAACTTCCTCGACCCGCTGGGGGCAAGAAGCGACCACCCGGTGGAGAAGCGCTTCTGCGACCTCGGGCTCCCGGGGCGGGTGTGAGCGCGCGCGGGCGGCTGCGGTGCGTGTGTCCGCGTGTGCGCGCGGTGGCAGCTCGGGGACCTGCCGCGGGGCGCCTTTGACAGCCGCTCTATTCAAACGCCCGGGCCGTGGGCTGGCGCGCGGTGCCTGCCGCCGCCGCGGCTGAGATCATGCTGTTGATTTTGTTTTACAGAGAGCGGCCCAGCCTGTTGTGCAGAGTACAGAATGTTCTCTTCTGTGAACTGAGCTTGAACTTCTCCAACCCACTTTGTCTGAGGAATCACACAGACGCAGAGGGGAAAAGGCAGGGAAGATAACCCCCAAATTGTTGAAATCATTGTGTTCTCTCTGGTTTTGGCCCCGATCGGTTGCTTTTCACTATGCATAATGAAAAATCCCAAGCATTAGAGTTCTTGGAAGAACTAAATGCCTGTGATGTCCTTTGTCTCAGCCAGGGCATGGGGCTTCAACTTTGGAAATGTACAAGTCTGTCACTCTTTCTCCTTGATTTTTTGTTCTTTCCTCTTTATTTTCTTTCTCCCTTTTTTTCTTCCTCCTTCTCTCTCTTCTCTTCCTTCCCATTCCCCTCTCCCTCCCGCTTACCCATCTCTCTCTCTTTCTCTTTCTTTCTTCCCTTTAAGGCACTAAAGGGACAAGGACAACAAAAGCCATTTTTCCTGTAAGAGAGAGAAAGGCTTCCAGTGCCTGTGACTTCTCTTGCAGTTGTTCAGGCTATCATGATTTTAAAAGAGTGTTCCCCAATTTGTTGTATGGTCCAAGAGAACGGACACTGAGGGCTTTGGGTTGATGGCCTTCATTAAATCACCCACTTGAGAAGCTGCCCATGCTTGGTAAAAGTGGTTTGAAATTTCTCTTTAAAAACATCCTTTGCCTAGTCTTAGGGCCCAGTCTCCAGATTGGAGGCACTCTGATAAACAGTTTGGGGATCTGCTTGGAGGCTCTGCGTGTGAGACCTCTCTAGGACAGACAGTAGTAGCTTTCCAACTTATTATTTTTAATAGCAGTGGATTCCTTTCCTTATACTCATATTTACCCCAAACTCACTGGTAAGGCAGAAGAGCACAACTTCATGTGAGTCATGGATTGGAAGTGTGAGCTGTGGGTCTGAGTCTCCTACTTGTGAGTGCACATAAGATATTGGACAAGTCAATGTGTGAGAGGGACACAAAGCTGGTCTTCTGTATGTGTACAGTCATCTACAAGCGTCAAGTGCTATCCTGGGTCACCACCACCAAAAGGATCTTCTCTTGAATTTGCTCTCTACCATGTGCCTCATAATTGGGGGCCCACTGGCTGATAGACCTTGTTCACTGCTGGAAACTGGGAGATTCCTACAAGAGGGTCTACTGAGATGATTGCATTTCCCTGGATAGTCCACGTGACTTTCTGACTTTCTTTTTTAGGTTAACATGCCACCAGAATATTGGTTCATTCATTCATTCATTCCATAAAATATTACTGAATTCTTGTTGTGTTTAAGTTACTGGATGGGACCTAGGGGTTGGGAGATAAGGAAGCTATGTTCATTGCCTTTAAAGAGGTTATTGTCCAGTGGGAGCGGCGGAGATACACACGTACATACACATGTACCCATTCACACATAATACTTATGTATTCCTTGTAATACAAATGAGGTCAATACATATTCAACGGAGGGACAAGTTATAAAATGTGAAGATAGAGTATTACAGGAACAAGATGAAGATTCTAATAAGTGGGAGTTGAGCCAAGAACAGTCTAGACAGCAGAATGCAGACATCATGAAAATAGTTAACAGGTTAACAGGATAGTGTAGTATATTTGAATATCAGTGAGTAGTTCTTTTGGCTGAGCAGTTGATGCTAGAGGATGTAAGAAGAAGCAAAAAAATACACTGACCCTAGATTGGGGATATCTACTTCCCTCTCTTATGTCTATTGTTAACCATTCTTCCGGAGTCTGTATGAACCTCAGAATCCTACTCAACACAGTTCTCTAAGAGGCCACCACCAGTCAGTCGGTGTTGGCCCCTGAAATAAAATCACCTGTCAGAGTCAGGGAAGATGGCAGAGGAGAAGGATCCTGAGCTGACACCCTCCCAGAAATACACCAAGGCCATAACTACACATATTTCAACTCACTCTAAAAACCACTGGAAGGCTGGCAGAGCACATCTTCCACAGCTGGAGTCATAAGGAAGAGGCCACATGGAAAAGGTTGGGAGAGAAAGAGATGTAGTTGGGAACCAGACACCCAGCCTGACTACCTGCAAGTGGGCAGGAGAGCACAAGCATGGAGGAGGGAGCACGGAAGTAGCAGTTTAAAAGGTGCCCGCGTTACACATGAAGATGATTTGTTGGTTAATTTCAGGATGTGTGGTAGAGGGACAGGGATCTGTAGGAGCTTTCTATGGAAACAGAAGTATTGGTGAGTGCCATTTTCTTGCTCTCCTTTAGCACAGATAGCTGAAAATTTGCAGGAGCCAGCTCTGACAGTCTCCATTTCCTTGCCCAGCTGGTCCCCTGTGGATCCAACCCCCCCGCAGGCAGGCTCCCCTCCCAAGGGGCTCCCACCCTGCCACATCCAATTCCGGTGGGCAGCCCCCTGAAACAGAATACCCATTCATTTCAAGTGCACGTGGAATATTCTGTAGGATAGATCACATGCTAGGCCACAAAACAAGTCTCAGTTATTTGAGAAGACTGAGATCTTGTGGGAAATGGGAAATCAAGTACAAGGAAAAAACCTGGAAAAATACAAACGCACGGAGGTTAAACAATATGTTACTCAACAACCAAAGGGTCAATAGAGAAATCAAAGAGGAAACAATATCAGGAGACAAAAGAAAATGTGTATATATAGTGATATATATATATATATCATATATGTATATGTATATATATATATATGTATATACATATATATATATATATATATGCCTAAAGAACAGCAACAAAAAAGAATAAACAAAACCCAAAGTTAGGAGGAAGAAGGAAAAATAGAAGTCAGAGGGGAAATAAATGAAGTAGAGAGTTTAAAAAAAAAAGAAAAGAAAGAAATAGAATTAAGGGTGGTTGTTTGATAAGATAAACAAAGTTGACAAACCTTCAGCCACAATAATCAGGAAGAAAGGCGAGGCCTTGAATAAAGAAAATCAGGAATGAAGGAGAAGTTACAACTGACACCAAAGAAACACAAAGGAGCATAAGAGACTACTACAGAAAATTATACACCAATAAACTGGACAACTAGAAGAAATGGTTACAATCTTCTAAGACTGAACACTGAAGAAATAGAAAATCTGAACAAATTGAATCAGTAATCAAAAAACTGCCAGCACACAGAAGTCCAGGACCAAATGGCTTCACAGATGAATTCTAGCAAATATTTAGAGAAAAGTTAACATCTATCCTTCTCAAACTATTCCAAAAATCAGAAGAGGAGGGGATGGTTTTGAACTCATCCTATGAGGCCAGCATTACCCTGATACTCATCCTATAGGCACTACAAAAAAAGAAAATTACAGACCAACGTGAATATAGATACAAAAATCTCCAACAAAGTATTAGCAAACTCAATTAGAAAATAAATTAAAAGGATTATTCACCAGGTCAAATGGTATTATCTCAGGAACACAAGGATGGTTTCCATCCAAAAACTGATCAACATGACCTACCACATTTAACACAATGAAGGATAAAAATCATATGCTTATCCATAGGTGCAGAAAAAGCATTTGACAAAGTTTAACATCCATTTATGATAAAAACTCTCAACCAAGTGGTACCAAAAGCCCATACCTCAGCAAAATAAAGGCCATACTGACAAATCCACAGCTAACAAGTACTCAGTAGTAAAAAGCTGAAATCTTTTTTCCCAAGATCGGGAATAAGACACGGTGTCCACTCTCACCACTTTTATTTACCAGAGTGTGGAAGTCCTGTCCACAGCAATCAAATAAAAAAAGAAATAAAAGGCATCTAAATTGGTAAGGAAGGAGCAAAACTGACACTATTTGCAGATAACATAGTGTTCTACTTAAAAAACCCTAAAGACTCCAGAAAAAACTATTAAAACTAATACTTGAATTCAGTAAAGTTACAGGATATAAAATTAATATACAGAAATCTGTTGTGCTTCTATACACCAATAATGAAATAGTGGAAAGAGAAATAAGAAAACAATCCCATTTACAATTGCATCAAAAAGAGTAAAATACCTAGAAATAAATTTAACCAAGGAAGTGAAAGATCTGTACTCTGAGAACTATGAGGCATTGATGAAAGAAATTAAATATGACACAAATAAGTGGAAAGGGATACCACGCTTGTGGACTGGAAGAACTAATATTGTTAAAATGTCCATACTCCCCAAAGCAATCTACAGATTCAGTGCAATCCCTTTCAAAATACCAACTGTATTTTTCACAAAATTGGAACAAAAAAATCCTGAATGTATATGGAACCACAAAGACCCTGGCTAGACAAAGCAATCTTGAGAAAGAAAAACAAAGATGGAGGCATCACACTTGCAGATTTCAAGCTATACGACAAAACTGTAGCAATCTAAACAGTATGGTACGGGCACACAAACACAGAGGAATGGAACAGAACTGAGATCCCAGAGGTGAATCTGTGCTATTATGGTCACTTAGTCTGTGACAAAGGAAATGAAAATATATGATGGGGGGAAAGATAGTCTTTTCAGTAAACAGTGTTGGGAAAACAGGACAGCTATTTGAAAAAGCATGAAACTGGACCACTTTCTTCTACCATACACAAAAATAAACTCAAATGGATTACAGACCTAAATGTAAGACCTGAAGCTATAAAACTTTTAGACTTTTAAAAAAGATTTTATTTATTTATTTATTTGTCAGAGAGAGAGAGAGAGCGAGCACAAGCAGGCAGAGTGGCACACAGAGGCAGAGAGAGAAGCAGGCTCCCTGCTGAGCAAGGAGCCTGATGTGGCACTCGATCCCATGACCCTGGGATCATGACTTGAGCCAAAGGCAGCGGCTTAACCGAATGAGCCACCCAGGCGCCCTGAAACCATAAAACTTTTAAAAGACAACATAGGTTGTCATGGATATTGGCCTTAGCAATATTTTTCTGCATGTGTCTCCCCAGAAAGGGAAATGAAAGCAAAAATAAACAATTGGGACTGCATCCAAATAAAAAGCTTTTGAATAGTGAAGGCAACCATCACAAAATGAAAAGACAACCTACTGCATGGGAGAAGACATTTGCAAATGATAAATCCAATAAAGGGTTCATATCCAAAGTATATAAAGAACTCCTACAACTCAACACCCCAAAACTCCCCCAATAATCTGATGTAAAAATGAGCAGAGGATCTGAATAGACATTTTTCCGAACAAGACATACAGATGGCCAAGAGATACATGAAAAGATGCTCGGCATCACTAATCACGTGGGAAATATAAATCAAAATCCCAATGAGGTATCACCTAACACCAGCAGAATGGCTAAAAACAGAAAGACAAAATAACAAATGCTGCTAAGGATGTGGAGAAAAAAGAATCTTCCTGCACTGCTGGTGGGAGTGCAAATTGGTGCAGCTGCTGTGGAAGACAGTATGGAGGTTAAAAAAAAAAAAATAGCATTACCATAGGATCCACTAATTCCACTTCTGGGTACTTTCCCAAAGGAAATGAAAATACTAACTCAAAAAGATATCTGCATCCCTATGTTCATGTCAGCATTATTTACAATAGCAAAGATCTGGAAGCAACCTACGTGTCCATCTGTAGATGAATGGATAAAGATATGTATGCATACAATGAAATGTTACTTAGCCATAAAAGAGAATGAGATTTTGCTATTCCTGATAACATGGATGGACCTAGAAGATATTAAGTGAAATATGTCAGGTAGAAAAAAACAAACACTGTATGACTTCACTTATATGTGGGATCTAAAACACAAAACAAAACCAAAACAGAAACACACTAAAAAGTATAGAGACCAAACACACTAAAAAGCATTATAGAGGGCACATGATGTGACGGGCACTGGGTGTTCTATCCAACTAATGGATCCTTGAACACTACATCTGAAACTAATGATGTACTATATGTTGTCTGGTTGAATTTAAATTAAAAAAAATAAATAAATAAATAGAAAAAACTTCCAGAGGGGAGATGGGCAGAGGAACAGGCAAAGTAGGTAAAGCAGATTAGGGGCTACAGACTTTGTTATTATAAAAAGAAGTCACAGAGATGAAAAGTACAGCCTAGCTAACACAGTCAGTAACTGTAATAACTTCATATGGTAACAGGTGGTAACATTTATTACGGTGAGCCTGTTGCCATGCATATAACTATGGAATCACTATGTTGTGCATCTGGAACTAATATAATATTACATGTTGATTATATTCAACTAAAATTGAAAAAAATATTTAAAAAAATTTAAAGCCACTTGTCGTTCTCTGCTGGGGCTGTGATACTCATGTTTACACATATGTATGTTATTTGGTGTTCTTGGGGGAGTTTCTGCATGTTTTTAAGAAGGGGATTGATACGAGTGAATGCCAAGATTCAACTGATGCTTTTGTAAGGTGGCCGCCGGCCATGGGAAGGCTCCCTGAGAAAGGTGGGGGACAGAGAGACAAGTAAGCAGACCACACAAACCATCCTGACCAGTGTGAGTGGGAGGGACAAAGGTGCTGGACAGATGGGGCTCTGCGGAGGTAGAGTTAGTGATAATAGAGGAAGGGGAAGGAAACTTGACAGTAACTGAGTTTTTTCATTTGGCTTACTGACAGGCAAGCAGGGTTGCTATGGTCTGAATGTGCCCCCTCCTCCAATTCATAGGTTGAGAAATGCTAACCCTAAATAAATGAGGCACTGGGGGTAGAGTCCTCATGATGGGAGTATTTCCTTATGAGAGAGACCCAGCTGAGCTCCCCAGCCCCTTCCAGCTACAGGGACACAGCAAAAAGTCTCAGATCTGGCAGAGGGCCCTCACTCTACCGAGCTATGATCTTGGTCTTCCGGCTTCCAGAACCGTGAGAAATACATTTCTGTGGTTTATAAGCTATCCGGTCTGTGACATTTAATTATTATTATTTAAGATCCATTTATTTATTTTAGAGAGAGAGAACAGGGGCAGACAGGGGGAGAGAGAGAGAGAGAGAGAGAATTATCAGGCAGATTCCCTGCTCAGCACAAGCCGAACTCAAAGCTCAATCTCATGGCTCTGAGGTCACGACCTGAGCCAAAACTCAGAGTCAGGCACCCAACTGACTGAGCCACCCATGCGCCCCTGGTGAGCTTTTTACCTTTCTTTTATAAAGGGAAGATGATACACTGAGTTTCAGACAGGAGAGAGAAAGGAGAGAATGCCAGCCATCATTTGGAAGTACAGATCTGGAGTCAAGAGCTAAAAAAGTAATTCAGAATTCAGCCACACAGAGGAACCAAGGGAAGCCCTGAGAGTAGATGTTAGCGCCCAGAAAGAGAGCTATGCCGGTCTTTTACAGGCCCGTGGGGGGAAAGGGCCAGGTTAGACCTTGAGAGGTACTTATAGTAATGAACACCAGAGGAAGAACATTCTAGAAATAATTCAAATTCCTAACACTATGGGAGACCATCTAGCTCTCCACTGCTGTATCTGATTTTTCTTTAACACACAACAAAGACTGGGGGTGCCTGGCTGGCTCAGTTGGTAGAGTGTACAACTCTTGACCTTGGGGCTGTGAGTTCAAGCCTCACATTAGGGATACAGTTTACTTAATTAAAAAAAATTTTTTTGGAGTGCCTGGGTGGCTCAGTTGATTGGTCCACCTCTTGATTTTGGCTCAGGTCATGACCTCAGAGTCTTGGGATCGAGGCCAACTTTGGGCTGCACCCTCAGCGGGCAGTCTGCTGGGGGGATTCTCTTTCCCTCTGCCCCTCCCCCCACTTGTGTGTGCGCTCTAAATAAATAGTCCTAAAAAGAAAAAAAAGAATGATGACTCATCTTCTTTAATACAGAATCTGTATTCTGTGCCTGTTTGAGAATAAAAGAAAATAGGTTGTTTTCTCCTGCATATTCTCTAAGGCAGTACTTCAACTCTTAGTGGTTGGCCGTGACCCCCAGAGAGAAATACAAGTTGCTTATGCATATATAATTATGTATCTGAGACAAAGGGCTTTGTGGAACAATATCTACCTGTATCTTCTACATCTGATGCTAGTTTCTATTTTATTCTCTTTCAGTAAGGGAAGAAAAAAAAAGCTAGCTGGGTCCCAGTGAGTTGATACCAGAAGAGACACTGGGGTTCAGGGTGGCGGTTCTGGGAAGTCCACTCTCCCTCTAGTGGTCGGCATCTTTCAGCTGAGATCAGAGCTTGTTCCTCTTAGTCTCAGCTCGGCCTGGCGACCCACGCGGAAGAACTTAGCTCCATCTCCAGGGCCCCTCCTTCCTGGAGGAATTTTTTTTTTAATTGTATTTATCTATTTGACAGATGGAGATCACAAGAAGGTAGAGAGAGAGAGAGAGAGAGAGAGGAGGAAGCAGGCTCCCTGCTGAGCAGAGAGCCCGATGCGGGGCTCGATCCCAGGACCCTGAGATCATGACCTGAGCCCAAGGCAGCGGCTTAACCCACTGAGCCACTCAGGCGCCCCTCCTGGAGGAATTTTTAGCTGTGGGAGGAAGTCTAGGTGAGCTCTGCGCACAGGGCTGCTGCTGTTGTTCCCAGAGGCAAATCATCACCATCACCATCATCAGGACAGGGACTGAATCAAGCACGTCACATACATTATTAACGATTCTCTTAACAAGCCTGTGAGGGAAATGTGATTATTACCTCCATTTTACAGAGGAGATCTATCAGAGCTAAGAGAGGGAGCGCCCCGCACCCCCACTCTGAGCTGCCGCCTCGGCTGGCTCGCAGGGCAGCGGGGATAAGCTCCATCTTCCTTGGTTTGCTCCGCGCCATCCC
This sequence comes from Neogale vison, assembly GCF_020171115.1. Taxonomy (NCBI): domain Eukaryota; kingdom Metazoa; phylum Chordata; class Mammalia; order Carnivora; family Mustelidae; genus Neogale; species Neogale vison. The sequence goes on along the minus strand of NC_058099.1, from coordinate 90,190,439 downwards.
CGTCAGGCCCCAGCAAGTGTCTCTCAGCGAGGCTGCGGCTGTTCCCCCTGTGCTCTTGACTTCTTCTCTCAGCGCGGCCTCGTGCCTCTAAAACTTTGACTATCATGCAGTCTCTGACATGCATTCGAGAAGCAGAGGCAGGAAAAGAAGACAGCTGGAGAGGAAAAGGGAGGGAGGTGCGCGGAAGGCTGATGAATGTACTTTCGAGGCAGGGCTGGAAAGGTCGTCACCTTGACCTCCTTGCCTCTGTCTTCGCCCTGAGGGCCCCCCCCCATCTCCAGCAGGCTCACCTCCCCCCAACAGCTCTGTCATCCTCACTCTCGTGCTGTCCTGCGGACACGGCCCACTCTCCCTGTCCCAAGCTGAAGCCCTTCCTCTCTCCCTGCAATGCCAGTTCAGGGTCTCCCCTTCTCATGGCCATTCCAGCCCTACCTACCGCCCCCATTCCTGGCCCATGACCCCCTCATGGGGTTCAGCCTGGGAGCTTTTCTCTCGGGCTCTGGATGCACGGGGCCTGTCTGATCTCAGTACCTGGGGTCATCTTGGGTCCCGGCCTGGAATGCACCTCCTCCTTCCCCCTCTAGACCTACCCAGGCTGGAAGACTCTGTGCCCACCTGGCTTCTGCCCCGATGGCTTCCCCTATCCCTTCTTCTGTCTTTGCCTGTTTGCCTTTGTATCATTCGTTGAGGAGTATCACCAAACACTGCAGAATATTTAAATGGTCCACAGGTACACCCTCAACAAATTCATTCATTCGTTTTATTTACTTAAATATTTACTTATTTTTTTTTTAAAAGACTTTATTTGTCAGATTGTGAAGCAAGGGGAGTTTCAGGTAGAGGAAGATGCAGGCTTCCTGCTGCGCAAGGAGCCTGATGCAGGAACCCTGCAGAACCCTGAGATCATGACCTGAGCGAAAGACAGATGCTTAACTGACTGAGCCACCCAAGTGTCCCAAGATTTACTTGTTTTAGAGGGAGAGAGAGAGAGAGAGAGTGTGCATGTGTGAGTGGTGGGAGAGGGAGAGAGTCTCAAGCAGGTTCCCTGCTGAGGGCAGAGCCAGACATGGGGCTCGATCTCATGACCCTGAGATCATGACCTTCGCCAAAACCTAAGAGTCAGACATTTAACCAGCTGGGCCACCCAGGTGCCCCTTCACTCATTCATTTTAAAATTATTGTTTGAATGGCCTATTAAGTTTCCGAGGCAGGAAAATTGATGACAGTGAAAGTAAGAAGAGGTATCATGCCCCCAGGATTTGCAAACAGGGCAGATCCATGCAGGGGAGAGCTGTAGGAGCAGGGCCAGACCCCCCTCACCACCTCCAGAGAGGAGGGGGCATGTGAGAGAGGGTGGGCCGGTGAGAGACGTACACTCCCCTGGTCACAGATATTGGTTCAGAGACCGGGTGTGCCCAGCTAGGCCCCTGGGAACCCAGTCCCGGGTTCTTGCTAGAACTATCTGGGAATGCCAGATTGGTAGAACATGAGCCAGGAGCTGCTGGCAATTATTACTGCCACCACCTGCAGGGGGCCCATCCAAAGGTGAAGCCAGCATGGAGGACACCGGAGTTGAGGGCTTCTGGATAACACCTGCTAAGCCCCTGAACGCAGCCACTACTGTACCAGAAAGCCATTGAATTCTTTCTCGCTGAGGCCGGTTTCTGGGCAGATTCAGTAACATACCACTCCAACAGCTCTGTGTGGCCGCTTCTGTGATCCCCACTCCGTGGTGATCTACCAGCGGAGAATAGCTCAAGACATGGCTCCCAGCCCTCACTAGGCCGGCTCAGGCCGGGCTGAGGGTCAGATTCAAGCGAGTCTATTGATTTCCCACGGCGCTGTCGGAGAGGAACCCCGCCTGTCCCCCCGCGTCAAAGCCTCTCCCCTTGGCCTTCAACTGCTCAGTGAATCCCTGTGGCTTCTGGGCCACTTCCTCTCCGCCCACTGGTGCCAAGAGTTGGTTGGGTGTCTCTGCACACGGTAGAGATGACCCTCTATCATTTGATAGGCGAGGTGTATCTCGAAATGAGATAGGATCCTCATGTCGAGCAAGACTTGCGGAAATGAGCTTTTAGGTCTACAGGGGACCGATCAACCGTAAGTGGTGACACAGAGAGAACCAGGAAAGAAACTTCATTTCAGTAATGCCTGTGGGCGAGTGCTGGCCACTGGGTATATGCTTTATCTGTTCTCTGCCAAGTTCTTATCAGTCCATCAGCGTGTATCTAATAAGCACTGACTAGAAATTAGAGCCAGACCCTGGCAGGCATCTGCCAGAGCCCTAAGCCAATATTTGTCTAATACACATCTTTGGCGATTAATAATGCTTTACAGCCTTGATGTCATTTAGAGACAACATTGAACACAAGGAGGACAAACCCTTGGTTCCCAATATGGTGCCTGTCTCCACCCCTGGGTCAAGGAATGACCAAATATTCCTGAGAATATTTTCACACGGCGGGTTATGCCTTGAACTAAAACACTGCCTTACCTTCAATGTCCTGAGGACACCCCGCCGGCTTCCGTGCCTGCATCGTCTCCGGCCAAGGCCACACGCGGACACGCCCTTGGCTCAGGTCCTTCTTGCTTAAGTGTTTCTGCCTGGTGAGTATTTGGAACATTTCAGGCACCCTCTCTGGCCCCTTTTAGGTAAGACCTTCTGTAGTCCAGTCATAATAAAATAATGACGGCAGTCTTCTGCGACGGAGCCCAGTGAGTATCTCCTGTTAGAGGTGCATTCAGCAGCGAGGCTAGCCACCGGTCTGCGTGTGAGATGGTGGGTAGTAGGCGATCCTACCAGAGAGGATGATTTAATTAGAACCTGTTAGGAGCAGGACTTCCCATTCAGCTCCTTCTGATTAAGAAAGCTCAGACTGGGTGCCTGGGTGGTTCACTGGGTTAAGCCTGTGCTTTCTGCTCAGGTCGTGATCTCAGGGTTCTGCGATGGAGCCCAGCATCAGGCTGTCTGCTGAGCAGGGAGCCTGCTTCCCCCTCCGCCCTACCTTCCTCTCTGCCTACTTGTGATCTCTCTCAGACAAATAAATAAATAAATAAAATCTTAAAAAAAGAAAAGACAAAAAAGCTCAGACCCTTCTGAGACAGAACAATACACCTCCTGCCCCCCATATCCCAGAAATCACTAGGCTTGAAAGATCTGGTAATAGTTATATTTTTCCTATAGCCAAGAGCTGGGCAGTATATTTCACTTACCTGCTCTCCTTCACAGAAGCTGGGTTGCCATGGTTTTCGGGCAGATGCTAAAGCAGTGGGTCTCCTGGGCACTGGTTCTCAGCCTGGAGGTCACATTAGAAAATGAAGATTTTAGGGGCGCCTGGCTAGCTCAGTCAGTAGAGCATGACTAGTGATCTCAGGGTTCTAAGTTCGAGCCCCGCATTGGTTATGGAGATTACTTAACAATCTTAAAAATAAATAAACAAATAAATAAATAAATAAATATTTAAACCTAAATCTAAAAAAAAAAAAGGAAAAGAAAAAGAAACCTGGGGGTTTAAAAAACTACTCATGTCTGCCCCGCCTCTCCCCCACCCCACTGAGAGTCTGAGTTAATGTGGTCTGGGGTGCATCTGGCAGCAGGATTGAAAAATCTTGCCACCTGGGGCACCTGGGTGGCTCAGTTAAGTGTCTGCCTTTGGCTCAGGTCGTGATCCCAGGGTCCTGAGATGCAGCTCCTGCATGGGGTTCCCGGCTTGGCATGGAGCCTGCCTTTCCCTCTCCCATTCCCCCTGCTTGTGTTCCTGCTCTTGCTATCTCTCTCTGTCAGATAAATAAATAAAATCTTAAAAAAAAAAAAAAAAGAAAGAAAGAAAAAAAAAAAAGTCTTGCCAGCTATTTATAATGTGCTGTAGTTGTGTGATCTGACCAGGTGCTGAGGAAAAAAGAAAAGGCTAAATCCAGCCTTTGTTTATAAAGTTTATCATTGCTTAGAATTTCCTTTTTATATTCCATGGAATTTATGACTTTGTAATAAAGAAAACTGGACAAGACTTTTTGGTTGTTTTGGCTGTCGGTGGGAGGAAAGATCTCCTCCTTGCACATCCCATAGTAGAGGGGGTAGGGGGCTGGGGAGTGGGGGTGAGGTGCCTGGGGAGGGGTGGGGGGGGAGGGGCAGTGCTCTGTATACCAGGATTTGCAGCCTTGCACACTTGTCCGGTGTAGGGATGGGGTCAGGCAGCTAAATGCTGGAGGAGATAAGCAGGATACCAACAAGGAGCTTTAGTCCTGGAGTGAGGGAGTCCTGCCTCACCTTCCTAGCTCAAGGTGTGACATTGACTCAGGGGTGGCTGATTGGTACCTTTTTTTTTTTTTTGAGAAGACATACGTAAGGATTTGTAAACTGAATCTCTCACTTTAAAGAACACTGAGCGGTCAGCTGGGTGGCTCAGTCAGTTAAGCGTCTGACTCTTAATTTCAGTTCAGGTCACGATCTCATGGTCGTGAGATCAAGCCCCATGGGGGGCTCTGTGCTCAGTGGGAAGTCTGCTGGGGATTCTCTCCTTCTCAGGCTCTCTGAAAATAAATAAATACTTAAAAAAAACAAACAACAACAAAAAAACATTGAGTGCCAAAAAGCACATGTGGAGAGTAGACACACAGATCCCATCCTGTCTTTGAAAGTCACCTTAGTTCCTTCCCACACTCCATTAGAAGACAGCTTGTAATCCTCTCTCAAGCGTGGAGATGCATTGCAATTCTTCTAAAAAACAAACATCAAAAAATTCCAAGAGTAATCAGTGTCCTTGATGCCGCCTCTTCAGTTTGTAGACACGCATACGGAGACCCAAAGACTTAGAGGGATATGCCCAGGGTCGCATGGTCAAGTAGTGGCCATAGGACATTCTCGATCAAACATCTCGTCCCTACTTCTTTCTTCCCAACAGAATTACCAATATGGGGATCTGTCCTTCCCAGTGTGAAACTTAGAGATGCTCAAGGTGACAGCATGTCCAGCACCGAGCAGATCCTGGTTCGTCTAAGCCAGTCTGCACACGGCATTCTCCCGGTAAGTGCTACGGATCCCGTGGTGAGGACTTGACCTGGGGTGGCCCAGTCAGATCCAAGGGGAGGACTTAGGTCTTACACGTGGGGGAGAAGACTGTCTTTCCTGCCTGTTGCCTCCATTCCCAGTGGGAGCCATCAGGGGTCTCTCTGATGCAGGTTTCCAAACACCGTCAGAGACCCGAGTGACTTTCTAGGCTCGGTTTGTGGCAGGTGAACCTTATGCTGGTCCCCAGTGCGGTGAATGGCAGTGCCTGCGTCCACACATGGAAAGAGACAGGAGAGGAAGGAAGTACCTGAACTAGCCAAGATATTGTGGCTCTAAGAAATGGACAATGCACTTCAAGCTGCCTAAATAACAAAAGAAACACACTGGCTCAAGTAAAGAAAAAGTACTTGGATGCGTGACTCAATCTATAGGCTCAAATGACGTCACTAGGACCTGCCTCTAGTCACTTCTGGGCCGTCCTATCCACCCACATTGACTTTATTCTCACATTCCCCACAGGGTCAGTGGACAGCCAACAGCTCTGGACACACCTTCTCCCCGGCCCCAGACCCGTGGAATGGACGTGAACCCCTGCCCCCCTCATTGCTCTGTGGATCGCAGGGGCCTCATTGGCTCTGGGAGATCACATGGCCATTTCCCCACCGATGGCTGCGGCCGTGGCCTCAATGGCCAGGCCCAAGTTGTGTGTCTCTCTCTCCCTGGATAGAACATCAACTGCAAACGGCAGCCGATCCGTGAAGGAAAATTACTGTTCTGTCAGCCAGGAGACAGGCAAATTGGTGCTGGCTGCCCAACTCAATAACTAGAAGCTTTTCCAAATGTGTAGGTTTTGTTGGGTTTATATTGTGCACAGAGCAAGAGAATTTGAAATCAGAGATCTCAGCCCACAATAGTTCACTGGGGAGGGATACCGCTTTGCCATTTGCAGGCGGATCGTTGAGGACTGAATGAGATCCTGTATAGCAAAGTACTTTTTAAAATGTTAAAGGCTAAACCCACATGAGGGACTGTTGTCTGTCATTACTGTTGTCTTTTCTGAGTTTCTCCCACTCATGCTCTGATTAGGATGTAATGTGATTTCAGGCAAGACAGAGGAGGAAATGCATCAGTAGCAGCTAGAATGATTTTGGCCAAGGTGGCCCTAAGCATGCGTGGCATCTGTATGAGATGCCCTCCTTCCCTCTAGGTGATGCAGTTCTCAGGGAACATGGCTTGACAAGTGGATAGAATCTTTGTGCAAAGAAAAAGTCACCCCTTCCCCTAGCTAGACACACCTGCGTGCTAGCTGACAGGGCATGGTGAGTGGGAAGCATATTGGATTTCAGCAGTTGCTGCCCCCTAGGCAGGAAGGTGACGAGGCAGGGGTGGGGAGTTCTGTGCAGTGCACAACCTGCACCACTGTACTTTGTGGCCCTGACGCTGGTGATGAACCACTGAGCAGGTTGAACTCTGGAAGCCTCACTCCTCCTTTTCCTGGCAAAGTTCATGCAAGCCTTAAGACCATTTATCACCTTCCTCTTTTTGGAGCATGTTCACTTTGTGCTAAATGCACCAGGCTGCATTCTGTTTCTTTTAGTTAATTACCCACGGGCGCTTCAGAATCGGCCGGCCTTCTCAGATGCTCAGTGCACATCATTCCAACAGCAGGGAAGAGAAGACTTCCTTTCTAACCAGGCTGATGAGTGATGTCGCCGAGGGTGGGTCACCCTTTAAAATGAACACAGGGCCATTGCTGCACCGCGGTCGGCTGTTGCTGGAAAGTCAGACGCCGATTTCTCTGAAATGCCCAGGAAGAAGGGAGGGAAAGCACAGACAGCTTCACCTAGACGGACCGCCACTGTTTGTTGTTCTAAATCCTCCTGGCAACAGCAACTCCGGAAAGAAATTATTTGAACGAGGGCCAGCCAGCCTCCAGGGAGCCAGGGATCTAATACTGTCGCCTTTGTGTTACTGTGACTGAAAGTCGTCTTCTTAAAAGATTATCCTTCTCTTGCGTGACAGATGGATAGTTGGAGCCAACAGGAACTTGCCATGTGGTTGCCCCTTTTGCTTCACCCTCGGGGTCTTCTGGGACACCTGAAATGCTAGAGACTTTTCAACGCAACGTGAAGCAGGATTCACCCATCGCCGTGAGGCCAGTGCTGCGGTTTAGGTGAACCGAATGTCACTGTGACGCGTGCTCGGGTCTCTTTGGCCTGGACGGCACCCACCTTGGCTTCACACCGATGTTCTTCCTTCGATCCTCTTCGGGGACCCAGGATAGTCTGCTGCCCCAGCTGCCAGCTCCTGTCTCCCCATTTACTTCCTCCTTCCTCCCAGGCCGTGGTTTCTGTTTGTCCTCCTCTCCCCATAGATCCATCCTCTGCCCCCCCTCTTTTTTTATTTTGCCCCCGCTGGGCTCCTTGCCCCCATGCTTCTGGTTGAGAGGCACAGCGGGCCACCGGAAAGTGTCCGTCTGTTTCCTGCAGGGACACTAAGTGATACAGTCTTCACCCTTGCCCTCATCTGGAGTGTCTTCCTGGACGTTCACCATGGACCTAAGAGAACGCCCCGGCCCATCTCTTTAGCCACCTGTGCCCGTCTTCTGGACGCTGTTTCATCCTCCTCCCCTTTTCTTCTGCTCACCGACAAGAACCATCATAGCTGTTTCTTAAGTGGTCTTCTTATTTCCACTCCATCCTGCCTCTTCTGGAAATCAGCGATTAAAAAAAATCTCCCTAGATACAGGCCTCCGGTTATGAAGTGAATAAATCCTGGGGAGGAAAGGGACGGCACGGGGGATACAGCCAGTGGAATCGCGACAGAGTCGGCTGGCGACAGAGGGCAGCCGCGCCTGCGGTGAGCACAGCGGAACATACAGAAACACCGTGTTGCTGTTGTACACCTGAAACCGAAACTCGCGTGACCCTGCGTTACATTAGGAACCTACATCTATAGTCTAAAGATTCTACTTATTTATTTATTTTTAAAGATGGTTTTTCTTTGAGAGCAAGAGAGCCTGAGCTGGGGGAGAAGCAGAGGGAGAGGGAGATGCAGGCTCCCCGCTGAGCAGAGAGCCCGATGTGGAGCTCAGTCCTGAAACTCCAGGATCAGAACCTGAGCTGAAGGCCGACACTTAACCGACTGAGCCACCTAGGTGCACCCTACTTATTTATTTCAGAGAGAGAGAGAGAGGCAGAGTGAGAGGGACAGAGTCTTCAGCAGACTCTGTGTTCAGGACGGAACCCAATGTGAGGCTCAGCTCCAGGACCCTTAGCTCACAACCTGATCCGAGACCAAGAATTGTCCCCTTAACTGACTGTGCCACCCAGGCACGCCCTGTAAGTCTATTTTTCCAATATAAATCTCCCCAAACACCTAGAACCCATTTATGAAGGGAGGTTCCTGATAGCCTCCATTCTCCCCTTTTGAGGGTCTCCCAACCTGCCCCACCTTGCTCTGAGCCCTGGGAGACGGACGGATCAAAGGACTCCCTCGCCCCCTTGCTTCCTGCTGGGTTGAGCCAGTTGGGAAGCACTGGTGGGAAAGCAGAAGGCAGGAGGAAGGTGAGGTTGGGGTACTCATCCCCCCGGCTGCCTCCCGGATGGGTAGGGGTTGACAGTGGCCATGCGTCCCTCGCGTGGGCCACAGCTGCCAGCAGATGCCCCCGCCGCTGCTGCTCCTTCTCCCCTCCGGGTCTTGGGAAGAGAGCCTCTCCCTCCTGCTGCTCGCCTGCACCTGCCCACCACCTTGTTCATAGTCCTGTCCCGTGAAACTCTCCTGAATGACCTTCAGTTGAGGGTGCCTTGGGCTTCCTGCTGGGACCCCGACTAACTGGTCCTGGGGCCTTAATGAGTCAAACCTAGTAGACTCCCCTTCTCGTCATGGAGGGAGCTCGCATTGCATTCTGGTAACTCCAATTTAATACAACTTAGCTCAGTCTGGTTAGAAATTTCATCTCCTCTCTAATTCTCATTTCTTGTCCTCTCCTCAAGGATTCGGATGCTTGGAGTAAGGCATGGTAGAGCCTTTCAAGTCTTCTCCCTCTACCAGGCATCCAGCGCATGTTGGGGAGGAGGAAGAGGGAAGGGGACAAATCCCTCTTTCCCCATCTAGCTACTGAGACAGTTTCATCTTTCTGCTCTATGAAAGTCTCTGGCTGACACTGTGGGCTAGGGGAGGCTCTCTAAGGGGCAAGAGTCCAGACGAATGGGCAAGGTTATTCCGTGCTAACCAACCAACCCAGAATCTGAAAAACCCAGATTGGCAAAGCCTGACTTCTCTTTCTACAGCACGTCCACGGCAGGTCGGCAGAAGCCCTGCTCACCAGATCCCTCAGGGACTCAAGCTGATGCGACAGTCCCTGTCCCAACACTGCTGCTTTCCCAGGAGGACAGCGCCCCGCAGAAGGTCCTGCGCCGGGACTGCCACAGATCAGGGAGACACTGACCCTTGCATGCACGTCATTGGCCAGAACTAGTCACATGACTCCACTCAGTTGGGAGGCGTCAGGAAATGTAATCTTTCCACCTCCCCAGAGCGGGGCTCTGAGTGAGCCCGGAACGCTGCCGATGCTACCACAGGGCACACGCGTGAGTTCTTCAGAAGATTCTGCACAGCCTTGTTCTCCGGCAGGGGAGATCAGACTCCAGCCTGCCTAAAGCTGACCCCGGTCTCCATCACTGAAGGCGCACTCCCCAGCACATGGCTTCCAGGTTTCTACTCCTGACAGGCAGCACTGCTCCCCCCACCCCCAACCCAAGGGGATAAGTCATAAGATGTCTGAAGCTCAGCTGCTATTTTTATTTTTTTAAGAAAATTATCCTGTTCAAATACACGCTTGCCATGAAATTGACCAATTGCATTATTTTAAAGTACACAATTTAGTGATATTTACTACATGCACAGGGTTGTACAACCATCACCACTTCCTCATTCCAGAGCATTTCCACCCCCCCCCAAAGGGAAACCCCATACCCATTAAGCAGTTACTCCCCATTTCTATCCTCCTCTAGCCCTGGCAATCTTGAATCGGCTTTCTGTCTATGAAATTGCCTATTCTGGCTGTTACGTATAAATGGAATCATTTGATCTAGGTCTTTGAGCGCAGCTACTTTCCGAGGTGCCCCTGTGACCCATGGGAAGCTCATCCACTGTTGTACCAAGCTCTGGCTGGGCAGGTCCCCACAGATGCCTCCTCTGTCCCCCTGCTGTCACTCTGGTTTCCTTCCCCCTGGCTCAGTGGGACAGCAGCACCCTGCTTGCCTAAGCAGGGAATCGACTGTTCTCAGACCCTCTGGGTGCATCTCTATGGGAATCCCTTCCCTACACAGGTATGGAGTGGGATGGAGAAGAAGACACATCCCCAGTGCGCAGGGGAAAAGCCACTGTATTCACTGGCCAGTGTCTCCTGATTCCCACTGCCACCCTGGCAGGATGCGCTTTCTTAGCTCGAAGTGGGCTGATTATAGTGAAAGCACAGTTAACAAGCCCTGGGGGAGTGTAGCATCTGGCCCCATTTTCCCCCTATACTCTTGACCATATGTGCTGTTTAGCTGCGGTCATTTTTGGCTACAGGCTTGAGGACCAAGCTGCCACAGCAAAGTCCTATCTGAGGTCTCCTTATGCATCATTTTGATAATGTTCCTCCCCACTCAGCAGCTTTTCATGTCTGTTATGAATGGGTCAGTCCCAAACTCTTGGCTTGGCATTCAAGGCTCTTGACAAACTAGTTCCTGTTTAGCCTTCCTTCTCGCAGTGCCCCACAGAAACTCTGCTCTCTGTAGGCTGGTCTGCTCAACTCCCTGCCTCCAGAGAGGCCTCGCTCCATTTGGGTTGGGGTCCTTTACCCTGCCATCCGCACCTGGAACGCACTTCCTCTCTTCCTGGATGGGAGGCTCTTTGCCCTTGTCTCCTCACGGCCTTCCTGGGTTTCCAGCCTCCGCTCCTCCCTGAAGTCCACCACCTGGCCTGTCCCTTTTGGGCAGGTGTGTGTTGCCTTGGTGGCCAGTGACCTGCTACGGGTTGACACCGCCTTCTGGGGACGGGGTGAGTTGAATGACCCCACTGATTGCGGTCAGCATGAAGGCTGACCCTCCCAAACCCTCACATCGTGTGTCCTCAAAAACGGAAACTTGCACAGCCAGACAGAAGGGCGATTAGCCAAGGCCACAGAACCCAAACCCTTCTCCGGGCTGGTGAGTGAGATGTTAGGAAGGAGTGAGGAAGGGGACTCTGGAGAGCTCCGCCATCTTCCAGGGACACCTGCTCGGGGTCCCACTAGGACTAGGCATCAGGAAGTGATGGTCAGGGGCACCTGGGTGGCTCAGTGGGTTAAGCCTCTGCCTTCAGCTCAGGTCATGATCTCAGGGTCCTGGGATCAAGCCCTGCATCGGGCTCTTTGCTCAGTGGGGAGCCTGCTTCCCCCCCCACCCTCTACCTACTTGTGATCTCTGTCAGATAAGTAAATAATATTAAAAAAAAAAAAAAGGAATTGATGGTCAAACAGGTTCTGTTGGAGTCCTTTCAGGTTGAGCCAGAAGTACATTCTGTTGTGGCCAGGTTTAGGTGGAGGGATGGGGGAAAGGGAGAGAGGGAAGGGAGCAAGAAAGGGAATTTGGGGAGGGAAGATAAGGCAGGAAGAGAGAAAGGGCAAGTCAAAGGAGGGGAAGGGATTAAGGAATCCCAAATTTGGTGAAAAGCGAGATTTTTCTCATCCCGCTGAAGGGAGGAGCTGGTGGTCCTTGGGCTCCTGTATCCAGGCTTTTCTCCTCCTCCTCCTCGCCTCGCCCAGGATGCACCATCATCCTGCTCTCCTGCCATCACAGTCCAAAGCAGCCTCAGCCCAGACTGCATGCCCCCTTGGCAATACCCTCTCTGTGCTGTGCCCTGCTCTGTTCCTGTGCTTCTGGTTTAGTTCATTGCCACGCGGGGAGCTGACTTGTGCCCTGGAGGAATTATTCCGAGCGCTGGACGGGTGCCTGGAGGGACAGACTGTGGTCGCATCTCCAGCACAGGCTGACCTTTCTCAGGATGGCCTGGAGCCACTCAGATGCCCGGAGTTTCCCGGGGCCCGGCAGGCCCCTGGAAGTGGTTGGGCCTCGTGCCTGCTGCCCCAGCCCTGGGGTATCCTTCTTCCTTTCTGGGTCCCCGGCTAGGCCCTCCCTAGCTCAGGGCAGACTGGCAACATTCTGGTGAGGTTCTCGGACTTCTGCAAATCCTTGCTCCCGTACTTGAAGGCAGAGCCTCTAGGCACAAGGGTTATGAAGAAAGTTCGTATACGCGGCTCCTCTAAAGCCCATGATGTGGTGTGTGTCCTGGTGAGGGGTCCCGCAGCTGTCTTCTTTTGTGTCTTAGCACCACGTGCGTTCTCATCCGTGAAGCCTTCGCTCCTGGACTAGGCAGCGACTCTGGAAAGATGCCTGACCTCCAGACGCTCCCCTCCCTTCGGTCTGTGGCTGTTGGATTCATTTTGCTAAAGGCCGTCTCGTAGCTTCTCATTCTTCCCCACAAAAGCCATCAGTGGCTACCATTGCCTACTATGGAATGAATAACCGGTTTGTGCCATCAGACTCTCTGTGCTTCGTCCAGAGAGTACAACCCTGAGGGCAGGCCTGGGAGCCGGGGAGCCGTGACTGTCAGTAGGCTGGGACCCCGTCTCCCAGTCCCGGTCCCAGGGGAAGCTACTTGGAATGTTGGTCCTGGGATGACCCTGCCTCTTGAGCCAAAAATCCTTTCCATTTGGGGTTCCCCCTTATCCCAGGCCTTCAAGTAGCAGCCATTTACACAATCTGGAAAAGGAACATTCTAGATGAATCTCCAGGTTTGCAGATCACGAGAAGCCGGTGATAGCTAGTTCTTGGCTCAAAGGCTCTCACATTTTTCCTCCCTGACCCATGGCAGTTGGGACTAATCCACTTAGGGCTCAAGGAGCCCAGCTGAGACCTCAAAAGGTTTCTGAACCCCACCTGGGCCACCAGTACCCACTGACTGAACTTGGCAAGTGAGACGGAAACCTGTTATTCCGACACACACTTCTTCTATTGAACGAAACTCTAAACCTGGATAAGACTGCGTATAAGAAGACATGAACAGGTCACTACAAGGGACCCAGAGTGGTGGGGGAGGGGCTGGCACTCACAATTGTGTGATGATTACATTTTGAGATTTAACCAGAACATTTTTTTTCTCATTCCCGGTTACCCTTAGCCCTTTCCTGAATTCAGGCTAAAGACATTCTGCTTTTATTCTCTTACTGAGCGAATGACTCAGCAAAAACGCAGAGAGAGCTAAGAGTCTATACAGACTTTTGAAACTCCGGGCAGAGATGGTAATTCGGGGGAGGGGGGGTGGTGTGGAGAGAAAAGCATTTGATGTTCAGAAGCTTAAGTTTTGGAGTTTCAAAAGGATAGCTCCAAAGGGGAGCTCAGGGCACTAGGAACACAGGAGGAATAGAAAAAAGGAATGAAGGCAGGCAAACAGGGAAAGGCAGTCCCGGAGCGGAGGTTGGAGACTAAGACCTCGGAGGTGAAATTCTGGGGAGCAGGGAGTCTCTGACAAGCGCTCCTGGGCCCTGCAGGTCCCTGGGTCACATCTGGAGGAGATATGATGGGCTCCTTGCTGGGCTTGGGAAACTGAGGCCACAGGGAACCTGCACCTCTCTTTCCTGGTGTGAGCCCAAGAAAGGGCCCAGTGTGGTGTGGAAGGTGGAGGGCCTCAGACCAACCCTCTGGGTTTCTTCAAGCCCAGTGGAGTGTGAGAAGCTCGTTTGGGCAGGATCCTGAGCCCCTGAGAGCCCCAAGGGTGAGGCACAGAGAGAGGCAGGGGACACACCACAGGGCAGAGGACAGTGAGGGTGGGGACCCTCTGTGATACCAGTGTGGTAGAGGACACAGAGGGCCCAGGGACCCCTTTCCCTGGCATCTGGGGAAACAGGAGGAAAGGATCGCTATAGGGATTCCGAGTTTGGGGAGATAAAATTTTTGCCATTGAGCAGAATGGGAACACGGAAAAGGAAAGCAAGTCACATTGTGGGCACATTTTAGCGGATATTTATATGCACTGCACATAGAAAGGCACTCCCCAGGGATGCCTGGGTGGCTCAGGGGGTTAAGGTCTGCCTTCAGCTCAGGTCATGACCTCAAGGTCCTGGGATGGAGCCCCATGGGGCTCCCTGCTCAGCGGGGAGCCTGCTTCTCCCTCTCCTCTTACCCCCACCCACCCACGCCCCACTGGTGCTCTCTCTCAAAGTAGTAAATGAATTAATTAAAAAAAAAAAAAAAAGGAAAGGCATTTCCTTGACTGTAATTAGGAAGTGGCTCTTGACTGACTATGGCCTGGTTGTCTCTTTCCAGAAGCATCTAGTTCTCTGCCAGGCTCCCCTGATCTGGAGCACTGGGTGGGGGTCTAGACAGTGCGCTCCAGGAACTATGGTGGGGAAGACTCAGGGTAGGCCGTGCTGAGAGGGGGAGGAAGCTGGCGGGGTAGGGCCGAGAGGCATGGCAGCTGTGTGACGACCAGCGAGACCTAGAAGGCACGCTGCTAACAGGAGATCTCAGCAACATCAAGGGGGACGGCTGGGCCCCCTGGATTGTGTGTGCAGACCCAGAGCACTGTGGATGGAGAGCTGGGCCCACTGCACAGTACTGGAGGAAGGTATTTTTGGAATCACAAAGGAGAAAAGATCTCTGGGCCTATTAGACCTGCAAGAATGTAAACAAATAAAAGTACGAATAATGTCAAAGAAGGGGTCACTTAGGGCCTAGCGTTTCTTATCCTCAGCATTATCGGCATTGCAAGGCAGGTAATCCATTGTCGTCCTGTGTATTGCAAGTGTCTAGCAGCAGCCCTGGCCTCTGCCCACCACAAGACAGGAGCACCTTGACCCCTGCCCGACCCCAGGTGTGAGCATACATTCAGATGACTCCCTATGTCTCCTATCGGGGTTGGGGGGCAAAACTGCCCCCCCACCGCCCAGTAGAGAACACTGGCTTAGTTTCACGTTCCCAAAGCGTGCATCATGGAATCGGTTTATGCAAAAGGGACGTGGGGTCTCTGTGGCCCCATCAGTCTGCAAATACTGAGTGAGAAGCAGCTAACCAGAGCTACTTGTTTGCAGGACTTCCCAGGCCTGCCACATGGCCACGGACACGTTAAATCTCCAAGAGGGAGCGTGTCCGATCAGTGAACGTTCAGTACATGCCAGACATTGCTACATTAGACACATTCACGGCCTGGAAGTCACGAGGGTTAATAAACATGTTATTGGCACTTTAAAATGGACATATCTACCCAGTAGATTTTGTTTTTGCCTTTTCATGGTCATCCGAGGTCAGTCTAATTATTCCTTCTTCTCGGAGAACCAGGGCTCAGAATTAAAGTATGTTCTCACGGCCAACCACCAACACACGGGGAGACTGGGTTTTAGATTCTCCATTCCATGTTCTCAGTAGGGTTCCACCTGGCCTCCTGGGCACTGCCCGATGCTTCTGAAGTTCAGGTCCTGCCATGAAGTTTCTCCCCGATCTCCGTGACACGGGCCATCTTCTATTCAGAGTTCTCTCGAGAGACACTGTTCACTGGATCCCCATTTACAGAGGCAAACGGGAGGTTCAGTGGGAAAATACTGGCTATCTTCGGCACAAGGTAGTTTCCTCGGGTTACAATTTTTAAGTAAAACGGTTTTCTTCCTTCTGAAAATGAAAATGGTCATTGCATTGTTTTATGTTTTCTTTGCTTGCCAGGAAGCTCAGATCCAAAACTTCTATCTTGTCTGACAGTGTTTTTCTTCTTGGTTCTATTATTATTTATCGCATATTTTCATATGGTTCGTATACAGCCTCAAACACATACAATTAATAAATGGAAACCTTGCAAAAAAAAAAAAACCCTAAAAAAAAAAACCCTCAATGCTTAAAAATGGTTCCATCTGATTTTATTTTGTAATCATGGTGAAATGCTATGTGTGGGTGGCGGCCAGGAGCGGTCCCATTTGGGTGAAAGACGAGCAGCCATCCTTGTGGGTTTCATTTAAGCCACGTATCATCTGAGAGGCAAGCGTGGGGTTTACAAAGCCTTTGCATAATCATTACCTTATTTGAGCTCATCAACTAGCCTGCGAGCTGGAGCAGGTATCACTAATTACCATTCCCATTTGACTGCTGATGAGTAAACAAACCCAGGCTCAAATATTTTTAGAGGACTTATTTTTTGGCTTTCCAAGGTTTCTGGCCCAGACTAGCTGCTGGAAGAATTGAGAGGTAGAACTGGGTCTTTGGCCTCCACGTGGAACGCTGGACCTGAGCAGGTGGCAAATCTGCGGCACCTGTAATGGACGCAGCCACCCCACGCCCCACCCCCGCAATTACCCCCACGAACAAGCTCCAGGGTCCAAGAGGGGGGCAGTACAGCCCTCAGTGATCTGCACCCGTTTCCCACTGAGCACAACCATTGCCAGTGTCCTCCCCACAGGGCCCCAGACACACATCGCCACTCACACAACAGATACCCCAAGACAGAGGGACAATTTTTAGAGTTCTGTGCAACTCAAAGATCCTCAAATTGTAGGGCTATATACAAGATTAAAAACACGAGACCATAGGGGCACCTGGGTGGCTCATTCGGTCCAGAACATCCGGCTTTTGGTTTGGGGTTCTGATCTTGGGGTTTTGGGATCAAGCCTGGTGTCAGGCTCTGTGCTTAGCAGGGAAAATGCCGGAGATTCTTTCCCTCTGCCGCCCTTCCCCCCCCCCCCCAAGCCTCCCACCCCACCCCGCCCGCGGCTTGCCCTGGGCGCATGTGTGCTAAAATAAATAAATAAATCTCGAAAAAAGAAGCGAGAGATTCTAAAAGTGATGGCTTTTGTCTGTATCCTCTGCATGGCCATTGGAACTGCAGTGGTGGGCGTCAGCTCTGGCCGCCGTAAGAAAATGCCATAGAAGGGGGGTGGTTCGAACAACAGAAACTTCACTCTCACCGTTGTGGGGGCCAGAAGTCCAAGTCCGAGGCGCCGACTGCTGTGGTGTCCGGTGACTTCCCCAGCGGCGCGTCTCACGGGTGCTCACTCCTCGGCGTGCGCCCCAAGAGAGCCGGAGAGCGTGTGCTCGGGGAACGTGGCAGCTGGAAGCCGCTCTCCCCCCTTTATGAGGCCTCCTTTATGAGCTGATTTAGCCTTAATGACCTCCACCGGGCCCTCTCTCCAAATACGGCCACGTGGGGGGCTTTGAGACCCGCAGCCCATGAATTAGGGGAGGGGGCGCAATTCAGCCCACAGCAAGCAGACCTGTCGTTGAGGAGTAAGTTTATTCCCAAGGTTTGCTCCAGTCTGGATGGGGCGAACTCTGCAATCAGCCGTGGCTGATGGACTCAACAGCACGCACGGGACACCTGGAGCAAACCCCGGGCTGATCGCGAGGTTCGGCGGCTTCAGCTGTAATGGCCCTGAGCTCCCTTCTCAGCGGATGTTTGGAGTCCGGCACTCAGGGTCACTGCAAGTCTGGCTCTAGGTTCCAAATTTGCACGTGGGCCGGCACCCCAGAGCAGCAGGTATAGAGAGCTGCACACAGAGCTGGTCCGAGGAAGCGGGGAGGAAATGTCTTCTGCAGTTCCAGAGAATGGCTCCAGCAGAGCCCCGCTTCTCTGTCTTCAGGGACACCATGATCGCAGGGCTTTGGGTTTAAAAATAAAATCACAACGTTCTCTGAAGTGTGGTCTTTTGTCTGACTTGCCGTATAAATTAAGGGCAATTAAAATCAAGGCCCTCTTTGTGGCGTGGGATGGTTTATCAGTAAATTTGCTTCCTTTGCTATCTGGTCCCGGATGATGTGAGATCTCGGTCATCCTGGGTGAATAACATGGCGACACCCCAGCCTAGTTCTTCATGGAAGGCTGATGTGTTATTTAAGGCCACGCTCCTATTCTTTTTTACTCCATTTCCTTAATTTCCTAGGAATGTGCTAGAAAGATGGCCCAATGATAAAGGAATCTTGGGATCATTGATTGACAATCACGCCTCACCCTTTTCCTCATCTCTCTCTCTTTCTCTCTCTCTCTCTCAAGGATAAGGGACCCAGAGCCTCGCATGATAAAGCCACAAAAGGAACCAAATTATGCTGAGCAAAAAATATTCTTTTCCTGAGAATTTCCCAGGAGTTTGGGTATTTTTGACTCTTGCTCACTAAATATGGAAAGATTGAGACACCACGAGAAGCAGGGGAGCTGTTCTGCTTTTTTTAGTCCTTCTGTTAAGAAATCATTTCATCTCTTTGAGGCTGTGTTTACAATGTCTCAGAAGTCCCCTCCCTGTGGAAAAGTCAGAGCCCTCTGCACGGTCACAGTTTCTGGAGATGTTCTCTGGCTTTTATTTTTGTATAAAGGATAAAGCTCCGTGAACGATCATTTCTATTTCCTGGTGGTCTGATGACTGCCCAACATAGGGAATGAGGCAAATGGCATCTTTTATCTTGGAGGAGTCCTCCCTTTGCCTTGCATTTGGCACTGGCCCCCAGTGTTCTCTGAACTGATTCAGTGGGTGTATCAGTGGAACTGCTGGGGGGGGGGGTCGGTTGCAGGGGTGGAAGGGGGTGGAGGTGAGGGGTGGAGGTGGGGCAGAGGAGGGACAACCTGGATACCAGGGCTAGGGAGGGAACTTTGTACTGCCCTCTGCATGCACAGTATGCTTTTTTATGAAGGGATAGATAAGATCGGGAACTTCAGTTAATGGGGGTTAATTTTAAGGATATGATTGTGGAAATCAAGAAGAGGTGGAATGGTCAGCTCTACTGAAAATGAGTGCATTGTTCAAGGAGCATTAAGGCTCATTCAGAGTTCACAGTTTAATACTTTGGCAGTAGCGTTGGTCCAAGAGGAACCTGGTGACCGGCCATACTGCTGACCCTGTGTCACATTTCCCACCCCCCCCAGGGTCATATTACGTGTTTCTCTATTTTTGGTGGTACATGCACTCTGATCTTCAGAACTAGGGGTTTGGTCAGATTCTTCTTGCTCTTCTTGTTTTGCTAAGGACTCGGAATCGGCCTTGTGTTTTCTATCTGGTTATCTCTCCCTTAGGGTTGTGAACAACCACGAATGTTCATTGTCTGGATATATTAATTCATGACCATTGAAAAATGATCATATTCTGATTTTATCATTCTTTATTGGCTGGGAGACTAGCTATGAAGAGAAAATTTCCAGGTCAACTGTTTGCCCTGACGTACGGTTCCTTCAGGAAACAGTAAATGCTTGATTCTTCCCTTCTATTTATTAGTTTTCAGGATGATGAGTTGGTTCTCTGAGGAGCATATGGAGAAGTTTTGCATTCCTATAAAGTCATAATTTTAACTGTGTTCATAGACTATCTAGACCTTAACAGTGTTCAGGACTCGCACAGGGAAAAACAAGACCCTTTAGGAAGAGCTTCTCATGCACTGTTAGTGGAAATGTCAATCGTTGGAACCACTTTGAAAGGCCATTGGGCAAAATCTAGAAAAGATAAGTACGTTGCTCCAACCCAGCAATTTTTTTTCTAGAGAAACTCTTAAAGTTGCAGGCATACAACATTATTTATAATAGTAGGCATTAAAAAAAAAACCAAAAACGTTAATGTCCATAAAAAGGAGAATGACTAAATGGATTATTATATATTCAAGTGATAGAATAGATCAATATATAGCAACATAGATTTCAAAAGCATAATATTGAACAAAAAACAGACTATAGAATGAGTATGGTAACGTATCATTTGTGTAAAATTAAAATCTACAAAACAATACTGTGTGCTGTTTATGGCTACATAAATAGATTTTAACTGTAATAAAACATGAACAAAACCCTTCTTTCTCTGAGCTCCCGGGAAGAGAGAATTGTAGTTTGTAAATAACTCTTTTTATATTATTTTCCTGTTTCTCTGCTCATTGCACTGCCTTGCCTTCCGGTTTTCCCCTGGGATTTAGGTTTGATTGACTAGTCTGATTGATATTTCCACTTGGACGCATTCTTGCGAAGGCATGTGGGGGGAAATGGCAGTGACCGTTCTGGGTAGGAGCCACCTTGGGGGACCAGGGTACTGAAGAGAGAACCCCAAGGTTGTATTTACTTGGTGCTTTCTGCAACCTTCCAGAAGGAAGACTATTTCCTGTGTAAACATGTCAGATCTGTAAAAAGTACAGGAAATCAGCTTCTGAAATTGTGAAACATCAGTGGCACGACAGCGTGCTCTGTGACAGTATAAAGTGTAAATTTTCATCATCAGAGGAGCTGCAAACAAAGAAAAACGGAGCCCTGGGCGATATGAGGCAAAAACTACAGTGTTTGGGGGTGGGAGAAACAGTCTTGTGCTCTGAGAATGAGACTGTGGGTTTTGGGAGGCAAGCTGGCAGCCCACAAACGTTTTTTTGTTAAAATTGTTTTGGCAAAAAAAAAAATTTTTTTTTTGGTTGAATTTTTATTGGGAAAAATGTACTGTTTAAAATTGGGTAAACATTGAAGTATTGGGAGATTTCACATTAAAAACTATATAAATTCGGATTCTGGGTTCTCTTGACAATCCGAAGGTTGGGCACCTCTGGGCTCACTGTGTGTGGGTGGCAGGGAGCAGTCCCCGGGAGCGCCGCCCCCTGCAGGGTGAGCATGCGCTCTCCGGCTACCTGCTGTCCCCACAGGACAGCGCCCCTGGTCGCTGTCACCTGCCTGCTCCATTAACAGGTCAGTACTGCCTATTTTCCCTCTGCAGATAATGGCATTTGCATTTCTCCCCTAACCAAGGTTTCTTCCCTTCGAACATTTTCAGTCACGTGTTTCCAGTCATATTCAAATGAAAACCAAGCGCCCTGTGCCCCTAGGGCTCCTCCACCTTCCTCAGGTCTTTATTTTCTTTGGGGGTTGGGCAATCTGATTCCATTAAAAGGTGAGTTGGTAGATCCTCCTTGAAACCCTGTTTCCACATTGGCAGGACCGTGACCTTAGTGCTTGGTCTTGGTCCTCTGTGGCCGTGAAAGATGGCAGAGTGCACCGGGCTGCCAAAAATAAATTTTACAATTCTGAATGCAGACCGCACTCTATTATTTATAACACCCACAGCAACGATTCCCAAAGAACGAAGTCTAATTAAGAATTCCTACTCATTATCTAGTGAGAAAATAGGTTGGGATGAGTCCCAGACTCCATCCCTGCCTGTGTATGGGGTGGGGGCGGGAGGGTGAGGGCTCCCCAGGTGAGGAGAAAGAGAGGCCCAATGGTAGGTTCAAATAGGTCATTCAATCAAAAGACTCATTTTCACAGGGCAACCTCGCAGAAGACTACGTGCCCAGTGCCGTGGGCAGAAGTGGGTTCAGATGAGTCAGTGTGGACTGAGATTGAAATATAAAAGATACTGCCAGCTCAACAACACAGGCAAACTGTAGCTGGAACGTTTCCATGGGGAGGGCACGGACATGATGTAACCAGAGGATGTCGGGAAAGGGTGACCCGAGGGATACCCACCACCACCACCATTTTGCAAAATTCAGCTTCCATCTCTGCTTCCTTACCTGTCCGATATCCCATTGCTAGAGAGCCATATCTTGGTATTCAGACACAATCCCTAGGCATGGTCTCTTTTTGTATAAATATCCTTGGGAGAAGCTTTAAAAAAGGCTTTTAAAAATACGGTTACTGTCTGTGCCAGCCTCTTCCTTATACATGAATTCGTGCCCAAGGTGACATAGCTAGTCAGTGGTCACCAACAGTGGCCTCCTCCAATTCCAGATTTCTTGGTCTTTGCAGAATTTAGTTCTCAGTGTATGTTCCTAGGACTTCTGCGGGTCCTGAGGCAGGTCTATGAGGTCAGAACCGTTTTCACAGTAATACAAAGACAGTATTTGCCTTTTGAACTCTCATTCCCTCATGGACGTATGGTGGAGTTTTCCAGAGGCTACATGACATGTGCTATTACAACAGATTGAATCAGAAGCAGATAGGGAATCCAGCTGTCTTCTAAGTCAGGCACTGAAGAGTTTTGCAAACATACAAAACAATGCCATTCTACTCGCTTATTTTTTTGTTTATTTATTTTGGAGCTCTTTTGGATTGTCAATAATTTTGAAGAGTGCAAAGCATCCTGAGATCGAAATATTTGAGAACTGCTGTTCAGTGGCACAGCTAGCACACTGCCTGTCTTCTTCATCGAGATGTGGGCTGAGTTGCTTTTTCTCTGAGACAGCCAGCCCTGGAAGTGAGAGTCTATGGGGAGAAAGGTGGGTTTTACCATGGAGGACAGACTTAGGCCTGAGAAGCTAGCAGGAGGGTCTTTAGGGAGAGAAGAGGGCATGGAGCGGGGAGTTGGGAAGCGCTAGGAACAAAAGCTTCTCTACGCCCAGGACTGGGAGTTGGATTATTATGGTGTAGTGGTGGGAAACAAGACCTGCTTCGGAAGACTTGTTTCAGCAAAACCATTTAGGAATGGTGCAATCTGAGCAGATCACTTATCTTTTTTTTTTTTTTTTAAAGCTTTTATTTATTTATTTGATAGACAGAGATCACAAGCAGGCAGAGAGGCAGGTAGAGAGACAGGAGGAAGCAGGCTCCCCGCTGAGCAGAGAGCCTGATGCAGGGCTCTATCCCAGGACCCTGGGACCATGACCTGAGCCAAAAGCAGAGGCTTTAACCCACTGAGCCACCCAGGCACCCCAGATCACTTATCTTCATAGGGTTTTCCTTTTCCTTAGCTTCTGGCTGGACTAAATCAAGATTTTCAACCCACTATGATGATAAAATCATAGATAATAATACATAGAGAAGTAATGAAAGATAAAATAATATAAAAGAGCAAAGCTTAGAAATATTGATTTAATAAAAAATTAAGGCATATTTGGCATTGTCTCCTAGCATAAGGCTGCTCTACTTCTCTGAGTTCTGATGTGCTTTCTTGAGTGGGAGCACAGTGAGCACAGAATGGGTTCACCCCAGGAAGCGTAAGTCACCACAGCAGAGGAGAGAGGCAAAGAGCCACTGAAACAAGGTGATTTAGTACAGTTCTCTTTTGGCTCAGTCTCTAGAGGTCTAGCATATGGTTTGGTGCATCTCCTGTTAGCATGTGTCCTCAAAGAATAGAGGAGAGACCACTTGGAAGGAGGGTCAAGAGTTACCAGACTTTCTGGCAGCACAGACCTGTAATTTCCCAGCTCTGTCACCTAATTTATTTGTGTGTTTTTGAGCAAGAGATAGAATCTCTTTGAAAAATGGAATAATATTGCCCACCGTCTAGGTAGCTGTTCAATGAGAGAACATATGTCAAATTGGCGGGCTCATAGCCAGCAGTCTATGAAACACTGGCCTCCTTCTCTTTTCTCAAAGTACATACACAGAGAACCGGATGATATAACATGAAAAGTTGCTTTTTTGGGGGGTATCTCTTGAGGACACAGAGGGCTGTCTCAGAGGAGTGGGTTTCCAGCACTTAGATGTTGATTAAGAGGAGAAGAAATTTGATAATTATGTACATGGAGCTGAGAAGATGCCATCTCAGTGGCCTGGTCATTCCTGGTAGCCGCATGGAATGTTTCCTGATTCATAGCTGCTCTCCTGGGTCCTACTTCCCCGGAGGCATGATGGACGAACCCACAGGCAGCAAAGACTTTGCTCCCCATTTATCTTCTGGCTTGCTGTTGGAGCCATTTGTTTTCCAACAGGTGAGCTGGAGGAGATGGATTATAGGTTGTCAGGATAATAAGTAACGGGATGTTGTGATCATTTTCTTTGTGATGTACAAGTGGGAAATACTTAAGTGCTTCAATTTAGCCTAATAACAAGCTCAGGAAATAGAATTTCTGATTCCCAATCTTTCCTCCCTGGTTTCACTTACTGACTTGAAAATTCCCAGAAAAAGTGCCTTATTCAGGTTTAAGGAAAAAACAAAACAAAACAAAAAAAACCCTTGGCACAATTGTATTTGGAGAAGATAAAGTAAACACTGGCTAGAGTTACTAGAGTTAAACATTATTTGACAGTACTTTGTGCAAATAAATATGGTAGGCAAAGAGATCTGAGGAGATGTTGTCAGGACTCTTAGGTTGGTGCCACTGAATGAGCTCCAATTGAAAACCTTCTCTTAGGATCCCAGAACACAGAGTTCTAGAACTCCAAGCACACAGTTTGCATGCAATCTGAGAAGGGGATTGGAAAAAGCATAGGCCTTGGAATTGGGAGACAGCTGGGTTTGAACTGGGGCTCTTCTATCTGCTAAGTGTGTGACTTTGGAATTATCCTTTAACCATAGGAACCTCAGTTTTCTTATCCATAAGTTGGAGGTGACAAAATCTACCTTGGAGAACTGTTTTGAGGATTTGACATAATGTATGTGAAGTGTGTTATAACAACAGATGCCTAATTAATGGTAGCTCTGATGGTCATGTTGTCTGTAGTCTGTGCTGGTAAATTTAGGACACCTACTTTAACTGAAACTATTTGCCCTGGGGAGTTACCTCAAAGCACCCCTTTATATACCACATGCTTTATTGTTCGCTCCTCTAGTCTTGCTAAAAACGACTAGGTTTGGAGAGAAGTCAACTCCTCAATGGTCACAAGCTGCATACATAACCTTAGGAAGGAAGCACATTAACTACATTGTGTAAGTATGAGAGCAATGGCAGGTCCTTGTGGATAGAGAAGATGCAGGACAGGTGATCAGATCCACTCTTCCTAGTTATAATGGAAGATCATCTCAACTTGCATTCCTACAGCTTTGGAAAACATACATACAGATATAAAGCAAATAAAGCAAAATGTCAAGCATCATTGCCCATAGGCAGAGAGTATAAAAGTGTTCATCATCCTATTCTTTCAATGGCTCTGTATGTTTGCAAGTTTTCATGATTAAGAGGAGAAAAAAGAGAGAGGGGGACTTAGGGGTTGGTTCTAGACTTCTTATTAATACTGGAAAAACTAAGAGACAGTAATCGTTCTATTCCTTTAGTAGACCAGCAGCCCATACTGGTTTAAAAAATAAAAGGAGACGAAGCCTGTTCACTTAGACTTTTCAATGTGACAGAGAGGAAATCTAGTTATATGTCAGTCCCTTAAAGTCACGATGAGAAATCCGGGTGCTGGGATGTGGGCGACTTTCTCAGCAGCAGACAGTCCTTCCTGAGGTGGAGGTGGGGAGCCTGATCTCAAGACGAATTAGGTAATTGACAAGACTATTAGCTCATCTCCATTTGTAGGCGGAGTTTGCAGTGGGAGAATCTTTGGTTCTCAGGGGACTTGGAGGTGCACAGGCTGTTCGAGCTGCCTTCATCGGAAATAGACTGACTTATTTAATTCAGAATCTTGTGGTCTTGAGTTCAGTGCGGTTGCTCAGCAGCTGTGGAGGAGGGCAGGTGAGAGCCTGCCATTTGCCTCAGGGCTCATCCAGCTGTCAGCCCCATTTCTTCTGCAGACAGATGTTTCAGGACGACTGTGTCTGCTTTTTGTTTTGCCAGCCTGCATGGAATCTCAGAGCTTTGGACTTCGAGAGACGTTTGAGTCTTAACCTGGGCTCCCAGATTCTTCCTTCGGTGACTGTGGATGGGCTTCCAGGATTCCAAGAACACTTTTCAACAGTCTCATGATTCTAAGCCTTCTTCCCTAGGAAAGGTTCCTATCCTTCAGCAGATTCCAATAAGTGATTACAACTCGAGAAATTTAAGAGCCACTTATCTTGTCCAACCTCTACACCCCACATAGCAGACAGAAAAAAAATGAGAGAACAAATTGGGAAAAACATTTTTTGGAATGTCTGTATACTTTAAAGAACTGACCTGGTTTTCAGCCTCTGCAGACTGAGCTAATGGGCCAGGAAAATCGGTTGAATGAAATAGAGCCACTGGGGAGCTTTTGCTGTCAGCATAGAAACTCCAAATAGCAGAGACAAGTCTGGTTGAAATCCCCAAGAAGGCAACATCATTTGGGAGCAGGCTCTGCAGTCTCGAGAAGCCAGGGACATGGGGGAGACCAGTTGGATGCTTTTGCATATTTACATTTGAGCTCTGAGAAAGAGAGTATCATTGAGAAATATTAATGTCAACAAATTCTATTGTCCACCCACTTTCCTCTCCACCTCTCCACCTGGCCCCTCCAACCCATTTTAAAAAACGTGGGTCTCTGGGCAGAACTGAATTCTGGCAGAACTAAGAACCGAGAAAGCTCAGTTTTCTTTCTGAAACACAGAAAGCCCTCTCTTTGATGAAGTATGGTTGTGCTCACCCAATGAGCAAGATAAAGACAGAAGAGATTCTTTAAACACTGAAAGTGATAGGGGCATAGCAAGGGGTTGGAGAATAGTTATAACCAACCCATTTAGGTACCTCTATCTTATTTTTCTTTTTAATTTTTAAATTAAGCATAAATAACAGAGTTTTAAGTTAGTTTCAGGTTTAAATTATAATGATTCAGCAATTGTATACAAGACTCAGTGCTCATCACCGTAAGTGACCCCCCTCACCTGTTTCACCCATCTTTTCACACCCCCTCCCCTCTGGCAGCTACCAGTTTCCTTCTATACCGTTTAAGTAATTTTTGAAAGACTCCAAGTGTCTGGGTGCCAGATGGAGGGTCTGGTGTGTCCTGAATGTCCTGAAGCTGCCTCTGCCCGTCTCCAGTGGCTCCTGGTGATGCGGGAAGCTTCCTTCTGCATCCAATCTCCTTTCTGCCATCGTCTCTTATTGTCAGCTCCTCCCGAGCACCCAATCACCCCGTGGACCTCTCTGTTAGCAGCATCTTCCTACCACTGCACTGACTTTCATGCCAAATTTGAAAATTCCCTTATGGGACATCTGTTGGATTTTGTATACTCTTCTCCTGGATTAGGAGGTCACTGAGGGCATATTCAGACATGCCACGATGGGGAAAAATACCTTGGTGGGCAAAGTATCTATGACTATGGTCTCCAAAATACCTTTCAGCCCAGATCCAGAATGCTCAACAAGGTCCCATCTGTCTCCTACCTCAGCCTTATTCCCACTTGCCATGGCTTGGCCAAAGAACCATCGTTCATACGTTCAGCCATTCAACTCATCACTTGTTTGTTTCGTAATTCATTTATTTGTTCACTCATGTATTTGGTAAATGTTGATTGGCTCACAACTGGAATATACAATTGCTCACCCCACCCCCCACCCGAATAATATTTGTAGGATTCACATTTGAGAATCAAAATCTCAGAGTCATCTTCCATATTCCCCTTTCCATTGGGCTGTTTCTATCCTCACCCTATCGTGAGTGCCCTACTTGATTTCTCCTGCTGCATTTAACCCCATCGATGGTCCTTTTAGCCCATTGGCAAGTCCTGCCTGTCTTCCACCTTGGCTTCTATCATTTCCTTTTTCAGGTCATCCTCACCTCTCCCCTAGACCAAATTTTCTGGACTTGCCTTGTCCTACTATGATACGTTGACATACCTGTAGCCATTATGAATTACTTACCTGTTTTCTGGTGCTTTCTTGTCTCTTCATTCCACTGTGACTTTTTTTGATCGCAATCCTTTTTTGATGGTAAAACTTTTTGCCTGTAATCCTCCCCTCCCCACCCCCGCTTTTCAGCCTTTCAAAATCCCACTCATCCTTCAAGGCTGAGATATTTGAGCTCAAGTGTCCGTCATCCCTCCTGAGAAGCCCTTCCCAAATTTCCTTCAACCCTGCTCTCCAGTTACTGCGAATTTGACTGCACATTTCAAAAGCACACTCTGTGCTCCAGAAGGCTTTGTTTATGTAATCTATTCATGGTGCTTTGAAAACTCTGATTTGGATAATGACATATCTGCTTCTGTTGGACGGGGAGCTCGCTGAGGTCACAGACAGTCTATGCATTTATTTCCTGACTCATTCCACGAGCAGGCACTGAACTGGGCACCAGAGACTGCACCACGGTGCTTATGGTTTACCTGGAGAGACAAACAAGTCAACCTACCATCATCAAGTAAGGTGACAATTGATGGAGGATTACATGTGAGGCTTGACACATGGTCAAGAAAGGAGAGTTTATTATGATGAATTACAGAAGGCTTCACAGAGGTAGAGCTGGTTGAGTTCTGACTTAAAGGATATATTGCCTTATTTCATTAATTCTGAGTACACATTTCCTCCCCCCATATTTTGAAACCAGAATGTGTCTTTTGATGAAGGTGTACCTATCGTGTGGAAGCATTTCTTTTCCACCGCAACACTGATACTGATTTGGCAGGGTGTCGTACGGTCTGTGGCATCTTTGTACTAAGGTAGGGTGCTTAGATTCTTGTGGTTACATGTAAAAGGTACCAACTTGATTTTAAATGAAAGCGTGTGCATGGGAGGCGTATTAGTTTCCTATTGCTGTTGCAGTAAGTCACCACAAATGCAGCAGCTTTCAACAACACAAATTTATTCTTTTACAGTTCTGGAGATCAGAAGTAAAAATGAATCTTGAGGGGCTAACATCAAGATGTCAGCAGGTCTGTTTCCTTCTGGAGGCCAGGGGAGGAATCTATTCCTTGTCTTCTCCAGCTTTTGAGGCTGCCTTCATTCATTTCTCAGCTTGTGGCCCCTTTGCTCATCTTCAGCGTGAATCACTTCAATCTTTGCTTCCCTTGTCACACCTGCTGACTCTGACCACCCCCTCCTCCCTCTTATAAAGACCTTTGTAATTACACTGAGCCTATGTGGCTAATCCAAGATCATCTGCATATCTCCACATTCTTAATTCATTACATCTGCAGATAAGATAACATGCATGGTCCCGGGGGGGGGGGGGTGAGAATGTGGGCATCTTTGGGCGGTCATCAGTTGGCTTACCATATGCGGAATTTATATTAAGGATACTGATACGCTCTTAGACCCCAACATGGGG
The DNA here is from genome assembly GCF_020171115.1 of Neogale vison. Classification (NCBI taxonomy): domain Eukaryota; kingdom Metazoa; phylum Chordata; class Mammalia; order Carnivora; family Mustelidae; genus Neogale; species Neogale vison. The sequence goes on along the minus strand of NC_058099.1, from coordinate 90,161,599 downwards.
CTATGTTTATGTCCCAGGAGGAGTCTCGAATTTCTGTTTCCCCTATCTGCTCCTGTCTCTGTCTCTATATTCCTTCTTTCTTGTGGCAGATTGATTTTCTCTGCAACTCTGCCATACACAGGAACATGACTGTCAAGAATTCCTGAACCTGTAAGTTATGGCTTCACCATGCCAACCCCATTTGTTCCAAATTCCTAAGAAAAAAGCTCTGACTAGCACTCTTGGGTCTATGTCACCCTTTGCCAAAGATCTAACCAAAACGGTGGCCACAGACAAAGGACACTCCTCTTCCGCAACTACAAAATGGCTGCCAGGAAGGAAGAATCTCAAGGGATGCTCGTCTGGGCACATACTAGAACACAGTCTTCTGAAAGGATGACTCGTTCATCAGGAAATTAAGTAAGAGGTTAACATTTCAAGTAGAATGTGCTGGTACTTGGTCAAGTGTTTTTCCAAAAGTGAGTCTCCACTGAAATATTTGTTGAATTAGGTTGAGTTGTAAAACTTCTTCAGAGTCTTCATCCGTGGGGTTTTACTACCTCTTGCCTGGAATCCTGTGGTCAGTCCCACGGCACCTCTCCCTCCCCTGCCACATCACATTTTTGCCCAGAATTCTTTAGTCTTTTTCAGAATAAAGTCCAAATTCTAATCTGGATTCATGTATAAAATGATGAGTGCTTTCCTTCCCCCTGCATCTGGGACAGAAGAATAATACTGCTGATTTCATAGATGTGTTGAGTAGATGAAGTGGAGATAAGGGATGGTGATATTTCCCTGCAAATCTCCAGTGTGAGTCCTCTGCCCTGATCATGTTGGCCTCTGTTTTCCAAGCAGACCTTAATCATTCTCATGGCTACAGCTTTGTTTTCCAAAAGCCTTGGAAATAAACACCTGCTTCTTACCTCCTGTCTTCCCCAGCCCTGTCTATTTTGTTAAGCCTGGCTAGGCTACAGATGTTCATTCTTTCCTCTTACCCGAAAAGCATCTCTTGTTTGTTCTATGCAGTCTCAGAGCACATTATGTAGTCCAGTTTCCTCCCTGAATGTGGGAAACCATCCACACCCAGCCTTCCTGGCGGCCATTTTGCTTCCACGTGAACACTTTCAGTGTTGATGAGCTAAATTTGGGCTGCTCATCCTGATTTCTTCAACAGCTCTAATTAAATAACTATACCATGTAATTATCTTTTTAGTCATGACAGTCTTGCCTTTTTAATAACATTTTCAGTACTTCCAGGGGAACAAAGTAGCTGCTCGAAAGATATTGGTTGTATTTCTGCCTAAAATGACAATTTCACGACATTAGTTGTTAAACCATTGCTACCACTTTTCTCTTCTTTCAAATTTACCATTCCTTGGAGGAGACATGTTGCTTTTCCAGGGCTTGTGGTTATTGGAATGATGTCTAGAACAGATGTCTGAGCAGAAAGAAGGCAAAGATGTCTGTTGATCCTTGAACCAACTTTTCTTGGGCCACTTTAGATTACTTTTCAACAGTATCTGAATTTTTGGAAAAAAAGGAAAAACTTCTGCAATACAACTTCTACTCCTTTCTCTGTATTCTTTCAATCTTTACTATTCACATATGACTATATCTACATCTATATCCCTGCTTTAATTTTTATGAAAATTAGGATTAGACCCTATACGTTGTTCTCAATTTCCTTTTAAAAAGACTTGAAAAGCAGAGAAAGACAATTATCATACGGCTTCACTCATATGTGGAATATAAGCAATAGCACGGAGGACCGTAGGGGTGGGGAGGGAAAACTAAAGGGGGAGAAATAAGAGAGGGAGATGAACCATAAGAAACTATGGACTCCAGAAACAAACTGAAGGTTTCAGAGGGGAGGAGGGGCGGGATGGAGGGGGTAGCTGGGTGATGGGTATTGAGGAGGGCACGTGCCTCAAAAAGTAATGATGTACTATACAGTGGTTAATTGAACATAATAAAAATAAATAAATAAAAAGACTTGACAATATACCAGTGGCCTCTTCTCATGTCAATGTACAAAGATTTAATTATTCTTAATGGCTCCATGGTATGGCACAGTTGGTCTATTTTTTTTTTCCCTACTGACAGTACATCTATTGTTTCCAACTGATTTCTGAATTCCAATTTCTCTGCTTTGAAAGATATTAAAAAGATAAATGATTGCCACACTCTTACTTATAAATTTACCTCATATTAAGGATTGAGTTTTATCGCCCCCACTGTTTCTATGTTGAAATCCTAGCCCCTTGAACCTTAGAATGTGACCTTTTCGGTGAATAGGGTCATTTCAGATATAACTAGTTCAGGTGAGGTCGCACTGGAATGCAGTGGGTGACATACTATAGGAAGAGTAAATCTGGACACGGGTGGCACACAGGTAGAGTATCGTGTGAAGATGGCAGAGATTGGGGTGATGCCACAAGCCAAGGAATGTCAAGGATTGCCAGAAAATCACAAGAAGCTATGAAAGAGGCATTGAATAGATTCTCACAGCCTTCAAAAGGAACCAGTCTTGACAACACTTTGATCTTGGACTTCTTGCTTCTAGAACTATAACGCAAAAAATTTCTGTTATACTACCTAATTTGTGGTATTTTTTAAAGGCAGCCCTGATGAACAAACACATCTAGTCTTATATAAAATAGGTGGGTCTTTGGTGCCTGAGATGAAGAATATTGGGGAAATGGTTCACTGTTTTGAGTACAAGTCCTTTTAGTGTGACTATATTATGTCCTAAGATAATGACTGTGACACAGCACAAGAGAAAGATGGCTGATAGATGGCTGAAACTGGAAGACAATACTGTGCCAAATGTTGGGCGGAGGCCAAGTTAACAACCAGAGATCAGGAGAGGTAAAAGAGAATTAATTCCTGAGAACATTCCACTGATAGGGATGTGGTAATCTAGGCCTTTAAACAACAAGTCATGTTCTGGTTTTTAATCAAACAGAGTAATGTCAACAAGTAAGTAACAGACAAATTACTTTTAATCTAAATTAACTTTTAAATTTAGCCCTAGGGAATTAATTTTCTTCAGCCTTCATCAATATCTCCTTCAAGGAAGCTCTATGCTTCTCCAAATCTGAGATTTTGGTAGCAAAGGATGGTGGACCCAATTTTCCAGGAAATCTGAGAGCCTGTGGTTGAAGAGTGTGTGTGTTACATAAATCTGCATATTCATAAACACAGACACATTGCTACACCATCCATCCCATTTTCAAAAATTGGCTAGACAGAGCCAGTGGGAAAGGTACAGATGAAGAGACTAGTTGGAGCAAAGCCTCATTCATAAAACTGGGGTCAGTACTGGAGATTCCATGGGGCTTCCCAGAAGTTCTAACCAGGATGAAGCACTAGAGCATTTGAAGGCTCATCAAATTACTGTTCCCCTTACCTGCAGTGACCTCCGTGTGTCTTATTAAACCCACCCTGTTCCTTAGGAACATTCCAGGGCAGCCTTTTCCAGAGGCTACCTGTTCTCAACTTCTGCTCTGCAAATTAATTTACATGGCCCTAAGCAATTATCTCTGTGTGCCCCAACTCCTCTTGGCATGCAGATGGTGGATATCAAGTGATGGCAAATAAATGCACAAGGAAACCCAAGTCATGTTTTAAACTACCGAGGTTTTTTTTTTTTTTTTTTTTTTTTTATTGCAAAACATTTGTTACAGAAATTTCAGAAAGTTTTTCCCAGGGTATCTGCCAACTTCTGCTTCGAATTATATATCTAAACAAACAAGCTCAAAGTGCATTGTGAATCCAGTAATAGACCTTTAAAAAAGAACAATTCCTCTAAGGATTTATATATATTTATAATGTCGATAGATATGCCAACTGCGGTCTATCCATACACAAAGAAGGAAAAGATGTATATATATTTAACAAACCCAATTTCAAAATTGTTATATTTCTAGGAATTCATTTAAAAATGATATCTGAATAATTTCCCCCATTATAAACTATGGTTAGAATGCTTACAAATGAGAGTCTAAGTTCTAGGTTATGAAATGACTATGAGTACAGTATACCATGTATACTGCTTTGCACAGCAGGAACAACAATATAAACTTAAGTTAGACGCTCTAGTGACAAAAAGCAGATAAGCCTTGATACGATGCTATGTACGGTCCTCTTCTTCTGAATCCCCCTCACAAAGATCCTGCCTTTGGGTCCAGAAAGATGCAGCTAGCAAATACACATGCATCTCTCGTTCAGGAGAAAAGGAATAACCCTGAATAGGGTGAGTTCCTCTCCACCCCCACCGCAGTTCTCGGGGTATTTCTTGTATACGCTAAGTCGGGATCAAGAACATGGTCTCAGCTGGCCCTAAGTCAGAGGTCCCAAACTACTGCCACTGGGACTGAATGCTGCTGGCAGACATGTTGGTTTGGCTAGCAGACTGTTTACAAATTGGAATGTGAATGTTTTTGTCATAGGACGCGTGTTCCCTCGTGCCCCACAAACCCTGCTTCTTCCTGTTGTCTTTCTTGAGTCCAGCGGGAACATTTGTGTCCTGGCGTCAGGCCCTGCCTGTCCTTGGGCTTGCAGCCCCACCATCTAGATGCAGACGGCTGGTTCTGATGACGTGTGGGGGGCGGGGGTAAAGACGGGAGGGGCTCTTTTGGGGTTCAGATAGGCATAGAATTGGACGGGGCCGACACAAACACTGGCTCAGTTCAGGATAGGGGGTAGAATGCGGGGTGGGTGGGGAGAGCCTAGGTTAGTGGGAAGATGAGAGGTGGACAAGGTCTGAAAGCATGACCTGTTCCAAGGAGCCCGTGTTTCGGCTTACTGTGCCAGGCTCCACGGGGTGCTGAGGTCATAGGACCAAGGGTCTGTGGGTTTGGCAAAAAGCCTGTTGTGCTGGGCCAAGAGAAAAGAAGAAAGTTAGGGGGGTGAAGAAAGCTGCCCATCTGGGGGCCAAGCTGAACTTACTTCTGTGGCCCAATGCTCCGGGAAGCCTGCCCGTCCTGGAGGAAGGCCTGGGTCAAGGTTGGTACCCAAGCTCTGCAGAGGCCCACCGACTTGTGGCCATGTGTGCCCTTTTCACTTTCCAGCACATAAACGCTAAGCAGACAGGCAAGGGGCTGGAGGCTTAAGGGGGCTGGCAGACAAGGGAACTTAGGGAAGGGAAAATTCACCTCACTCTTACTGCCAGGTGGATTACGTGGCCACCGAGACCCTTTCTCAGACAGACATATAGAGATCGTCACGTCTTGATGTCATAGCAGCGACCAGCGCAAGGAACTCATCAGAGAAAAGGTAACAAAACGGCTTTTGTGAGTGGATTTAAAAAAAAAAAGAAAAAAAAATCTTGTTTTCCTTAAATCAGAACCAAGCCCTGCTTTGGTTGACTCTGATCTGGGGAAAGGGAACGTTTGACATGGAAAGGGAAGAGAAAGCTTAGGCCAGCAGAGGCTGGGAGAAGTTTTCTCTCCCTGTTGGAAGGGCAGTCATTTATAAGACTGTGCAAAGCGGCTCCTTTCCATTTGGAAAACAGAGGCTTCTGATAATGACATGGTGATTTCTTTAAAGGGCAACCTTCTTCAGTCACCCGGTTCTTGATCAGACCCCCAGTCACCCACCGCTCGCTTGCCTCTGGGCCTGGCTCGCACTCAAGGTAGAAAAGCCACCAGGTAGGAGGGAGGTCACGGGCGTCATTGGGCCACTCATTCATAATGCTCTGTGGCTTTCTGTACTGTCCGAATGGACTGCTCACTTTCCTCTCTGGTTTCGCGATTTGCACCCAGTGGCCCTAAAGGATCAGTAATGTGTCTTTCCCACATCACAGATGCGCCAACACCTGGCCAGCCATCTCTGGGTCCCCTAGCTACACACCCTGTGGTTAATACCTTATTTCATATTATTTGTTCGGAGCTTAAAATAAGATTAAAAAAAAAACCCTTGGTTACTTTTTTGTTTTTAATTTTTAAAAATCAAACATAATCCCCAAACAGTATAAGAAGCCCAACAATGTGAGCGAATTCCTAACTGGGTTAAGTGTTACAGCAGGCAATAGTCAAATATTAAGTGTCTTTAAAAAGTCAAAATAAACGCATAAAGCAGAGCATGCATTTTGTTGCCACAAAATTAAGACTGGATTTGGAGAGGGATTACTTCATTTAAGTTACATCGCTATCGTTAAAGAATAATGAGTCAGATGCAATATCGAGAACATATATGACTACCTATACACTAGCATCACTTCATCTAGAAACAAACGTATCAGTGTTACTAAATGAACATATTTATAAAATACTGTACACTGCTTCCGCAGGGGGTTAGCAGATGTAAACAAACAGCTAATTCCACACTGGAGTTGAAAATATTATCTTAAGTTCATCTGTCACAGTCTTTCGCATCACAGGCCAGTTCGCATTTTGCAAAACCCAACTTGCCTACCACGGCTCACGGGGCTGGTTAGAGGGCGGACCTCGGCCCAGGCAAGTAGTTCCTTGAGGGTTAGAGGACTGCGAAAACCATAAAGCAGATCGGGAACCAAAGTGCTCATTTTGCAAGGATGCTGAATAACGTGGAATTGGGAACATACTTAATCCTTGCAACATGTGCTTCTTTATTGAATGTTACAGATTGGCCAGTGATTATAAAGCTGTCCTGTAACGTTCATTAATACAACCACATGCTACAACTATGCCGGGTGAAACATGGGTTACATATATGTGTACATGTGTTTTATAATACAGCATTGCTCAACAGTCTATAGATGGCACATGATGGATGACTGGATAATATTGATTGCCAAGACAGAAGTCACACAGCCAAACATTCGGGAAGATTAGACTGCAGAGCCTCAGAAAGTCGAATTACTGTACTATCCAGTTATCTACCATAATATTATCTATAGAAACCATCTTTGAGAATATATTTGAAACATTCAGAAGAAACACACTGTGTGTTTTTACAAGTACCTTTTTCCCACTGGATTATTCATATATATATTCACATATATATGTGTGTGTATATACACACACACACGCACATACACATATACATACATACGTGTGTGTGTGTGTGTGTGTGTGTGTGTGTGTGTGTATTTTTTTAAGGGGAACTTTCAAAGTGCTAAATATATATCCTAGACCTGGAAGTTTAGACTTAAAAGGAAAGCCAGTTCTGGTAAAGTGCTGTGTTCTGCCTGCTAATACACCTCTGGCTTGCAGAAATGTATGAACTAGCCATGGCAACTGTGCCCAAGTTTTCCAGCCCCTCATTCAAATCCGTCAAGGAGGAATTTTCTAACTGTAAGTATGGGTCAATCAGGGAATTTCCATGGCCATTTTCATAAAACACCCTTTTCTTTCTTTTTTTTTTTTTGTTCAAAAGGAACAAGTGACTTAGAACAAATCATGACGTATAGTAGCATGTAAAAATTGGCACCTCAGAAGCAGATGATGAAACCAAAGCTATTACTGCTGTGAGCTCTCTCTGACTTTATTTATGTTCCTCAATAATGTGCTGCCCATGAGCTGCTTAACTCATAGAGACAGGTAATTAACGTTCCCTTGATCAGGGACAGGATGGAATAAATGAGCTGAACACGAGCTTGACTGCACAAGACCATGGAGTCAATGCCATGTCGGGGTGCGGAGAACCCAGAAATGGGAAGAAATGGATTGAGACAGAATACACACGTATGTGCACAGGAAAGAAATGGCTCATGAGAATTGCACAGTTTACATTTAAAGTAATTTAAATTTGGCTCATATATTTTGCACACGTCACGAAAGAGGTAAGAGCTTCGTTTTCCTGTACGACAAAAGGACCAGGCAGTCACGAGGTCTGGACTGGCAAGGACTGCACTTCCCCAGTCCTGTTCTGCTCTCTCCAGAAATCATGATGAATGGAAACCCTTGTGCACATAATTTCTTTCCCTCGCTTTCCGTCTGGTCCAGAATGGGGCCCTAGAGGTACCGTGATGTCCTGCTCTGTGGTCAAAGAATAATGGTTTTGCCTCCTTCCTGGATTCCTCTACAGACTCACTCAGAGAGCCTCTGGCTTCTTAAATCATCAAACATTAGGATACAAGTATATCAAACTAGCAAAATATAATCTAAGGGACGAAAAGAACAAAATCTTGGTTCCAACTCTGGTGCTGAGACTTGGCCTTCCTGAGAATCACAGAGAAATGGTCTCAAATGTAAAGTGCCTATTTGGACTTCGTATCGATTATGAACAAACATGGTTCCTCTTCCTCATTATCAAGCAACTGGAACCTGGGGTTCATGGACCCTCCTTCCAAGTTACATTGCAATGCTGCATGTATATACATTTTCTTCTGGGGAGAGGGCCCAGAGCTTTCATCAGATTCTCACTGAGATGCATGGCTCAAGGAAGTTTAAGGGCAACTGATTTATTCTCAGACCAAATGCCTATTTGCTGAAAGGGAAACAGCCAATGTGGGGCTCAATAAAAATGTAAGCATTTCTAGAGCAATCACACACGAGGGAGTCTGGTTGCTTGTGTCCGATTTACTCAAATGCCAAAGAGTGAGAAGGAATCCTTTAATTCTTTGTATGTGGCCTCATAACTATTTCTATAGCCAAAAGCTTTGTTCAGAGGGTTTAAAAAAAAAAAAAAAACAAACACAAAACCTTACGGCTAGAGCTTTAGTCCACATATTTACTTGATTTCACATAATGAGAAAATTTGGAGCTCCCAATGACAACTCAACGGGAGAACCACATAGTATTTTGGGGGCCAAGAACATTAGGTCATTTTCCTTAAAGATTTTATTCTTTTGAAAATCAGGGACACAGGAAGGAATTGGAAGATTTGAGGGTCAATATTTCTTTATCCCCCTTCAAATCCAGATTCTGACCTAGTAGCATACGTCTGTATTGAAGAGTCCGTAATACTATCTGGTTTAGAATTGCATGTCTAATTCAGACTGTACTTGGCGTAACCACTTCGTGCAGGAGAAACCAGACTAAATAAGATGTCATCACAGCAAGTGTTTCCGGACAGAAAAGAAGCAAAGGGCAGGTAGCCAGTCATTTTGGCAACTTTAGTTTGGTACAAGGAAGAGTTAAGGTCATAGGGATTTAAAAAAAAACCAAAAACATAATTTCAACATCTGTCAAAATTCAACTTAACAGAATGAGTTCTTTCAATGGAACTCCTTGGATATTAAAAATCCTGGTTTATACCTCAAGGTGATAGAAAAGTCCAAGCCTCTGAAGAAAGCTCTATATGCCTGTCTATATACTATATATAAACATGTCTCTGTGTAAATGCATATATAGGTATATAAGCAGCATATACTATAGAAGTCTTTATGTGGTTTGCTTTCTACTTGGGTCTACTCTATCATTTTTATAGCTCTACATATAAGAAAAATATTCATGGTAGGCCTGCAACTGATGGCTTTGGGTTGTACCAAATTCCCAGTCAATTCTAAGGTTATTTATGATTTGAAACTTCCTTAAAAAGTACTTTGGAACATTTCCATATAAAAGATACCAGCCCTTGAAAAACTCCAATTAAATTTATGCTGAGCTCAGATTAAACGGCAAAACTCTAGGTATGAAAATATCCACATGTGATCAGATCTTCATATACAAAATGGTCATGTGATGAGTGGTGTGAAGAATTTCTAGGTACATCTTGGAGATGTTCAGAAGACATGGTGGAGCCATGCAAATGATGACAATCACACAGCAGCATGACACGGGACACGAAGGGTGAGAATGTAACAGTATACCACATGGCAATTTTAGGTGAGTTCTGCCCACTATATATATTTCTTTCTTTCAGTTCACTATCACAGATTCAGTGAGTGACTTCATTGATGACAAGTGAGGTACAAAATAAATTAAAAATATAAAATTATTTAATTACATTCATCCTGAGCTTGCTCGACTATACTCGAATGCCCACTGTCTGTAATAAACTACTTGACCCTTGTTTTTAGCCTCAATTCTTCTTTCATTTTGCTTGCAACACAAAAAGGCATTTCTGTTCCCTTTATTTTCTTCAAGAAAGATAAACAGTTGTGGCACCAGAAGTGAATATAGAAGAGACAGGTGAACTATGACTGTTACCTTGTTTTTTCTTTATAATGATCAATTACAGAAGTGTTGGCATGAGAAGGATGTGGGACGTTAGGTAGAACTGCTTGCTGCCGGCTTATACTGAATAAAAAGGATGCTCTTCATCAGTCACCAGTGATGGAGCCAATGTGAAAAGAAAACAGAATTGAAGTTTAGAATATCTCATTTGTATGCTGGCTACTTTATTTTATCTTATTTTGCAATTTAGCCCTGTATCCTAAAACTCTTGATAATGGTCAGAAATGGAAAGATGCCTCCTGGCATGGAGAGTGCGTGAAGCCCCTTCATTCCCAGAGCTCATGCCTTTCTGAAGTCGCTAGACCTACACGCTCACCGCACCCCTTCTTCTCCCTCTTTTCCCACCCTACCCATCGAGTGTGAACATGACTTAAAGCCCCTGTGTTTGGCACTGGGCTAGACCAAGTGCTTTCCTAATCTGCGGCCCAGAGGTCACCTTCGAGTTAACACCTCCCAAGGCATTGCTTGTTTTGCTCAGCTAAGAATAAAGCAGGTAAGCTTCAAGGAAGGGGAATAGGTGGAGTTCAGGGAGAATTTCAGGGCTGGATTCTTGAGCCTCCTGCAGTGCTGACTAAGAAGGTTTAGTTGTGCTTGCTTTCAAAGCTGTGGAAGGCGGATGTTCTCGACAGTCTCCTCATGGACAGGCTGTCCCCTCGTCCCTCTGGCTTGGAGGACTTACTCCTCTGGAAGGGGTTTCGCAGGCTTGCTGTGTTCCGCGGCCTGTCGAGCTTGTCACTGATGGAGAAGCTCTTCCTGGTGTGTGCATATGACGCACTTGGCTCCTCTGCCGAGTAGCTGTTGGCACGCTCTATCTTGGGAACAGTGATGTTGTTGGACAGGGTTCTGTCCGAGTTATCACCCTCCTGGGAGGGTACTGTGATGGTGGCTCTGCGGCCTTTGGCCTCGTTCTCCTCGCTGTCAGAGCTGGGGTGACTCAGTTCTGCTTCTCGCTCAGGATGGCAGCACAATGGATCCTCCACTTTGCCTCCCAGGGCACCAGGGAAGGTGGCCCTGTCAGCAATCGCTTGAGGGGCATTGACACACCTTGTGTCAATACAGTCTGTAATACTTGTGTATTCTGCTGTTTTCACGGGCACCCCAAAGTTGGCGTAGTAGCTCCTCGACGGAGAAAACATAAAGCTATGAGATTTCACAATGGGGGCCTCTTCTAGAAGAAAGGGAGTGGTGGCAAGGTAGCGGCTACTTTTGGAGCGCTCGATGCTCTGGTACATTGGAGGGTCAGTGTCCCAGGGGTTTTGGCATTCTGGGAGGTGCGTATAGTCTGAAGAAAAAGATCTCGTGTCCATGGAGGTGATGTCCTCAAAATCGATGCTCCGGCTTGGAGGTCTGTCTGTGGGTGCAAGAGTTGCATAGGCACTACTTGAAGGAGCTGTGGAAGGTGCTGGAGCCGAAAAGCTGGGCTCTCCCAGCCCAAGGATGTTCATGGAATTGTCCAGAGGGTCCATATCACAGTGGAGTTCATCCATGGCGGAGACATAGATGTCGATACACGAAGACGGTCTTCTAGAGTCAGGAACAATGGCCAAGGTGTTTGCGGGGGCTGCAGGAGCTTTGGACTCTTTCGCTACAGAGTGGGAGCTAGTAGCCCGGTGTAGGCTCAGGGACCTTTCTTTAAAAAGACTCTCCAACTTTTCTATACCACCTTTGTCTTTCATATTGACCGAATAGAAAGAATGGCTTCTCATACGGGGCATTAGGGTTGGAGAAGTTGGGGACATGGTCTCCTCACCTGCAGGGTCTATACTCTCTTGGAGCTTGAAGGTGTTCCCCTCCTGGCTGTTGAAGCTGCTCTGGCGAACGATGTAGGCGGCGTCTGTGCAGTCGGACGAGGTCCGGGAGCGGATTTTGTTGGACTCGGCCCGCTCCAGACCTGTCAGGCGCTCTAGGGCCGTGGCCATGCGCCCAATGAGGTCCTCGAGCTGCGCCAGGCGGATGTCCACGGTCTGGAGCGAGGCCTTCATGCAGTGCTCCCTCTCATTGACTTCCTCCAGCCGCATGGACATGTTCTCCACCCTGGGCGAGAAACACAAGGAGGGTCACGCAAGGCCGGGCTCCTCTCCGGAGAAGCTAAATCATCTGGAGCTGGAAGAGGCCTGAGAGATGATCTAATCCAGTGGTATTTATCTACCAAACCCCTTTCACTCAGTAAAATTTAATGCACAATCCCAATAAACACCAAAGTTGAGTAGTTCTTATTGAAGTGGAGTGGGACCAAGTACCGCATGACTTAGCTGGGACCTGGAGCGGGGTTCAAGGAACTAACCATATATTAGGGCGTCGGCTAAATTAGTCGCCACCAAGATGAGGATGTTGCCTTTCGAGGACTTGATTCAGAACTGCACCAGAGAATTTCGGGAGGCAGCTTTTCTTGTTGCAGTGTCCACAGAAGACTTGGAGTGTGGACTGGGGTTATTTTGCTTTGCACTATTTTTTTTTTTTTTTTAAGATTTATTTATTTATTTGACAGCAAGAAAGTGAAAAAGAGAGTGTGTGCAAGCAGGGGAGCAGCAGAGGGAGAGAAGCAGACTCCCCACTGAGGAGGGAGTCCGGACATGGGGCTGGATCCCAGGACCCTTGGATCATGACCTGAGCTGAAGGCAGACACGTAACCTGTGGAGCCTCCCAGGCGCCCTCATTTTGCATTTGGATAATAATCTTTTTTGGTTGTTGCCATTCACAGTCATCTTTTTAAAATTTAGCACCTCCGAAGTAATTTATAATACAGTCCTGTCACAGAGGCACCTGTGACATAATTTAACCCAAGCATTTCATTAATGAGGGAAAAGCAAACATCAAGGAATTTAACCAAGATTACATAAAGTAATTTATGGTAAACCCCGGAGTGCCTATCAAGAAGTAAATTCTGCTACTTCTCTCTCTCTCTCTCTCTCTGGATAGCTGGTCACAGATGCCTTATATTACAGTCATTTCTAGATGTCTCCACCCTCCCCACTGATAATTCTCAAGGGCGTGATCTGTCTCATATTCCTTTTTCCATTTCCATGCTGCCAGCTGCCACTAATGGTTCACCGAGACCATCGTGGTTATGAACTTGATTTCAATGGTCTAGTAGGCTGCCTGGACATTTATTTACAAAGACAGAGGCCACATACTTAAAATAAAGCTGTGCCATACTTTTCACTTGACTGGGGAAGGAGAAACCAGAACCAAGCTTTGCTGTGACCTCCAACTTGCACTGTGAAATACCGCAAGGCAGATCTTTTGGAGACTCTAAGTGAGATCCATTCACAACTTTTCTGGAGAAGCTAGAGATAAAGATACGTTTCCAATACTCCCAGTGGGCGCAGTAAGTCCCGTGACTGCTGAGCCTTCAAAGAAACATGCTGGGGGCGGGGGCGGAGTACAGAATGTGCTTTAAGAACAGTGGTGGGAATTGGGGCTGGGTCCCCTCAGCTGTTGTGATTGGGGGGAGGGGGCAATATGTAAATAGTAATGACACCCTCGTCAGAGAAAAATACACGTTACAGTGCGCAAAGGAGGAGTTAGAGGCATGTGGTTTCCCTCTCGGAGGAACTGAAGTTCTTTTCTTTTCTTTCTTTCTTTCTTTCTTTTTTTAAAGATTTTATTTATTTATTTGACAGAGAGAAGCACAGTGAGAGGGAACACAAACAGGGGGAGGGGCAGAGGGAGAAGCAGGCCCCCCACTGAGCGGTGAGCCAGATGCCATCTCAGGACCTTGGGATCATGACCTGAGCTAGAGGCAGACATTTAATCTACAAAGCCACCAAGGGGCCCCAGACCTGGAGGCTTTAAAAAACCAAAAAGCTCTTCTGGCCAGAGTAGGTGTGTGTGAGCCTCTGGCCTCGGGCCCTGTTTCTGTCTCTGTCAGCAACAGCCTCCCCCCACCCCCCAAACTCCCTCCTCTCATTTTATCTTCCAGGTCCCCCCCCCCCCCGGCTCAAGGTTCCAGACTGCCCTCACCAGCCCTGCCCTGGAGATGTCCTTCTCGTGCTCCAGACCCAACGCACCACTTCCAGGGTCCGGGAACTTTCTGCTGCCACGCCCCGGTATATTCCTAAAAGACTTGAAAATTGAGCAATTCTGTATCTGGCAAACCCAATGCTCTTCACCCAGCTAATGCAGCTGATTCAGAAGGAAAATACAACCTTCCCCAGCTTCAGTTGATTTTGTGGTATAAACATAGCTGGAGAAACACTACTTAAAATAATAAGTTTGTGTGTCGTACAGAGGCACGATTCATTTTGTCACCATCTAGCCTCTGCAGTTTGGTTTCACTGGGACTGCAGTTTCATATTTTGCCATGCAGTAAGCTTTGGGTAAGTGGGTAAAATACGTCCTCATTAAAGTCGGGAGCAGGAGAGACCCATTTTTGTAGAATGAGACCTTCCATTTTGGATGCTCCAGGTACTGGGATCTCTTCGTTGTTTAGTGTTGGCAGAATCAAAAGAGGCAGGACAGTTTTCTTCCTCCCTCTCCTTCCTTTCCTGGAGCCTGGTATATAAAAAGTTGGTATGGAAAGAGCGAAAGATGCTCTTTCAGCATGACTGTGTGTGAACACGGGTCTGAACACTGTAAAATATCTCCCTGCTCTGCGGGGAGCTCCCTCCCTGTGTCCCACCTGCCTTCTGCCCAAAGATCCAACGGGGCAGAGAAAAGCAGCCAGTGAGAGGCAGAACTAAGGCACCATGAGCCTAAGGAGGAGTTAGGAGCTGGTTCCGGATAGTAAAGGAGACAGAAACTAAGGAGCCCCGCGGGAAGGGAGGAACAGAGAGGGAAGGACAGACGGTGGTGCAAGGAGGAGGAGGGTTTTCAAGGAAAACGAAGAGGTGGCCAGGGGGAAACTCAAAAGCCAAGGAAAGGAGCATGGCCCCAGGGAATGGCAGCTGGGGAGGTGGTGGGGATCCCGGAGCTATTCCTCACTAGTCTCTCCTCAGCCGCTCTCCTGTGGGGTCTGAGCTGTTTGGAAAAGTAAGAATTGGGAAGAGGGGCTGTTTCTTCCAACTTCTGGATTTCTGGATGTGTTTAACCACCAAACGGTATGATTAGTTAGGTCGTGAATATAACTGCAGAGGTTTAATACAAGAGTTGAAGAGAAGAAAAGATCCTGGAATCAAAATTTACAGGTTTGTTCCATAAACAGAGTGCCTCCCTTTGTCTTAAAACATTTTTTTAAAAAAGATTTTATTTATTTATTTGTCAGAGAGAGCACGCACAAACAGGCAGAGTGGCAGGCAGAGGCGGAGAGAGAAGGCTCCCTGCTGAGCAAGGAGCCAGATGTGGGACTCGATCCTAGGACCCTGGGATGACCTGAGCCAGTGACCTGAGCCAAAGGCTTTGGCTTAACCGACTGAGCCACCCAGGCCAACCAGAACATTTTTTTGAGAAGTGATTGTACATGGATGTACGTCACCAATATAAATAGGTGTGAGGGACAAGCAGAGAGTTCTGGGTCACGATTGCAGTCACTAGTTACTGACTCTGGTCAAACCACTCAGGAGATAAAACAGAAGTAAGAATGGTAAGAATTTATGAATTTAAGAATTTATGAATCGATAGGAAGTCTCAAGGAGAGAGATATAGGAGGTCACTAAGTGAGGATGAAAAAGAGGGACCATGGAAAGGAAGATGCCGTGTGGGAAGAACACGCTTTTCTTCTTTCCCTTTTTCACGTCTCTAGGCGTCACAGGGCTTACTCAGCATCACTTCGGAGGCAAGCACAAGGGGTACGACAGGGTCCTGGAAGGATGTGATGTCTCCTGTCCCTGGTTGCCCAAGAAAGTGACAGCTGGGACCCCACCAGAGGGCACGCAGTGGGTTGTTGAAAAGCACAGGGAAGAAGACAACGAGCCTCTAATGGCCAATATGATGAAGAAAAGAGCCTTCACAAGAAGATTCTAATGACACAGAAAATGTCAGCTTCAAAGTACAATTTCTTAAGAGCTGTCATTTTCTACAAATTCATTTTCTTTCCTGATATGCTCAAAATGTGGTCAAAGGAAATGCAGTAAAAGAAAGAGAAGGACTGGGGTGCCTGGGTGGCTCAGTGGGTTAAGCCTCTGCCTTTAGCCCTGGGATCGAGCTCCACATCGGGCTCTCTGCTCAGCAGGGAGCCTGCTTCCTCCTCTCTCTGCCTGCCTCTCTGCCTACTTGTGATCTCTGTCTGTCAAATAAATAAATAAATAAATCTTTACCCAAAAAAAAGAAGACAGACGAGGACTGGTTGGCCATGCCTGTTTCACTTATTTTATAAAAAAAGATTTATTTATTTACTTGATAAAGAGAGAGGAAGAGAGCACACAAGCAGGGGGAGAGGCAGAGGGAGAGGGAGTAGCAGGCTCTCTACTGGGCGGGAAACCCTATTTGGATTTGATCCTGGGACCCTGGGATCATGACCTGAGCTGAAGGCAGACGCTTAATCAACTGAGCCACCCAGGTGCCCTGCCATGCCTGTTTTAGATCTCAAATAAAATAAGATGGAAACAGAGAGGAAGGCAAATCATAAGAGACTCTTAACTTTAGGGAAAAAACTGAGGGCTCCTGGAGGGAAGGTGGGGGGTAGAGGGGAGGCGGGGGGTAGAGGGTAACTGGGGGATGGGCATTAAGGAGGGCACTTGAAGTAATGAGCACTGGGTGTTGTATGCAACTGATGAATCACTCAATTCTACCTCTGAAACTAGTAATACACTGTATATTAATTAAACTGAATTAAAAAAACAAAACAAAACAAAAACCAACCTCCCTGGAGAGCTAGCCGTAGGACGGCTACAAGATGAGGGGCAAACACAATCCCCTGTCACGTGAACCAATCACAGGGCCTCTTGCTGGGGGAGAGGGCATGCTCACACAGGTTCTCAAATGAAAGGCAATGATGCAGAACAAATAAGGCAAACTCTGGCTTCTCCATAGACTGACACCTAATTTGTCAATTATTCAATTCCTTTGGGGTCACCTTCCCTTCCCTTTGGGCTAGTCATCTTTCTCATCATCCTGGGAAGGAAAAGGGAACGCAGTTTAAATCCAACTCAATCAGCAGAGCTACCAAAGGTCGGCACTGGAAAAAAGATATGGTTGGGAGGTGGGTAAAGCTCATCTTTCTTGGCTTACACTGGTTTTTGATTACTTATGAGTCTCATATATCTGAAGTTATTCTTGTCTCCCTTTGTTATGAAAATTAGAAGTTGAATACACTATTAATAGTCACATGACTGTTCCTTTTTTTTTTTGGATCTAGGTGAAGAGCAAAAAGGGCACAAAGCCCTTTGGCTCAGGAATGATGATGTTCGATAAGTGATGTTAGAAACCATGTATATCCTTCTTTGCTTAAATTGTTACTGGAGAGAAGAAAAATCAAACTGCAACTTCTTCTGACAAGTGGAACTTGACAGGTGGGGTGATGGGGAGGGTATCTGGGAGCTCTAAGTTGTGGGTCTGAGAGTTAAATGCCCACGGGGAGGGCCGATCAAGTGAGCAGGTGAAGTCGGGAAGCAGGTGAGGACAGAAGCAGGGATGCTGTGGCAGCAGAGGGGATGCCCAGGCCAGAGGCACTCAGAACAGATTTCAACCATCACTGCAAGCCTAACCCAATAGCCCTCTGTGGGCAGATGTTGCCCAAGAGCCACCAGTTTGCAAACCCCGCTTTAAGGGAGTTAAGAACTTGCCGCTGCGATCACGAGAAAATGTAGGCAACCCTTAATAACCAGTGGGAAATAAAAAAGAAATGCCAGGAGACTGGAGATAGGAAAAGGTTTTTCTGATATGAAAAGTTCCCAAATTATAGGAATTATATGAGTTTGACATAAATTCTAGGCAGCATTACAGAATAGCTCAGTAGTATCTAGTTAAGCAGATGGTACTTTTTGAGTACTTTAAAAAGGTAGAGTTCTTTAACAGGAGACTTTATGGGCACAGCAGTCATCTTGTCTTGATAATTTAGACCAATACAGTAACACAGCTGCATACTGTTTGTGACAGAGTACCTAGTGATTTTAGCAGGGAGGCTGACACACTGGGCTGAGGGGAGAAACGTGGGTATCTGGCTGGTTATTAACAAAAGGAGAGGTGGTGGAACAGGGGCCAACACTGTCAGTGGAAGGTATTTTTAGAGTCATACCAATGTCTTGGTTCTGTCTTGGTTCACCTGATCTGTGCTGGTGGGCATCTGGGGAATTATGGTGAAGGCATAGCAGGTATACTTATCAAGTCAACAATGAGATAAAATGAATATAATGGAGAAAAGAAGGATTTTTCAGAATCAATTCCTAAGAGGTGTTAGTGATCTCTCAAATACTGTATTGCGCTCTTTATATAACATTTGGGTGCAAAAATATGACTTAGGAATGATGCATTTAAGTTGACAATTATGGAAGTATCTTTGTATTTCTATAAAGATTTATGCAAGTAAAACTTATATAAATAAGTTATATTTTACAGGCGGTGGCACAGAGAGGAATGTGGGGCTCGCTATGTAAAGAAATCCTTTTCCCAAGTCTTTTAGCAGAGAGAGCCAGCTCTTAATTTTTCTGATCTCAAATCCCTGTACTGGGGCTGTTTAACACGAAGAGAGAATTATATAATATCTTATTCATATGTGTACAGTTAATTACGAAAATTAAACATGTAACTATCCAAATGTGTGTGTGTGTATTATATATATGTGTATTATCTATCACTTATTATCTATTATATGTTGTCTCTCTGTTGAAAGCAAATAGGACATGTGATTTCACCTGCCATTCCACACAGAAAGGATGTGTCCTAGAGCGCGCTTGAGGTGAGGAATACGGGTCCTCTGCTTCCTTGGTTGATCTTCGTTCCCTCATGCACCTTGTGGCGCTTGTTGTGCAGAGTGCAATTCTAGTTTTTAACGATTTTTTGGTACACTTGCAAATGCGAAACAAACCAATACCACCACTACCACCACCGACAAAAATCAAACCCCAAACAAACACAGACCGAAGCGACAGAAGCAGGATGAGACCTGGGCTTAGCTGCACCTCTCTGGCACCTGAGCTTGATCGTGAGCTTGTCCTGGCCTTCCAGGCCTCCACTCCTCCAGAAAGCTACTTAATGCCTAAGACACAGGAAGGGGGTGCCTGTGATCTGTCCTGAATTTCTGGAAATTGCTCACCTTGGTCATCGTTCTTGAGGGCAGAGCTCTGTAACCACACCCAGAAGAAGACGGTCTTGGGGAAGGAGTGTCCTGCAAGTGCTTACAGGTGGGCATGAGAGGCTCAGGTAAGGTGTTATATATAGTTCCTTCCTGTTTCTATCCAGTTCCAAGGAACTGGTGGCATGGTCACAACATGCTCACAGGCGCTGGCGCCCATACCTCTCATTCTAGTTCCCCAGAGAGGTGAAGGCTTCCTTGCATCTCAATACTCCTTCCCCCTACCTTTCTTTGATCCCAGGTCTGTAGCTTTTTGAGATCAAAAAACATTTCAGAGTCTCGTGCACATATGCTTTGGAAATGTTTGAGCAACAGGCAATGTGTCCGTGTGGCACAGTTTTCTGGAATCCACATGGCTATATGTCCATGAATAAATAGCTTTTTCAAGGCCTTAGAATGAGAGATTTTTAGATTTACAGCTCCTTCCTCTGTTTGCCAGAAAATTGCTTCACATCATATCGTCCTAGAATGCTCTGTTGTGCAATGACAGATGTGCATAAAATTCGTGCGCAGCTTTAAACTTTGTTAATATTGGCGGAGTACCAATGGATACAATCACTCACTGGCATGTGTGTATATACCTGCTTATCTAGACTGCATTCTTCAAAGAAATGAAGAGCCAGGGACAGAAGAATGCGGCTTGTGTAATTTCTACAGAGCCACTAGAGAGTGTACAAAGTGGGTGAGCAGATAAGATGTCATTTCCTGAAAACTCGAGGTCACTGATTCATATCTTAGAAGTCTAAATCATATCAACTGAAGTCATCAATATAATACCTCTCCCCACTATTTATAACAGTGCCATCTTCATGTCTCAAATGCTTACAATTGAAAGTTACACCCAGCTTTGTAAGTCTGCACATTCTTTACCAGAATGGTTCCCAAATGATGGGTTTTGAACATGCCAGCCCAGAATGAAGTGTTTATTAGTCTATGGCAAAATGAGAAAAATCAGAAAATGTAAATCCCTTTGCATTAAGCTAGATTAATTACACTTCCAGGACTGTTTCTTTATGTTTTGGGATTTTTTTTTTCTTGTAGTCTTACTGATCCACAAAACTATTTGACCAGTGAGATCTGCAAGTATATCACCACTGGCTAGAAGAATCTGCTTCTCTTCATTTGTTTTCATATTGTTTCATAAAAAGAATGAAACAAAATAATTCGGAAAAAAACGCTCATCCATTAATGTACCTAATTCAGAAGTCTCTGGCTGCTGCTGATTCAGAGGCACTGAATATCCATATGAACCAGGGACGAGGACTGTTCTACTCCTCCTGAAAAGATGTCTGGAGATCTACATGAAACACCAATCTGCCGGAGACCCAGGTCTCTCCTTGGGCTGGGTCTCTCTTGCTTGGTGTCTGGGCGGGAATGTTCCAATTTCTGGTCTGAGCCAGCAAAGCTGTCCTAGACTCAACAACCTGGTGTCCAGGAGAGTGGGTGCTATTGCCTCCTGGAGAAGTCCAGGATCTCTAAGTATGGGATTTTGGTCGATAGATGCTTCAGACAATGTTCCATTCTCTCATAAGCTTGGACAATAAAAATAAGCACAGGGGGAATCTCTGTTTTGGGGGGCTGCAAACAAACACAGCTGGTAAGGCACGCCATGACACAAAACATCCTTGGGAGGGGCGTGTGCCCATGGAACGTACCTTTCCGAAGTCACCCGTATCCTCTCATCATTGGATGAGTTGAATCGATCATCTTTTTCTCTGAAATATTCCTCTATGCACTGCTCCTCGAAATCGTGTACTTTCTTGAGCTCATCATCAGTTATGAACAATTCTGTGGAAAAAAAGTGAGCGATCTAAGACAGGAAGGACAAGCAATGGCGTCTGATCTGTGGGCCTAATGACTTTCCTCACTTAATCAAGGTTCAGAAAAGGGGTTGAAATTCTTTTCTAAGTGTCAGGCTAACTCCCAGCCCAGACCTCTGTCCCTGTGCTCCTTCTGTGCGTTAGGCTCACTCTGGAGCCCTGGAGTTCTGAGTGTGTCTGGTTTACTGCAGGGACGGGTTCGCATCATACACACCGCAAGGCTGAGAAAGGAGCTAAGTCAAAGAAAAAGCAGGTTACTCAAAAGCTCAGTTTCTGGTTTGTGGAGTGTGGCAGACGCCCACAGCTGAGGCTGGAAAGCCACATCCACACATCTCCAGCCTCCTCTGAGGCTGGCAGCAACCACAAGACCCAGTTTGGCTCCAGAGAAAGAGTGTGCTGCAGGGAGGGGTGGGGTGCTGGGAGGAGGTTCTGCCTTCCTGATAAACTCTTCAGAGGGAGCTGCTTCTCTCCACATTTTCACACCTTCCCCTTCTTCCTGTCTGGAACACGAATGTGATGACTGGGAAGACAGCAGCTATTTTGCTCCCACGAGATAAGACAGTGCAAGAAGGAAGAGCGGAGCCTAAAAGGGAATGCAGGGTCTTTGACTTCAGGGAGCCACTACTGAGCTCTGGACTCCTACCCCTTCACTTTTGGTTACACGAGAAAAATACAACTTTAATTGATTTGTGTTGTTGTTAGTCCGGTTTTCTATAACTATCAGGGAGAGTAATTAATAACTGATACAGCCGTAGAAAGAGCCCAGTGGAAATGTGAACCCTTTTCCCACTAAGCTTTCTATTTGCCTAGATTTGTGTTTCTAGTGGAAACAGTAACTTCTGGAATTCCAGGCCCTCTTTGACTCACTAGTTTTAATGTCTAGAAAGAAGCTGGGCATTGTTTTGTCAGGGAAGTTGTTAAAAGCTTCAGACTTAGACAAGCCATTGAGGAAGTGGCTTTGGTTTCAGCTTTGGCGCACTAGTGATCACCAAGAGGTACCCCCTGAGCTCCAATCCGAGAGGCTATGGCCCAGTAGATTTAATGCAGGTGCTCTATTTAACACACTTGGAGAAACCACAGGAGCTTGCCTGTATGGGGCTGGACTCCCAGTGGTTCCTAAGTGTGGGTGGGGTACTGAGAGACATTTAGGGACCTGCAGGAGCTACTGGTATTCAATGTGCGGAGGCTGGGCTTGTTAATTATTCCACCCCAATGCCAATAGAACCTCCTTTTAGAAACGCTGGGTAGAAGGTGGATCGTGCAGTGTTTCTGTTTTTCCTTTGACTAATAGAGAGCAGGGCTGGTTTCCTCATGAAGTCCTACAGGCATAACCAGGTGGGCATGGGGTCCTACATGGCTGTCTGCAGGAGATGGTAGGAATCCCTGCTTTGTGGTGGCCCAGGGCCGTCACCCGAAGCTTACTCAAGCCGTAGTCCCTCTCGTCTGGGTCGCTCTCGTGTTTTCTCCATCGGCAGCACAGATGCTGGAAGATCATGGTCATGTGGCTAAAGATGATCAGAGGTGGGGGCAGAACCGGCCTTTCGTGGAAAGTCATGATAAGTTGATACCTCTGAAACTTCCACACTTGGTTGGATATGGATTTTACCTCAAAGAATGTATTGCTGAAATAGAGATGAGAGAGAATCAAGCGAGAGATGCCACTCCTTTCTCAGGCACCAGAGCCTGCCCTCCCCTGGCCTCCCACTCCGTCCCAAGACCTCCGAGGAAGGACCCACTTACTTAAAGACAGCGATGAGCAGGTTGACCAGCAGGATGTTTGCCACTAAAAGGTAGCAGGCCATGATGGCTGGCACAATCCAGGCTCCCGTCTTGCAGGGAGGCAACTGAATTATTTTGCCATCCTCTCGGGTCTCATTCTGTCCACAGGGAGCTGAAGGAAGCAACAGAGGCAAGAAATGAGAAACTGTGGTTCTGTGATTAAAAAAAAAAAAAAAAGAAAAGAAAACGAAAAAGAAAAAAAGGACTGATTTGAAGGAGAGAGGGTTTTTTTAGATGGAAGAAAAAGAGGGCCATCTCAAACAAAAAGGAAAAAAAAAAAGAATTCTAAAAAAGCCAAAATAGAAAAATGAAAGCTTTGTGGATATCCCAAGGGATGGATCCCAGAGCGGAGCTGGTTCGGCTCCCGAGGTGTCTGTCACCGGACATGAAAGAGGTGTTGGGACGCCCGCTTGCTCACCCTGTCCCTTGCCTCCGACCCCCAGTGAAGGACACTGGCTGTCAGGAGGAAGCCTGTCAAGGGCTTTCCTGGGGAGGGGCAGGGGGTGCAGAGTCTCACGGCCCCAGCAAGTTACTTCCAAAATGTACCGTGGAGGCTGCAGCGTCCAGCCAGGCGTAAGAGCAGTGGCAGCGGGTTATTGATTGGAATTAACACAGGGCACAGCTAACTGCTGTGGGAAACAACCCAGGGCACCAAGCTAAGAATCTGCGGCTTCAGCGTGGAAGGTGTAAAGCAGGGCAGCGCCTTGGGAAGTCTGCGGAGGGCTTGCTGCTCGGCGCCCCTGATGGATGGTGTTTCGCCGGGAGGCCAATGAGAGGTGATGAGCTGGGACCCTGGAGCCCTTAGGTACCTGCTTTCTTCCGGTGGCATTTCTATTCTGAAAGTGCGCTTTTCAAGGGCCCAGGGCACAGAACCCAACTGCACTGAATAAGTGGGCAAGTGGGGAAAAAAAAAAAAAAAAAAAACCGAGAGAGAGAAAGTTCTGGAGGTGGGGGCGAGGAGGAAGGTGATGTGTGGGACTGGGGGAATGTGAGTAATGTGCTAATGAGGCCTGCTTGGAGTTTCCAGGTAAATTCAGGGGAAAAGCAAATCCTTCACAGAGCTTCTTAGCGCTGCACGGAGAACATGGCTGGGGAGTGAGACGGTGCCCGGAGGTGAGCAGGGAGGCGTGAGGTCCCTCTCCTTCTCCAGCTGCCTCCTACTGGCGGAGAAGGTGGCCTGCCTGTAGGAAGCCGGCGGGGCCTGCAGTGGTCTCAGCACTTGCTACAGGCAGTTTTGAAGGTCTGCCGGGAAGGTGTGCAATGCTGGTCCAGAGTCTCGGCTGGAGTATCTGGCAAGGGGGGTCCATTCCCTTCTCAAGAGCTAACGTGGCTACGTGGGGCGCGCCATTGTGGTTCTCAACCCTGGCTGTGCTGGGGAGCTTTAAAATACGCCGATGCCCCATTCCACCCCCAGACAACTGAACCAGAATCTCTGAGGGTGGCCGGGGAAAGGGTATTTCTTGCCTTTAAAACTTCCCAGGTGCCTCTAAGGAGAGTCCCCTGAGCTAGACTTAGGCTGGCAAGTGTATGTGATTTCTGACATTCTCTCAAGCCCCAAAATGCATGTTCTTAGCCCAAAAGGGGTTTTTAATGTCAGGACACTAAGACAGAAAAGATGCTTCGTTTGGATCAGGCCATTGTGTATCGGGGTCAGGTGTGTTCCAGCATCATTGTTACTGGTATGTGGGGCACTAAAACCACCCAAGAGGGTCCTCTGGAAGGAGCTGATTATCTACTCCCTTGGAAGGAAAACCCAGTGATGGAGCCCCCCCTCCTTGCTTCAGGACGAAGTCCGAACACTGAGGGTGTCTGGTCCTGTGCCACCTCTAGCCACTTCCTACCTCTCCGCAGCATACAAACTGGACTGAGTCTCTTGCGGTTCCTAGAAATGTCACGCTCTCTCTTACTTCCTGATTTTCAGCTATGCTGCTTTTGCTTCCAGAAGGCCCCTCCGAAACCTCGCTCCCACTCCCATGCT
Source organism: Neogale vison (assembly GCF_020171115.1). Taxonomy (NCBI): domain Eukaryota; kingdom Metazoa; phylum Chordata; class Mammalia; order Carnivora; family Mustelidae; genus Neogale; species Neogale vison. Next base: position 90,136,771 of record NC_058099.1, on the reverse strand, counting down.
CCACCTTGGGTGCACCCTGTTCAGTTTTCAACGTTCACGTAGCTTTCTGGAACCCATCCCAGCTCACTTTCCGCTCCTTTCCAGCCAGGACTGGGGGAGGTATTGACAGAGACTCTGCCTGGCTAAGCTCTGCTCAGGCTCTTCTGGGCTCTTTTTCAGCTAGGCCTGGACTTTTGTCTCTTCATTGTCATTTTCAGCAAGAATCCTGCTAAGCCACTTTGGCCAGAATTCCCACCCTTAATAACTCATCACCACCGATATCTGCTCCATTTTCTCATCCTCCACCATCCCCCAGCCTGTGTCTTGACCACCTTAGCCAGCCCTCACCAAGAAGCCGGTTCGGCCTGTAGGGCAGGAACCCCCTACCCCGGTATTTCCTCTTCCTGATTTTCCAGCTACTGACCTACCCACCGATTTCCGGTTTCCCTGGCTGCATTCAGAGCTGGGCCCAATCTCTCTCTCCTATCGCAAACCACCATCGTAGTAGCTCTCCACCCCCTTGAGGGAAGTCTCCCTTGCCATCTTCCCCAGGAAATGCTGATCCCAGTTCTTTATCTGGGATCCTCAAAAGGGAAGGACAGTAGAGACGGGAGGACACCCATGGGGAGAGCATAGCACGTGCCAGCCTCTGCTCTGGGCACTTCATGAGGGGTGACATGCCTTACCCAAGATCGCACAGCTCATGAGGGGTAATGCCAGACCATTCAATCATTCATCAAAAACAAAAACAAAAACAAAAACAAAAGCAAACCGAGAGCTTACTACATGCTAGCGGAACTGGGACTAGAGATACAGTGATGAACGAAGAAGTGAGTCCTGTCTTCCCTCTGACCCCAGAGCTGGTAAGTATTCTGATTTATCTCAAGTGGCCTTTCCAATGTAGTAATACATAATAATAGTAGCGACCACCTAGTGCATGCTTAAATGTCAGGCCCTGTGCTATGAGCTTTAGTTATACCACCTTATTTTAATTGTGACAATATTCTGACACAATAGATATCCTTATCCCCATTTTACAGATGAAGACCTGAGGCTCAGAAAGCTTGAGGATCCCTGTCCGGATCTCAGTCAGAAAGTCCGTGCAAGCCTTCTTGATTACAAAGTTCCCACTGTGTCTCTGAAGAAAGGGCCTACACAGGGCTGAGGGGGGGCCTTTCTGTTATGAACAAATGCAGACACAAGTCCATAGGCATCTGAATTTTTCTCATTTCCATCAACATGAATAATGGCCTGAGCCATTCAGATGAGGTAACAAAGTCAGAGAGTGAAGAAAGAAATCTCATTCACATTATGGGTATCAGATGTAGGCACCCACGTCGCAAAGATTAAGAGGCATACCCTTTTAATTCCATCCTATAATATATTTGGAAAAGAAACTTTTTAAAAAATTCACACAGTACCTTCTCCCCACAGAGTAACAGAAAATTAAAATGAAACACTAAGCAGTGTTTGATATAATCAGAGTCATCCTTAAAAATACATCGAAGAAGGGTATTTCTCCAAGATTGTCCCTTCCCTTCCTGTCTGAAGAAACGTCTCAAAAGCTTATTCCAGATCACAGTCAATGGAATAAAGAGCTTAGTTAAGTGTATGACTACATTTATCCTATCCTTTTTTTTAAGGAAGGATTTTCAACTAAAAATCCATCCTGAGAAGATAACAGGACAAAAAGGATTTCTCCACCTCCTTTTGAAAATCCATACAGTTTGCCAGAGGATTTAGAATTCCATTAGCACAGCTTCTACGGCCTACTCCAAGGGTGAATTAGATTTAGATGGCTCTGCTCTTGTCTCACACAATGCTTTTACTGGCAAGACAACTGGAGATGCTTCCCTTTGGATGGCTACATCCTTCTAGAAGGTTCCTGATCTAAATGTCTTGGGTGGTGGTGGAGCCAGACAGGAGTTTTCCTTATGGAAGTGGGGGGCAGCTTTCTATTTCTTTCAGCTTTTGGGTAGGGCTACCATCTATGTCTTCCAGTAACGGAGGACAGGAAGAGCAGGTGTCATTGAAAACCAGGGAAGCTCCGACTGTGTAGAGTCAGAAGCACCATTGTCAGCTCTGCCTCTGCCTTCTTTTGTGTTTCTTTTCTCTTCCCTTCCCCTAGCCAGACTGCTGGGTCAGAGGCAAAGCGGGAGTGATGCGGCACAAAGGTAACCGTCGGGAAGGAGAGAGAAGAGGCCTCAGTCTCTCCACGTGTGAACGGATGGGAATGCTCAGTTTCTCCACATGTGAATGTCGGGAATGCTATTCCCGACAGCATGGGAAGTCCAGGATGATTTTAGAATACAGGGGCAGGGCACGGAATAACACTGAATCAGACAGTGAGAAACCGATGACCTTTTCAAGTCCCTTTTGATCTCCCTGACTCCATCAGAAAGAATACACCAGTTGAGGATAATACTCCTTTAACACGTGCTTCATTTTTGCTGAACTCCCTTATTAGTGAAAATTGGGCAGGCTGAAGGCTCCAACGACTGGACAGAATTTCATAACAAGGTGGTGGTCGCTCTGTTTTATGGTTATCTTCTATTTCTATAAAATCACACTGATTTTTCAACTTAGGGCCATGATGATACATTTAAAAAAATAATTTAGCTTTGAAAAAGAAGCCAATTTCTCTAAAACCATCAAAGACTAGAGCACATTTCTACAAAACAATGAATGGTTTATGTGACTAATGATTGAGAAATGCTGGACTAGATGATTTCCAAGCCCATCTAGCCCTGTTATTCTGTGACTCTGTGTTTCTGTGGCAAGGAGTAAAAGACCAGAATAACTCTCAGACTGCATGGTCTTTCCCTGGAGCTAATCTATCCCTGTAGGTCTATCCCTGTAGTCACTTGTAGAAGCCTTACACTTTCCACCCTGAGCCCAAAACCAATCAAATAATTAGCCCTCACTGCCTGACATGCCCCACTGCAGGGGGCATCAATGACAAAGCCTTGGACTCTTCAGGGCTTCTGGTCTACTTGCTATTTGCACACATGTTCAGCCTTAAGCCACTTAAAAAGCACTATTAAACTGAATATGCCTCATTTTTTTTTCATCTGGTGAAAGAGAAAGCAGGATGTCACAAGCCAAGGTGGGTCATGTGTGAGTCGTGGGTGTGGGTGGGGCATGCATTATTATTATTTTTTTTTTAAAGATTTTATTTATTTATTTGACAGGTAGAGATTATAAGTAGGCTGAGAGGCAGGCAGAGAGAGAGGAGGAAGCAGGCTCCCTGCTGAGCGGAGAGCCCGATGCGGGGCTCTATCCCAGGACCCTGGGATCATGACCTGAGCCGAAGGCAGAGGCTTTAACCCACTGAGCCACCCAGGCACCCCTGGGGCATGCATAATGGGGAAGAAAGTCACTTCCCTCTGTTGCCTTAGTTCTCCAGTCTTGCTATTCAATACATGTAGTTCACATGGTGACAAAATTATTGGTTTTTTTGATGTTATTTGAGAGGCTTCAAAATTCCAACCTTGGTATTCATTCTTTGGATCAGGAATTAGTATCAGAAAGATGCTGGGCAAGTCTTGCTGGGGCAGGAGGTAGCCTGTGGCACGGGTCTGTGAGTTTGTTGCCATGACACACGGGATTGACTGCACGAATGGCTCCAGTTTCTTTCCTCCCCCCAGAGCGAAGCTCCTTTGCCATGTGATCTGATAGTTTCTCTCACCAAAGAAGTAGAAACTATTTTTTTGCTCCTTGATTCTGAGTTTGGCCATGTGAGTCTCTTTGGCCAATGGGATGTCAGCAAATGGGATCCCCAGAGAACCCAGACAAAATCCTTGAATGCTTCTGTTTCCACTCTTCCACCCCAGTCATAACCATGAGGAACATGCCCAAGTTAGTCTGCTGGAGGAGACACACATGCACCTCTGATTCCAGGCACTTCTGCTGCTGGAGCTCAGGTTGGTCTGGATCAGCTGACAGCCAGCGGAGTCCCTGGCACGTGACTGAGCCCAGCCATGACCAGGAGAACCAGCCAGCCAGCCCACACCCTCCTGAGCTCGACAGGCTTACAGCTTTAAGCCACACCTTCCAGGGTGGTGGGTCCCTGGGCATCATCAATAGGTAACGTCCATATCCATGGCCAAGAGACAATGACAATACATACTGATACGCACACTCGACATCCTTTGCACTGCTCACAGCTAGGAGAGACAGCCTGCCCTTCAAGGCAGACACAGCCCTAAGTTCTTCACTACCACCCCTCCCCCCCAAACTCCCAGTTTAGGGCCATTCCCATCACCACCGAAAGAGGAGCAAATTCACTGAATGACCAATGACTAACCAGACTCTGTCTTTAGAACTTAAACGGAGGTGCAGAAACTCGAGGGAGAGGATGCCAGGAGCTTCACGGAAACATCACTGGAGTCAGACCAAGTTAGATAGTGTCAAAGGAAAGCAAGTCATCAGAGGAAAGGAGCGGAGAGAGAGAGGAGGGAGGAAAGGGGAGAGACAGGGAGATGACTGACTGATTGAGGCTAGAGGGAAGTGGTGAGAAGGCAGACGAGAGCGGTCATGTCTTCGGAGTCTGGCTTCCCCAAACCACTTCCAGTTTCATTTCCAGTCAGTGCACGTCATGCTTTGCTTCCTGTCTTTGAATGTCTCTGAGGTTTCCTCTTATACACTTAGAGTCGGTCTTTATTTATTCTAGTTTGAGTGGGTTTTGTTTTCTCACAATTACCGTTTTTCTCTTGTTGAGGACAGTCATTCACACCTTAGAGAGAATCAGCATCTTGGGCTAGAAGTTTCTTGAGAGGGGACCATGATCCAGAGTGCTGGGAATTCATGGCAGTTACGGAGGGGCTCAGAAGAATGTTGGAAAAACAGAAATAAAAAGCATTTAACTTACAATTTTACTGAGGGCTCACCTCACTCTTTTTGCTATTTGCCTAAACAAACTAGGATTACTGGAGCTTTTTTCTTCTTCAGACCAAAACCAAAAGAAAACACAAGTCCGAGAAAGTCAAATAAATGATTGACTCTCCCAGGTCTCTGTGTTACCGTCCATCTCCACTGTCATTCTTGACTAGAAGGTTCTTGTCATAGCTCCTCATGTGGCAACAATATCCCTTCTCCTTCTATCACAGATGTGGGGAGCTTGAATCCACTCTCATGGCCTTAACCATGAAAGGTTTCCCCAGTGGGTCCACAACATCTTAGCCATCATGCCACAGGAATATGTTTTTGTTTAAAAAGGGATTGCATGGTTTTTTGAAACCCATTCATCTATTCCATAAGGTGCCTGAAGAGGGAAGAACCAGGCTCTTCTTCAGGAGGGAGCGTCTTATCAAAAGAACCAGCAATCTCCCTGCAGGGCTTCCTGTGCTGAGAAACATCAGTCCTGAGAGCCAGACTGGGCATATCTCCATGTAGACATACAGACGTACATCACAGACGCGAAGCTGTAAGAGCTACACAAAAATGATCTATGGCTCCCGCCAATTCCCATTGGATCGTGCCCCCAGAGTTACTGACATCAAGGGAAATAATCAATGTGGCCCCCAATATTCAGTAAAGCATTTACAAGCAAACACGAGTTCCCACTGACATTATTTACGAATTCCCTGGTAAGTGACAAGGCAAGAAATCGATTTACACTCACAGCTCATGCTCCTGGCTCTGTCTGCTGGCCCACTTCCCTCTTGGGAGCCCTCTGGCCCTTCTTGCATGGGCTTTATTCACCTTGCCCTCTCTCCTGTTACATGAGGGGCAGCTTCATGTAAACAAGAGCCCACTTGTCTCTGCTTCCTGTTAAAACGTGAGCTTTGGGGCGCCTGGGTGGCTCAGTGGTTAAGCCTCTACCTTCAGCTCAGGTCATGATCTCAGGGTCCTGGGATCAAGCCCCGCATCGGGCTCTCTGCTCAGCAGGGAACCTTCTTCCCTCTCTCTCTCTCTGTCTGCCTCTCTGCCTACTTGTGATCTCTGTCTGCCAAATAATAAATAAAATAAAAAAAAAATTAAACGTGAGTTTTCACACTTCAACGGATGCTCCTCCAACAGCAGAAAATCTAGATCAGAGGTGGTCCGTATTCTGCTTAAACCTAAACTCCTGTGGGCGGGCTCACCGGTGCCCATCACTTACTGTGATGTTGTGAATACAAGTCCAGCTGTATGCTACATATAAACAGCGTTGTGATTCTAGTACATGGCTGCAGGGCAGCACATATACACATAGTAGGTTAACAAATATTTTCTCTCCCCGGGAAACACTGACATACGCCAGTTGCAATGAACACTTTCACCTTATACGAGTGATCTGTTAAAGGTAAGAAACTCGGGTGCAGGTCAAATGGAGATGCAAGGTTGGGGGGCACAGAGAGGGGAAGGATTGGGAAAAAAGCACTTTGCTGTTAATCATGGTTGGAATATTTTAAATAATCACATTGCTGTACATTTCCGGTTCGGGGATATACCTATAAAGGGTCCATCTTACTAAGTCATGTTCTGAAGTCCCTGGACACAAGGCACTGACTGTAGGTGGGCTCAGTCTGAGCCCTAGATTGGATGTTTTGCTATTTGTATACTACTCAGCAGGTCAGTTCCTGTATCTGAGCCTCAGTGTCTTCATGTCTAAGTTTGACATTACAGCAGTAGAAATAATATGAATAACAGTGATGATGCCTGTCCAGCTTCCCTCATCATTCTTTCAAGTACTAATAGAGTCCCTTACCCTGTTCTGAGGGCTTGGGGTACATGGGTGATGGCACACCAGAGACCCCTGCCATTCCACTGCCTGCACAGGGAAGGGGTGGGGATGGGAGTGGGTGGGCAGAAAATAAACACTAACGCAATAAATGAGTAAACAAAGTGGTGTGCTAGTAGGTGATAAGCAATTGTGGAAGAAAAAAGGGCAAGGCAAAGGCAAGAGGATCAGGAGGACGTGTGGGTGGCTGGGAGCCACACAGAGAAGGTGAAGTGGGAGCCAGTGAGGGTGTTGGACAAGATGCTCTCTGGCGACAGGGTGCATTCGGCAGCAGGCACTGCCAGTGCAAAGGCCCTGGGGTGGTCACATGCTTGCTGCATTCTGTGAGCCACAGGCGAGTTCTCTTGTGTGAAGCAGGAACTTAATAAGAAGAGAGATCACTGAGGGGTAGAGGGAGGGCATCCTGTGGGGCCTTGGGCAGATCCAGTCAGATAGTGATAAGGTGCTATTACTTACTGTCATCCTTCCTGGTTCTGTTAAAGAAACAGTCGTTCCCCTTCACCCGCTTCACCTAATTTAGCTCCTGCCTGGTAGTTTCTTGCTCTACTAAATGAGCCCTCTCTTCATGGCTTCTGTTTTTTCTCAACAGCTCCCTGATGCCCTTAAATGAAATCGGGACCAAACCCCTGTTCCAGTTGGGAAAGCTGAAGCCGGCTGAATTTTGGTCCTGCGCACTCTGCAACAGGGACTCTCGGACTCCCCTCTGCACCCACCTGCCAGAGAGAAACGGGGAGCTCATCAGAACTGGTACCCGAGATCGCACGAGCATTCTCACGATCCCACCCACGTGAAGGGCTGTCCTGCCTCTATTGGCCAAAGGCGGAGCTGATTTCTCATCTGACTTGAGCTAAATCACCTTTTCTAGACAGAAGAAAGGCTCCCAGGGCGAGCCTGGGGGAGGGAGCAGGGTTCGCAAGATGGCTTCGGAACACAAAGCCACCTTTTGTCCTTGCAGCGAAACCCTTTAGCGGCGGCTGCTTGGTGCCAACTGCTGTACCCGCCGTGTCAAAGAACAACAAGCCCAGGTACAGGTGAACCCCCTCGGTGCCTTGAGTATCTTAACCTTCCCTAGTGCAGGATTCCCACCAAAAGCTGCGGCCGGCGGATAAGTCTGAAAAATGTGTGGACTGTTGTATTCAGCAGAGCGCGTGGCTCTCACAGTTTATGAAGAGAAAGGGCGGGTTTGAGCTCACAGCTCCTGAAGGCAGGAAGGTTGTGACTGCTTTTTTAAGTGAAATAGATGGTTGATGTAGCAACTGCATTTTCCTCTCAGACCTGGGTCCTCCCCCTTCCCCCAACAAGGATGCTGCTGTTTTCATAAACCACAGCTGAGTTGAGGAGCATGCTGGAAGAAAGATGACTTCACTTTGTCATTGCACAAAGCACACGCTGCTGATGAGACAGCTGACCTGTATTTGTTTTTTTTTAAAACACGGACATCCCATTTTTAAAATAAGTTTCTGCTTCATGCGGCTCCACTCTAATAACGCTGGGTGGTGGTGTTCCTGTGGCCAAGTCGGTCTGAGGAGACCTTCGGGAGAATCTGAACATTAAATTACAAGCAGTATGAAATGGGCTTGTTTCTGAGGCCTGCCTAGAAGAGGAAAAAGCCGGGCTTCCCTGCTCGACGCCTTGACTCATCCTGAAGCAAAGGCTGCTCTCTGGGTTCTCTGGCGGACCAGCTAGTGCGCTGCAAACGCGGGGCGTTTATAATGGAATGTTCTTTCTTTCCCCATATATATGCAGGCTCTGGGCCACACACTGAGCCATGACACATACACACATGTGGCTGAGCACAGCCACACCCAGGAAGAGAGGAGAGCGAGCCGCTGAGAGCTGCGGGGTCAAGTTCAGCTGGACTGCCAAGTCAGCTAGCAAGATACAGAGCAGCGGCCTCCCGCGCGCATCGGCCGTCCGCCTGGCTACAGTCAGATCCCAGGGTGAGATGCAGCACTGCTGTGGTGACAGAAAACCAACGTCCAATGGAACGAGAGCCATCACTGCTCCTTGGGGCCGCAACAGGACGAGCCAACGTGGACAGACATATAAGGCGGATGTTCATCTATGGGCTTTCAAAGAACAGGGTTGATACGGCTCTGATCAAACAAGTTTCAAACTCAGGTTTAAGGATTTAGAACTATATAGCAAACAAACCATAGTTCCAACCATCTTCGAGATTCTATGTCAGAGTCTATGCTGGATGCTTTCATATTAGCTCATTTCATCGTCGTAATTAACAAATTCGCTTTTTAAAAAAAGGTTATAAGGTTACAGAGGCTGAACATGAGGACAACATGGTGAAAATCCTGCAAGAAACACTTGAGGATTTCTCATCTGCTCATCTGCTTTTTAAACTTCCATTTGACAAATAATAAAACACTCGCTATATCCCCGGAAGTATTCTGCATGCTTTATAAATTTCAGCTCCTAAAAAACAGGAGAAAAATACAAGGTAGTGTCTTAGTGAGTCAAACTGTCCTAATAAAAATGCCATACACTGGGGGCGCCTGGGTGGCTCAGTGGGTTGAGCCGCTGCCTTCGGCTCAGGTCATGATCTCAGGGTCCTGGGATCGAGTCCCGCATCGGGCTCTCTGCTCAGCAGGGAGCCTGCTTCCCTCTCTCTCTCTGCCTGCCTCTCCATCTACTTGTGATTTCTCTCTGTAAATAAATAAATAAAATCTTAAAAAAAAATGCCATACACTGGGGGGCTTAAACAACAGATATTAACTTCCCCCAATTCTGGAGGCTGGAAAGTCTAAGACCTAGGAGCCTGATGAATCGGTTCTCCAGCGAGAGCCCTCCCTCCGGTTTGCAGACAGCCATCTTCTCACTGTATCCTCATATGGCAGAGAGAGAGAGAGGAAGCAAGCCTTCCACTGTCTGTTATTAAATGGGCACTAAGCTCATCATGAGGGTCCCTCTCATTTCCTCTAAATCTAGTTACCTTCTAAGGGCCTCAACATAGCCACACTGAGGCCTGGGGATTCAACACATAAATTTGGGGAGAAATAATTTAGTGCATGCCCGGTAGGTACTATTATGTCCATTCTACAGATAAATAAACTGAGGCCCAAATAGGAAGTCACTTGCTCAACGGCACACAGCTAGTAAGAGGCCTCAGAGCCTGAATTCCTAAGACATTCCTTCATCTTAGCTACCATACTGTTTCATGTCTCATGATGAGGCAGATGACGGCTACATTAAAGTTGAAGGTCCAGACATCTGCATATAGACTTTCCTTGCGTTTCATCCTTTTGTCTGGGTCAGGCACCCCTAAATGGTGATATCCATAGGGAATACTCTGATGAAGACTTCTCAGAGTGTAAGTTTAAGCATAAGTAATTTTTGGCCAACATGCTTACTTTAGAACCACATCTCTGTGGATAATACATTCAATATAAATGGAAAATGTAGACTGATCACCACAAATGTAGTGCAAGAAATCACAAAGCCCAGTTTTCATTTTACTGATTGTCCACTGCTGCTTTTGGAACTGAGTAGCTGATATCTTTGGGAAGGGTCATGAACAGTAATTCTTGACCCAGAAGTGCCATTCATAAGGTGCTGGACAAGCTGCTTCATCTCATAGGTTTGAAGACTCCATTTTAGTCCTCTTCAGGTCTCCTTTACCCCAGTCAACTGTGTAAACAGACCATTTTTAACCCACGGAAACAGAGATCTCCCCACTTCACTAGAAGGTGTAGATGAGCCCAAGCATAAGCAACTGGCTTAGGCATAGCTGTTTGCACCCACCGTGACCGAGGGCTTCATTTAGCACCACGGTGTTGGGTTTGCAGTGGGGTCTGCTGGGAAAAGGGTGAGGCATGGCCTAAAATAAAGTACGATCAGTGAACAGAGCCAAGCCTTGTTTTCCCGTGTGTCGTGAGCAATTAGCCTGTTACTTCACATTTCTAGATGAGTGAAGGACCTGGTTATATCCGTGGTTGCCATGGATATGCTCCGCTCCAACTGATCCCAGATTACAATATGATGTTGAGTTGAGGAATAGCAGCAAAGGGACCTGGCCTGACCGACTGGTAGAAGTGTGTGAGCATCTGAGACCAATCGAGATGTTCACAGTCATGTTTATGTGCTTCAGAATCCGAGAGAACTGCCGTCGTTAAGATAGGTACACAGGGCCTCATGAGCAAAGTGGGGCCAATGATATATTCATTGCAGTGTTCTCTTCATTTAATTAATTAGGTTTTCATATGAGTGAATGAATTTTTTTGGTACCTGTGCCTCGTTCAGGCCTGTTTGTAGTCTAAGTTGTATTTCCACACAACTGACCCAGAATATTGATCCATGAATAATGGTACTTAATCTGCTCTACTTTGAGATTTGAAGAGGTAAAGCCAAGGAGGTTTCTATCTTTGTGTGGATTTCACAGTCTGAACTACTTAGTGATCAAGACTGGAATTCCTTCAGAGTCTGGGACTCTTTATTTGTATAGAATCTTCTTGCTAGGCAATCTGTAGCTAGCTTAATTTAACACATGGTATACATGTAAAAACAATGGACTTGCATTTCTTAAAATTACGTAGTACAGATTTTTTGTTGTTGTTATTGCTAATTTGGATTCAGTTGGCATTTCATATTGGTAAAGGTTTAGATCATATTATGCAATGACATTGTAAAAAGTTAATTTGCCAGACAAGCAACATTTGGCTATGTTCTTTCTTCTCTGCCTAAGAGAATCCTGGTGTAAATTAAGTCGATTAAGTATTGGTCATTCTGACATGACTACATCACTGTTGGGTAGAGTAGATCCAAGCACCAAATGTCCATGGGATGTCCGGCAAGTCATGTAAGAGTAGAGAGAAGCCAGCCCCTTGCAAATGAAGTACTGGATTCCATACGGCTTCAGCACAGGGACTCTTCTCCCAGTCTCTCAACATTCTCTTCTTTTGCTCCTTTGTCTTTCATTCTCTTTTATTTCCATGCTGATTTTTGGAAGAGATTCTGAGGTCAATTTTCTGTTCCCCCAGAGTAACAATGCCATTTGTTTTGAGCTGGCCAGAAGATCCAGTGTCCCCCTTCTGCATGTCCTAGTAAATGCAAGGCCCTTGACATCGGCTTTGAGGTTGCACAGGGGAAGCCTCCTCTCTCCAGATTCTCAGAATGCTGTGAAAGCCAGTCTCTGTCAATGCTGCCGTATTGCACCTGTACACACGAGACACAGAGAGTCCTGGAACCATGCTCCAGAGCCCGCAGTCTGGGTTCAAACCCCAGCTCCACCATTTGTTAGCTGGGCAACATACGGCAGGCCACCGAAGCTCTCTGGGCCTCAGTTTCCTCTACTATAAATTGGGTGATAATCAAAAGTACCTGAGTGTTGCTGCTGAGGGAAATGAGTAGTCGATCCACGTAGAGCTTTAGATACTGCCCAAAACGAAGTGAGCACTCAGTAAATGCTGCCATTCCTGCAAGAGGCCCTCTGGCTGAAAGCCCCCAGCCCAGGCTCCTGAGCCAGCTGCCAGGTTTCAGAGTCCAGCACCAGCTCTCGCACAGAGGCAAGTTACGTATTAGGTCAAGCTGTATGACCGGTTTCTACAGAAATGGCAATGTCATAGGGTTCAGTCCAATACATGCGTGATATTCTTTGTGCCTCGGGTCATTTTTCCATGAAAACCAGGGGCTGTGATCCTACCTTCTAGGATTACTATGGGGAGGAAATGAGGGTGCATTCACAAACACGTGGGACAGTGCTTGATATACAGAGAGCCCACTTAAGGATTCGGTATTATTATTTGTCTTACCCTCACATCTCATTACCACTTGAGACAAACTGTCCCCAGGAATAGCCTGCTTAGTAATCCTTCTTGCTTCTGTCTATCAGACTTTCTGTCGCATGTGCAATGCCCGTCCTGTCCTCCAAAGCTTGGTCTCAGTCTGTCCAAATGCCCCGCCCCCACCATTCCCTCCATTTCTACCATGTCTCCTGGCTTTTGTATCTTACCAAGGACACGGTGTTTTTACATTTAAGCCACCAGTGGTTCCTGTGGCATCTTTGTCTTCTTCATATACTAACCCTGGGGTGTGAGGGTCTAGGGAGGATGTGACATTTCTTCTACTTTGTGTGCTTTCAGGGGATAATTATTTTATATCTTTAGAAAAATTCCTTAAGTTGTATCTAAGTTTGGGACCTCCTAGCATCTTCCTGTGTATGTGTGTGTGTGTGTGTGTGTGTTTTAAAACGGACTTAAAAAATAAAATAACTGTAGACTTAAAGAAAAGTTGCTAGTCCAGAGAATTCCCAAATGCCCTTTACCCAGTGTCCTCTAATGTTAGACTCATCCATAACCATTTTACATTTGCCAAAATGAAGAAACCTGTATGCATCCACTTCTATTAATCAAACTTCAGACCTGATCCAACATTTTACCCATCTTTCACTAATGTTCTTTCTCTCTCTCAAGATCCCATCCAGGACACTACGTTGCATTTGGTCATTCTGTCCCCTTAGTCTCCTCTGGTTTGTGACAGTTCTTAGTCTTCCATGTTTTTCATGACCTTGACAGTCTTGAGGAATCCCAGTCTGTTTTACAGAGTGGGAAATTAACTCCCAGTCTGCTTTACAGAGTAGGAAATTAATAATTTGAGTTAATTTTATTTTCTCCCCCTAATGATTAGACTGGGGTTATGGGCTCTTGGAAAGAACACCAAAACGTCAAATGTCCTTCTCATCATATTATCTTGGGGGTATATGATACCAACATGACTTCTCATTGGTGATGTCAACCTTGGTACCTCTGTGGGTCTACAATTCTTACACAGAATTCTCTGTATGCTACAGTTACTGAGAGACCATCCAAACATTCATGGTAAGTAGCTACAATGCCAAAACCACAGCATTCTGAAGCACTGAACAGGCTTGCTCAGTTGTTCTCAACCTTATCAGACCCAACACCTTTTTTTAAACAATAAATATTTTCAAATGCCTTGCTTACTATTCTGAGTAAAAAATTTATAGAGGGTATAATTTATCTGTACTCATGGTCAATGAATACAGTAAAATCAATATAATATCCTAACTTTAATATAAAGGGGCATTGCAAGGAAAATGGCATGTAATAAAATAATAAACATTTCCATATATAACTGCTCAGGTCTGACTACTCTATAAGCCCTAGTAATGCGGTCAGATTCTTATACCCGTAGGAAGGCCGTTCACAAATAAGACAGACACAAATGTACAGACTGATCGAGGACTCAAGGACAGTGTCATTGGTGAGCTCATTTTCTCAAGGGGTGAACCACACTTGGGAAAGGTCCAAAGCCAAGAAAATAACCACCGCCCTCAATTTTCATGGTGTTTCTTTCCTGGAAAAACCCACTGCTTATGGAAACCATGCAAAAATATTATGCCTTTAAAGGTATGATGGAGTTAGGCTCTGATGACCATAACACATGTGTGTATGTGCTGGAACAGCACAAAGCTGTGTGGGGCAGAGAACAGTGCTTGATTGTGGGAATATCCTGCGCGTTTTAGGACACAGGATCTCCTTGGACTCCACGCGCCACATGCTAGGGCACACCTGAATCAGAAAGAGCAAAGAGACACACTCCTTGAATTTCAAGATTAAATTTCCAAACGACGGGAGCCATGCTGCCCTAGTCAAGACTACCACCAGTGTAGCTGATGTTCAATGGCTCTGTTCATTCCTCGGAGCTGGGCGCGGGTCCATGTCACCAGCACAGGAAGGCAAGACTTAACCTGGAAGTCAGGTCTTTCAGCTCCTAATCTGCACGACCTGGTGCTTGTCAGACCCTCAAGAGGACCCACTGGTAACCCTTGGATTGTTGCTGATTGATCAAATCATGCAACTCACATCACCTACACACATGCATATGCACATGCTTACGGACACACACCTCACCATTACTGCCACAACTCAATTCCTGCAATGAGTCCACCCTTCATAGACTTTCCATTAAATGTAGGAGAATATTCATTACTTTACATTGGCCTAAAAGGCCCTGCTCAACTTGACCCTCATTTGTCCTTCAGCTTTATTTCATACAATTTCTCCCCCTGCCCACACATGTTATGTTCCTACCATGCTGGTCTCCTCTCAGTTACTGTCAACAGTCACCTCCTCCCTGCTACAGGGCCTTGGCACATACTATCCCCTCCTCTCTGGCTCCTTCCCTACTTGTTGCCTGGCAAGCTCCTACTTACTCTGCATAGCATAGCTTAAAAGTCACTTATTCAGAAAGCCCTTCCCTGAGTCTCCTTGTGTAAATACTCTAGTTTCTTCTATTTCTTGAATATACACTTATCAGAGTTTAGGATTAAGTACTTATGCGATTCTGTGTTTGGTACCTGATGCCTCCACTAGGCTCCCCAAGAGGCAGAAGCTTCCCTGGCTTTGCTCGTTATTGTACTCCCAGCACACAGCCTAGGGCCTGGGACAGAGGACGTTCTAAATCTTTGCACAACACGTGAAGAGAGGAATAATTTCATTAGGTATCTAGAGTGACTACTGGGTTGACTAGGAGGCAGACACAATAGGGCACACAAAATCACAGCTTTCCATGATGGGCAGGAGCAATGGAACCTTGGTTCTGCTTTGCTGGGAAGACAGAGAGGCATGCTCTCTGAGACTGTTTCTTATGGCTTTGTTGTTTCAGTGGGCTTGATTTCAAAAGGACACCCGAGCACAGAGAAGGCTGGGAGGACCTCTGTTTAGACAACTCAAAGCTCCTGCGTCTGTCTGGAGCTAGCTTCCCTGCTAGAAGGAATTGGAGGCTCAACTAACAGCTTTGCAAGCTTCGGCATTCTAAGACTCAACCCGGTAAGTACGCCGGGTACACTTCTTCCTTCCCCTGGTATTACCAATATCATCCTATCTGAATAGTTCTAGATGTTGTCTCTTTTAAAGTGCAAATTTCAGCTTCATTCTTTCCCAAACTTCGGTCCTTTGGGTATCACTTGCATTAATTTGGCACATCTGCACGTCACCAGTGCTATTATTTATTAATGTTTTTCTTTGAACCCATCACGCCCTGACATTGATGCAGATTTTAGCTTCAAAACACACACTAATAGGCATGAACTCCTGTATTTCTGGGGTTTGTTATATTCATTTGGGAAGGATTGCTTTTTCTTCACCATGTTCTGGACGTGGAGGTGGGGACGCACACCAAAGCAGACCTCCTTCCTGTCCTTAATTTGTTAAGAACGCTGGTGAACAGCGAGGTCTGCTCACTTGCAAGGCCACGGAGTGGTCGGCGCTGACAGAGCAGGGATTCTCAGCGTCTGGCTCCTCGTTCTGACCTGGGCGCTCCCTGGTCACGCAGACTCAGAGCATTCTTAACCAGGTCTCCCGCCACACCAGGCACTCCATGAATGTGAATTGTGATGGGACTAATGATCACTCCTCAAAGCCGACTCTTCTGTGAGGCTTTTCCCCCGAGGATGTCGTATCCAGTACATGCGCTGGTACCTGGGGAGCCAACACCTTTCAGCAGGCTCTTCCCAATTTGTAATATTCTGAGCCATCTGTGAGCCATGTCTCATTTACAAATGCTTTATTCTTCCTGTTGACGCTACTGGGAGGTTCACAGTTTGGATGATGAATGCTATTCTGACTTCCTCATAGGAGTCAGGTAAATCTCCTCTTGGGAGGGAGGATGTATTTTTCATGTGAGTGTCTAACTCATCCATGATGGTGCTTCTGAGAATAGCCAAGGTGTCACCACCCCAGGGCAAGAGAAAACTTTCAGTGAGGCCCCAGGATGGCTCCAACACTGGAGGGAGCACCCCTCCTGACTTTGGAAGCCACCACTGACTTCTGGAAGATTCCTTGCCCTCCTGTCGGCATAGGGTGGTGTGCTATTTCCTGCACTACGGCGGAGCTGCTGATGCTGTTTTTAAATTCAGTCCATAATTTAGAATTAAGTCACACACTGGACCCCAAGCATTCCACCATGACATGTTACGCCAACCTGAGCTGCTTTCGACCTTAAACTCTGATCACACTGGTGTTCTTTCTGCTCCTCGCCAAACACACCTAGATCACTCCAACCACATGGCGTGGGTCCTTGCTGTTCCCTCGGACTGGAACATTCTCTCCCCTGTTCTTGCCACACCTGTTTTCATTATTCATGCTTCAACACAACCTTATCTCTTCAAGGCCTTTCCCTGACCATCCTGTTAAACTGCACTCCCAACTCAGCCAATGACCCCCTTGTCTATTACTTGGACTTACTTTCCTCATGGGACTTATTTTGACCCCCCAAATAGCTTATTTATTTGTTTACTAATGGCCTATCCCCCTCCTGCCCCCAGGAGGATGTAACTCCCACCAAAGAAGGGATCGCTCGCTTACTGCTCCCTCTCCAGTGCCAGCTAGGGCACTCCGTAAGTTGTTGCTAAGTACACAAACACAGGACTGGGGTCCAGTCCCCACAGTGAGGTGCAGGGGAAAAGGAAGGACCGTGGGGTCAGCTGGATGCAGCTGTCTGTTTTCATGGAGAAATAAGAACACAGGCTTAGGAACTCGATAGGGCTGGACCCCAGTTCCACGTCTGTCGTCCTGGCTGTGTGCCAGAAGCAAGTGATTTCACGTCCGCTCTGTGCGCAGCTGCAGTAAACCAGGACTCAGCACGCCGCTCCGGGATATCACGTGCCTGGGCCCATGCTATCCTCAGTACCGGGATCTCAACAAACGTTAATTGACTTCCCTTCTCTTACAAATGCCAGAAGAAACCCACGAAACTCATGACAGCCCTTGTAACACACTTGACAGCTAATAAAGAACTCGGGCGTCCTTACGTTTGGTACAATCTGCGTTAAGTACAACTGCCATACATTTTTCAAAATGCAGTGACATTTTCGATACTTGGTTATCTTATGCAGACTCCGGAGCGGGGGTAGAGTCTTAAATCCGCTGAAAAGAACAGAGTCTTTCAGTGCATGACCTAGCTGATAGAGGTGTCCCTCCCCTGTATATTCAATTACCCGCCGTATAATAGAACCGGACGCACCGCAGAGAGTTTGGTAGCTGAACAGTACGTTCCTCAGGTGGCATAAGTGACTTTGAAGTACCTGTCAGCAACTAGCCTTCCTGGAGGCGTGCTGCAACTGCTCAGTTCACAGTGGCATTTTGCTTCGGAAGCCCTTGTTCGGAATATTAAAAAGGGCACGCAGCAGACTTCATTCCTTTGCTTCAAGGACTGTGATTTTGTAAAGCTGGACCCCATGGTCTACTCAGGAGAGAGTTGCTGGCTCCAGCAAATGTTTAAAGACGGTCTGAATTGGGTCCAGTGGTGCTCAAGTTGGTTGGTAACTATCACTGTGAGTCTGAGCACGGGGAGTGTGGTTCTCTTTCCTGCTTCCTCCCAATGATGAGCTGGGTGGACTGAACTGGACAATGTCATGGGACATCCGAGGTCACACAAGCCACTTTTTCTGTTAGTGCAGGACGGTGCTCTCCTGTTGTTTGAAAAAGTCACTGGCTTTTCGCAGATGTGGACTTGGGAAGGGAAGAGTTGAAGTTTGCTAGACTTTGTCTTGATCAGCAACATTTTTGGTAAATTCTGAATGATCAGTCAGGTCTCTGGGTTCTTCTCATTCTTCACTGCAATGGCAGTTGACTTTATTCTATCTGAAATTCATGCCCAAGAGCAGAAGATGGGACCTATTGGTGTCCAAAGGTGGTTTGTCACGTTGGCCGTTGTGACGCCATCATTGCCTGATGTCCAGCTTGGCCTTTGGTCTGAAGTCAGAGAGCAGAGCAGAGCGGGATGTGGGACTCTGTAAGGGATGGCGCACGGGGGCTGGCGTGCTTTGCTCCTGGCTTCGGGTTGTGAGGACTCGGGATCTTCTTGGATCTGTTTTTGAGGACTTTGCAGAAGTTGAGAGCAACTCTCTTGTGCCGTTTTTCTTTGCGAAGCAACAAGAAGTTGAATTTTGGATTCTGAGAGGCAAGGTTTGCTCAAACTCAGCACTACTGACTTTTTGGGTTGGCTAATTCTCTCTTGGGGGGCGTCCTGTGTACCCCAACACGTGCAGTAGCATTCCTGGCCTCT
Source organism: Neogale vison (assembly GCF_020171115.1). Taxonomy (NCBI): domain Eukaryota; kingdom Metazoa; phylum Chordata; class Mammalia; order Carnivora; family Mustelidae; genus Neogale; species Neogale vison. The sequence goes on along the minus strand of NC_058099.1, from coordinate 90,118,032 downwards.
ATCATTAGATGCTGTGAGCCCCCTCCAAGTTGGGACAGCCAAAAATACTCCGAGGCAGTGCCAAACGCCCTCTGGAGGCAGGGGCTGGGGGTGAAACCGCCCCTGGTGGAGAACCTTCTCCGCAGGAGATTTCATGGTCACATGTAAACTTGGATATTCCACCTTCTCTGGGCTGTCCTGGGGCTTTAAGACCTTTGAGTTTCCTGGGAAATAGATTTCTGATGGACCTGCAGACCGGCAAAGGAGGAACTAAGGACAAAGATCTGAGAGGGTGGAACCCAAATGTACTTGATTCCTCTTCCCTCTCTTCCTCCCTCTCGTCTTCTAGCAGTGAAGCGGGGAGGGGCGCAGACCAGGGGCACCTTGGCTGAGCTGGGAAGCCCAGTGCCTGCAGACGAAACTGGGAGGGCCTGAGGATTTCTGAACTTCAAGCAATCCTGTTATATCAGTTCAGGCATCAGCAAATTCCTGCCGGCAGTATGGAAGACAGTTTCTGGAGGCAAGCTGGGCATCAGCCGGGGCCCTTGGCAAAACTGCCATGTAGGCAAAGCTGTTTTTGCCGCCACTTCTCTTTCTGAACCTCCCCCACGCCCTGTCTCACTTTCTCTGCCCTCCGGGCACACCGTCGCCTGCGCTGTCCTCTGGCTGCTAAGTCTGACTCGCCCGGCCAGAGCCATCTGCTTGTTATCTGCCCCCAGTTTCACTCTCCTAACCCAAACGCTGATTCAGCTATTTTGGGGGTTAAGACTAAAGATTCAAATACCTCACACTAAGGGGAGAAGAGTCAGTAGGTTTAACCTATTCAGGGGATGTTTTGATTCACTGAAGCTTGCTGCTCCTCTTCTAGAACACATTTGGGAACAAATGGCCTTGCCATGGCTTATCCAGTCTCCCTGAAATGAGCCTCCTGGTGGCATATTTTCCCAGTCACAGTCTCCCCACCTGGCGATCACGGCCTTTGAAATCCATAAACTGGAGCATTAAAAGAAAGGGGCTTCACACAAGGTGAGCTGTGAGTTTCCCATTAAAAAAATGACCCAAATTCCTGAGCCTGGCCTACAAAGGTCTTTACAATCCCCCCTTTCTAGCTTCTTCTCCATTCATTCACTCAAACTGGGTGAAAAAGATGGACACAGACCCTGGCACCCACTCTCCAAAAATGCTTGTTGTCCAGAGGGGGCTATACAAAGCAAACCAGACAAAATCGATGAATGCCACATGTCGGCCCAGGGTAGGTCAAAGAGGCCTGGGAGCACCTTGCAGGGGGTACTAGCTCCAGTGGCTGGTCCAGGGAGGGAGTCTTGCTGCCATTTCCACATGCCTATACCTGACACACCTTGTTACCTCCCTCCAGCTTTGAACCTGAGTGTCCCTCCATTTAAATGCCCTCCCCTCACCTTCTGGAAAACTCTTTTATGATCCAGTTTATCTGCTACCCCCAGGAGAATTTCTCTCTGGCTGTCCTTTGTCCTCTCTTGCTTTGCTTTGCCATGTCTCCCGCTGCTCACCCTCCAAATAAGTCTGTTCTTTTCTTTAAGCTTATATGCCCCCGTTCTAGGGAAATACAGAAATACGTATCATGGTGATTTGCAATGATGTGTTTACTTGTCAGTCTTCCCTATGAAACTTTTTTCAAAGCCGAGGCAACAAAGTGTATCTCTTTCTAAGCCCCAGCTCCTAGCACAGTGCCTGGCACACAGAAGGTCTCAGTAAAGGTCGCTGTATGAATGGACTCATCCAAACTAGAATCTGGAAGATGTGATCACAGGTTGCCTGCTTTATTCCTTTTTGTATTACATTGTGGGATTTTTATGCGGAAGAGTCCATAAAACATACATGTCAGTTTAAAATGAAAACTCACATAACCACAACTTGGGTCAAGAAATTGCTCTCCTCTGTTCCTGGCTCATCAGTGGGTGTCATCTACTCCAACCAAGTATGTCATGAAGACAAGAACTCAAAATTCTCTAACCGACCTGAAGTTATTGGGGTCTCCTGCAAAGCATGTTCTCAGCTTGAACCTCAGGCCTGAGATTCCAGATACCACAAGCTTGGCTGAAAGCCAAGCAATTCAGTCAAATATCACTTGGCAGACGTGGCCTGAAATCTAGCCGGAGGAAGCTATTCGCTCCACTGGACAGTATCTGGTACGAGATCTCGAGTACTTTACTCTCCCCCTATGTATCAAGACTGCAGGTTTAAGTGGACTCTCACATTTGAGAAAAAAACTGAACACGTGAGCCTTTCTGCTAATAGATAACCTGCGTGGAGATGGGTTGATTTTTTGGTGGCTGTTAATACGGATCAGCTAAAATCTTGCCATGTGAGTGGAAGTGGTGTACTGTGCTCTGCTTTGAGTGAAAAGCAGCCATCTGCCTCACTGCATTTGGTCAGAACACTGTGCCTTTGGAAAGGCCTCCAGTTCCAGGAGGCATGGCAACCCCCCTCGGCGCGACACAGCTCCGAGCTGGCAGGGCCGACTGTGTGGGTCTCATCCAGTCCTGCTGCTGGGCCCCCTGGGCCTCTCTTCCTTCCCCAGCTGTCCTCCACATGCAAGGACCAGCCTGCCTGCCTTCTTCCGTTCCTCTTTGCCTTTATCTAGTCCTGTCTCCTCTTCTTCCTTTCTTTCTTCCCTTCCTTATAGCTGTCCAGCAATAACCTCTATATACAGAGTACAATAAGGACTTGTTCAATAAGTACTTCTTGAGCCTGGCTGTAATTCTTTTCTTGAACATAAATTCAGCTAAATTTCAGCAAGTTGTCAATTCCAGGGTCTTCTGATTTCACTTTTCCGTGTGTGTGTGTGTGTGTGTGATGCATGAATCCACTATCACTGTACTTAACTTTAACTCCAATTAAAACACTTTGAGGGGTAAAGCAGATAACAGCCTTATTCTTGTTCTATTCCTTGCTTCATGGGGTTTAGTTCCAGCACTATTTTCTGAGCATCTACTATGTGACAGACACAGTCTGAGACGCTGAGGCTACAGCAGGGAGTAAGGCAGAGGTGGTCCCTTTTCTCATGGGGCTGGCATTTTAAAGGGATTTTATATTCTAGAACTGAGCTGTCCAGGGTGGTATCCACTAATGACATGCAGCTATTTAAATTAATTAAAATTATATAAAACGTAATATTCACCATCTTCGTACTGGCCCCATTTCAAGGGCTCGCTAAGCTCATGACTAGCAGCTAGGTATTGGACAGCACAGATCTAGACCAGTCCCATCATTGCAGAAGAGTTTACTGAACAAGGCAGTTCTGGAAGAATCTGCTAGAACTACTACCACTCTGAGACCGTAAGAAATCCCCATAGCCATACTACGAGATAATTAATTATGATACCAGATCATGATTCCTTTACATACAACCTACCCTTTGAAACACCGAGCTTGTATCCAGGAGGCCTGGAGCTAATGAGTTTATTTTTATTTTGAGCATCCTGTTTTACTTACAAGACAGCTACATCGCTGTGGCGGAAGAGCCTTTTGAAATACTCATTTTTCCCTCTTGTCTTTCAAGCAGGTACTGGCTCTATATCAGAGAAAGAGGGACTGCAGGGCAGAATCCAGAAACAGCCTTTGAGTCTCTGGCTGCTTTTGTGGTCCCGATGTATAAGCTCAGGACCTTCAAGTGTTTGTAGAAGGGGCAACAGAAAGGAAGATTTGGGGAATAGATGAAAAAGCCTTGGGGATGCCTGGGTGGCGCAGTTGGTTAAACGACTGACTCTGGCTCAGGGCGTGATTCTGGAGTCCCGGGATCGAGTCCCACATCAGGCTCCCAGCTCCATGGGGAGTCTGCTTCGCTCTCTGACCTTCTCCTCGCTCATGCTCTCTTTCACTGTCTCTCTCTCTCAAATAAATAAAATAAAATCTTAAAAAAAAAAAAATTAAAAAAAAAAAAAAAAGCCTTGGCCTAAGGAGGACTGGCGGAGAGGAGAGAAGAGAGAAATGTCTGTGCAGACAGGTGAGGGTGTTTGAGAGGGAATGCATGTGTGGCGTGGGCTCAGGCTGCATGGTTTTCCTGGCCATTCTACTGGGGGTAGAGATCCCTGGGGGATAGTGTCTAGGATTTGGTACAGCAGGGAGACCTCACTGATCCACTAGACCTGAAGGGTCAAACTGACAGCAACGATGGACATTTTAGCAGCTGTGTGATAATTCCACTACATACTGTTTCCACTCCAACCCTCACCCACCTCTGGGAAGGCAAAGAGGTATAAGCCTCGGGTTGTGACTTTCCTCCACCTTTATGGGGATACATGTTCAAAACAGGAGTTAGTAGAGTTCTAATAACAAAATAAAGCTGCTTTTCTGGCAGCTTCTGTGTTTGTGGTCTGGGAGGCATCCCCACTCCTCAAGAGTGTGGTCTCCTTGTACACTAACTCAACAACCGCAGACCTCGTCCCCTTTGGTTTGTTGTACTTGATTTGGTCGGGTAACATTTCTCCTGAAAGAAATAAAGGCATAAAGCAGTGTCCTCTTCTGTATTTGGATAAAACGTCAAATAGGAAATTGGCTCCATCCTGGAGCTCTGGTTTCACACGTTCATCAACGGAAGTAAGGGGAGGACGCCAATGCCATCGCATAACGGGATGGTCCTGATGAGAAGTTAGCAGACTATTGCCCATAGGCCGAATCTTGCTCGTCTCCTGCTTCAGTAATAAAGTTTTATTGGAACACGCAGAGTTATAATGTAGACTGTATGGCTCTCAACACCACCTGACATTCAATAGAAAGAGGCAGCTGACCCTTTGGCTCAGATTACAAACTCCTGAAAGAGTAGAACAGTGTACATCTCCTGCTTCCTGCCAGGACCTGCCTGGTAGAAGAGCAGGTCCAGAGCAGGGAGCGGAGAAACATGGTGGGAAAGATTCTAAGGCTGAGATAAACTTGCTTGCTTCCAGAATGGCCTCCTTCACGGACTCCTGGGAACATAACTCCTGGAGTTACAGCATCAACTTCAAGTGTTAAAGAAGGACAAGGTGCAAATCCGTCTCTATCATCTGTCATGACAGAGATAATCTTGTTGCCTTGTTACTACGGGTGATCAGATCAACTGTCTCCTTTATGTATAATCTGGGTGCCCAGGGTCTCCTGCTCTGCACTGCAAGGAAGGGTCCTGAAGCCTCCAATGCACATGGCCTGTGTGTCCTTCTTAGGAGGAATTCTTCCAGGAGCGACACCATGTAAAGGAGTCACGAGAAGGTGATTTGTTGAGGCCGTGCTCCAAAAGAGAAACCAGACAGAAGAAAGGGGGGGAAACAGAGTAAGCAGTGGGGAAAAAAACAAAAAAACAACAACAAAAAACCCCAAAAGAAACTAAGTCTAATTTCAGATGAAGTCCAAGCCTTAGCCTGATCCGACGGGGGGACCTTTGGAGTATGAATCGCACTTCACATTCAAGAAGTGACTGTGCAGTTCTGAAGACAGTAGCTTTTCCACTGAAGCCAAGAGTCAAGGGAAATGGGCTTTCATACCCTGTCTTCCTTTCTTGCCCAGGAGGCAGCATCAGCATTCAGAGGCCCTGGAGGCACAGAAACTCTCAGGCACTTCCGGCTCTCTGGGTGGTGCAGAGGCGTCTGCAGCTCAAGGTGAAGTTCATAGCGAAGAGCACTTAGCATCAAAGCATACAGAAACTGGACGGTATGAACAAAACTTTGGTGAAGGGGGATCTGGGTAAGGGGACTAACAGTATTTGCTACATGCCAAGCCTTACCAGCGATTTGGGGTTATATGCCATTTTGGATCATCCACACCATTTCTACGATATGGGCCCTCCCATATATAGCAGGTTCTTCTTCCTCTGTTCCCTCATCCTTTTCATTTTTCTTCAGAAGAAAATTATTTTGGAGGGGGAACCTCCCCCAAAAGCCACTTTTTGTTCAGGGTCTCCCTTGTTATAATTAAAAAGATAAAATGTTCAAAATTTGCTTTGAGACTGTATCATTTCTCCTGTAACATCTCCAAGGGGCAATAAATCCCAGGATTTCTCTACCCACTCTGTAGAAGGGCATTTCTTTTATTTGACCCAAATCTACAACTTTCATCCTTCAATGGAGCCTTGGCTCGAGTACACTGGGATCTGGGGGCCCATGTCAGACACGCTTTCTCTGCAGAGAGATTCATTTGGGGCATTCACAGACTCCACACCTGGTTGCTTTCATCTTTCGGAGCAACGAGTCCTCATCTTCCTGATCTGTCGTCAAATTATGGCTTCTCATTTACTCCCTCGCTAAGTCTGGCTGCTCTTCTCTGGCTCTTTCTTGAGAGACAGTGACCAGCCCCATCCTCAGGATCCCAGGCACACATCGCCACAGCTCCTGATCAAGTAAAGGTAGTCCGTTTTGTTTTTCTTTTAATGCTATTCTAGATGATGTTCAGCACCACTGGGTTGAGTTATATACTATGTAGGTGTCTCTAGTATTCAATCTATAGTGATTACCTTTTCCTCCATGTAATCAATTGCATCTGGCTGGATGACAGACTATTATTGGTTTTTTGTTTGTTTTTATTTTTTTAATTTTTACATTAAAAAAAATTCTTTTTAAGTAATCTCTATGCCTAACATGGGGCTCGAACTCACAGCCCCAGTATCAAGAGTTGTATGCTCTTCCTACCAAGCCAGTCAGGCGTCCCACACTATTATTGGATTTTAATGACTGCTTTCATCTTAAACACGCTCTTATTCAACCTTTCCGCTACTTTTCTTCTGGCACACACATGAACTCTTTCTGTCCTTCACTGTTGGCTTAGTATTCATCACTGCCAGAGACTAGTGTTTTCTCTAAATCTTACAGAATCCCATTTTATTTTTGCATGTGCTAAAGAGGACAAATTCCACCAGAGTTTTAAAGAAAACCCTACTTATTTGCTTCTATGCGGACGGACACATACTTTTTATATCTCTTGTCCCCAGCGAGAAGTTAGCTCCCTATAGGTGACAAAATAGTCGCAACAGCTAGATGGGAGGCTAACTCTTCTCTCCCGAGTAAACTTTTTGGGAAATGGTTTAGAGCTTTTTTGAGATAGTTT